>NW_023270415.1:45013644-45703936 GCF_011800145.1 Mirounga leonina | reverse complement strand
AGATAGATAGATAGATAGATAGATAGATAGATAGATAGATAGATAGACAGATAGACAGATAGATAGATTTAAAAGATTTTAAAAAGGAATCTGCAAGGATTTTAACAGTGAATGGAAGTGCTGTCAACAGTCATTTTTGCAATCTCATCCAACCTTGTTGGTGAAGGAGCCAACAAGTATCATTTTAGGTGGACCCCTTTTAGGCTTCTGGAACCAGATTCAGGACTCGATCCCTCGACCCTGAGATCATGACCTGAGCTGAAATCAAGTATGAGAAGACTAACAGACTGAGCCACACAGGCACTCCTTTTACCATTTTAATTAGAATGTGTCTTGGTGTGGGTGGGCATGGGTGGGCATGGTCTGCCTACCACTCACCATGAACAGGCTGGGTAAGCTTCCTGCCCTGCTCACTCCCATATAGCACCCAAGGAGTAAAAAAAAGCCAGATTAATGCCCCAAGGCACCCCAAGCCACACAATCCACCAAAAGAGCAAGCCACAACCAGGATAGGCAAGCAGCTGGAAGCCCACTCTCCCCATGCAGTAGCCAAGATACAACAGGCCAGGTGAGTACCCGGAGCCCTACCTTTCACACATAGCAGCTGCAGCCCTATGAAAGCCAATGGATGAACAGCCCACAGGAGGGATGCCCACAGCATGCCTAGCTCTGGTAGCCACAGGAGATAAGGCTTCTGGGCCACACAAAACAGCTCCTACACAAGATTATTGCTTCAAGGCTGAGGAAGGTAGCCATTTCACCTAATATATACAGACAGAGAAACAAGCAAAATGAGTAGACAGAGGAATATATTCCAAACCAAAAAACAAGGCAAGTCTGCAGAAAAAGGAGAGAAATGGAGAGACACAACCTATCAGATAGTGTTCAAAATAATGGTCATAAAGATGCTCACCTATCTAAGCAATGGAGGAGCACAACAATAACTTCAACAAAGAAAAATAAGAAAACACGAAATAGATATTAAAACTGAACTTATAAGTACACTGAGGAGTTCAATAGCAGAATGGATGAAACAGAAGGATGATCAGTGAGTTGGAAAACAAAGGAATAGAAAACACAAAGACAAAGCATAAAAATAAAAAAAAGAACTAAAATAAGTGAGGATACCTTAAGGGACCTCTGGGACAACATCAAAAGGAATAACATTCTCATTATCCAGGTCCCAGAAGGAGAAGAGAGAGAAAAGTCAAGAAAAATTATTTGAAGAAATAATGGCTAAAAACATCCATAATCTGGGGAAGGAAACAGACATCCAGGTCCAGGAAGATCAGAGGCCCAAATAAGCCCAAAGACAAACCCCAAGACACATTCTAATTAAAATGGTAAAAGATAGGGACACCTGTGTGGCTCAGTCAGTTGGGCGTTCGATGCTTGATTTCAGCTCAGGTCATGATCTCAGGGTCAAGAGATCGAGCCCCGCATCTGGCTCTGCTCTTGGCAGGGAGGCTACTGGAAATACTCGCTCTCCCTCTCCCTGCTCATACTCTCTCTCTCAAATATTTTTAAAATAATAAAATAAAATGGTAAAAGGTAAACAGAAAATCTTAAAAGTAGCAAGAGAAAAGCAACATATTACATAGAGGGAAAACCCCATAAGACAATTAGCAGATATTTTGGCAGAAACTTTACAGGCCATAAAAGAGTAGCATGACATATTCAAAGCACTAAAAGGAAAAAAATGGCCAACCAAGAATTCTCTACCCAGATGTTATCACTCAGAGAGATTAAGAATTTTCCAGAAAAGCAAAAGCTAAAGGAGTTCATCACTAAACAGCCTTATAAGAAATGTTTAAAAGACTACTCTAAACTAAAAATAAAATGTACTATTTAATAAGAAAACACACAAAAGTAAAAATCTTGCTAGAAAAGGTAAATAAATAATAAAAGTAGTGGAAATACCACTTACATACCAAGTAGGAAGAGTAAAATACGTTAAGTAAAAATATAATAATTAAGTTCAGGGATACATAAAATAAAAAGATGTAAAATGTATCATCAAAAATATGAAACATAAGCTGGGGAAAGTAAAAATATAAAGCGTTGGAATGTGTTCAAAATTAAGTTACTATCAACTTCAAAAAGACTGCTATATACATAAAAGGATATATGTAAACCTCATCATAACCACAAAGAAAAAACTTACAGTAAATGCACAAAAGAAAAAAAGAAGTAAATCTAAATATAATACTAAAGAAAACAACCAAAGCATAAGAAAGAGAGGAAGAAAAGGAATGGAGAGGAACTACAAAAACAGCCAGGAAACAATAAATGAAATGGCAATAAGTATATACCTATAAATAGTTACTTTAAATTTAAATGAACTCCCCAGTCAAAAGATATAGAATGGCTGAATGATTTAAAAAACAAAACCCATATATAAGTTGCCTACAAGAGACTCACTTCAAATCTAAAGACACACACACAGACTCAAAGTGAGAGGACAGAAAAGGATATTCCATGCAATGGTAATGAAAAGAAAGCTGGGTTAGCAATACTTATGTCAGACAAAGTAGACTTTAAAACAAAGGAGAGCATTACATAGTGATGAAAGAGTCAATCCAACAAGAGAATGTAACATTTATCAACATTTACACACCCAATATAAAAACACCTAAATACACAAAAAATACTAACAGAAGTAAAGACAGAAATAGATAGTAGTATAATAATAGTAGAAGACTTTAATACTCTACTTGCATCAGTGAAAAGATAACCCAGACAGAGAATGAGCAAGGCAACATTGACCTTAAAGGATCAGATGGACTAAAGAGATATATACAAAACATTCCATTCTGAAGCAGAAGCAGCACTTCTTTTCAAGTGCACATGAAACATTCTCCAGGACAGATCACATGTTAGGCTACAAAGCAAGTCTCAATAAATTCAAGAAGACTGAAATCACATCAAGTATCTTTTCCAACCACAAAGGTATGAAACTAGAAATCAATTACAAGAAAAAATATGGATCAAGCACAAACACATGGACACTAAACAACATGTTATTAGACAACCAAGGAGTCAATGAAGAAATCAAAGAGGACAGCAAAAAAATCTTTTTTTTTTTTTAAAGATTTTATTTATTTATTTGAGAGAGTGAGAGAGAGAGCACAAGAGGGGGTAGGGTTAGAGGGAGAAGCAGACTCCCCGCCGAGCAGGGAGCCCGATGTGGGACTCAATCCCGGGACTCCGGGATCATGACCTGAGCCGAAGGCAGTCGCTTAACCAACTGAGCCACCCAGGCACCCAGCAAAAAATATCTTAAGAAAAAATGAAAACAGTAGCACAAATTTCCAAAATCTTTGGGATGCAACAATTCTGCTTCTGTATTTATCTGAAGGAAATAAAAACACTAATTCTAAAAGATCTATGTACCTCTTTGTTATTCACAACATTATTTACAATAGCCAAAGTATATAAGTGTTCATCGATAGATGAACCTAAGTGTTCATTGATAGATGAATTGATAAAGAAAATGTGCTATACACATAAAATGGAATATTACCGAGCCATGAAAAAGAAGGATATTGTGCCATTTGCAACATCATGGTTGGACCTAGAGGGTATTATGCTAAATAAAGTCATGGGGATATAATGTACAGCATCATCAATGATACTGTAATAACTCTGGTGACAGATGGTAGCTAGACCTTTCGTAGTGATCTCTTTTAATATATAAAAATATCAAATCAACATCATACATCTGAAACATTATATTATATGTCAAGTACATTTCAATAAAGAAATTCTTCATTTTCTGTTTAGTCCTTAAGCCACCATAATCTGAACTGCATTAATACCAGTCCTCTTAAAATACTGTGATAAGAGAAATCAATCACCTAAAACTGTCAAATCACTTTCAAATCTTTTAGCCCTTATCTTTTTTTTTATTATGCTATGTTAATCACCATACATCATTAGTTTTTGATGTAGTGTTCCATGATTCATTGTTTGCGTATAATACCCAGTGCTCCATTCAGTACGTGCCCTCACTAATACCCATCACCAGGCTAACCCATCCTCCCACCCCCTTCCCCTCTAGAACCCTCAGTTTGTTTCTCAGAGTCCATCGTCTCTCATGGTTCGTCTCCCACTCCAATTCCCCTGCCTTCATTTTTCCCTTCCTGCTATCTTCTTCTTTTCTTTTTTTAACATATAATGTATTATTTGTTTCAGAGGTACAGGTCTATGATTCAACAGTCTTACACAATTCACAGTGCTCACCATAGCACATACCCACCCCAGTGTCTATCACCCAGCCACCCCATCCCTCCCACCCCCCACCACTCCAGCAACCCTCAGTTTGTTTCCTGAGATTAAGAATTCCTCATATCAGTGAGATCATATGATACCTGTCTTTCTCTGATTGACTTATTTCGCTTAGCATAATACCCTCCAGTTCCATCCACGTCGTTGCAAATGGCAAGCGTTCATTCCTTTTGATGGCTACATAATATTCCACTGTATATATATATATCTTATTGAGCACTTCTGCCATATTAAAAATGATTTAATCATTTGTCCTCCATGATAGTACTGTATCCTGGTTTTTCCTTACTTTTTAAGATTCTCTCTCTCCCTCTCCCTTTGCCCCCCTGCCCCTCTAAAAAAAGAAGAAAAAAATAAGGGACAAACTATTTGAATCTTAAAAAATTATTTCAGAGTTAAAACAAAAAAAGGGGGGGAAGTACTCCCTGGCTCATTTTGTGATGCTAGAAAATCCTTCATAGGATATATAATAGCTGTTGTGATAATAAAGAACTAGAATTCTAGAGAAAGAATCCTTGCATCAAGACAAACAGCACACAAGAAGAGCTCTAAAGAAATTCCTTTTAATGGTTAGAATTCTATGATTTTATGATAATGGTATTCATATTATTAAGTACCAACATTCATTTTTGGCAGTAAAATCATTCCTACTTCTGATAAACCTAAGAAAACTACATATCAATGGAAATTCCAATACAGAGAAAGGGAGAGAGAAATCAATATCAAGTCAAGTCAAAAACTGTGCAGACTGAATCTGCTTTTCAGTAATAGTATGTGTAGAATCTGAATGATATCAGCATTCATATACTTACACCCTAGTAATATGAACAAGGTGCGGAACTGTTTAGCACTGTAAAAAATTTGAACCCTGTTATTAAAATATAGAGTCACATTATTTACTTTGTGACTCAAAACTTTTCCAGGTTCACATATTGTTTGAGATGAATAGGTCAAAGGTCAAAAAGGTATGAATTTGCAACTGAAAACTTTGCATTATCAGAAATAAAGAATTTCTAAAGAGTCATGTTTCAAATCAACACACAACTATCTACTTTAACAAATGAGAAATCTAGAAATATATTATACTTGATGTAAATAGTATATTCATTTTATTATATATTTCTTTTAATAAATCAAGTAGCTTAAATTAAGATCTACTTATCATTCTTAGTTCAGCATAATGCAAACATCCAAAACCAATGGTCTTCTCAATGTGTCTATGCTTCGCCATTTTAGTGATGATTCTGTATTGCATATGATCTTTTGTAGTCTCCATTTTTTATACATACATGAATATGATTAAAAGGTGTGGATATCAATAAACGGCATCACTTAGTTTATATACTTTGTACACCTTTCTTTTTGGATCCACTTTGTAGATCACTTAGTCCATTTTCATGTGATCTTTTGCCAAGAAGACTGAGTTACATAAGCACTGGCATATTAAAAAAACAAAGCTAAAATATTATTATAAAACATAACAACCATAGGAAGAATTTTTTTTAAATGTACCTTCTTCAAGGATGGGTCGTGGAATGACAAATGGAATCTCCTGCAGAGGTTCCATATACTTGTGGCCCGCACTAATAATCTTTATTTGAGGCAAACAGAGGACAAGCATTCCTGGCATGCTGGTTTGTCCATGGTACCAACTTCTTACTGTTCCAGGAATGTCACCAGATACAATTGTACTTGGGGAAGGTAGGCTATCATTTGGAACAAACACACAACAAGACTGTACTTCAAGCTAGGGAGAAAAAAAAAAAAAGCAAAATTAAAATATTGGGAACATACTAAATAAGGGAGCAAACATACCCTTAAATACCTAATATCTTTACAAATAAATGGGCAAACTAAAAAAAGAAATGGGCCATACTTATGGCTTTATGGGTTACATTTACTAAAGAACACAATAAACACTTAAAAAGATGTTTCTTGCTACAAATTTGATCAAGAAGGCACAGTGACATGGGATGAAAACATATCTGCTTTTCCACAGTTCTTTCCAAGAAACAGGACTGAACTAGAAAATGTGTTGGCAAAAAAAAAGGTGAGAAAATCCTCCTTCTTTTGCAGTTCATTAGATTTTGTTAACACCAGCTAAGGCCTTAGAACCAACTAGCATTATATTGTACTCACTTAAAACACACACACATACATACATACACACACACACATACACACACAGAGCTATTTCTATGTGAATTTGGCCTTTTTTTTTTTTTTACTTTACAGATTAAAATATAAGAAAAAATGTTCAAAATGTTCAGATTATATCTCTAGACAAACATTAAAATGTGTCACATACTTTCTTTTTTTATATATATGTATCCCAAGATTCAAGTGTGTATCACATTTTATATATAAAGATATATGGTAATGAAAATTGAGAGGACTTAAAAATCAGAGCAATATTCCTTGCTTTTATCATACCTCAAATTATATTTAAACTTTGATTTCATGTGCAATTTTTATGCTTTCTTATCCCCAGTGTGGTGACTTAGGTTGCCAGGCCCTTAGAGAGTTAAAATAAGACTAAGCAAGCCCAAATCAAAAATTAAATTCATCATGAGTTCTTAATTCAAAAGCAATGTAAGTTAAAGTCTACTAGTCTTGGTTGGTTCTTACAAAGTAATATTTTGTAACCTGGTTCACAAATTGCCCAAACAGCCTAGCATACTTGAATTATTCTTAAGAAAATATAAAATGTTATTTTTCTATAAAATATTTGGCATACAAAAATGTTATCTGAAGGTGTAATAAAACCTAAAATTTGTTTGATAAACCCTTGGATATTCTAGCAAATGAAGAGACTGTATTTTATAACAGATAACTAAGAATACAGTAATATACCTTTCCTTGGGGTTAATATAGTCCTCAGTGAGAGCATGATATGTAACAGGTCTGGAATTCCTTGATATGATAAAAAATTTGCCAGCCTTATAAATAAGCTAACTTACTCATCTTTGCTTCAACATTTCTGTGCATGGAATACACTGATGAATTCAGTGAAGAAAAATATAAGTAAAATTTTGCAAAAATAAATACAGTGGTTCATGAAGTAGGACCTCATTTCTTAGTTCTAGAATTTTATCTTGCAACTTACATGTGTATATGTTAAGTAGTTCATTAAGATTACAACATTTTTTATTCTGAAATATAAGTATACATGGTCTCAGATGCATTACATTTATCTTTTTAAATATTTAACATAATTATCAGTGTTGCAGTGTACAAGGTAATACGGTGTACGGAGAACACATTCTCCCATATTAATTATGGTTATAGTGTCAAACTAAAAAGAGTATTTAACACTTCATGTAGGTATTGAAGCTATGTTAAAAAATGTTTTCAACAATGTGAGGTAATTAGTATAATATGCCACATTATACAAATATATACATGCATATCCTCTGAAATAAATTTAAGTTATGCCAAGATTTCCAAAACCACAATATATTCCAAAATTCCACTAATTCAAAAATAGATTATTTCATCAAACTTAGCCTGAGATACACAACTCTGAAAAATAAACTTTCTAAAATATGTTGTTACGGAGATTCTCTAAATGATAAGAACCAAAACATACACATAATCCAAATTGCTTAAACTTATTATAATGTTAATCTATTATATATACTATAGCTATCACATAAATCTTTTTACACTTTTAAAATAACTGTAAAACTGTATGTCTAAAATTGTGGTTTTAATGTAAAATGTTGAGTGATTTATATAAGTGAATATAAATCTGCAGCAGTAAATTTTGCATTAATGTAAGGATCTGACAATCCAAGGGAAAGAAAATGAAGTAATCTGCCAGTAAGAAGTCCTCAAACCGGGGGTCAGATCATGTTCATGGAAACCATCTGGTTGGGACCCTCTGAGCCACACCAAACACAAATGATCTTTTAAAAAAATATCCTATTCATTAATGCATCACAGCTGCACTGAGTGTTACTTCATTTTTCCATGGCAACATCCTTTCTGTTTCAAGGATCTTATTTCAGTTTTGGTAGCAACGTGTTCTTTCGCCAATATTGAACACATTCATGTGTTAAAGTGAAGGGATTATTACAAATTCTTGAAGTAGAACCACCTCTATTTTGATTCCTATTAGGTCAAGGGCTACATATCTAAGTATGATACACTGAGAATAAACCAATAAGGTAGAAATTATTTGGTATTCTTATTTTAATAAATGAAATGACTGTCATGCATTTTATGGAAGTTCCAGGTTTATGTGCCATTTGAAAAGATGTATGCCTTTGGATACCCCCAACCCATCTCCCACATGTAAGGTTTAGTAAACTTAGATTCTTCTAATTTGTGTTCTATATAACTATGATCACAACTTAATTAAAAAGAAGAGACTAAGATAGGTTTCATTTACACATTAATCTGAACACTTTAATTAGCGACTGTCTATTGTATAGAACTCTTTATAAATGCTTTAAAATGTTGTACCATATTTTCTGTACTTTTAAATAACATTCCTATTTCCTATTACCAAATAACATGTTTTCCTTCCTTTAAAACTGAAACTTTAGTGATGATTGTATTTTGTAAAATTTCTAAAGAATGAAATGTTCCCTCTATGAATTTTATTCTTCAGAAAACAGTTCCAAATAAATACAAATACAAAGGAACATTCCAGGTTATATTTTCATTCACTTTTTCTTTTATTCATGCATTCTTTAAAACCTCACATGAACTGAAAGTCAGGAATACAGAGACAAAAGACATAATCCCAGCACTTAAAAAACTTGAAACAAGAGGGTTTTATTTATTTTTATTTTTCAAAGATTTTATTTATTTATTTGACAGAGAGACAGCGAGAGAGGGAACACAAGCAGGGGGAGTGGGAGAGGGAGAAGCAGGCTTCCCGCTGAGTAGGGAGCCCGATGCGGGGCTTGATCCCAGGACCCTGGGATCATGACCTGAGCCGAAGGCAGACGCTTAACGACTAAGCCACCCGGGTTTTAAAATACTAATAGCCTTACAGAGTTTTCACTGGAGCATATAAGGTCTGTAATGTCAGATACTTTGCCTATTTTGTTTATAGTCTCAGTACATAGTACAGTGTCTAGCATGTACTAGGTACTAAGTAATTATTAAATAAGTAAAAACAATTATTTTTATTAGCATCAAATATGGATATTAATTAAAATAATTGTGTAGTGCATGTTGTTCATCATTTCATTCTACAGAGACAACCTAGTAGAGTAATTCATAAAACTGACATGTCAGCTAGATGGGTTCAACTCCAGCTGTGGAACCTCTGACAAGCTGTTTAATCTCTCTATGACTTCAGTTTCCTCATCTGTAACTTTATATCAGCTCTGATATAAAGATGCAATGTATTAACTCTCACCTGAAGGTTTGCTAAATAAAATAAAGTCAATGAACATACACTGATTATCTCTTGTATGTCAGATCCATATATTAGCTCTCGTGGATTCATAAGAGATGTTCACAGTCTCTTTATTTAAAAAGACTTATGCTTATAATATAACTATTTATGTATATAGAGACCACCAAAATATGCAGTATTCCATTTGCACTATAACAAATATATTAACTATTGCCCAAATCACAGTTTTTGTATTGTATAAATTCTTAATACACTATGAAAGTATTTGGGGTGTCATCATATATAGTGGAAATCTAAATATACCCAGTTTAGGGCTTTAAGTTAAAAACCTCAAAAGTGAACCTTAGTTGTCTTCTTTTCCAGATTGTTACAAATCCACATTTTCCCATAAATATCTGCCAAGAGAAAACATGAAAAAATGCCTATATTTGAATTCCAGACTTCCTCCTTCTAACAAACTACCATGCAACTGTGGTCACTTTCTCAATGCCTATAAATAAAAATATGAACCTTGCAAAATGTTAAGCATTAAATGTAAAAAATTACTTTTACAATTAAGGTGGTTGGTAGTTGATCTGTCTAGCCTCAAATGCTTACCTTTGTTTAATCATGGAGATAGGCCAGGAAGTTCACTGGATAGGAGAACAAGTGTATCATGCAATATGATTACTGCATCACTGATCACATTCTATATGTAACTTCTTGGGAGAGAGAGAATTCAATTGGTCTAGCCCAACTAGCTTATGGGACCTGAGACACTTTGACACATCAAAATTAAGGAATGTAGGAAGTAGCTCTCTAAAGGAATAACAGATCATTATTAGCAAAAGAAGGAGACCAAGACTTGGTATGGGAAAAAAGTGTCCACTCTATTATACAGTCCACTCAGAAATCTTTAGAAATGACAAAAAAAGCACCAAGAAAATGCCATATAACAGAAACATGATCTTCAACGTAAAAAAAAATGGAGTTTGGCAAAAACTAGGGCAATGTTTTTCTTTATTAGTGAATTCTAGGCCAGAATATTTCTATTTTGTCAACTGCATGTCGTTGCCAATCATGTGCTTCTGGAATAAAATGCAGCTTTTTGAAGTATAATAGATAAGATCTTTGCTGATCAGCGGATAGAGAAAAATTGCAAAGAACCGAGTTTATGCTAATCTTTCGAGAAAAAGGCCCCCAAACCAAGTTCACATTTAAAAAAATTTGTTCAAGGGGCGCCTGGGTGGCTCAGTCATTAAGCGTCTGCCTCCAGCTCAGGTCATGATCCCAGGGTCCTGGGATCGAGCCCCGCATCAGGATCCCTGCTCTGTGGGGAGCCTGCTTCTCCCTCTCCCACTCCCTCTTCTTGTGTTCCCTCTCTTGCTATGTCTCTGTCAAATAAATAAATAAAATCTTTAAAAAAAATTGTTCAAAACTACATAAAGTACTATAACATAATCCATTAAGGTGAAATGTGGAAGTTACTTTTCCCACTGAAAAACAAATAGGTTACAGTGAATATTGTTTATGTCTAAATGCAAGATATGTCTAGCGTAAGTAAAAGAGAACATGGGCTTAGCAAATATCAACTTTGGCTGCAAAATCAATTTTCCAGAATTTCTGATTCCAAACACATTTACTTGCTCAAACTTCCACTAAAAGAATAATCCTTTGATGGTTTCAAGTATGATGTTCTGTTTTATCTGATGACAACTTCAGGGTTTTCTGTTTTATATTTTGGTTCATAAAACATCTTGGAAAATGGCACCACTATTTTAAAAACTCAGAATTTTAGGGCCTAGATTTTAATCATTTAATCAGAATCAAGTTTTATCTTTAAACCTTTCCAGAACACATTAGACATGTGGAAATGTCTAAATATACAGCATGCATAATACAGAGCTGGGACTAGGAATGAGGCAAGCAAGTGCCTTCATATACAAAATAACCTATACAAGATATAATGGTGCCTTCATATACAAAATAACCTATACAAAGATATACTCCTGTAATTACATGTTAATTCATACCCAATAAGTTTAGTCAAATGAGGAAGATCAGTCTAAACTGCACCCATAAAAATGGTTAACATAGCAAATTTTATGTTAAGTGTATCTTACCACAATTAAAAATTTTTAAAAGAAGAAAATGAGGAACATCAGTATCTCTACTTAGAACTAATCCATAATAATGTATAAAATTAAGTTTATTGTTGGTGACAAAGCTAATGAAGGCACTGTATCATTATAAACCAAGCAAAAGAACCAAAAGAATCCCACAAGAATGTTAGAACTGGAAATAATCTTAAACATTATGTAACCATTTCATATTGCAGATAAGCAAAGTCAAGTGCATAGTTAAGATTCAGAGTTTGATAGTGCTAAGTACTGGTTCCTTGAAATTCTACATACCCTTGACTTACATGAACTGTCTGACTTTTCCTTCTACATTTCTGATCTCTCTCTCTCACAGCTGGCTTCAAGGACACCTTCTCTTTTACTGTTTACTCTAGACATGGTATCCCCTTGGCTCTTTCAACTTTACATATTTTTTGGGATGATCAATTCTCCTGGTTTTAACCATCTGTAAATGTTTCCCAAAATTCTATCTCTACCGTGAATCTCTTCCTTAACCTCCAAATATGAATATCCTATGGTCTAAGAGAAGACTGGCTATCTCACAGGTATTTCAAAGCAGGCATAAATTAAACTCCTTCTTTGCTCCTAACTCTGAAAAGCTGCTTCTTTTACCATTTCATGGCATCACTCTCCACCCAAAGGCTACAACTGGCCCCTGGAACACCACTTGGACAGCCTTCTTCCTCTCATTCCCCAAAACCAACAGTCACTAGGCCATGCTGATCTTATCTTAAATATCTCAGGGATGACTGTCCAACTCGGCCTATTGTCTAGTGTTTTCTGATTTGTATACTGAACATTTAAAATCTTTTAAATAATGTTTAAGATAAAGGAACAGTAGAATGAATTTTTTTAAGCAACATCTCAAAATTTGTGTATTTTTTATAACTTTATCAAGGAGAACACATAATATGTATTTCATATGATTCTGTTAACATGTAAAGTGTGCCAAGAATTTTCCTCTGTTATAGAAGTGAGATGGTATACACAAGTGTTAAGAGTGAGGTTATTTGGGGAGCCTGGGTGGCTCAGTCATTAAGCGTCTGCCTTCAGCTGAGGTCATGATCCCAGGGTCCTGGGATCAAGCCCTGCATCGGGCTCTCTGCTCGGCGAGAAGCCTGCTTCTCCCTCTCCCACTCCCCCTGCTTGTGTTCCCTCTCTTGCTGTGTCTCTCTCTGTCAAATAAATAAATAAAATCTTTAAAAAAAAAAAAAAAGTGAGGTTATTTTTTTACCAATATTAAGTGTTACCAGTGAGATTATTTTTTACCAATATTTAAGGTGCTGAAAATTATAAAGGATTATAGAAATTAAAACCATGCATTTTACCTGTAGTGTGAGACTCTTTACTGCATTCCATACTACTCCAATAAATTCTTTCATTCTCTCTTCAGGACTTCTACAGCCTTCAGAGAGATTCAGCATGGCTTTCACAGGAACTGACAATGGCCGGGATTCTAAGTATAAGAATAGTTAGTTAATACACATGTACTTTACTGTTTCACAAAGATATACAGAAAATATTTCCATGATTATTTCTTTCCTTGCTTAATACCTCTAAATGAATTACAAAATATTATATTAGATCATATTATATTATAGAATTCCTGATTTTTAAAACTATTCAAAAATAAGCAAAACTAATCTGTTAAAAGTCAGGAGCATGTTGGTTACTCTTGTCAGGAATTGGTGACTGGGAGGGGACACTGTAGAGCAATGTTATAATCTAATATTCTATTTACTGAATACATGGATATAGCACTTCACAAAAATTCATTCAGTCATAACCTAACAATTTGCCCATTTCTCAGTATTAAGATAATACTGAAATAAAAGCTTTACTTGAAAAAAAGGAAATTCAACAACAAAACATTTGATTATCCAAAATTGATAAGGAACAAGTCTTCCTACATGTGAATTCTCCTGATAACAAAAGCTTATCTATAGACTCTCTCTTAAAAACTGATTTTAAAAGTAACCAAAAGAAGTATGTGATTACATAAAAGGCAGATTTGATGATTAACAAAACGTGATATTCCACTCCATATAGCATGTTATTAAAAATTCTATCTAAATTATAAAAATCAGAGAATCACAATAATTTTAACTTTCAGAAATTACTCTTAATTTAATAATAATTTATAACAATATGTATTATTTCCAAATAGATCCATATATATTTTATACACTATATGTTAATGCAAACATATAATTTGTATGTACCATTTTAGGTACTTTTTAAGTAGCATTAAATAAATAAATCAGATCTTGCTCTTTAAGAATTTGATTAAATTAAGTTTGATGGTCCTAAAATTCTCTCCAAAGTAAATGCTACCATATCACCACTACGTGAACTACAGTTGCTGTATTTCAACTCATTCTTTCCCTATCTTCCCAACTTGGTTTATTCACATTTATATTAGATTAATAATACCTTAAGGGCATGGAGCATAAACCTTTTTTCCTCATACTTATAAACCCAAGTCTACCACATTATGCCTGTTAGAAATTCAAAGAATGTTTATTTAAAAAAGGAGTTTGGGAGAGATCCATGGAGATATTTGGGAGCAGAGCATTCTAGGCAGATAAAACAGTAATGCAGAAGTCCTCAGATGTGCACTTAGGATTTTCTTTTTTTGTTGTTTAAGATTTTATTTATTTATTTGAGAGAGAGCGGTGGGGGGGGGTGGGTAGAGGGAGAAACAGACTCCCCTCTGAGTGTGGAGTCTGACATGGGACTTGATTCCAAGACCCTGAGATCCTGAGCTGAAGGCAGACACTTAACCAACTGAGCCACCCAGGTGCCCCGCTGTGTACTTAGGATTTTCAAGAAACAGTATAGAAGCAATGATGGCCACAACAAAGTAAAGAGTGACAGAAGTAGGAAATGAAGTCAGAGCTATAAATAAGGACCAATCATACAGAACTTATATAGATCATGGGAAGAAGATTGGCTTTTGCTTTGAAGAAGCTAGGATATGATAATGGATTCTAAATACAGTCATAAAATTATTGGACATATTTTAAAAGAATTTCTCTGGCTACTCTGCAGAAAAATAGCCTACAAGCATTAAAACAGGAAGACAATATGTGAGAGATGGTGGCTGCAGTAAAGGTACTAAGGAGTGATGAAATTCTGTATCCACATAAAAGCTACAGCCAACTGGACTTACTGATGTACTACAAATACATTAAGAGAGAATGGTGAAGAAAGGATGACTCCAAGGTTTTAGGTTGCAGCAGATGAAAGAATGGAGCTGTAGGAGAAACAGAATCGAGAGGGGAAAAAACCTTAGTTTTTTTAGCCCTATCAAGTTAAAATTCCCATTAGTTCAAAAGAAGGTGTCAAGTGAGAAACAGATCAACAACTATAAAGAATGGAAGAAAATATGAACAAACAATTCACAGAAAAATATAATTTGGCCAATAAACTAAGAGTGCTCAAACTTGCCAACAAACAAATAAAAGTTAAGACAAAAATCAGGTATTCTCTTCAATGGTCACACTGGCAAACATTTTAAAGTATCAGTTTGTATGTTTATAAAATCTGTCGTTGAAGCCTCTTGTGAGAATTTTTCATATACTGGGAATATAAATAAGTATGGTCTAAGAGTAGAATTCCAAGAAATGACAATTTGTAGTTATCAAAATTTAAACACACATTATTATTCTTCAAAATAATCCTATTTCTAAAAATCTATGATACAGAAATACTGTAACAGTAGATGACTGCACTGAAGGAAAAAGTAACTCAGCCACAAAAGCAGGGTGTACACAATGTATATAAGGGACACCCCTGAAGCTTCAGGTTTTGGTGAGCAGGGAACACTGCACTGCAGGGCATTACAGGACCTATTCATCATAAGGCCATTACCTTCAAGAGCAAGAGACATAGCTGACTTTTCTAACACAGAGAAATAGACACGGATAGACAAAATGAGGAGACAAAGGAATACGTCCCAAATGAAAGAATAGGACAAAATAACAGCAACACACCAAAGCAAAATGGAGGTAAGTAATATGCCTGATAGAGAATTTAAAGTAATTATCATATAAAGACACTCATGGGACTTGAGAAAAGAGTGGAGGACATCAGTGAGACCCTTAACACAGAGATTAAAAAAAAAAAAAAATCAGAGAAGAATAAAATAAATGAAATTAAAAATACATTACATGTAATAAATAGTAAGCTAGAGGAAGCAGAAGAATCAGTGACCTGGTGGACAGAGTAATGGAAAGTAGTCAAGCTGACCAGGTGAGAGAGAAAAAAATTATACAAAATGAGAACAGACTTCAGGAATGAAATGGCACCATCAAGCAAATAACACCTGCATTATAGAAATCCCAAAAGGAGAAGATAGAGAAAAGAGGGCAGAAAATGTGTTTGAAAAAATAATAGCTAAAAACCTCCCAAATTTGGGGAAGGAACTAGAAATCCAGATCAAGGATGCATAGAGAGCTCCGAACAAAGTAAACACAAGGAGGTCGACACCAAGGCACATAGTAATTCATATCGCTAACGCCGGTGGTAAAGAGAATTTTAAAAGCAACAAAAGAAATGAAAACAGTTATATACATGGGAAATATCATACATTTATCAACTGATTTTTCTTCAGAAACTGCAGGCCAGAAGAGAATGGCATGATATATTCAAAGCACTGAAATGAAAAAATCTGCAAATAAGAATACTCTATATAGCAAGGCTACCATTCAGAACAGAAGGAGAAAGAGAGTTGCCCAGACAAACAAAAGTTAAAGGAATTCCTCACCACTAAACCAGTCCTACCAGAACTGTTAAAGGGGACATTCTGGGTGGAAAGGAAAGACATAGTAAGATTAAGAAAAGAAGGAAGCACAAAAGCAGTAAAAATGAATATACCTGTAAAAATTAGTCAAGGGACTCACAAAATAAAAAAATGTAAAGTATGATACCAAATACTTAAAATGTGTTGGGGAGAGAAGACTGGGTTCCCTCTTTCGCTGTGTCTCTCTCTGTCAAATAAATAAATAAAATCTTTAAAAAAAAAAGAAGACTGGGCTCAAACTTAAGCAACTATCAACTTAATATGGACTGCTATATGCAGAAGATCTTCTATACAAACCTACTGGTAATCACAAATCAAAAACCAGTAATAGATAAGCAAAAAATAAACAGTATACCACCAAAGAAATCCAAATAACCGTAAGAGAATAGAGCAAGGGAAGAAAGGAACAGAAAAGAACTATAAAACCAAATGTTAAAAAGGTAACAAAATGACAATACATATCTATCAATAATTACTTTGAATGTAAATGGACTAACCACTCCAATCAAGCCATAGTGTCATGTAATAGACTAAAAAAACATCCATCTTCATGCTGCCTACAAGAGACTCATTTCAGACCTAAAGACACATACAGAGTGAAAGTGAAGGGAATAAAAAGCATTTATCATGTAAATGAATGTGAAAAGAAAATCAGGGTAGCAATACTTATATAATAGGCTTTAAAACAAAGACTGTAACAATAGGCAAAGAAGGACACTATATAATCATAAATGGAACATATCAACAAGAAGATTTAACAGTTTTAAATATTTATGCACCAAACATGGAAGCATCCAAATACATAAAGCAGTTCATAACAAACATAAAGGCAATAATCAACAGTAATACACTAATAGTAGGGGGCTTTAATACCCCACTTACATCAAGAGATAGATCATCCAAACAGAAAATCAACAAGAAAAAGTGGCTCTGAGTGACACTGAATCAGATGGATTTTAAACAGATGTATTCACAACATTCCATCCTAAAATAGCAGAATACACATTCTTTTCAAGTGCACATGGAATATTCTCCAGAAACGATCACATCTGAGGCCAGAAAACAAGTCTCAACAAATTCAAAAAGACTGAAGTCATACGATGCATTTTTCTGTCCACAACGCTTTGAAACTAGAAATCAAGCACAAGAAAAAAATGTGCAAAGAGCACCAATACATGGAGGTTAAATAACATGCTACTAAACCATGATTGGGTCAAACAGGAAATCAAAGATGAAAGTAAAAAAACAAAACATGAAAACATGAAAATGAAAATCCAAAATCTTTGAGAAGAAGCAAAAGCTGTTCTAAGAGGGAAGTTTATAGCAATATAAGCCTACCTCAAAAATCAAGAAAATTTTCAAATAAATAGCCTAACCTTACACCTAAAGGAGCTAAAAAGGAAAAAAAGAAAAGAAAAAGAAAAACAAAACTCAACACCAGTAGAAGGAATGAAATAATAAAGATTAGAACAGGAAATAAATGAAATAGAAACTAAAAAAACAACAGATAAATGAAACCAGAACATGTTTCTTTGAAAAGATCAAAATTGATAAGCCTTTAGCCAGACTTAAAAGAGAGAGAGAGAGGACTCAGATAAACAAAATTAAAAAGGAAAGAGGAAAAATAAAAACTGACATCACAGAAACACAAAGGACTGTAAGAGAATATTGTGGAAAATAATATGCCAACAAATTAGGAAACCTAGAAGAAATGGATCATATCCTAGAAATACATAACTTCTCAAAATTGAATCAGGATGAATAGAAAATATGAACAGACCAATTACCAGCAATGAAACTGAATCGGTAATCAAAAAACTCCCCCAAAACAAAAGTCCAATGCCAGATAACTTTACAGATGAATTCTACCAAACATTTAAAACCTATTCTTCTCAAACTATTTCTCAAACCAGAAGAGAAGAGGAAAGAAAACTTCCAAATTCATTCTTTGAGGCTACCAATATCCTGATACCAAAACCAGATAAAGATGCTACAAAAAAAAAGAGAACTACAGGCCAAAATCTCTGATGAACATAGATGCAAAAATTCTCAACAAAATATTAGCAAAACTGAATCCAACCATACATTTAAAAAACTATCCACCATGGTTGAGTGGGACTTATTCCTGGGTTGTGAGGGTGGTACAATATTCACAAATCAATAAGCATGATACATCATATCAGTAAGAGAAAAATAAAACTATATGATTATTTCAATAGATGCAGAAAAAGCATTTGACAAAGTACAACATCCATTCATGATAAAAACCCTCAACAAGTAGACTTAAAAGGAACATACCTCAACATAATAAAGGCCATAAATGAAAAACTATAGCTAAAATCATACTCAATGGTGAAAAAAGGAGAGCATTTTCTCAATGGAGGAAAAACTAAGGTCAAGAATAAGACAAAGATGTCCATTCTTACCACATTTATTCAACATAGTACTGGAAGTCCTAGTCACACCAATCAGACAACAAAAAGGAATAAAAGGGATCCAAATTGGTAAGGAAGAGGTAAAATTCTCACCAAAAACCTACTAGAACTGATAAATGAATTCAGTGAAGTTACAGTATACAAAATTAATGTGCAGAAATCTGTTGCATTCCTATATATTAATAATGAAGTGGCAGAAAAAGAAATCATGAAAACAATTCCATTTACAATTGCACCTAAAATAATAGAATGCTTAGGAATAAATGTAACCAAGGAGGTGAAAGATCTATACTCTGGAAACTATAAAACATTGATAAAAAGAAATTGAAGAGGACACAAAGAAATGGAAAGACACTCCATGCTCATGGATTGGGGGAACAAACATTGTTAAAATGTACATACCATCCAAAGCAATCTATAGATTTAATGTAATCACTATCAAAATATCAACAGCATTTTTCATAGGACTAGAACAAATAATCCTAAAATTTGTATGGAACCACAGAAGACCCTGAATAGCTAAAGCAATCTTGAAAAAGAAAAATAAAGCTGGAGGTATCCCATTTCCAAGACTTCAAGTTATATTACAAAGCTGTAGTAATCAAAACAGTAAAGTACTGGCACAAAAACAGACACACAGAACAGAATAGAAAATCCATGAATTAAAAAAAAGAAAAAGAAAATACAGAAATAAACCCACAATTACATGGTCAATTACTCTTTGACAAAGCAGGAAAGAATATCCAATGGGAAAAAGACGTCTTTTTAACAAGTGGTACTGGGAAATCTGGACAGCAACATGCAAAATAGGAAACTGGACCACTTTTTTACACCATACACAAAAATAAATTCAAAGCAGATTAAAGACCTAAATCTGAAATCTGAAACCACAGAAATCATAGAAGAAAGCACAGGCAGTAATTTCTCTGATATGGGCCATAACAGCATTTTTCTACATATGTGTCCTGAGGCAAGGGAAACAAAAGCAAAAATAAACTATTGGGACTACTACATAAATATAAAAAGCTTCTGCACAGCAGAAGAAGCAATCAACAAAACCAAAAGGCACACTACTTATTGGGAGAAGATATTTGCAAATGACATATCTGATAAAGGGTTAGTATCCAAAATATATAAAGAAAGAAATTATACAGCTCAACACCCAAAGAAACGAATAATCCAATTAAAATGGGCAGAAGACATGAACAGACATTTCTCCAAAGAAGACATCCAGATGGCCAACAGACACATGAAAAGATGCTCAACGTTATTCATTATCAGGGAAATGCAAACCAAAATTACAATAAAATATCACCTCACACCTGTCAGAATGGCAAAGATCAAAAACACAAGAAACAACAAGTGTTAGCAACGATGTGGAGAAAAAGGAACTCTTGTGCACTGTTGATGGGAATGCAAACTAGTTTAGGTTCTGTAAAAAACAGTATGGAAGTTCCTTAAAAAATTAAAAAGGGAAATATAATCTGGTATAGATTATATAGATCTATATATCTATAATATATATAGATACCCTATAATCTGGTAATCGCACTACTGGGTATTTACCCAAAGAATATAAAAACACTAATTCAAAAGGGTATATGCACTCGTGTTTATTGAGGCAATATTTACAACAGCCATATTATGGAAGCAGCCCAAGTGTCCATCAATAAATGAATGGATAAAGAAGATATGGTGTGCACACATACACACACACACACACAAAATGGAATATTATTGAGCAAAAAGAAAGAGTGAAATGTACCATTTGCAATGACATGGATGGAGCTAAAGAGTATAATGCTAAGCGAAGTAATTCAGAGATAGACAAATACCATATGATTTTACTCATATGTGGAATTTCAGAAACAAGCAAGCAAAGGAAAAAAAAAAAAGAGAGACAAACCAAAAAATAGGTTCTTAACTACAGAAGACAAACAGATGGTTACCAGAGGGGAGGTGGGTAAGAGGATGTGTGAAATAGGTGAAGGGGATTGAGAGTACACTTATCTTGATGATCAGTGACTAATATATAGGTACTGCCCTTGGACTTAACTTGAGTGTTTCAGCAGTCCCATTTACCATAATAGTTAAGGAAAGCAATTTAATCTAAATGTCAGAAATTAATAATGCTATTACCTAATGTCAACAATACTGTTCACTTTAAATGCTGTAATGTGTATAAAAATATTTCATGAATGTACTATAAATATAGGAAAATGATGATGAAAAAAATTGACTATAAAGTGTAGAAAAGAACTCAAAAGTTACCAGATCTGAAACACAGGTACCCTTCTCTTCTATCACAATCAACCTGTTGTTTTAGTTCTACCTTAAATACCATTTACTCTGAAAAAAGGTCAGTGATTTTCCCAAATTAGATTTGGTCCTTCCTCTACCATCTCACAGAATTCTGACATAATTCTGTATAACATTTTAATTCTTGATGGGATTGCATTAAACATCTGAATATTTGTCTCTCCAAAAGGAGCAGTATAGTGACATGTTATAATAATAAAGGCAGCAGTTAAAGCTTGAACTTTGAAGATATATTCTGAGTTCTGCCCTCTAATCATCGTACTCTTCCAATAAGAAATAATCTTATGTTCATATTAATGAAACACCAATTAGATAAAATCGGCTGAAAAATCATAAAGCTAAAAGTTCCAAGCCAAATAATAAATGATCATATATTTTTGCTTCAACATATCAATCGATGATTTATTTGAGAATGTTCTTTTTCCTTCTTAAGGTTGAACTGGTACCTGGTAACAATTACTCAAAGTCAGTATGTCAAAAATCCCTGTTCCTATTTTGAGGGTTTGAGTAATGATGCCAATGGTTAAATGGCAACTCTAAGTATCCTTCATGATATTAAAGAGTCAAAAAATATTTGTTCAGCTACAACAATATAATTCATTTCTGATAGTAAGTACTTCTCAGAATTTAGCCTTGTTTTGGATTTTTATCATCTGCTGTGTAAAAGCCCTAAAGGGGTGCTATCACAAAAGTAGGTCAGGTTTAGTAACTGGTCAATAAAGGAGAATGACTTCTAATAAGACAGTAGCAACAATAAAAAATTCCTATAGCATTGTTTCTTTAACCTTATGACATCTGACCATCAATTTATATGTTTATGCACTTTATTCATCATAATGCTAAGACAGTATTCATTTCACTGAAAGGGCAATCCATGATTCCTCTATTTCATGTAGCAGCCTGAAATATTATAGTGGCTTACTCAGTTAATATTGGTTGATTCAATCAATTGATATAATTTGAATCATAGTTGACATACAGTATTAGTTTCAGGTGTATAACATGGTGATTCGCCAATTATATACATTACAGTATCTTTTTGAAAGATAAAAAATCCTATGTGTACTTTGTTGAAATCTTTCCCTAATAGCGTATTATTTGACATTTTTGTAAAAAAAAAAAAAATACAACTTTGGGGGCACTGGGGTGGCTGTTGGTTAAGTATCTGACTCGGTTTCAGCTCAGGTCATGATCTCAGGATCATGAGATCAATCCCCGCATAGGGCTCTGTGCTCAGTGTGGAGTCTGCTTCTCCCTCTCCCTCTGCTCCTCCCACCCCCACCCTTCTCTCTCTCTCTGGAAAAAATAAATAAAACCTTTAAAAAAATACAACTTTGGGACGCCTGGGTGGCTCAGCCATTAAGCATCTGCCTTCGGCTCAGGTCACGGTCCCAGGGTCCTGGGATCAAGCCCCTCATTGGGCTCCCTGCTCGGCGGGAAGCCTGTTTCTCCCTCTCCCACTCTCCCTACTTGTGTTCCCTCTCTTGCTGCGTCTCTCTCTGTCAAATAAAATCTTTAAAAATAAATAAATAAATAAATAAATACAACTTTGTGTAAGACATATAGTTATGATTTATGGCTTCATGTTTATTTCAAATTTCAAACAATTACCAAGAAGCAAAGTGTGACAATCTTTATTTCTCCTTTATGTCCTAAAGGAAATCAAGCTGTTCAGACATGTACTCATAGCCATGACATTAGTATGCCAAGGGGTAACTGCCTTAAACAGAGTTGAATTACATAAAAGGAAATTTAAGGTAAAAACAAAAAACCTCCTGAGAATAAGCCTTGCAAACTCAGGTTGTAGATCATCCTGGATAGGCAGCATAAGTTAAAGAATCTTAAGCAAAAAGAGAAGATGACTACCAAAAAGAATCCATAAAGGAAATCAAGGCTTCCTAAAAGATAAGGAGGGGAGAGTTGCATGCTCAGAAAGGGGAGAAATACTTCAGTAGGACTTGAAGCAGGACTATGGGATTGGTTCATTACAAGTTCAGAAAGCTAAAGACCGAATGGAGAATACTAGGCTATCTAGAGTGGCACACTTTTTAGGTTTCTATGCAGAATTTGAAAGAGAAAGAAGGGTAACTGCCTCAGAAAACAAACAATAGTGACATGCAGTATCACATTTCATTATCTTGTTCACAAAGACATCATAAAAGACAAGGATAAAGTCTGTTAGTTTTTCATAGGCTTAAGGTGTTCTTTTGCTGATAAATGGTCTATTTTTAGAGATACTTTTATTACAGAACTAATATATGTTAATATTTGGTGAAATACCAGGAAGTGCACTTAGCTAGGAAATAAAGGGGAGGGGAAGGGAGGGGGAGGGAGGACGAAAAGGAAGGAAGGAAGGAAGGAAGGAAGGAAGGAAGGAAGGAAGGAAGGAAGGAAGGATGGAAGGATGGAAGGATGGAAGGACGGAAGGAAGAAAGGAAATTAAAATATCCCATAATTTCAACATGCAAAAAAAATCATTCCACACTGTTTAAGGAGCCTGCTATGTATTAGGGACTATGTTAAAAACTGGGAATACCACAGTGAACAAAATAGACATGGTTGGGGTGCCTGGGTGGCTCAGTAGTTAAGCGTCTGCCTTCGGCTCAGGTCATGATCCCAGGGTCCTGGGATCAAGCCCCGCATCGGGCTCCCTTCTCCTTGGTAGCCTGCTTCTCCCTCTCCCACTCCCCCGGCTTGTGTTCCCTCTCTCGCTGTGTCTCTATCAAATAAATAAATAAAATCTTTAAAAAAAATAGACATGGTTTCAGGACTCAAGGAGCTTATGCATACAAGCGGAAGACTTCAAGATCTAAAAAACAAAACAAAAACTCTTCAGACAACTAATGGGATAAATATATTTATGTAAAAGCTTCCTCAAAGCATAAACTGGCAACCAGGAAACCTAGGTACCACCTTTTTTTCTACCAATTCAAGATATGTGATCTTAGAATCACTTCAGCTATTTAGGTTTCAGGTTTCTCATCCATCACTCTCGAGAGAGAAGCATTAAAGGCTGCCTCCATCTCAGAGGAAAACCATGGTGTGGGGCAGCCATTGTGCTACCTGTAAAGAAAGAAGAAAGGAGAAATAAAGTAAAGAGAAGGAAAGAAAGGGGAGAGAAGAGGAAGGGAAGAGAGAGAAAGAGAAAAGGAATCACTCAGTGACACCATCTTGTTGTAAGTAGTAAAGCAAAGATATGAACGTCTCTAGAATCTGCCCTTCAAGTTATGTACAGCTTACCACACTGATCCACCGGGACTATGAACATTCTTTCACCCTGGTCTTAATTCCAAAATAAAACAAACTAACAACAAGAAGTTCGCACTTCCATGACTCTTAGTATGCAGCCACCCACGACCCAGCCAACACTACCACCACCGAAGTATGAGTCCACGGCAGAAAACGAGCAAATGAAGCATCCGCAGTTAACATCATGAGATCTTAGAGGAGCATCAAGGATTTTTAAGTTGGGAGAGGCAGTCTCTTGCTTATAGCTACAACTTTTGACAAGGCTAGTATTGTTTTTCACATATCTTACAGTCAGAACTAAGTTTTGACAATGATTAAATTGTTCAAAGTGCAACTCCAAAATGACGAAGCTGTTTTTTCTGTCGCTCTGTAAATTGGTGTTGTTACTTAGCATTTGTCTTTCACAAATACCTTCACACTGCTTCTCCTTCTGAAGTGAAGTCTTAACTTGAACTTTGATCTTCACAGTTTTAAGAGCTCAGAGAGAACCTAAACATAAAATAACCAGGGGGCTATAGAAAAGTAAGTGAGAAAACTTTCCTTAATCAGATCACTACTAGAAACTGAATGTTCATATTTATGTTTTGGAAAGCAAAAGGAGAAAAAGGGCAAGAAAGGAGGGGAAGGAAGGCAGAAAGGAATCTCATTCATCATAAACTCAAAAATTTTATTCAATGTCCATTTACTATACACCAGGGTCCTGTAGTAAGGGCTGCAAAACATGGCACAATCCCTATCCTCCAAGAGCTTACAATCTAGAGAGGAGATATAAATCTAATTAAGAACAATTGTCGAAGAGCATGATGAATGCTATGCTATGAAATATTCTGCAAAGTACAGAGACTGGTTAATTCAATCAAGAACTGGCAAAGTCTTCACAGGGGAGGTAACATAGATTTGGGTTCAGGAGGAATTCTTAAATCCAAGAACGAAGGAGCTGTCGGCAGAGAGAACATGAAGAGAGGTGCAGAGACACAAAGGAAGGAAGAAAGGAAATTAAAATATCCCAAACAAAGCGCACAGGGAGGAGGTCAGTGTGAAGCACACTAAATGGCAAATGAAACTGACACACTGGAGATCGGACTGGAAAGGTAAGTATAAGGTCTAGTTGTGAAGCACCTGAAATACCATGCTGAGAAACACAGTGTTTATCCTGAAAGTACTAAGAAGATGGTGAAAATTTCTATGCAAGGAAATGTAATAAAATTAGGGTTTTAGAAGTGCAAATTCTGATATTAACACAGGACATATATCATTGTAGCATGCGGATATATCATTGGGAGAGAGAGTGAAAACAGAAGACTGATTAGGAGCTGTTTTGCTTACCCTCACTATTGCTCATTTTATTTGATTGCTGACACAGAAGTTATAAATTGATCTATTATCTCCTCAGAACACTGTCTGGACATTAACTTTATAAATTCACAAAATGTGTTTATTTGATCTGCATTTGATCCTTTTGCTTTTAAGTGATTGGCAGGAAAAATAAGTTCTGATCTTTCACTAATTTGAGGGTCCTACACTCCAAAGGACAACTCCAGGCCTAAAAATTTCATTATCCTTTTGTCTGATGATTTAAATTGGCGTATGTAATTGCAATCATTTCAAGTATCCACTAAGTATTTAATTTTAAGTATTTGTTGAAAGTGTCATTTAAGTTTCATTTCTTCAAACTTTGCTTTAAATACTCAAAGAGGAAAACAGAAAGATTTGATGAACTGAGGTTCCAACTTCTAAAGATCCACCCCCCCCCCCCAAGCATTCCACTTTCATTGCCTGAGAAAAGGCTGATGCCACGGAACCCAGGCAACCAGAGTCAAATGCTTTCCTCAATATGATCCCCATAAAACCTTGACACAACTCTGGGTGACCCTGCATTGACTTTGAATTACTTACTTCTTGAGCCCAGTATAACTGAGGACCACAGCTAAGTTCTGTATCTCTGCTAGAGAAAAATAAAGTTGTATTTTGCACACTTGATTACAGAATGGAGAACTGTGCCTGATACATTTACATGTATTACATAACTGGAATAAGCAATAACCAACCAACCTGAGTGATCCTGAAAAGACCACATCCCTCCAGCCCCCAGCACTTGCCAACTAACTCCACCTTAAAATCCTAGGGTTAAATCTTTCATGCCCTTTATCTCCATTTACATCGGCCAAAAGGAGAAGCCCAAAACCCTAAGAACATCCCTTATTGGGGCACCCGGGTGGCTCAGTCAGTTAAACTGCTGCCTTTGGCTCAGGTCATGATCTTGGGGTCCTGAGATCAAGCCCCACATCGGGTTCCCTGCTCAGTGGGAAGTCTGCTTCTCCCTCTCCCTCTGCTGCTCCCCCTGCTTGTGCTCTCCTGCTCATGCAATCTCTCTCTCAAATAAATAAAATCTTAAAAAAAAAAAAATTACCTTGTTAAAAAAAAAACATCCTTTATGACCCAGACCCTCATCACCAAAGACCTCTGTGTAACCCCACCTGATGCCATCTCCTACTCTACAATAGGGCAAGCTCTTCTGCTCTGCCCTCTAGAACTCATAATATATCATCAGCAAAAACTCCCATATCTTCCTAAAACTTTTCTCTGAACTTACTCTCCATCTTCTTTTCACACAAATCTGAGGACACTGCTTTCTGTGAAGTCCTCTTAACTAGCTGATGCTGTCTCTGCCATACCCTGCAGGGAATTGGGCCTGGGAGTGGTTTCAGTCGCTTCCCTGATCCTCACTGCCACTTCCAGTCTATTTTTGTACCTCCTCCCTAAAAAAAAGCCTTGCTTTGGATTTCATGTCATCCAACCATACACCCATCACTCCTTCTTACTGAAATAATATGTGTTCCTGAGGTCAGCACCCTCGTCCCTTCGTTCTTTGAAGATTTTAGCTCCAGAATCACTCTCACTCCTTGTGTCAGAGATGAGAGTCCCCATTAAACAGTCTACCTGTTCCCCTATATTACTTGGTCTGCAGCTAGGCAAGCCTGTGTGAATGATTCTGACCAATAACATACAACCTAAAGTTACGTGGTACCTCTCTAACCTTTACAGGCCATCAAGAGCAAGTGTGCTTTTCTCACTTCTTTCTCTTATCTGCTGGATGAATGCAGAACATCCAGAGGATCAGCAGTGTGACTACACAGCAGATGCCTGAGTCACTGCTTGGAAAATAGCTAAGACACTGTGAACACAACAATGTACTTTCCTTGAACAAGAAATCAATTCTATTGTGTCAAGATGCTGAGATTTTTCTGGTTGTTTGTTAGAGCCAGTGGAAAACACTAACTAACAGATCCTATTAGAGGAAACTGAAACACTTGATCATTGCCACCTTCTTGACACACTTCCTTAGTTCCTTCTGGACACCACTGTCCCTCTGTTCTACCTCACCAGCAGCTTTCTTGGTTTTCTTGCTAGTTCTTCATTTTCCAGACCTCTAAATGCTGCAGTGTCCAAAGATTCAGCCTTTGGGCCATTACTCTTCTCTACAAACATCTCTTCTTGGGTGACCTCACTCAGTGTCACGGCTTCAGGTATCCTTTACATGGAGACAATTTCCAGGAAACATTCTTGATCTAGCCTCAGAACTCCGGGCTAGTCACCCAATTGTCCACTCAACATCGCCACTCAGATATTTAATAGGAACTTCAAACTTGACATGGCCAAAGCAAAACTCTTGAGTCTCCCTCTGTCCCCACACCTTTGCTTTTATATTCCTTCAAGTCTCAGAAAATACCAAATCCACCCTTCCAGTTGCTCAGGTGAAAATGCCTGACCCTCCCCCCCACACACACACACTATACATCCAGACAACTGGCATAATTTTACTGGCTCCATCACAAAATATATCATGACCTTACCTCCTCTAGTGATACTATCCAACCCCCTCACCCAAGTCACATGATTACAGGCATAAACTATGGCAACAAGCCACAGGTCAAGAGGTCTACTTGTTTCTATACTTTCCACTCTACAGTCTATTTCAACACAGCACCCAAAGTGATAACATTAAAATAGCCAAAAAGAGTCATATCACTTCTCTAATCAAAAGCCTTGTACGACATCCTGTATTACTCACTTTTACTAGTCCAAATCCTTACAATGACTTCTAAGTCCCTACAGGATTTTTCTTCCCCATTGTCTTTTTTTTTTTTTAAGATTTTAAAATTGTTTATTTATTTATTTGACAGAGAGAGAGAGCACAAGTAGGCAGACGGGCCAGCAGAGAGAGCAGGCTCCCCGCTGAGCAGGGAGCCCGAAGCGGGACTTGATCCCAGGACCCTGGGATCATGACCTGAGCCAAAGGCAGACACTTCCCAGGCAGACCAGACCCAGGCGCCCCTTCCCCATTGTCTTTTTAACTTCCCCTTCCACTCCTCTTGCTCCTCCTGGAGCAGGCTGGTGGCCCTCCTTGCTTTTCCTTGAACATAAGAATACTGGCAAAAATACCGGGTTAAAGAACACAGTAGAAGAGGAACCATGTCCCCACCACCTTTCTCTCAATCCCCCATTTCCTCAAGTCTATAGGAAATTTCAGAAGGGTTTAGGGAATTTCAGCACAGCAAGAATAAAAGCATACTGATACCAGTCTGTGACTCTTATTACACAGCTATTCTTCCATTCTGTTGGGGGGGTTGGAAAACACTTGAAAATGAGATAAAGGAAAATGTTGGCCTCTTCCAAAACCTATGAGCTACAGAAAAGTAAGAGTTCAATTCAGTAAGCACGACTGAGTACCTTACTTGTACTAGGACTTAAGGGGAACAAAAGATGTAGAAGACTGAGGCTGTGCTTTAAGAGCTTCCCTGTGAAAAAGGGAAATGAATGGGTAACAGACTTACTAAATGGATAGGTAGCATAGAGGTATTTTAGAAAATTTTATTATCATGTAGGAAGTAAAATCATTGTAGAATCATTGTCTTATAATGACCTTTTCACCCTGTTCTATATCACATATGTATAGCCATGGAAAAGAAGCTATTACTCATTCATAATCCTAATAATGATTTTGGTGTCACTAGAAAGAAATACAAATATACCTTTGCAAAAGGAAAAAAAAGGTCAATTTTCAGGTTCATAAATAACCTAAATTTGTACCTTTTTTTGGCCATTTCCATGGCTACCAACCTGCTGAAAATCTTCATCTCTGTAAAGAAGAGTAACTCACATTTCTGGAAAGGGTCTTCCTCCTTCCATTCCATCCTAGACTACTCTCAACCACAGGATACTATTCAAGAATGAACAGCATCTTAGATAGAAAATCAAAGTTCTGCATCTGGTTTTCAAAGCCCTGTATAAACTGTTCAATTTTATTTTCTACTACTGCTGAAGAATCTCCACTCCAATCAATGTCTTCTCCCTGTTGTTTCCATCCAAGTGAACTGCCCCCTCCTGATTATCGCACATGCTATTTAAGACTTACCTCAGGTTGTACCTCGCTAATGAAAACTTCTCCAATTCCTAAAGTCTATAATAATGGCTCCTTTCCCTAATTTTTCCTCAGTTTGGCAAAGTCTACCATATTGCACGTGACTTTTTTCTTTCCTGTTAGAACCTAAAGTTCATGAGAATAAGAGCCATGTCATCTACTACTTTCAATTTCCCAAAGTACTTAACACACAGTTAAGAACACTGTAAGAACTCAAAATTATATTTACTGATTACCTGACTAAAGATAAAATCTAACATCAATATCCTCGGTTATACCTGGACTACTCTTGTCAGTATTTAACATTTTAAAACATACCTGAATTTGTGATATAGTGGGAATATTCTGAAAGATTATGTACACCAATTTAAAATGTACTGCACGCTGCTATTTCTCCTAAATAATAGATAAATATCCCTGGGAAATCTGGCAACAGACATGAAAAGTTACAGGACATCAATATATATCAATTAAAGGACTGGGGGCAAAAAAAGTTCAAGGAATGTAATATTTAAGTCCCTAAATAAAAATAAAAAGAGAGAAAAAGGTTGGATTTGTGCAATAATTATTTACTAAATATTTGCTCAATGCCAGAAATAGATGTTAGATTCTGGGAAAAAAGAAGTAAACAAATCTTGGGGGAAAAACAGTTTCTTCAACGAACATTGTTGGGAAAACTGGAGAGCCATATGCAAAAGAATGAAACTGGACTCCTAAATTACACCATACACAAAAACTAACTCAAATGGATTTAAAAACTTAAAACTAAGACCTGAACCATAAGACATAGGCAGTAAGCTCTGGGACACTGATCTTGGCAACGATTTTTTTGAAGCTGACACCGAAAGCAAAGGAAACAGAAGCAAAAATAAACTACTGGGACTACACCAAACTAAATTCTTCTGCACAGCAAAGGAAACCAGCAACTAAATGAAAAGGCAAATTACTCAATATGAGAAAATATTTGCAAATCATGTATCTGATAAGGGGTTAATATCCAAAATATGTAAAGAACTCATAAAAAATAGCAAGAAGCAATCTGATTAAAAAATGGACAGAAGAGGGGCGCCTGGGTGGCTCAGTCATTAAGCGTCTGCCTTTGGCTCAGGTCATGATCCCAGGGTTCTGGGATCGAGCCCCACATCGGGCTCCCTGCTCGGCGGGAAACCTGCTTCTCTCTCTCCCACTCCCCCTGCTAGTGTTCCCTCTCTCACTATCTCTCTGTGTCAAATAAATAAATGTCTTTAACAAAGCTATCATTTTTTTATTAGACATTTTTTATTATGTTATGTTAATCACCATACATTACATCATTAGTTTTTGATGTAGTGTTCCATGATTGTTTGCATATAACAACACCCAGTGCTCCATGCAGAACGTGCCCTCTTTAATACCTGTCACCAGGCTAACCCATCCCCACCCCCTTCCCCTCTAGAACCCTCAGTTTGTTTCTCAGAGTCCATAGTCTCTCATGGTTCGTCTCCCCCTCCAATTTTACCTGAAATGCAGTAAGAAATACTGAAGCATTTTAAGCAGGGAATAAAATGATCCAATTTAGATTTTTAATAAGATGATTCTTGCTGTCATCTGAACAAAATGGATTAGAGTAACTAAGAACAGATGATGAGGTAATTTGGAAATGACATGAGTGAGACTCTTTAGCATATCTTTATTCTGTAGAAGAAATTTTGTGGCTCTGATTGGGGATGAAGCATATAAACAGAATGGACAGGGGAAAAAAACCACTATGAATCCAAGGTTTCATCCTTAAATAACATGGTCAGTGGTGGTGGTGGGGAGAGGTACATAGTTGGTACAGATTTGACATTAGGCTTGAGTGGCCTGTAAGATACCTAAATTTATTTCTTTGAAGATTTATTTATTTATTTGAGAGGGGGAGAGAGAGAAAGAGAGAGCAGAGGGAGGGACAGAGGGATAGAGAGAGAGAGAGAAAATCTCAAGCAGACTCCCTGCTGAATGCAGAGCCCAACGCAGGGCTCCATTCAGGACCCTGAGATCATGAGCTGAGTCAGAACGAAGAGTTGGACCCTTAACTAAATGAGCCACCCAGGCGCCCCTTGAGTGGCCTGTAAGATACTTAAACAAAGATGTAGACAATTGGTTATGAGACATCTTAAAAAAGAGAGAGAGAAGAAAAGAAAGAAAACTGGTATAACAAAGCAACTGATTTAAGACAAATGTAATATAAATCATCAGTGTGAAATAAGTTTTATTATGTAAGCATGAATGGAAATACTGGATTTTAAGGTAACTTTAAGATGATTAATATCAAACAGAGAAAAGAAAAACTAAAATTACACTGCAACGTCAGCAGCTAATAGATAAAGCAATAAGTTCACCTTTCTTGAAGCATATACCTTTCCTTTTAAAATGCAAACATAAAAAATGTGATATTTACTTTCTGAATATGTTTTATCATTTTATAGAACTTTCACATATCTTACTTTATTTAAGTCTTATAACAATCCTTAAATCTGTGAGCTATTCTTAGTATACTTATTACCATATTATAAATGAAGAAAATGCAGGTGTATGAGGTTAGCTTGACATGGGAGTGGGGATAGGATCAAAAGCTAGATTTTTTGGTCCCTAGTCTACCGGTTTTTCCACCATACCTTCCTAACTTGATCTGTATCTTACACTGATCATTATTTTTGGCCACTTAATTTGGCAACATAAATTTAAGTAACTTGAAGAAAAAGTGACTTTTATATAGTTACACTATTTTTAAATTTCTAGAGTCTAGATAGTATATAAAGCTTTAAGCAACTTGCCATAGAAACTGCCATAATGCCTGAGACTTTTCACCAAAATACAAACTACATTCGATACTATCACTCTTGAAAGCCCCTTGGGAAATAATGGCTTTTTGGATTCTGTAAGTCAGCGTGACATGGCACGCAAAATTGCATCTCATGCTGAGCCAACCAGGAAAATATATGTCATCACTATGTGACATTCAGAATTTCATCTGGAAACTATAATCTTGTTCTGACTGCTAAAATGGGGGGAGGGAGGAAGACTGCATACAAAACAATTTGGTTGAATTTTTGCTGAATTCTTGCCAGTTCATGTAAAAACTACAATAACTTATTTCCAAAGAAGAACTCTATATTCAAAAACCTTTCAATCTACTTATTAACATCACAATGTTTTCTCAAAGAACTTTAAGATTAACTGACATATTTTTAAAATCTTATAATTCAAATTAATGAATCATTAAAAAAAATTCTTTATAATGAAACAAAGTCTCAAAATTAATAAACTGTGCAAAGGAGAACAATGAAAACACTTCCTAATTCCTTTCTCCCAAATGAATAAGCTCTAGATCAAGAAACACACAAAAACCCATTGTACATTGTAATCTGTTTTATGCATCCCATATCTTTCTAGTCTAGATTCTTTTCCTCCTGGGCTCCTAATTCTTATGTGCAATATGTTCATAAACCATCTACCTTATTTCTTTTTTTTTTTTAATATTTTATGTATTTATTTGAGCGAGAGAGAATGAGAAAGAGCACATGAGAGGGGGGAGGGTCAGAGGGAGAAGCAGACTCCCCGCCAAGCAGGGAGCCCGATGCGGGACTCGATCCAGGGACTCCAGGATCATGACCTGAGCCGAAGGCAGTCGCTTAACCAACTGAGCCACCCAGGCGCCCACCATCTACCTTATTTCTATTAAAACAGAAACCTGTGAACATAATTTAGTGTTATATAATCAACATTTTGTGTTTTAAATCTGTTGTGACTAACTGTAAAATGAAAAATTAGTAGACATAAACTGGAATGGCTGACTCACAAATTATTCCCAGGAGCCATGTTTCTGCTAGCCCTCCATTTTCTGGTATCACATCTTATGCCCCTAAACTCAGAAAGGGCTGTCATTGGGCCAATCATAGTACCTAACCTCCCTGGTCACAATGATTAAGATGTATGCACATGATCCAAGAGAGGCCCAACAAAATCCTTCTTAGGTTTGTTTTCAACAGATACTAGACCAGATCTTTCCCTTTGATCACAAAGAATTAAGTATGTCAGTCCAGAGGAATCACAGCCATGTACACTGCTAAGTCAAGAGACCTATGTTCAATAAAAGAAAGTTAAGTCAAGGGTGCCTGGGTGGCTCAGATGGTTAAGCGTCTGCCTTCGGCTCAGGTCATGATCCCAGGGTCCTGGGATCGAGTCCTGCATCGGGCTCCCTGCTCCTTGGGAGCCTGCTTCTCTCTCTCTCTCTCTCTCTCTCTCTCTCTGTGCCTCTCATGAATAAGTAAATAAAAATCTAAAAAAAAGAAAAAAAGAAAGAAAGTTAAGTCAACAGGAAAAGAAAAACAGAGTCCTGATGGTATGCAGTCTCTATTTCTAAGTCATTCCAAGGAAAAGATCTATCTTTGCTTTTCTTACCATTTTGGTTATGCAAATCAAGAAAATATCCCTACTTTTTCAAATTTAAAGTAATTTTTTTAATAATTTTTTTTACTTTTCATACTTAAAGAATTAAAATTTTACACTGAGTTGTTTAATAGGTTTCATAAGGTTAACATTATTAAAGTAAAGATCATTTTAATCAGGGGTAGCAAACTATGGCCCTCGGGCCAAATCCAGTCAACTGGTTTTTTTTTATTCTTATGTTAATCCCCATACATTACATCATTAGTTTTAGATGTAGTGTTCTATGATTCATTGTTTGTGCATAACACCCAGTGCTCCATGCAGAATGTGCCCTCCTCAATACCCACCACCAGGCTAACCCATCCTCCCACCACCTCCCCTCTAGAACCCTCAGTTTGTTTTTCAGAGTCCATCGTCTCTCATGGTTTGTCTACCCCTCCGATTTCCCCTGCTTCATTCTTCCCTTCCTGCTACCTTCTTCTTCTTCTTCTTCTTTTTTTTTTCTTAACATATATTGCATTATTTGTTTCAGAGGTACAGATCTGAGAGTCAACAGTCTTGCACAATTCACAGCACTTACCAGAGCACATACCCTCCCCAGTGTCTATCACCCAGTCACCCCATCCCTCCCCCCCACCCCCCACTCCAGCAACCCTCAGTTTGTTTCCTGCAATTAAGAATTCCTCATTATCAGTGAGATCATATGATACATGTCTTTCTCTGTTTGACTTATTTTGCTCAACATAATACCCTCCAGTTCCATCCACGTCGTTGCAAATGGCAAGATCTCATTCCTTTTGATGGCTGCATAATATTCCATTGTATATATCTACCACATCTTCTTTATCCATTCATCTGTCGATGGACATCTTGGCTCTTTCCACAGTTTGGCTATTGTGGACATTGCTGCTTTAAACATCGGGGTGCATGTACCCTTTCGGATCCCTACTTTTGTATCTTTGGGGTAAATACCCAGTAGTGCAATTGCTGGATCATATGGTAGCTCTATTTTCAACTTTTTGAGGAGCCTCCATACTGTTTTGTTTTTTTTTTTTTTAAGATTTTATTTATTTATTTGAGACAGAGAGAATGAGAGAGAGCATGAGAGGGAGGAGGGTCAGAGGGAGAAGCAGACTCCCTGCCGAGCAGGGAGCCCGATGCGGGACTCGATCCAGGGACTCCAGGATCATGACCTGAGCCGAAGGCAGTCACTTAACCAACTGAGCCACCCAGGCACCCCTCCATACTGTTTTGCAGAGTGGCTGCACCAGCTTGCATTCCCACCAACAGTATAGGAGGGTTACCCTTTCTCCACATCCCTGCCAACAGTTTCCTGACTTGTTAATTTTAGCCATTCTGACTGGTGTGAGGTGGTATCTCATTGAGGTTTTGATTTGGATTTCCCTGATGCCGAGTGATATTGAGCTCTTTTTCATATGTCTGTTGGCCATTTGGATGTCTTCTTTGGAAAAATGTCTGTTCATGTCTTCTGCCCATTTCTTGATTGGATTATTTGTTCTTTGGGTGTTGAGTTTGATGAGTTCTTTATAGATTTTGGATACTAGCCCTTTATCTGATATGTCATTTGCAAATATCTTCTCCCATTCTGTTGGTTGTCTTTTGGTTCTGTTGACTGTTTCCTTTGCTTTGCAAAAGCTTTTTATCTTGATGAAGTCCCAATAGTTCATTTTTGCCCTTGCTTCCCTTGCCTTTGGCAATGTTTCTAGATCAAATTTAAAATAATTTTTAAAGTTTCTGTCTTTTGCAATCAGAGAGCCCTTTGTAATTCAGAAATGTGTCAAAAAAAAATTTTTAGAAATGTGTCTTCCCTAGTAGTCACTTATCAACTAGGAGGAAAAACGGGCAATTTTTTTTTTTAATTTTAATTCAATTTAGTTAACATACAGTGTATTATTAGTTCAAGGGTAGAATTCAGTGATTCATCAACTGCATATAACACCCAGTGCTCATTACATCAAGTGCCCTCTTTAATGCTCATCACCCAATTAGCCCTTCCAGCAGCCCTCAGGTTATTCCCTAGAGTTAAGCGTCTCTTACTGTTTGCCTCCCTCTTTATTTTATTTTATATTTTTTATTTTATTATTTTATTTATTTATTTTATTTTTTATTTTATATATTTTATTTTATATTTTATTTTATTATTTTATTTTATTTTTTATTTTTTATTTTATCTTATCTTATTTTATTTTATTTTTCCTTCCCTTCCCCACAGGTGTACCTGCCCAGCCCTCACAATATCATTACACAGCCTGCACAAGCTCCAAAATGCCCAAGCATATCATGGGGTTTACTTCCCCATTTTCCAGGCTTACTTCCTTGAGAACTATTAAAACTCTGCCTCCCTTGGCTCTCAGTCCTTCCATTATCATATTCACTGGCCATTATCCCATGATACTCTGCCTGAACTTGCATATTTGGAGATGCTATTTTTTACTTCTCTAATCTTTTCTCCACCTCCAAAAGATTTCTTGAACTACATTAGCCAATACTTTTCTCAGTTTAACCCTTGGCACTCTCCCATCAGTGTCTTATATGAGGGACTTCCTCCAGATAACCCTAAACTTCCATATAGTAACACCCTAAGACAGCAGTGAACTCCAATAATGTAGGGTACAAAACTATAAGACCATCCATTAAGCTTTTGGGGACAAATATGAGAATATCTATTCATATTTACTTTTATCTAAAAATGAGAAAGACAGGATTTGTTAATATTTAGTAAAGTAGAATTACATTGAGGTCCTTCTCCATGTCATAAGGCTACAGATAACACAATGCTAAGTATACTGAAGGAAGAGTAGACATTCAGTAACGAAAAGAAAATGGCAGGGGCCCTTCACTCTTTCACTTGTTTTCAACTAATTGTGGCATATTATAATTTATATGCATATAGTTAACTAGATTTACAAATTTCATTCTCTACCTTTAACTAAATTAATTCTAATTTGGATATACATTTTTTAAAGATTCCCATAAAACACAGATATCCAAACATATGGATTAAAGATATCACTAATTTATTTAAAAGGAAAAAGCAACACCTTTCCATTAATTTAGAAGAATATCTTATTGATAAAAGGAAGATGGAAATTTACTAGCCTGATGTCAACAAAGACCTTGGATAAAATGGACAGGACTGAAAAATAAGTGTCTTCAGTGCGTCAATGATGCCCATTTCCCTCTTAGATATAATGTATCTCAGTGAGGTGACTTTTCAATGTCAGCTACTAAAATCAACTATTAAAATAAACTGAATTAAGAACTAAACCTTGGGGTGCCTGGGTGGCTCAGTCGATTAAGTGTCTGCCTCGGGCTCAGGTCATGATCTCGGGGCCTTGCTCAGCTTGCTTCTCCCTCTCCCTCTGCAGCTCCTCCTACTTGTGCTCCCTCTCTCATGCTCTCCCTCTCTCAAATAAATAAAATCTTTAAAAATAAAAAAAAATTTTAAAAACACTTAAAAAAAGAACTAAACCTTTAAGTTTCTATAACACAGTATTAAAATTTTAAAAAACGAAACAGTATTAGTCTCACTGAAATACTGCTATATTAAAACTCTATCAGAATAAAAACATTTAAATGTTAATAAAATTGTAAAATTATCTTGCATGCTTTATAGTATATTACTATAGTAATACACATATTTAATGCATAGCTCAATAAATGGTATACTACAGATGCTTGCTCAAGGATTTTTACTGACAAGAATGCACTAAGAAAAAAGGTAGGAGGCTACCAAAGATTAACTATTTTCAAATAGTTTGTGTTCTTTGTATTTGTTTTAATTCATTCTCTTACTGTTTAGTAATACTTTTAACAAAATATGAGCCTGCCTCAAATGTGTTCAAGGAATCCAAAAACAGTAGTTTTGTGGGTTTTTTTTTTCATTTGTTTTGATGTAGGCTTGGATTAGGACATTTAAAAGAGGAAAGAGTGAGGTAGTAGGGACAGCAGTCGAAATAAAATAATCCCAACAGAATATAGAATTTAAAACTAATTTCTCAGCATTAAAAGAATTTACCTTCTAAAAGCCATCTCCACTGACAAAATTCAGTAGAGTCTATATTCTACTTTCAAAGTAAAAATCAGAATAAAACTTGAACATATTAAAAGACACCATACCTAAATAAATGTTCTGCTTTACAGTCCTAGAGAAATAACAAATGAGCCAAGGAAATAGGAGAACAAAAATTTTTTTTCCACTTAAATATGAAAAAATTACTCATCTAATTTTCAAGATTCAAAGTTCCAAGAGGAAAAGACATTATGTGTATGCTATACATATACTTAAAAATAAAAATCAATAAACCTAGTTTGCTTAACAAACTCAACAGGTTCTTGGAATTAATGAGGAAACAATAATTAAAAGACATTCTGCCAGACACACCAGGAGACACACTAAAGAAGTATAAATTACATTTCTTTATGAACTGATCATTTACTTGAGGAGTCCTCATAGGAAAACTAGCAATGCAAGAAATTCAGCTATGTACTAATGCCAAGTGAGTAGTGTAACTACCAGGTATGTCTATAAAAGAATATCATCAAATGATGAACGGATATTTTATGAAACATTTAAAAAATCAGAATGTCAAAAATACTCTACAACTACAAAAATCTAGACTACTATGGCTGATACTACATATCATCAAATGGCACCTGTTGAAATTCTTTAGAAACCTCAGAAATGAACTTAGACATAATTTGAATTGCAAAGATTATGTTAAGTTCTGCAGACTGTTAATATTTTTCCTCATAAATTCTAGGTTTAGAAATGAAGATAATTGTTCTTACAAAGTACAAACAGGAAAAAGCAATTTAGTAAATGTATATTTTCCTTTAAGTTCTCTGATTACTTTCTGGATGGCATTTCCAAGTTTCTTTAATTTTTGATGTACTTCATTAGAAATACTTCATTTTATTTTAAACCTTTTTCTATTCCAAAAGGGAAAAATATACTTTAAACCACACTTTAACCCTGAGAGAATAAAATCAACTGCATATTACGCAATTTTTCCAATGCTTTAGCATTTGTCAATGAAACTGGATATCTAATTAATCACAAAGGAATGGAATTTTATGCTGAACTACATGATTAAAGTAAGCAACTTCTAATATACATAAGTCCACAAAAAATTTATTTCTTGTACATTAATACTAATTCCACCCTATAACTAGGAACATACCTGCTCAACATTGTAATTTAATCAAATTAAGGATGATTTAAACAATTTAAATGAAAAACTACACTAGTGTGAAACATTTTACTTACAATGCACAATTCTTAAAACTTGACTTCAAAATACATCAGTGCCTTCAGGAGCAACTATTATGAGCAAAAATTGGAAATCTCACAACCTCAAATGGTCCTACAATTTATACTGTCTGCAGATAAAATGATTTTTTTTTTTAAAGACTTGACAGAATTTCAAACTTGGAGTAACATAAATGGATACAAAAAAAAAAGTGAAGGTAAAGTTTAAAGTCCTGTTTTCGTAGAAGGAACACATTCCTTGTATATGCAAAACAGGGTCTTAACTTTGAAAAACTTATACATTTCCTCATCTCTTACATTCTCTGAAACAGGGCAAAGAAAATAATACTTTTCCTAATAACTCGTGTGTGGAAAGAAAATTAACTAAATTGACGTATACGTACTCTTCTTAACTCTGTCTCAGAGGAAGAGGTAATTTTCCTATTAAGTCCTACATCTGTTTATAAGATCTTATATTTTGCTTCATTTGTGATCTCACTGTATAAATTATCCCCAATGTTCCTGTATCTCCAATTCTTCCTTCTCTCCTCTTTATCTCTCTATAGACATACCCAAGTGTCTGTATAGTGAATTTCTGGAAAGAGTGGTATACTCTGGTGTACTTCTGGAAACGGTGGCTGTTTCAATTCCCATTCATTTCCTAACAACTAAAGCTCCTCTGGCCAATTTCCGCCTCATTGTTCTTGATGAATCTATAGCATCCTAGGCAGTTACCCACCCTCATCTTGAAGTGCTTTTCAATTATGTCATATATATCATATATATATATGTATATATACATATGTGTATACTTACGTTGCCTAATTCTCAGAAGGATGCTTCTCAATCTTTCCACTGGCTCATTCCCCTTACTCTTTAAAGAAAAATTCGCTCAGAATTTAATTTTGGGCTTTCTTCTCATTTTGCTTCTCATATGGTTTCCCTGGGAGATCATGCACTCTGTGGCTTTGACTATGTAAGATCCCTATGGTAATGACTCCTAAGCCTCTACCCTCATTGTGAAAAACCCAAGCAACACCTCAGACATGACAACACTTTTACCAGCTTTGTCTTCTGATATTCTCACTTAAAGGAAAATATTTTCTACTTTTCTCCCCAAATTCCAGCTTATGACAGTCTATTGTAAGTTACTACAGCAGAGTAAATAACCTGTAATATCTAAATAATCTGTAATGAGCTAAATAACCTGTACTATCTACTCTCCTCTTTTTTTCTTAGTTAGAAACCAAACCTTTTGGTCACACATATGGGCCTTAAAAAATACAGACTACATTGCTGAGATCTATACAGCTGTGGATATGATCACATATGATCAAATAAACATGACTAGTTTCTGGCCAAGAGTATATAAGCAAAAGTGAACAGTACTTCTGTATACTTTTCAAAGAGGTAAGGTGTCTTCTTGTTACTCATTTCTGCTCACTGAAATGAAGACATGATAAACAGCTGAAGCATCCATTGCGGACCATTCACCAAGCATGGTAATAGAGGCCACTCATAGTGGATTAAGAAACTAACTGACCTTGGAGAGCCATATGACCTTGGGGTGTCTACCCATAAGCTTTCACATGAGAGACAAAACTCAATCTTATTTAAACCACTGTTATTGAGAGATTTCTGATATTTTCAGCCAAAATTAACTCAATCTTTATCATTACAACTACATTACTGAACTACTGCTTAATTTAAAAATACTATATTTTGAAATGAGATCAGAAAAAAATGTAATTAGAGATATTTTACCTAATAACTGAAGTTCACTGTCAAAAAAAAAGATTCTTCGAGCACCTGGGTGGCTCAGTTGGTTGGGCGACTGCCTTCGGCTCAGGTCATGATCCTGGAGTCCCGGGATCGAGTCCCGCATCAGGCTCCCTGCTCGGCAGGGAGTCTGCTTCTCCCTCTGACCCTCCTCCCTCTCATGCTCTCTGTCTCTCATTCTCTCTGTCTCAAATAAATAAATGAAATCTTTAAAAAAAAAAAAAAAGACTCTTCAAAAAAAATATGAAACCTTTATCTGTAATATAAACAAAGTGTTTTTTAAATTTCATGATTTTCCATATTTAATTTTCTTTGAGAAAATAAGACAGAATTTCCATATGCATGATAAGAAATGTAAGCATCCGAAACATCATAAATTTTTTTATTTTTTAAAATGCATCACTGATTCTGGGATATATTTAAACATACATATTAGGGAAGAAAAACTATGTCAGCAGTAGTGTTTCATTTCTGAGTGTCATCCAGGAACTTAACTGCAACAATGAAGTGACACCCAATTAAAGAGTGGCAGAACCTTCCATGCTAATTGCAGAGGTTTAAGTGTTTCCCACTATATCCTTGTAGTTAGCTCTAATGTAAAATTCTTCACTATTTTAGTTCCATGGGACTGGACTGAAAATTTAGAACCATCCTTTGACAAAAAAGAATGCTCTGAAGTTGGCTGGTTATATATTGGGGATTAGAGGGAAAATAGGAGATGACTCAATTTGCACGGACCTGACTTTTATGGCTGGTTATACCATTAAGAAATGAAAGAAGGCAACTATTAATTACAGGATGACTATCATAATCTGGAACTTTATTTGTGTGTGTGTGTGAATCTCCTATAGGTGCATTAACACATTGAGAAAATATGTTAACTAAGGTCATCAGGGTGCTATTTACTTTTCAAGGGTTATTTTCCATAATTTGCTAAATAGCAAAGCACCTCATATAGCACCAGAAAAAACTTTGTCAAGTGGAACCTGAAGAACAGAGTTAAACAATAATCAAATTGAGAAAGATTTTTTAAAAAGGATGAAATAGTTTAACCAATTATTCTTCCTTGATAAACCAAGGAGCAATGTGAATATTCATATTGAAAGATTTATTTTTTCAAGCTTTTATTTATGGTGATTCAACACTTCCATACACCTGGTGCTCATCACAAGTGCCCTCTGTAATCCCCATCACCTATTCCACTGACTGATGAAGAGGATGATAAACATACACACAATGGAATATTACTCAGCCATAAAAAAGAGTGAAATTTGCCATTTGCAACAACATGGATGGAAGTAGAGAGGATTATGCTAAGCAAAATAAGTCAGTCAGAGGAAGACAAATACCGTATGATTTCACTCATATGTGAAATTTAAGAAACAAAGCAAACAAGCAAAAAAAACAAACCAAACCAAACCAAACAAACAAAAAAACCCAAGAAACAGGCTCTTACTTATAGAGAACAAACTGATGGTTACCAGAGGGGAGGTGGGTGGTGGGATGGGTGAAATACATTATCTGGAACTTTAAAAACAAGCCTCACTAAAAATTTTTTTCACTAAATATTTTTTAACCTCGGATAAGTTGCTTTACCTTTTTATGAATCAATCTCCGTAATTATAAAGTGAAGGGGTTAGACTGGATAATTTATTCCAAGATACATATATAACCCCATATGATTTTTCTAAAGATATCTGCATGGCTCCCTCCTTTACCGGCTTCAAGTACCTGTTCAAACTTTCAGTGAGACCCTACTCTGACTAGCCAAATTAATTATCATCCCACAGTCTACTAACATTCTACACACTTTTTTTCCATTGATACTCTTTGTGCTTCATTTTGGCGAGTTTCTACTGCTAGGTCTTCAAAGTTGATTTCTTCTTCTGCAATGTCTACTCAAGTGTTAATTCACCCAGTCAGTTTCTCCCTTCCCATATATTTTTCAACTCTAGAGTCGGGCTTGGTTCTGTATTATATCTTCTATTTCCCTCCAAAATGTACTCAGCTTTCCTTAAATACCTGATCACAGTTATAATTACCCATTTGAATGTACAAGTATTTAATACACCTGCTAACTCTATCATCTATGCCATTTCTTAGTTCATTTCTATTGGCTTATTTTTCTTCTGGTCATAGATTCCTACTTCTCTGCATCTCTATTGGTTTTTTGATTGAATGCCTGACATTGTGCTTTTAAGTTGCTACATGTCTGGATCTTCTTACATTCCTCTTAATAGCATTGGGCTTCATTTTGCCAGCACTTAACTTACTCACTGTTTTTGTTGCTTCAGAGGCTTTTTAGAATTTGCTTAAGATGAGTCTAAGGTAGCCTTTACATTTTCAATAGTTTAGATCCACTACGGAGGCATGGCTTTTCTAAGGTCTCTTCTGAATGTCCTGAATAATCATCGGGATTGTATACTATGACAATAGGAACCTGAATGCCTTCCAGCCCTGTGTGAGCTCTGGGAATCATTCAGATCATGGTTCCTCGGTCATCCTTTGCCCAACTGTGCAGAGTCTCGTTCTATGCATGCATGGCTTACTGCTTAGCAAATACTCAATGAGAACACTATTCCTGATTTCTGGAGTTCTTCTGCTACACAGCGTTCTCTCTCTAGAATTTTACCCCATGATCTGCAGTATTCTCCACCTCCTACTACTTCAGTCACTCTACCTCCCTAAACTTCAATTCAGCAAGACAGCTGAGCTCAGCTTAATATATTGCACCCTGTTCTGTGGTCTGGAATGTGCCTTTAGCCATAAAGCAGAGCAATCCTAAGGCTCAACTGCTTTGTTTCCTTTCTATGACGAATCACAGTCCTGTACCGCCTATTGTCCAATGTCTAGAAGCTTTTTTCTCCCATATATTTGGACAAGTTTCTTAGTTATTTATAGCAGGAATATAAATCTAGTCCCTGATATACCATCATGCTCAGAAGCTAAAGTTCCATACTTTAAAATTGTGGCGTTATCTACTAAAATTTACATCATTAATTATCATACCTCAATTTATTATTATCTTGGTAGTAGTCAAGAAGTCAAATTAAAAGGCCTATTATTTTAACCATGTACTTACAGTGCTTTGGACTTGAGAAGTAATACATAAACATGTAAGATAAAAATAGCTGGTATTTTTTAAAGAACTATCATTTATGGAGCATCCTGCTTTTAAAAGTTTTCATCTCCATTACAGATGTTTTCATCAAGAGCTCCAAATTAATTTTCATAACATTTCCAAAACATAGGGTAAACAGATGTCATAGCTTTTAAGGGTTTGCCTATTTTCAAAAATAGGTTCTCTAGAAGATTACTTAGAATTCTGTGATAATACATTATCTTCATGTGAGACATGCTTTTATTCTGGCTTGGCCTGCCCTATGTGCCTATATCACTGAAATAGTGTTGTTCTGCTGTCAACACATTTCCAACCATCAAACATATGTTCTCCCTGTAGCCAGCTATTTAACATTGGTTAATTGTGATTGGAAGAGGAAAATGTGTGCTTCTTGTTGAATAATCACCAAGCAAAATCAAGGCCATGCAGTATCACCAAGCTTTGGCCTTCATGTGCCAAAAACACTACATAATTGTTGGGGATGAACTTAAGACCAAGACTGGAACTTAGGTTGAGAATATGAAAACTCATTCTAATAAGAATTCAGGCATAAATTAACACTGACAGTTCTTCACTGTAAAATTCAGTTAAAAAATTTAAATGTGCATTCCATAATAATGTGAATGTATTTAAGACTAACTGAACTATACAATTTAAAGGTTAAGATAGTAATACTAAAAAAACAAACAAGATGTGTAAAAGGTTATGAATGCATTACCAAATTCACTACAGTTTATGATGCAATTAAATAATGAGTACAACAATGGTAACTTCATTTAGCAGTAGATACAGAGGACTCATAAAACATTTTTTAAATTAAAACTGAAACAGGAACAGATTCTAATTAAAAATAGAACTGAAATTTTTGAAACTTAAGAAAATGATTAGCACAGAGCATTCTCAAGAAAGCACTACCACCAAGGTTTCCAGAGAAGTAAAAATAGTGAGCATTCAAGAAGGAAGATACACAAATCATAAAGAATAAATGTCTATGATCATAATTTCTATATAGCTCTGTGTCATGTAATTTCATTTAAATCTAAGCATTTTCTCTCACCTATATTTATCCTTAACAATTATTTTAAATCAATCATCAAGTGTGATTTAAAGAACACAACTAAATAGTAAGCAGGAGGTCAGAGTATGTGGTTAATATGCATACAAGATTAAATTTACTTTTATCAAATGACTCTTTAGTAGACATTTTATTTATCAAGAGGTGGTAATTATATGGGGCACCTGGATGACTCAGTCCTTTAGGCATCCAACTCTTGATTTCAGCTCAGGTCATGATCTCAGGGTCATGAGAATTAGTCCTGCATCGGGGCTCCTCTGTGCTGGGCATGGAGCCTGCTTAAGATTGTCTCTTTCCCTCTCTCTCTATCCCTTCCCCGCTACAAAAAAAGGTGATATTTATAAACCTTTATATAAATTAACAGTTCAGGAGATCTAAAGTATAAAATTTAGCATAGTATCTAAAGGAAATAATACCTAATTCTGTATTAAAAATTCAATACTTAAGTTACAGATCAGCTTCCTATGTTACAAAAATTGGTACTTTTGTCATCTGATAAAGAAAATCTCAACAGAGTAAAAGGTTTGTGGATGATGACAGGTGGAAGTCTAATAATTTCACAAAATAAACATAACATCGACACTTTAGGAGAAGTAAAATAAGAGGCATAAAACTTCACAAAAATAAATGTTACCATTTTATTGTTGTTGTTAAATATGGTCAGAAAATAGTACTTTTCCTCTAAACTATAAATGTTAGTTTGATTTATAATATTTTAAATTCCTTAAGGGCATGGATCATGTCTCATTAATATCTACACTCAGTAATATCACAACAGAGTTTTGCCCATTACAGACAATCAATGAGTGGTTTTTAATTTACTGAAAATATAAAACCTTTTCCAATACGGTTTCGGAATACAGGAGTCATATGAAATAAAGCTTAGTATCTAAGGAAAAATATAAAATCTGAAGATAGGTGACTATCATCACAAACATTACAAGTTAATGAGGAAAACGGCACTTAAATGCAATCATAAAGTGCTTTTTTTAACTACACAAATGGGGATTTAAAAACTGTCTTACGGAAGAATATGTTCTATATTTGCAGAGATTATCTAGCTGAGAGAAGGGAAAGGGAGAAAAGTGAGATATATTGTGTTTTGCAAGAATTCACTTTAAGAAAGAACATATTAGGGCGCCTGGGTGGCTCAGTCGTTAAGCGTCTGCCTTCGGCTCAGGTCATGATCCCAGGGTCCTGGGATCGAGTCCCACATCGGGCGCCCTGCTTGGCAGGAAGCCTGCTTCTCCCTCTCCCACTCCCCTGCTTATGTTCCTGCTCTCGCTATCTCTCTCTCTCTGTCAAATAAATAAATAAATAAAATCTTTATTAAAAAAAAAGAAAGAACATACTATTGGGAGACGGTTTCTCTATGGGTCTCTAGTGTTTTTGCAAGTCTTAAAAGTAGAGACAGTGAGTGCTTTTGTGCCCAGTTGTGTTTTCAAGGATATCTGTACAGCATACAGCCTAAAAAGACAGATATTGTGCTCCTTTTGAGCGAAGGCTAAAGGCCTTGCAAGTTACAAATAGTGCCTCCCTCAGGCATGTTTTCTACCAATTATAACAAGTTCAGGTTCCCTAATTGAGGGTTTCTCTCCTCTAACATAATCCATTGTGTATAGGAAATAGCTGACCTTCTTGGTGCCACCCTGTGGGAATCAGGCTTAGGGCAGGGACACAAGAAAATGCTGATACCCTGGGTTACTGCTAATGCTGTAAGATAATAAAGTCCTTTGTCTCCATTCCAGGAGTCTCGTGTCTTTGGCTGGCATGCATGATATTGTGGCCCAGATAACTTGATAACTTATTAGAGTTAGGGTAAAATCACAGACCCTTTAGAATTCTTGACACATACCTGTTACTGTTTTTGTTTTTATAGGGCTACTGGCATATTCAGAGGCCTGATATGACTGCTGCTTTGCCAGGGGCGCACTTCCAACAGACACCTCATCCTCTTTCCTTCTGCTAATTGGCATAACAAGAGGAACAGCTACGACAGGCTGCTGGAGAGAGGCGAATGAAACATTGAATTATTTTCTATTTCTTAAGCAGTGAAGGTTAAACATGGCAACATTGGGGAAAATCCTTCATAAGTGGTGTTGAAGGTAAAATACCAGTCAATCTGTACCTCTCTCAGTTCTTCCCTCTCTGTCTGTCTGTCTTATACACACAAATTCACACAGGGACACTTAGTTTCAGTGTGAAATTAGAGTTCTGTGTGAAAACTAAGACAGCATGGAAATAAACGGAATTTAAAATAAATTTCAGAAAGAAGCGTAAAGATAATATGGTAAAGGCAAATCAAAACTACAGTTAGCTTTGAAAATTATAATTAGTAGGAAATAAAAAGTTATCCTTATCAAATGATATTTTAGGGACATACTTCTATAAAGTGATTAATTACATGTTACAGTTCAACTTAGTAAGGAATTGCTGAAAATCTCTACATTTTGTCTGACAAAGTGATATACACAGCATATTTAGAAAGCATAGAAAAGTATCCATAGTTAGAGAAAGCTGGAAAACATTATGATCCTATATTGAATGTGTGAGTGCTAAATTGGACAATAAAGCAGCTGTTTCATCTTTATTCACTGCAATAAAGTCTGATGTTACTGCTGATGACGCCCAATACAATCTTGTCAGATTTTTGGCAAAAAAGAAAAAAAAGTATTTTTTAAGTTTGCTGCAGGATCAAAGATCAATGTTGAACTGGGTGGAAAACAATCATCAAATGTTGGGTTTTAGCCACAAATTGAGAAGGAAATTGCAGCCTGGGCAGCAACAGCTGATAACTGTAATACAGCTGCATCAGATGGTAACTCTGAAGGGGCTAGTCGAGCAGCAATGGAGTCTCACGTTACTCTCAACAGCACAACCATCACATTTTTAAAGATCCACCTTTAAGCCTCACTCAACCTTTATTACTTATTTAATATTAATTAGATTATAAAAATATTCCAATCAGAACATAGGTACATTATCTAACTATGTAATATAATCAATCAAGTTATGAGATAGAAGGGAAAAAGGCAAATTATTTTAAAGTTGCTACTTAAGCTGAGTAAAAGGACAAGAAAGCTGATAATGAGAAAATGGAAAGATAAAATATATTTGTGGGAAACATCACAATGTATAGTACCTGCTTTCATATTAAGAATTTAGTAAAACTGGTAATATTTATACAAATCTGAATAGGAAATAGTATTAAGACCTAGATGAGAAATGTTCAACATATTGTTAAGTTTTGGTGCATTTAAAATTCCTCAACTATAAAATATGGGAGTGGAGATGTCTACTTATGTTCTAGCATTTAGTGATCCCATAATCCCTTGAATTTCTTGCCCATCACTTATAAACCTGGAATATGACCAATTACTCCAAAAAATTACAACTATGTTCAGATTCAAATTAATGTATTAGAGAAAAATTAAGTTCTGCATAGTGTGATGTTTAATTCAAGCAAAACAGCTGAAAGATGAGATTCATAAAAGCCGTAATATTGGTAATACCCCAAAACAAACAAAAAAATCCTTCCTTTTGGTGGCTGAAACTGGGTGCATTTTCAGAAAGGCATTCTTTAAGGATTCGTTAAAAGCCCAAACAAAACCCTTCCTAACAAGACATCAGGCTCTGATAGGTCTTCTATAGAACCATATTCCAAATACCTACAATGGTGTCCAAAAGACTCTCCATAAATATTTGCTGAATGATTGTTTTTTTGTTTTTTTTTTTTAAGATTTTTTTTTTATTTATTTTTTTGACAGAGAAAGACATAGTGCGAGCAGGAACACAAGCAGGGGGAGTGGGAGAGGGAGAAGCAGGCTTCCCGTGGAGCAGGGAGCCCGATGTGGGACTTGATCAGGACCCTGGGATCATGACCTGAGCCGAAGGCAGACCTTAACGACTGAGCCACCTACGCACCCGCTGAATGATTGTTAATATAGATACTACATGTCAGGCATGAAGAGATACTGGATAGAGAGTAAGATGATTTGATTTCTTCCACTTTTCTGGAAATATGGCTATCCCAGTCAAAAATATAAAAATAAACAATATTTATTTTTAGCAACCTTCCATTTTTCTACTAATATTCTTCTACCTTCTGGTACTAGATAGTCCCTCAAATATCAGTTGTGTGCTAGCCCCAGATTTCTCCTATCCTGACGCATCAATATCCCATGAGCTCAAAATACCTAAAAGCTTTTGTTGCTCTTCCTATAAAATTCTCCCTTTATTAATTTAATAAATGTAAAAGTATAGGAAATTATAAAGAAAAAAACATCCACATTCTCATTACATCCAATAGTTATTGGCTATTTACATTTTTATCATATTTCCTTTTTTTTTTTAAAGAGACCAATGAAATATTACAGATAAGGCTAAAATCCCTCTAACTGCTAGCCACCTGCCCATTCCTGCTATGCATGGAGCCCAATGTGGGGCTTGATCCCAGGAACCCAAGATCATGACCTAAGCCAAAGGCAGACAGTAAACTGACTGAGCCACCCAGGCCCCTCAATACATGCCTTTAACTATTAATTACACTTTCAAAAATATATTCTAAGTGAATACTTAAAAAAACTCAAAGATTTAGCTACGAAGATATTTATCCCAATATTATTTGTAACTCTGCATGAGTAGGATTATGGGTATTTATTACTTTTACTTTTAAATAAAACTATTATTTTTGAACTTAGAAAAACATTTTTAAATATATATTTACATTTAATTTTAAAGTTATAAAATAATTAATAAAAATAAAATTAAATATCAAAATCTTTAAAGGTATCAATCAAATGAATCAATCTACTTAAGATGCTAGAACAACAACAAAAAAAAGATGCTGGAATATTATTTGACCTTCAGAGATATCTCTCGTGTACTGGACATAACTGCATCATTTATAAAATAACCAATGAGAATTTACAATACAACAGGATATTATTCAGCCATAAAAAAAAAAGGAAGTCTTCTCATTTGTGACAACATGTATGGACCTAATAAGACAACTAGGCTAAGTGAAATAAGCCAGAGAAAGAAAAATGTCATATGATTTCACTTATATATGGTATATTAAAAAAAAAAACCTCATGGGGGCAGTGGAAGTGAATGGGGTGAAAAGGTACAAACTTCCGTCATGAGATGTAATGTACAGCAATATGACTATAGTTAATAGTACCATATTGTATATTTAGAAGTTGCTAAGGGAGATCTTAAAAGTTCTCATCACAAGGAAAAAAATTTGGAACTGTCTGTAGTGATGGATGTTAACTACTTATTGTGGTGATAATTTCACAATATACACAAGTATCAAATCATTATGTTGGGGCGCCTGGGTGGCTCAGTCATTAAGCGTCTGCCTTCGGCTCAGGTCATGATCCCAAGGTCCTGGGATCAAGCCCCACATCGGGCTCTCTGCTCGGCGGGAAGCCTGCTTCTCCCTCTCCCACTCCCCTGCTTGTGTTCCCTCTCTTACTGTCTCTCCCTCTCTCTCTGTCAATAAATAAATAAAATCTTAAAAAAAAAAAATCATTATGTTGTACACCTGACAACTAACATGTCAATTACTACTCAATTAAAAGAACTTACACCTAAAATATTTCTCAAATGCTCCCTGAAATTAGTGTCATTGACTATTAAGATGGATTTCTATGCAATTGCTGGTAAAGCAGAGACACTGGAGAGACTAGTTTAGGTGGTCCTATTTTTTAATGGCCTATTTGCCCTCAGAGTGCCTAGATGTTCGTTCTGAGTATCTGATGCAGAAGAACTGCATAGTAAATGTTCGCTTTCATTTTTATTATCTCTGTATTTCCTCCTCATCTTTAGTTTTATTCAACATTCTGTTAGATTAAACTTCCTAAAATTCAAATCTCTTTATATCAAGTTCCTACAGTTCTTTACCCTTCAGGATGAAGTCACAAACATTCTGTATTACAAAAAAAAATCTTTTATGAACTGGCTTCCAATTCCTACCAGCCTCTATACGAACAATTGGCTCTAGTCTGGAAACACTGAAGGTCCCTTTCTTACCAAGTTAATGCTTTTTTTTTTTTTTTTTTTTTTTTTTTCTCTGCTCACACAGTTCAGTTTACAGCAAACTTCCTGGTCTGGTTTACTCCTATAATACTCAGCTCAACTGTCTTAATTTCTCCTTTTAATAACCTCACCTGCCTGTGAGAACTATTCTTCTTTATCTTTTTCCACATAATCCTGTGTGGATCTAACATAGCAATTTCTAAAAATGGCATTACTATATTCCTTCATATTCTTAAATACAGTAAGTACCTCTAGAGGGAGGGATATGCTAAAACTTAACTTTTATTTCTGTAGCCCCAGTATCTAGCACAGTGTCTCATGGTCTCTAACTATTTGATAAAAAAGAAGAATGAAACTGGGAAATGGAAGCTCTAGTTTCAAATGAAATTAAGACAGGGTGAAGAAAATCCTTTAAAAGATGCTTCTTGAGGCATGGGTTGAAATATTCTGTCACTGTCAATTTTTTATTGTCTTATTTAATTATAAAATTGTGTATTTTTCTATCAACTAGCTTTAAATTACTTCAGAAAAAAGATGCAGCACTCCCTTTGGCAGCACATAATCTAAAACTGGAACAATACAGAGAAGATTAGCATGACCCCTAAGCAAGGATGACAGGCAAACTCATGAAATGTTTTATATTAAAAAAAAAGATACAAAGTTATTCCAATTAGAGTACTATAAAATTACAATTAAGTCAATGGGAAAATGCAATGCAAGGTAGCATACATTTGGCCTGAAAAACATTTAAGTTCTGCCATTTACTACATGTGACAATAGGTAGGTAAATGCCAATAAGCATCAGTTTCTTCATTTTTAAAATGGGAATAATAAAACCTGTCTGTAAGAATTCCATTTAAGCATCGTGAGATAGAGAATTTACGCACTCCAGAAACTACAATTAGCTACTTTTTACTCTGTAATTTATACCCTTTTAAATAAGCATATATCCCAACTCTTTTATACCAACCATCCCAATCCAGGGGTTTGGCACTCTGAATACTTGTTGAGTAAACCTAAAGATGAAGAGGAAATACAGAGATAATAAAAACAAAAGCTAACATTTACTACACAATTCTTATGCATCAAACACTCAGAACAAACATCCAAAACAAGTCAGTAAAATAGGACCACCTAAACTAGTCTCTCCAGTGTTTCTGCTTTACCAGCAATTGCACAGAAATCCACCTCAATAGTCAATGAAACTCTATTTGAGCTGTAATTACTGTTTAGAAATGAAGGAATAGAATTGCTTGAAAGGGGTAGAGTGGAGGACAAAGGAACTGTGGTACATCCATCAAAAAAATCAATTCAAACAATACGTAACTCTAACAAATGACTGAGAAAAAGATTTATTCATTAAGAGAATAAATTATAAAATTTCTCACCTGCTGCATATGTCTACTGGTTCGTTTCTGCGGCTGATAAATGAGCCAGGTGTATAAGACTGGATCAATATTAACTGCTACTCCTTGTACACTACAAAGAAGTACAGCACCTAAAAATCAAGATTTTAAAATTGTGTTAATTTCTTATACAAAATAGTAAGCTTTATATCACTTCACACCAAGTAGGACAGCTATAATAAAAAGACAAATTAACAAGGGTAGACAAAGATGTGGAGGAATTCAAGCCCTCATATACTGCTTGTGGGAGCATAAAATGATGCAAATACTTTCAGAAACACTTTGGCATTTCCTCAAGAAGTAAAAATACAGTCACAAAATGACCCAACAGTTTTATTCCTAGGTATGTACCAAGAGAACTAAAAATCATATGCCCACTCAAAAGCTTGTACCCAACTTTTCAAAGCAGGATTCTTAATAGCAAAAGATGGAAATGACACAAATGTCCATGAATGGCTGAATGGATAAGCAAAATGTGGTATAGCCATATAATGGAAAATTATTTGTCCATCACAAGGACTAAAGTACAGATTCATGCTACACCACTTTGAACACATGTTAAGTGAAAGAAGCCAGTCACAGAAAAGCACATACTGGATGATTCCACTTACATGAAATGGCTAGAACAGGCAAAAACCACAGAGAAAAAAGGTGGGATTAGCGGATGCCAGTGGTTGCAGGGAGGAAAGAATGGAAAGTAACTGCTAACAGATATGCGGTTCTTTGGGGAGTGATTAAAATGTTCCAGAATTAGAAAATGGTGATTGTTGCACTACCTTGCAAATATACTAAAAACCATTAAATTATGCACTTTAAATAATGAATTTTATGGAAAATGAATTATCTCATTAAAAGTGAGTATGTCTACCATATGATTTCACTCATATGTGGAATTTAAGAAGCAAAACAGATGGAACATAGGGGAAGGGAAGGAAAAATAAAATAAGATAAAAACAGAGATGGAGGCTAACCATGAGAGACTCTTAACTACAGGAAACAAACAGGGTTGCTGGAGGTGAAGGGCGTGGGGGATGGGGTAACTGGGTGATGGGCATTATGGAAGGCACTTGATGTAATGAGCACTGCATATTATATGCAACCCATGAATCACTGCATTCTATCCCTGAAACTAATAATACAGTATATGTTAACTAAATTGAATTTAAATAAAAAAAATTTTTTAAGTGAATATGTCTTTAATAATAAGCAGCTTTATTTTTTAGGCAAAAAGCAATTTCTATACTGGTCATGAGAACAGAATATTATCTCCTTTTTTTGTTTATATTACAAACTTAATTCACAATGTGAAAGGAAGGATTATTATAACCATTCAATAAATCACTGCAAATTACAGCTTTAAACATTCAGAAGCAAGATGTTCAACTGCCTAGATGAAACACAGGCTAACATTCTGACATAAAACACAAAGCTGAAGTGTAACAAGTTGCAATTCCATTCTAGGAAAGTATTTTAGTCCCCCTCTGATAAAAAGCCAACTCACATCAGACTTAACCAAAGCTTAATATCCCATTCATAATTTATGTGCAGGTTCTGTGCATTCCATAAATACATTTTTGTGTTTCTACATATATTTCTTGATAAAATATTATTAGCTCTATTGGGGTATATGGAGTATCAAGTAAGAGGTATTTTTCAATGTAGTTCTCAACTATATCTCCCAGTAGCTAGAAAAGTAACGGCCATATGTAGGAATAGAGAGACATAATAAAGAGTAGATGAGTTCTCTGATTAGGTGCAAAAGCCCATTGGTTCTGTAATACTGCAGATTATCTAAACAATACAATTACTATTAGTACCAACTCCTATGAAAAGTGAACCACACAGAGATAGAGATAGAAAGATGGAGGGGAGTAAGCAAGAGAAATATCCCGTTTTAAAAACTTTTGCACAGAATTTTCAAACAATCAAAAATTGTCATGTGTATTCATCTTCCATCTTCCAGCGCTTCTGAATCTCCAGTGTAGACTCTTGCACAGCATTCTGAGGCAAAAGCAATCCCATCCACTTCCATGTAACAATGCATGTGCTCCTGAGCAATGACTCACTCAAATACATCTCAGGAAGGAATGAAGAGGACAAGCTAAATACAGATGACTAGAAAGGGGGAGTCATAACTGAAGTCAATTAGAAGATGCAATCTGATATACATATATGTATTTGCCATAACGCATAAAAATTATTAAAATCTTTTAATTTTATTTTATTTTATTTTAAGATTTTATTTATTTATTTGATAGAGAGAGACACAGCAAGAGAGGGAACACAAGCTGGGGGAGTGGGAGAGGGAGAAGCAGGCTTCCCGCGGAGCAGGGAGCCCGATGTGGGGCTCGATCCCAGAACCCTGGGACCATGACCTGAGCTGAAGGCAGACACTTAACGAATGAGCCACCCAGGCGCCCCTAAAATCTTTTAATTTTAAAGAAATTAATTACATACATTTAAATGGAGAGTTTAAATTTTTTATTTAAATTCAAGAATATATAATTCAATCTTAAAAGCTAAAAGACTTTTCCTAAATTCCATATAAAGAATGAAATTAGGTTTAAATTACTATGCAGTGTTTCCTGCCACATAAGCCCACTGTAATATAATTTGTTTTATAATTAATATTACATAAATATTAAAGACACCACAAATTAATACATATTTAACAGTAAGAAATGTGTTCCACAAAATGCAATTGCAACAAGAAAGAAGAACGTGGGGTCTAAGAGACAAAAGATCTAACACAGGAGAAAAGTGACAGGAATCCCCAAAATGACAACAGTAAATTAGTTACAGGTACGTGAAAAATGTAATAACAATATTTAAGATACATTTATTATTTATTTTTGAGAGAGACAGAGAGCAGAGGAAGGGGCAGAGGGAGAGGGAGAACGAGGACCCCAAGCAGGCTCCACGCTCAGCACAGAGCTGGATGCAGGTCTCCATCTCACGATCCTGAGATCATGACCTGAGCCGAAATCAAGAGTTGAATGCTTAACCAACTAAGCCACCCAGGCGCCCCCGGAAGAGCAATAAAATACAATTATTAAATACAGGAAAAACACATGCTATAAAGGAAATGATAACTAATTGTAGCATACAACGTGACTGTACCATGAATAATATTTATAAACAGAAATACATAAATTCTGAAAAACAGATGCACTGATTAATCAAACATGATATAACAATTTTGAGAGTAGGTATATATAAGAGGAACGTGAGATGTGAGCAGGACAGAATTAAAGTTGGCCAAATATCATTTTCCATAGTAAGACCTCAATAAATTTTGCTCTAAAGTGACCAAGAAAGAGCAAGAAAAGTCGTAAATTTTAAAAATTTTGTTTGAAAAGTCTCCAATTCACTGTCATGTAACTACCACAAATTATGATCTGTGAATGGTTCTCTTAACAAAAAATCAGCAAGCACTACAGAAAGCAAGCCACTGTGAGAGAGTCAGAAAAAGCAACCAACAATTTAGACTTTCAAGTACTGGAGATATTTGAATATAGAAAATAAACACCTATGTATAAACTGTTTAAAATACAAAAGTATGGTATCATGCAGAGTATCAAACAATGAGAAAGCATCAGGAACGAACATCTTTTAAAGAAAAATGGAAATGATAAAGATGACATAGTTAATTATTGGTGTAAAAAACTCATTGGGCAGGCTAAACAGCAGATCAGCTATAGTTGAAGAGAAAAAAAAAAGTGAAATGGGGGAAGTGCACGAGCTCATTTAGAATGCATCTGAAAGAGAAAAATGAAAAACGATTATTAAAATGAGGTGAAGAGATATGAGCACTGAGTAAGAAGATCAAACATGTCCAGAGGGAGATACCAAAAATTGGGGAAGAGGCAATATTGTTAAAAACATAACAGCTGAGAATTTTACAAAATTGTTGAAAGACAGTAAGCCTCAAACCCAAGAAGCCCAATAAAACTAAAATGTATAATTAAAAATAAATGATTTCAAAACTACAATCAGATATCACCTAACACCTGTGAGAATAACTAAACAACACAAGAAATAACAGGTGTTGGTGAGGATGCGGAGAAAGGGAAGCCTCCTGGAACTGTTGGTGGGAATGCAAACGGGTACAGCCACTCTGGAAAACAGTATGAAGGATCCTCAAAAAGTTAAAAATAGAACAAACTACTATATGACCCAGCAATTGCACTACTAGGTGTTTACCCAAAGGATACAAAAATACTAATTTGAAGGGATACAGGGACCCCAAAGTTTATAGCAGCATTATCTACAATAGCCAAATGATGGAAACAGCCCAAATGTCCACTGACTGATGGATAAAGAAGATATGCACACAATGGAATATTACTCAGCCATAAAAAGGAATGAAATCTTGCCATTTGCTAGACAGCATTATGCTAAGTGAAATAAGTCCGAGAAAGACAAACGCCATACGATTAAACTCACATGTGGAATTTGAGAAACAAATGAGCATAAGGGAAAAAAGAGAGGCAAACCAAGAAACAGACTCTTAACTATAGAAAACAAATTGATGGTTACCAGAGGGGAGGTGGGTGAAGGGATGGGTAAAATAGGTGATGGGATTAAGGGGTCACCTGTGATGAGCACTGGGTGTTGTATGGAATTGTTGAAACACTAAACTGTACACCTAAAACTAATATTAAACTGTATGTTAACTGGAAATTAAATAAAAACTTAAAAAAATAAACATAAACATATTTTATTAAACAAAGTGGAAAGAAGCTACAAACACTTAAGGGAAAAGAAGATTAAAAAAAGCACCCCAAACAACAAGAATGATCACCTGGGGATTAAAAGCACAAAAAAATTGACAATCAGCTTCTTAGGAAAAAATAAATGGTGAGCACTGTGAATTCTGTAAGACTGCTGAATCACAGACCTGTACCTCTGAAACAAATAATACATTATATGTTAAAAAAAAAAAAAAAGAAGAAGATAGTAGGAAGGGAGAAATGAAGGGGGGTAAATCAGAAGGGGAGACGAACCATGAGAGACTATGGACTCTGAAAAACAAACTGAGGGTTCTAGAGGGGAGGGGGGTGGGGGGATGGGTTAGCCTGGTGATGGGTATTAAAGAGGGCATGTACTGAATGGAGCACTGGGTGTTATACGAAAAACAATGAATCATGGAACACTACATCAAAAATTAATGATGTAATGTATGGTGGTTAACATAACATAATAATTAATAAATAAATAAATAAATAAATAAATGGAATTGAGTATATGATTTTACTTCAAAATTTACATGTATGTTATATATACTCTTTTGTATGCACAGTGTTCTGTTTAAAAGATAATGAAGAAAACAAAGAAATTACATTTATTTTTTTTAAACAAATATATCAGGATAAGTTTTGTTCTAATATTATGCACTTCAAGTACAAGGCACATACAATCTTTTTTTTAATTTTTACTTTTTTTTAGGGAAAGAAATCATTTTTATTATTTATTAGCATCAACCACAATGTGATGTGCATCACAGAGATTCTATCAAGAGATGCAAAGAAAGAAATCTCACCCTTTTTCATAGCCATGCAGACAAAACTCACTACATACATGTTCTCAGGATAAACACAAACTTTTTTCAAATTATGATGAAAAATACATCCACAAATCCTATATAAACAAAGCAGTTTATAAATTTAATAGTATGCGAACTTCAAAGGACAAAAGTAAATTAGAAATTACAGACATTCTCCATATTGGGCAAGTTATTTTAAAAGTCCTTTCAGATGTGTCAAAAATTAAATGTGTTGAGTGAATTTTTCAAAAAACTTTCTCAGTGAATTAGCAGCATTCCTTTTTAACTGAGATTTTATAGAAAAGAAAAGGAAAACAAATGTACCAAATAAATATTTTCATGTGAAAACTAACCTTAAAAGCCTTATTTTATTATAAAGAAGAAGTTAAAAAAATACTTCAGCAAATGTTCATAAAAGTTATATGATTACATTATATCAGAGATGACTGAATGACACATAGCCAGGATGGACCTCTGTGAATGTTAAAGAGGTGATAAAAGAGAATAATCTATTAATTTAAAATCAATTTAGTTGAAATTATAAAGTTCTTTTAAGTTTAAAGGGATATTTTCATATTATACTCAATTCACGAGACCTCGCCTTTAAAAATAACACACAAGTTCCGACATGTAAGTGCGCAACTAGTCTGATCCTGAGTTTACTCAGAACAGATTTCCCATAAATCACTAAAATTTGGCAATATATTATTCTGTTTAATTTTAGCCTGGGAGACAACTAATCAGAAAAGTGTGTTTTATTTCTCTGCTCACTGCCAAAATGGCTCATTTATGCACATTCCACTCAGCCTTCACAAATTAGTTAAGCCAAGGCACCACTGTCATTTCAGTTACATCCTAAGCTGAAGAATGAGAATGAAAAAACAGAGACCCCAAAGGTGCACAGGATTACAATTAAATATATATGCTTCTTGTCAGCTACAGAAACTCTGTCAGCCAATGAGATGGTCTTGTAAAATGTCAAGGTATAAAAGGGGACAAGTACCCTGCATTTTATGCTAAACCAATGAGACAAAAAACACAGACATATTCATCTTCATCTAAGCGTCAGTGGCTAAAACTCACTATTTTTCTAGTATGTAGCTATAGTAAATTAAAGGCATTTTAGATTTGTACAGCTCTTAAGAAATTATTTGCTACTCTTATTCTTAAGAATAATTTCAAGAATTTCAGCCTGTTAAGTAAACAAAAAAGAAAGAATCAAAAACATGGGTGGAGAATAAAGGCAAGATAGAGTAATCACAGGCAAGAAATGACAGAGCAGGGATGAGCTGCCAACCACTGGTAACTTTATCCAAGGTAACTGTCAAGTTTAGTGTAACTGAATCATAAGACTTTTAGGTATGTGAGTAGGGTAGCTCACGTTACTTAATTAACAATTATCATGCCTTCCCGTAGGATACAGAAAATCACAGGAGAATTCTACCCCATCATAACAAAACAAGCCATATAATGCTTTTCAACCTATCAAAGCTTTTCAACATTCATCAGACAGCAGGGTTTGCAAAAAAACCTAATGAACAAAAATCATAAAAGTGAAAGGCCATAGGCAGGAAGGAATGAATAGTGGCTTTCAGACAATAGGAATAGGAATAGAAAAAGAAACAGGAAAAGAAACAAGTTGTTAAGAAAACAAGAGATTTTAATAAATGTTTAAAGATGAGTTTGGGGACTGGCATGACAATTTAGAATCCCTGAGAATACTAGACAGAAGAGGAGTGTCCCCCACCTGACATCTCTTTTCAACAAATGTCCACCAAATACTCATGAGAATGGCAGGGCACAGGACAGGAGAAATGAGGAAGACCACACTAACATTCAGGCACATGGAGCCTGATGACTTCTGAGAGCAGAGAAGGAGAACTAAAGAAAATCCCACAGTCATTCTGAACTTTTCAGTAAGCACCAACCAGGTCTATCTGTGACTAGGAGAAGAAAAGAGGAACTAAGATAGATCCCCCTGTAAGGACAAGTGAACAAGGCATGTCAGGTCTGCGCACAGGTAAGAAGAACTGAGAGAAAAATCACAAACCATATTGAAAGAAAGATTCTGATCCTGCTCTCAAAAAATGTGAAGCCTACAGTGAATTCAATATAAGCAAGAACCAGACCCAGCTCAACTACAGAATAAAAACAAAGAACATAGAGCATAGAGAATATAGTCAATATTATTTAGGTAATGTTATATGGTGACAGATGGTAACTGCACTTAACATGGTAAGCATTCCATAATGTACACAATTGTTGAACCACTATGTTATGCACCTGTAAATAACAATGTATGTCAACTATACTTCAATAATAAAAATTAAAAAATAAAGAGGAAAGAAAAAATAATAAAGCAAAAACCAGACCCAACTCAACTACACTAATTACATGACATAAGAGGCATGTTCTTTTATGGGCATAAACATTTTTCTACCATAGGCACTATTATTCTTTTTATACACAACATTTGACATTCATTTAAAAAAATATGAAGCACAGTAAAAGAAAAAGAAATAACTCATTATCAAAAAAGAAAACAGTCAATAGCCCAAATTCAAAAGGTAGCATAAATACTGGAATTATCTAGGACTTTAAAACAACTCTGATAAGCATGGTAAAGAATACAGTGAAAAAGGTGGATAGTATGCATGAACTAAAGGGGAACTGCAGTAGAGAGAAAGAAACTATTAAAAAGAGACAAATGGGGGCGCCTGGGTGGCTCAGTTGGTTAAGCGACTGCCTTCGGCTCAGGTCATGATCCCGGAGTCCTGGGATCGAGTCCCACATCGGGCTCCCGGCTCAGCGGGGAGCCTGCTTCTCCCTCTGACCCTATCCCCTCTCATGCTGTTTCTCTCTCTCTCTCTCTCTCTCTCTCTCTCTCTCAAATAAATAAATAAATAAAAGAGACAAATGGAAATATTAGAATTTAAAATATAATACTGGAGGTGAAGAATTCTTTGAAAATTTCTTTTCAAAACTCATAAACAATATCAACTGACAGATTAAAAAAAACTAAGCAAACTCCAAGAGGAATAATTGAAAAGAAAAACAGATCTAGACACCTCATGATCAAACTGCAGGAAACCAAAGACAAAAAAATTTGAAGTCACTCAGGAAAAAAAAAAATATAAGGGAACTATGATGAGGATAACTCCTCATCAGAAATAATGGCGACGCAAAGACAATAGAATGGTATCCTTAAAATGCCGAAATAAGAAAAGACAACCTAGATTTATATACCTGCTGAAAACATGCTTTAAAAATGAAGACAAAACAACAAAAACAATTTGTCTCCTAAAAATGTGCACTACTAGAAATTAAGAAAAGTGCTTTAGAATGAAAGGAAATATACCAGATAGAAATTTAATTCTAGAAAAGGAATAAAGAACACCAGAAAGACTAAGTATGTAAATAAAGAGGACCACTGAAAAAATATGTTATTTTTATTTATACATACAGTTACAGTTATATTTATATATAGACACGCATGCATATATATATATATATATATATATATCTCTTTAAATCTCCTTTAAAACACTCATTACTATTTGGAGTAGGAATAATAACAATGCAATGTGGGGTTCGAATTACACAAAGAACTAAAATATATGCCCAAAGAGCAGAAAGAACAAGATGGTGCTAACTTGGAAGTAAAATAGTGTAATAATGCATTTTGTCTTACTTTTTCAGTTTATCGTAGATTCTGTCACTGTCCTCTAAACTTGCCAATTTTACTATTAAGCCCAATTCACATTATATAAAAATATTAAGCACTTATTTATGTATATATGTACTTTCTTCTTTCCATTTATCCAAATATTGTGCACCCTTTGATTCAAATTAGCTTCCACCATTAAGACTTTCTACCACCACTGATCTTTCCATTCTCTGGCCAAGTACAACACTGAGAATACAGAGCTCATTTCAGCCACCAACTCAATTCAGCTTTCCCAGTAAATGAGAATGTCATCATTTCAGAACAAGGATGGCAGGGGAGGATATGAGTGCTTTAGGCAACAGCCTAATGTGTGAAACAGTGACATGTGCTATCACTTTAAACATGAGGAAGCTATCCGTATTCCTTCACCATAAATTCAAAGTGAGTCAGCTGATCCTGTTGCATGTTTTTCTTCAGTCCAGATCAGGTACGGAGAAGGTAGAACTGGATTTCATTAAGACTGTGTGTGTGTTTTCATTTTTCCTACTGTTCTTTTTCATTCTCTCCAGATCAAGTGTTAATCAATTTTATTAGACATTAAGTTCAAAACTGGTCTTCTATCTGATTCGTGTGTCTTATTTCTCAATTGGCAAAGAATGCACAAATGAGATTTAATAGTAATCTCAAACTGTGTCAGCAATTAATGATTTGTGATATTTCAAAGTTTTCTCCTCTACACATTCAAGACATAAAACTCTAAAACCATAAAGATAATTATAGACAATATATATGTGTGTGTATATAATATAAAAATACCAAGAGCATTTTTCACAGAACTAGAACAAATAATCCTAAAATTTGTGTGGAGCCACAGAAGACCCTAAATAGCCAAAACAACCTTAGAAAAAAAAAGCAAAGCTGGAGGCATCACAATTCCAGACCTCAAGTTATATTACAAAGCTGCAGTAATCAAAACAGTATGGTACTGGCACAAAAATAAACACAGATTAATGGAGAAAATCCAGAAGAAAACCCACAATTACATGGTCAATTAATCTTTGACAAAGCAGGAAAGAATATCCAATGGAAAAAAGACCGTCTATTCAGAAAATGGTGTTGGCAAAACTGGACAGCTACATGCAGAAGAAGGAAACTGGACCACTTTCTTACACCATACACAAAAATAAATTCAAAATGGATTAAAGACCTAAATGTGAGACCTGAAACCATAAAACTCCTAGAAGAGAGCACAGACACTAATTTCTCTGACATCAGCCATAGCAACAATTTTCTAGATATGTATCCTGAGGTAAGGGAAACAAAAGCAAAAATAAACTATTGGGACCACAAAATAAAAAGATTCTGCACAGCGAAGGAAACAATAAAACTAGAAGGGAGCCTACAGAATGGGAGAAGATATTTGCAAATGATGTATCTGATAAAGAGTTAGAATCCAAAATATATAAAGAACTTTAAAAACTCAACACTCAAAAAACAAATAATCCAATTAAAAATGGGAAAAGGATATGAACAGTTACTTCTCCAAAGGAGACATCCAGATGGCCAACAGACACATGAAAAGATGCTCATCATCACTTATAATCAGGGAAAGGCAAATCAAAAGTATAATGATACTACCTCATACCTGTCAGAATGGCTAAAATCAACACCACAAGAAATGATAAATATTGGCGAGGATGCAGAGAAAAAGGAACCTTCCCTCACTGTTCATGGGAACGCAAACTGGTGCAGCCACTGTGGAAAGCAGTATGGAGGTTCCTCAAAAGGTTAAAAATAAAACCTACCCTGTGATCCAGTAATTGCACTACTGAATATTTGCCCAAAGAACACAAAAACATTAATTCAAAGGGATACATGTACCCCTGTTTATAGCAGCATTATTTACAATAGCCCAGACTTGCAAGCAGCCTGTGTCCACCGGTTGATGAATAGATAAAGAAAATGTGGTACATATATACACAATGGAATATTATTGAGCCACAAAAAAGAATGAAATCTTACCATGTGGCAATGACACAGATGGAGCTAGAGAGTATAATGCTAAGCGAAATAAGTCAGTCAGAGAAAAACAACATATGATTTCACTTACATGTAGAATTTAAGAAACAAAAAAGCAAAGGACAAAAGAGAGTGAGAGAAACCAAGAAAAAGACTCACAACTATAGAGAACAAACTGATGGTGACCAGAGGGGAGGTGGGTGGGGGATGGGTTAAATAGGTGATGGGACTGAGGAGGACACTTGCCATGATAAGTACTGGGTGATTAAAATAAAAACTTAAAAAATAAAATAAAGTGAAAAAAGCAAAGTGCAGACACAAGTATACTGCACAGAAATTTCAGGTATTACACACATGTGTATGTAGGTTTAAACATAAAATATATAACATACATGTTTATTTAAACATAAAATATTGGTATGTCTGAATATATGTGGGGCAATAGACAAGTAATACACTATTGAAAAAGATGTGCAACTCCATGAACCATGCTGTATACAAACCAAGATAGAACAAACATCACTTAATGATTAATAATAAATTATTATATGATTTATATTCTAAAACCAATAAACTACACCAACATTTTTCTGGGTCAGTTGTGAATTTCAATGAAAACTTTGGTTCATAGAAGAAACAAAAGCCAAAATTTCATTCACCACAAGTAAAACCGTTTGGAAAATTATCAGATCTCATAAAAGTCTCTCTTTTATTTATCTGCAATTTGTCACTGTTCTTTATACAGGATTTTCATCATGTAGAATTCCATCACAGTTATCCTGCACCAAATCAGTATGAAGAAATCTACAATCCTATAACTAAACAGTAACTTTTAAAACCAATTCTTCTGAACTTTTAAATTTTAAAACCAATTTAAACTGAACTGAGTCTTATAGGACAATATAATCAAACTATAGATTATAAATCAAGATATAATAAAATTTATCATCAATTCACTCATACACCTCAGTAAAATCTTTTCTATTGTCCAGTATTATGATAGTTTTATTAATTTTAAATATTTCTTCATCTCTTTTATAAACAGACCCAAAACTCCAACATATATCTTAATTGTATTAGCATATAATAAATAGCTTGAGGTTATGAGCATTATAAAGCCAATATAAACAACATGATAATTACCTTTTGAGCTAATGATGCATAAAATATGAATTGAGATATAACTTGGAATAAAAGAGTATTAGTATGGTTTAATAATTTAAAGCCAACAGATATCTCTGATCATGTTTAATTCTAAATACTTAATATATATTATGCTGATTTAGCATTTTAATTTGGCTGATTATAGGAAGTTATCCACATCTGGCTTAAATTTTAAGAAAACAGAGTGAAAGATCATATTGTTGTATTTCTTTTTATAGACTCTAGCAAGAAGTTTAATAAACAAATACTTGTTTTGGGGGCATCTGGGTGGGTCAATGGGTTAAGCATCTAACTCTTCGGTTTTGGCTCAGGTCATGATCTCAGGTTCCTGAGATCAAGTCCTGCATTGGGGTCCAAACTCAGCAGGGAGTCTTGCTTCTCTCCTTCTGCCCCACCCCTCTGCTCATGTGCTCTCCTGTTCTCTCTTTTTCCCAAATAAATAAACCCCTTTTTAAAATGAACTGGAAGAATCTTCAGAGTCATCTACACCAGATAGTGTCAGTAGTTTTTAAATTCCATTTACCAGTAGAAGTTGGAAAGCACTCTTGAAATCATGGTAGCACTCAACAGACTAGCTATGAGACAGAGTGTACATTTTGATTTAATTATGAAATCCTTGAACACTAAAATTTTTATTTATAATAATAAATCTTAACTTGGAAATTAAAAGCAATGCTTTTTTGATCAAGACCAGATAAGCATGTATTTTCTGGGCACTTAACATCATTACTTCTCATTTCATCTAAAATCTCATTGCATAAATCATATGATAAATTTCTAGCGTTTCTAAGTCCAAGATACGGCCCTCCATTCCATCAGTCATCCTTTTCCAGCCAAGTTATTTCTTTCAATTTCTCAGAAATTCAAGCTGCTTTTTTAATACAAGAGCCCTAGGATCACCAAGTCCCAACAATAAAAAAAAATTTTTAGTAAATTGTTTTCCTGTATGTATCAAAACCAACCAAATAAAAACTCCCCAATATTTGTCTTCACTAAGTAACCTGAGACTAAAACGACTTTTCCCCCTAATTTGACTTGTCTTGGGGAGGGTGTGGGGGCACCTGATGGCTGAGGCAAAAAATAAATCTGCATGTTTTAACTTAGCCTACTTACTATTTTCCAAATATACTTCTACAGCACTTGATGGCTATTTAGAATCTTATTCTATTTACACCATGTAGAACACCATAAAGAATAGCAGGTCTCTGAAACATGCCAATGCTTTATCCTACCTGACCACAGTTTTCCAGTTTTTACATCTGTAATATAGGCATAAAACACTTTAAGATACACGTAAATTTGCCCTACAGGAGAACACAGGCAGCAATCTCTTCGACCTTGGCTACAGCAACTTCCTGCTAGACACGTCTCCAAAGGCAAGGGCAACAAAAGCAAAAATGAACTGTTGGGACTGCATCGGGATAAGCTTTGGAAAAGCAAAGGAAACAGTCAACAAAACTAAAAGGTAACCCACAGAATGGGAGAAGATATTTGCAAGTGACATATCAGATAAAGGGCTAGTATCCAAAATCTATAAAGAACTTATCAAATTCAACACCCCCAAAAAAACAAAAAATCCAGTCAAGAAATTGGCAGAAAATGAACAGACATTTCTCCAAAGATGATATACAAATGGCCAACAGACACATGAAAAAATGTTCAACATCACTCATCATCAAGGAAATACAAATCAAAACCAAAATAAGATACCACCTCACACCAGTCAGAATGGATAAAATTAACTCAGGAAACAACAGATGTTGCTGAGGATGCGGAGAAAGAGGAACCCTCTTATACTGTTGGTGGCAATGCAAGCTGGTGCAGCTACTCTGGAAATCAGTATGGAGGTTCCTCAAAAAGTTAAAAAATAGAACTACCCTATGACCCAGCAATTGCACTATAAGGAATTTACCCAAAGGATACAAACATAGTGATTCGAAGGGGCACCTGCACCCCAATGTTTATAGCAGCAATGTCCACAATAGCCAAACTATGGAAAGAGCCCAGATGTCTATCAACAGATGAATGAATAAAGAAGATGGTGAGGATAGCTGGTGTATATTCACTATCAGGAGAGTCAGAGTTGTGATTGCAGAGAGGTGAGAGATTGGGCATGGCTTGTAGGTTATGTTGTTTAGACTTACACACACACACACACACACAAAACACATACACACACAATGGAATATTACTCAGCCATCAAAAAAGAATGAAATCTTGACATCTGCAATGATGGGAATGGAACTGGAGGGTATTATGCTAAGTGAAATAAATCAGAGAAAGACAAATACCATATGATTTCACTCACACGTGGAATTTATGAAACAAACAGATGAACACAGGAGAAGGGAATGAAAAATAAAATAAAATGAAAACAGACAAGGAGGCAAACCATAACCATAAGAGACTCTTAACTCAAGGAAACAAACTGAGGGTTGCTGGAAGGGAAGTGGTTGCGGGGATGGAGTAAATAGATGATGGACATTAAGGAGGGTACTTGATGTAATGAGCACTGGGTGTTATATACAACTGATGAATCACTAAATTGTAACCCTGAAACTAATAATAAGAAAAAAAAAAAGATACATGTAAATTTGAAAAGCAGGCAACAGTAAGCCTTATACAGAGGTTTTAAGGTTACAAAGCTTACCTGGTTGTGAGGATTAGTAACAAAATTAGAGTTCTGGTTTCTGAACAGTATTCCAGTATTAAATCAAATCTATCCTTCAACCATTAAAAGAGTATTATAGAAGTCATTACCATCTGGGTAGTCTAAATAGGATTCGAGTCTTCTGGAACATCAAAGATTAATATGGAACAAGTATAAAAAATACAGGACACAAGGAAAATTAATGAATTATTGCTATAGCTATTAAAACCAACCACAATTACAAAGCATCTGAATTTCAAACTACCTTATTACTTTAAAACACAAAAACAGAGCTTTGAGTGATGTGATTTAAAAGTATTATAAAGTTTGCAAAATTTATTTAATTCTATAATTCCTGGACATACAATAAAAGCTTAAATCCAAATACTGGCAAGGATATGGTATAACTGATAGCTCAGGCTTCAATCAACAGAACATGAGATATTTTTGTAAAAATTTTTAAGTAAAGTATTTTGGAACACAGCCATGCCCGTTTATTTACATATTATCTATGGCGGCTTTTGCACTAAAACAGGAGAACTAAGTACTTGCTAGAGACATCATATGGCCTACAAGCCTAAAATATGCACTACTTAGGCCCTTAAGAAAAAGTTTCCCAAACTCTGGTAACATATTGTTGGTAGTAGTTTAAATTACAGTTTTGCATATGAATTTAGTAATAAAAACTTAGTACCTTTTAACTAATTATTTCTATTTCCAGAAATCTATGCTAGGGAAATAAAGGAATTAATATTAAGAATTTCATACATAGTTATTTATAATGAATATATTTGAAACAATCTATATCTCCAAAAATGAGAAATGGTTAAGCAAACTCTGATGTAGTCAAGTGATAAAATAGTACATAGTGTAATCTTTAAAATCATGGTTATGAAGACTATGTGATAATGGAAACATTCTTATGACATAAATTTTAAATGCAGTATTTAATAAAAGGTAAAATAAATTGCGATAAAACTAGAAGAACACATGTAAAAAGTTTTTAAATGGTTTGTGATTGGGTGATGAGTTAATTTTTTCTTTTACTTTCTAGATTTTTTTTTAACTTTCCATTCTACTTAGTGAAGATTTAATTACTTTTACAGTAACAATTTAAAACAGTGTATCTAAACATCTACAGACTTCATGTGTTTAGGTGATAAAGCAGATTTTGTTATTTCTCTGCTTAAATAATGCCTTCCCAACCCCCTCTCTGCAGTAAGTCTAAACAACATAACCTACAAGCCATGCCCAATCTCTCACCTCTCTGCAATCACAACTCTGACTCTCCTGATAGTGAATATACACCAGCTATCCTTGAACACATCAAATTCTTCACTGTCCCTTCAGTCACTATCTCTTTGTTAACTGCAGGGAGGCCTGTCTCTGAACAACCTATCAAATTAGGTTTTTCCACAGTATTTTTCATCACAGTATCATGGTTTCTTATTATTTAACATTTATGATCACGTAAGTTTTTGTTTACTCATTATCTACCTCCTCAGATGGAATGTAGTCTCATGAGATCAGAGACCATCTCTACTGTCTACATATATCCAATGCTAAGGACAGTGTTTGGGACATAGAAAATACGGAATTTAATGAATGAACATATGATAAATTATTATATTTAATCTTTCAAGCACTTATTATAAAATGTAACTTCATTTCATCCAGAAGCAATTACTTGAAAATATGCTTCAAATCAAAGTATACTCCAAATACCACTTAATTTAAGACACAGTTTGATTACTGATAATAAATAGAACTGTTTCCTGGCCTGGTTTCCAGTATTCCAATGTGACACTATTTTTGTGTTAAGCCTTTTATCTGATTATATAAATAATAAATGATAATTAGAGATATTTTACAGTCAACAAAAACGTAGAAAGAAGAAAATATTTTTAGTCAGTATTAACAGTTTGGTGTAGATGAGACACCTAATATTTGAGGATTTAAACCCCAGCTGTTTCAACATGTCTACACTGTTGCCACATGAAGCAGGTATCCAAGAACAAATGTATTTCCTAAAATCATAACTGGCATCACATTCTATACATATTTCCTAATGTTTTATGGTAAGTCTCTTCCTGTGTTCATTTTAATAGATAGCTATTATTTTTTATTCTCCAGCATACCTTTCCCCTTAGATACCTCTAATTCTCACTTGAGTCTAAACTGTCTCTCATTCCAGCAGTTGCAGTGGGGACCAGCCCCACATGGGCTCCTACCAACTCCATACAAGGTAATCGAACAGAGCCCAGACTTGCGCCCATCTAATACATCCCTCACCTCTGGACTCATGGCTCCTCCCTCCCAGCTGACTCCTAAGATATGCAACAGTGCAGTACCTCACTCAGTGCCCAAAAATACGTGCACCAGCTGGAAGAGTAACAAAGATAGCACCCTGAGGAGTGGAACCTTTATCAGTGCAATATGGTAGCCTTTGGAAAAAGTTTTCTTCCAGAAAGAATTATCCTGGGAAATACTATAGACAACTAGATACTTCCCATATAGCTCTCCCTCCTTTCCTGATTTATAACCTTAATCCTGGGGCTATAATCCCTAATAACAGAAGCACATGAGCCTTTCTCTTAGGCTCTGCTTTGTGCAGAGCTCAAGACTCTCTTCTTTTTGTTGCTTCTGGCAAAAGTTCTCTAGTCCTCTTTGGGGAATTATCACACCCTCTCCCCTGAAATCACATATAGTTTAGTGGGATTATCGATCAAGGTGTTCTGTATTTCCCTGCCCAAAGACTATGTATGTGACTGAAACCAGGTATCTTAAACTGATCTTAACTTGCCTATTTAAGATCAATGTCTATTTCATTTTACTTCATGTATATAATTTAACAAAACCCCTCTCTGCTTCGCTCCCCTCCCTTTCTTCCATTCTTTAGCTACCATTTACAGAGCTAATATATACAAGAGATTGTGCTAGGGTCTCAAAGTGCAAAGATAAACAGAACAAACAGCATTCTCGAGATGTCCCGGAGTCTTGTAGAAATCGGGTGGGAAAGGGGGGAGAATAAACAATTATAAAAAGGGGGAAAATTAACAGTTTTAGAACTATGTAAAAAGTAAGAATACATGCCTCAAAATAAGAGGAAAGCTACACAGCACAAGGGATTTCTGAGTAGAGTTCTAAAGAAATAGGATTCTGCCAACTAGAGAAGAAGTAAAAAAGGACATTCTGGGAATAGAGATGAGCTTGTTAGAAACATGGATAATAGAGAGATTGGTAACATTTAGGAAGATCCAAGCAGCTTAAAAAGGCTAGAGTTAAAGAAATGTAGAGCCTACAAGTAGGTCATGAATGCCCATTTAAGGAGTTAATATTTTATTCTGAGAGTGTTAAATACCATTGCCAACTTTCAAAGCTGGAGGAAATGAAATCTCAACTGTGCATTTCAGAAACATCAAAACGAATGGAGCATGGACTACGAACTGAAGGGACAGAGATAAAATGGATAAACACTACTATTCCAAACTACTTTTATAATTAATCAGAAATTCAGGGAATAAACCACAAAGGCATAACCTGAGACAGTAAAAGTCAGATAGAAATATCGTATTTGAGAGGTAAAAATGTTTTATAACTAAATAGATATAAGCTATGAACAAGAACTACCTGAGCCACTCAGAGAATACAGTGTTATAATTACCGATGAAATGGACTAAAATAAGAAATGGGTTTGAAGGAAAGGATGAAGATAGCAATTTGGGAAATGGGAAATATGGGATGTCTATGGGACACCAAGGTCAAGATATTTATTGGTAGTCAAAATATATAGGCTAATATTTTTTCGTGGGATTTCTCGGGCTAGAACTACAACTGAATTATAGGAAAGGAAGGAGTTTTATTAATCAAATTACAACCATAATGTAAAATAAAAATAGAAATGAATTTAAATATGATACAATATAACAAACAAGGAAAGTAATATGTATATATATAAATATAGCTAAAACTGTGGACAGAGAAAAAATAATCTAGAGACTATTCTAGGAATGAGACGGTTAATGACAGAACACCCTGCTCAGTGGGGAGTCTGCTTCTCCCTCTGACCCTCCCCCCTCTCATGCTCTCTCTCTCTCATTCTCCCTCTCAAATAAATAAAAAAAATCTTTAAAAAAAAAAATGACAGAACACCCAAAGAAAGGAGAAATCTGATATGGAAATTAAAGAATGGTCAGAAGGATAGAATCAGGACACAGAAACATTAAGATCTATTTCTTTTTCTTCAGGACTTTAAAGAGAATGGTCCAAAGCACCAAATGATGATAAAATCAAGCTTTTAAAATCATTTGGCTTGGGGCACCTGGGTGGCTCAGTCATTAGGTGTCTGCTTTCTGCTCAGGTCATGATCCCAGGGTTCTGGGATCAAGCCCCGCATCGGGCTCCCTGCTCTTCGGGAAGCCTGCTTTCTCCCTCTCCCGCTCCCCCTGCTTGTGTTCCTTCTCTCACTGTGTCTCTGTCAAAAAATAAATAAAATCTTTAAAAAAAAAATAAAATCATCTGGCTTTATGTATATAACAACAGTCTTTTTACTGAGGTTTTATTTGTTGTTTCTCTTTCTTCTAAATTGGTTTCACTGTTCTCATGTAAACTCTTATAAACAGTGGCAAATGGCCACAATAAGGTTCAAGAGTATAACCTACTCACTTGAAAACACAACAGTAATTTCTCTTTCCCAGGAACTTCAATACAAGTCTTATAAATAAATCTCCTTGGACTGGGCTGGTTCATATGATCACAGCCATACCAATCACATCAAATCAGAAACAAACTAGGAGTTCCAAGCATGATTCCATGTTCAGTCCTAGCACTACCCTGTGAAATCAATCCCACTGGAGTCTTATAGCTTAAGAGTATTTTTCAGATAAGAGGAAAATGGCTGCTGAACAGGCAAAAACAAAAGAAATGTACTTCACACCTAGGGAGTCAGTAACTGGTCATGTTATTATGAGTTTCTAAATATAAAATTTTAGTTTAATATAATTCCAAAATTCAATGTTGCAAGAATACTATAAGAAACTCCAAAATATCCTTCAACCAAATCTATGAACTATCTGAATTTGGACCCAATTCCTTTACACATATAGACACATCTATCTGTGTGTGTGTGTGTGCACATGTGTGCACATGTGTAAAATCTTCTAAAGACCCATTTGAGAATACACTGAATATATGTTGCCCATTTACCTCTGAATATGTCAGTGTATATTACTAAGAACAAGGACATGCTCTTACATAAATGTGTTTTTGAACAAATATGAATTTTTAAGTCTTTCCTAATATTCGAAGCTCCTTAATTAAAAAAAAAAAAAAGGCTGTCTCACAAAGTCTCTTAATATTCCTGGAAAGAAAAGATATTTCCATTACAAATAAAGAGAAAATGCAACATCACTAAAACGAAGCAAGTATTCCTCGGTCCATTTCTTTTAAAAACATGTGATTTTCATTATTGAGAATTTTTCAGTTCTTGCCAGTAGTCATAGAAGAGATTCAGATTTCATTTATAAAGTTCTCCACTCCCAGGTGAATCATAATCAATGTCCACAACCCCTGACATAGTAAACCAATTGATTATACATCTACCCTCCCAACCCCCCTAAGTCTGCCAAGTCCAGCCAGTGGAGTGCCAAAGCACAAATGTTTAACATCCCAGATGGTGATGGTACATGGAGAGATGACATGAATTCTTCATTGGAATCTCAGCAGAGTTCATCTGAATTTGGCACACTCTGAGCCTCATTTTCTCCAGTTTAAAGATGAAAGAGTTCCATGTAGAGTTCCAAGATAGAGTAACAAGTCCAGATTTACCCTCCCGTGTGAAACAACCAAAATATTGGAATATATATATGAAACAGGGCGCCTGGGTGGCTCAGTCGTTAAGCGTCTGCCTTCGGCTCAGGTCATGATCCCAGGGTCCTGGGATCGAGCTCCACATTGGGCTCCCTGCTCCAGGAAGCCTGCTTCTCCCTCTCCCACTCCCCCTGCTTGTGTTCCCTCTCTCGCTGTGTCTCTCTCTGTCAAATAAATAAATAAAATCTTTAATACATATATATATATATATATATATATGAAACAAAGATATGCAAGACACTGGAAATCAGGCACAAAAGACTGTGACCCTGGCATATGAAAAGCAAAAGCAGTGAGCCCTACAACTGTCCTTGAGACAACTTCCAGGATATGAGTGCAGAAAGAGGAACCAAAGCCTAGCACTCTTCCCAGTTAGAGGAGACAGTGCTGAGAGTATAGGAAGATCAGAGTGGTTTGAATTCTCAAGAAAGAGTACCATGGCGGGGGAGACAGCTGCATAGACATAGAACTTCACAGTTCTTCAGAGGGTCTCCTTTGGTAGTCAGCAGACAAGGGAAAGTGAAATGGACATACAAATGGCCAATACACACACAAAAAGCTGTTCAACTTCATTAATTGTGGGAAATGCAATTCAAAAACCACAAAGAAGTACCACTTCACACCCACCAGGATGGCCATAATGAAAAAAAAAAAAAAAGAGAGAGAGAGAGAGAGAGAAAAGAAAAACAGAAAATAACAAATGTTGGCAAGAATGTTGAAAACAGAAACCCCAGTACATTGCTGGTGGAAATACAAAATGGTTCAGCTGCCAGGTCAACAACTTGGAGGTTCCTCAAAAAGTTAAACAGAGACCCAGTAATTCTACTCCTAGGTTTATTCCACCCCCCAAAATTGAAAACAGGTGCTCCGATATATGTATATACATACTGTGTAGAGTATATGCATACACATGTTCATAGCAGCACTATTCACAATTGCCAGAAGGTAGAAACAATTCAAACGCCCATAATGAATGAATGGATAAAGAAATTATGGCATATACATACAACGGAACATTATTTGGCCACAAAAAAGAATGAAGTTCTAATATATGCTACAATGTGGATGAATCTTGAAAACAGTACACTAAGTAAAAAAAGCTAGACCACAAAGACCATACATTTTGAGAGGGAAATGAAGAGGAACCAGACAATATGACTGAGAAGCACTCAGAAATAGAAGAGCAACCAAGAAAAGAAGCAAATGGAAAAAAGTATTTCAAGAAGAGAGTGATCAACTTTTTAAATATCGCTGCCAAGTTAGATAAAATGAGGACTGTGAACTGCCAAGTGAATATAACAATGTTTAAGTCACTAGTAACTTGGATAAGAGCAGTTTTAATGGAGTGGGGGAAGCAAAAGACTGGGTGGCTCAATTGGTTAAGCAACTGTCTTGGGCTCAGGTCGTGATCTTGGGGTCCAGGGATCGAGCCCTGCATGGGGCTCCCTGCTCAGTAGGGAGTCTGTTTCTCTCTCTCCCTCTGCCCTTCCACCCAGCTCGTGCTCTCACTCTCTCTCTCTCAAATACAATCTTAAAAAAAAAAAGAAACAGGAGAAAAAAATGGAGCCAGGTACACACAATTCTTTTGAGAAGTTTTACTGCTAAGAGGACAAAGAAATGCAGTGGTAGCTGGTGAGAGATGGGATTCAGAGAAAGTTTTGTTTCATTTTTTTGAGATGGGAGAAAAAAAAAAACCCATCATGTTTCTACACTGGAGGGAATGATCCAGTTAACAGGGAAAACTGAATGATACAACTGAATGAGTACAGATTTACTGGAGTGAGATCCTTGGGTAGGGAGAAGTGGTGGGATAGTGAAAAAGCTTTACATGGGAGCACAGATATTTCATTTATAAAAACAAGAAGGCAGAGAACTAATTATACATGCTGAAAGGTAAGTAAAGGGGTTGTGTGAATGCATGAGAGTCTCTTCTCACAGCTACACTCTTCAGAAAAGTAGGAAGTGAAGTCATCATCCATGAAATGGGTCCAAAGGAGGAGAGAGTTTGGGATGCCAGAGGGTTTGAAGAGAGGATGAAGTGAGAAACAATGATTTAAGGAAAGTGCTTCTCATACGTTAGTGTGCATAAGAATCACCTAGGGAATTTCATTAAAATGCAGATTATGATTTTATAGATCTAGCCTATAGTCTGAAGGTGATTCTCTGAGATGATGTTAATGTTCTGCTGCAGAGTAACCACACTTCCAGTAGTAAGGTATAGGAGTGCAGAGGATAAAAAAAAGACTACCAAGAGGCAGTAAGAACCTGCTTTTAGGAGGTCATGAAATTACAGTGAGATTAGAAAAATGCATAGTCATGTTGACTAATCTCAGAGAGTTTCCTGGTACAATAATAATCTAACCTGTTTTTTAAACAGCTGTTTTTGTTGTTATTTTATCTGACTACAGAAGAGAGTAATCAAATTGTGGTTCATATGATCTTCCAGGTTACAAAATAAAAATAATAGCACTTTTCATGTGCTAGGCACTACTCTAAACACTTAGGCTTTATCTCATTAATTTCAACAACAACCGAGGGAAGTAGGTTATACACTAAACTCATTTTAGAGATGTTAAAAGTGAGCCCTAGAAAAATGAAGTTACATGACCAAGATCATATAAGCAAAAAAGCTCAAAACCAGGTCTGTTTGACTGCAAAGCCCTGCACTTTAAACTTTTTTTTCTGTAATACCTCTCAAATAAGAAGTTCTCTCTCTTCTAGTATCCACTTCTAGTATCCACTAATAGCTTTTTACAAAATAAGTAATTCAAGTAAATATCCTATCCTCTCCATACCCTTTAAGTTCTAAGTCTTATTATTTCCTCCATGTGCAATTTAAAAATTTCACTAGAACCTCTTTCAGTTCCTATGTCTTTTTTAACTTTACCTCTATTCCCATTATTTTCCATGTCTAATGCTACATAGTAGGCCATGACTAGATGTTTATTAGTTATAATATAGTTAGGGAAAAACACTGCTAAAACTTTTCCTATTTTGGATTCAGGAAAAAAAAAAAGTGTAAGTCAGTATCTACTTATTTTAACCTAAAAACCTAAAGTTAAACAGTCTTTTACACTACAATTTATGTTTCTTTAAATCAGTATTAGTTCAATTGTGATTGGTACGTAGGGCAATGATATCAGCCAATATATATAACCAAAGGGTTGTGTTGATTCAGATGCAGTTTTTCTCAGCACATTTTGAAGCTTTCAGCTTTCTCACAATTAAAGGGAAAACTTTTATGATATATGATGCTCTTAAGGAAAAGGACGATAATCCCACAGAAATACAGTATTTTCCTTCCACACCAGTAGTGACTGCTTCAGCGGCTTCATGAATCACTACACCTTCCATATGTCGGGCTATTTGAAGAAGATGGGAGTGTAGATAAAGAATAACTAAGACATGTGCCCTATGTTTTAAAAAAAAGTTTATACACTGGTTCATATTTTTTCATTTTGATGAAACTGATTACTCCTAAAAGCAGATTTCCTCAAAGATCTGCATCTCAAACAAACCATGAGCCCCAGGATTTAAGGCTATCCTGGCAAGGATGCTCATTACAACTGCCAGAGATTTAACTGTACTAGTATTTTTACTAAAACTGTTACTGTTTTTCTTAGTCCTCTGGTTATATAGTTCCATATGTTTTGAGTGGTAATTGCTTCTTCTTCTTCTTCTTCTTCTTCTTATTTTTGAGTGATAATTGCTTCTAACCCTATTTTCCCGATAAGCCCTGTTATTTTATGTGCCAAATGCAAAGATTTTCAGGAATACATGTATAGTGTTGTGGGGGAAATGCATATACTACAGAATGCCTTTACAATCACACACATACATATGCACCTTTGTGTGTGATATTATACACAGGATCTAACGAAGCTTCAGTGAATTTCTCATTTTAATAATCATAATCTATTAACTATGAATTACTTGCAATCTTTTTTTTTTTAAAGATTTTATTTATTTATTTATTAGAGAGCGAGTGAGAGAGAAACAGCATGAGAGGGGGGAGGGTCAGAGGGAGAAGCAGACTCCCCGCCGAGCAGGGAGCCCGATGCGGGACACGATCCCGGGACTCCAGGACCATGACCTGAGCCGAAGGCAGTCGCTTAACCAACTGAGCCACCCAGGCACCCTGAATTACTTGCAATCTTAAATATACATACATGTATACATAAATATGTGTATGCATAGAGACATAAATGCAGAGAGAGAGAGGAAAGAAAATACTCATGTACCCAGGTACTACCCACTATTCTAGGCCTGATCATGACTTTCCTACCTCAAGATGGTATGATTAAAAAAACTCACTAAAATAATAACTTTAAATACTTAATGATTTGACAGCAGAGACAGTCTCCAAAGAGAACATAGGATGCCATTAGAACCCCAGAAGGAGTTATAGGAAAGACCCACTTTACAGTAAGTGCCCCTCTTTACTCGTACTACACTACTAAGGGAGACTTCCTAATTTACATGAGACCATTCTTCCCTTATTTCACCATTATATTGAATCTGCCCTCAGTTATTCAATCATTAATTAAATCAACATTCATTAGGCACCAACTAGAATAGGAACAAAAGATACAAAGACAAATTAAAACAGAACCACTGCTCTTATCAATATTTATTTAGTAGAGACACCGAAGTAAATAAATAAGCAATGCTCTAAGCATGTACGAAGTTTAATGGAAACATAGAAGGGCAGAAGGTTTTGGAGTCAAAGGTATAGGCCTGAATCTGGCACTGACACCTGACCACATCACTTAACTGCAGATTTCTTAAATGTGAAATGAGATTAACATGTATTTTAGAGGGTTGTTATGAAGACTGAAAAGACAATGTTTATAAAATGTCTCCTACAGAGTAGAAATTTAAAAAGTGATAGCTACTGCAACCATCATCACCATCATCATTACCATACCTTAGTGATGAAATCAGATGAAAAACTAAGAATAGTTCTGGTTTTAGATTTCCTAGAACCAGAAATGTCATTTACCAGAAGCAAAAGTGTGTTGAATTATTTGGCTAAGGTATCCAACCATACAAAATGGTCTTCCAAGGGACAAATACAAGGGAAAAAAGACTCAGCATCCTATGGGTGAGGGTATACAGTGCTAGGATAGGCACATTCAAGAAATGAAAATCTAGTAGGGTCAGGACGATACATAATAGTGATGTACCTTAATTAAACATGCCTTTGTAGCAGTTTCTTGAGGAAAGTGGCTCCTATATATATGTCTAATGGAAACCATTCCAAATTGCACACCTTCTTTTCCACTTGTGTATGTCTTTATGATAGCTGATGGAGAACTACTCTGTCCCTAACTGCTACTATCAGAGTAGGATAATTCTGCATATTAGGTACCCAGTGGGTACCCCCAGTGGGGGAAAAACCTAATTTATCTAGTAACCTAAGGAAGCCCAAGACTAACAATCCTGGATATTATTCTCCAAAAACTATCTTAAGATCAGAGCGCTTTACAGCTGCACCAGAACTACAACCCTGATACCCTTCACTTATGGGAGATACTGTCTCTGATGTTCTGCCATGGAGATTGTCTGCTATCCTGCTCTCACATGTTTATACTCTAAGAAAGGTATCAGTAAACTACAGCCTGCAACCCAAAATCAAAATACTATCTGTGTTTGTACAGATCACACGCTAAGGTTTCTACATTTTAAAACAGTTGAAAAAGATCAAAAGAACAATACTGCGTGATGTGAAGATTATATTAAAATCAAATTTCAGAGTCTATATTAAGTTTTATTGGAATACAACCATATCCATTCATTTACATACGGTCTATTGTTGCTTTCCTACTACAAGAGCAGAGTTAAGTATGTGAAACAGACACCTATGGTCTGCAAAGTCTAAACTATTACCTGGCCATTTATCAAAAGTTTGCCACCCTTGAAATGAGACTATGAGAGGTAAGGCTCTCCAGCCTTAATACTGAGAGGCACTGAATACCTATCAGTTCCTTAAGACTATAATTAAGTATCTAATGAATTATCCTGTAACACTGTTTGGTATGATCACTCTGAAGTCCTCTTCTGGTGATAATACCAGGTTAATAGCCATTGTTTGCTTAAGCACTTATTACTATATGCCAGATTAATCATCTTCATTTTACAGATGAGGAAACTGAGGATCAGGGAGAGGTGGTACCTTGTTAAGTTTACCATAGCTAGTAAGTCAATCCCAGTATTGTCTCCTCCAAAGAAAGCCTTTGGGCATAAACACTACTATCTGGAATAAGAGTACAGAAAATATAAGAATTGGAAGTAAGGATCTCCCTCAAAAGAAAGGAATTTTCCACAGTGATGTAGATAATGATGCAGATAATCAACAGTCTACAGAAATTAAAACCAAGTCCCTGAAAGAAAGGGATAATCTATCCAAGAAAGCTTTTTGAAAGTAACTAAGAACTAAGTTTACATACCAAAATTGACTCCCACTGTTAGTTCCCTTGCTTCTGTCAGTGGTACCACAAATTCTCTTAATTTTCCAAGTTCTATAATAGATGACCTACACCACCTTTTGCTTTTGCAGATCATAACCAACTAGGCAAAGACTCATGAAAAAAGTATAATTAGAAAACAGTATATATCTTTATTCTGAAATTATGCCCCTCCTATTTTTAAAATGTTAACATGTCCATTGTTTTATGAAATGAAGGTGATTATCAATAAAGCTTTTACAAATTTCCTTGATAAAAAAGTTGGTATAAAAAAAGAAAAGAGAAAGTTACATTAATTAAGGGAGTCAGCATTGTCTTAGATATAATATCTTCAAGTTTATGACATAATGTTTTGGGAAAAAACAGTGGTTTTCCTTTGCAATCAAGTAATACTAATGCATGTGTTTGGTTGTACATGGATTCATAACCTACAGGCCATAGTTTTTTATTAGAATGAGCACACTCTTTACTGTATAACTGCTATGTGGTTAACACATATATTGAAATTCTATTTTAAGTCTACACTTAAACTGTTCTTTAATTTTATTACAAATACTCAAGGTTGGGGCACCTGGGTGGCTCAGCTGATTAAGCATCTGCCTTCAGTTCAAGTCATGATCCCAGAGTCCTGGGATTGAGCCCAGCATTGGGCTCCCTGCTCAGCCAGGGAGCCTGCTTCTCCCTCTTCCTCTGCCTCTCACCACCACCCCCTCCCCCCCCAACTTGGGCACGCTTCTGCTTGCTCTCTCTCTCTCAAATAGATAAATAAAATCTTTAAAAAAAATATTCAAGGTTGAGCAACATAGTAGATTTGGGGGATTTACTTCTTTAAAATAAGTGTACATTTTTTAGTTACATGGAGCACTCAGCATATACTTTCCTTTACTATCTAAAATACGAAACATCATTGTAATACCCATATTACTATGCTTCCTATCCTTTATATTTGCCCATCATCAACACGGATTTATTTTCTAGAAATTACACAGAACCCACAATCCTTAATTTAATCCTGATACAACTAATTTTGCTTTCCAGCCAAGTTAGAAAAATGTAAAAATATTCTTATGGAGAATAACATTAAGGAACCAGATGTTCAAAATATAAACATTTAAAGTACACCCTTAGAAGAAAATTAATATTCTGACTTTTATGAAAATGTTGCCTTTAAAGGTCCCAAAGTTATTTTATGATATAAAATTCTGTTCAAGTATTAAATATGTATTTTAAGTTTATTTGCAAAGAATATATATATATTTTAAGAACTATATATTTTTCGATCAGCTTATATATGTTACAACAGCAATCAAGATAGAATTCACCAAATACACCATACCTAAGTATTTATTTCTAAACTAATTTTAAGATATGAAAGGACTTACTTAACATTAATCCTTATATAATTCAGAGAAAAAGAAAGTAGCATCTTCCAGAGTAGTCTCAAATATTATTCCCACACTTTTAAAGCTATCTAAGATTTTGACTCATCTAAATCAATTATTACCGCAACAGGCAAAATCTGAAACTAAAAATCTTATAGAAATGTTATGAGTTCAATAGTAAAAAGTGTCCAATGATTAGAATGTGAATATGCTTTGGAAAGATAATTGCTAAACAGAGGTCTTCCTTACTTTTTGCCTTCCCTGGTTATCAAGATATGTGTCATGACAGGGCACGACAAGTAAATGGCAGCGAACGACAGGCACCACAAGATGGTGCTAATATCCTCTTATAACTGGCTGGACAGACCACTGCCACTCTCTTCAGATGTGGCATAAGGTGAGACTCTCCGACCCACAGGGTGGATACCAACTATAACATCTCCTGGTCTAAGAAGAAAAGTAAAACATTAACAATTTGGGGAGGTTTTTATTGTTGGTAGTAGAAAAAGGTTGTGAATTTAAATTTGTCTAGAATTAACATTTGGTTTTCATCAAGATTCTTTTCATACAATCGTAATATTTTACCTAAAAAGGAGGTAACTAAGCAACTATCTTTATGCTACTGTCAAATTACTAATTTATACTCAGCGAATAAACTACCATCATACACAAATCAAGAGTTCTTTATAAACAGTGTTCTTATGTGGGACACTGGTACAAATAATAGTCCATATCATGAAACCCATATTCATACTTTCAAAATCTGTTTCCCAGATTAACACTTTTACTTATTTCTGTACAGTTATTCATCTTCTGAATGTAACAGACTCTTAGAAAAACATGTTACTCTTTCTCACAGCTCAGGTTCTAAAGGCACTAAACCAACTGCTGCAGTCATCCCTCCTTGAGTTGCTTTAAGTCCCTGTTAGACACATGGATAGATAGAAGGAAAGAAGGAAGGAAAGGGAAAAGGACTGTTCAGCTTCCAGAAATACAACAGCAATTCAGAATAAAAAGTTGCTAAAGAGAGTTATTCTATTAATTTGTTTTTATACTCAATACTTATATGTTTATGATATATACATGTTTATATATAAAATAACATTTAATCCTCAAAATAAATAATCCCCGTTTTACCAATGCTCAAACTGGATTTTAGAGTGGTAACAACAACAAAAAAAGGTTGCCCAAGGTCACACAACCAGCAAGGCCTAACTGACTTCAAAGGCTCTTTCCACTATGCCATAAAATGACGATGCTAATACTGACGAGGATAGTTTATACTGAGTGGTAACTTTACGCCAAGTCATGTATTAAGCATTTTACATCTATTTTCTCAGTTAATCCACACAACAACCCTGAAATACATTATTATTTTCTTCATTAAAGATGAGAAAATTGAGGCACCGAGAGGTGGAATGACTTTGTCAAGGTCCTACAACGAGTAAGTGGTAAAGCTGGGATTCAAATCTAAGCAATGTCTACATCAGCTCTGTCACTTAACCATGTCACAGTACTGCCACTCGTAAAATACACAACTATTTCCTTTGGGAGTAAAACAAATGGCTCTTTAATGGGGAGTAAAACAAAAACAAAAACCTCTTATTAAGCATTTCATAAAATGAACAGAAATGATACAGCAGACACTACGGAAAGAGACCTCAAAAAGCTTGAAATCTAAGTAGAAACATACAGTTCCTTAACTTAAAAAATGTAACAATTAAAAACCACAAGATAAAATAGGAAAAGTAAAATGATTAATTACCAATAACTTAAAAAAAAAACAAACTATGATGTTACAAAGGGTAAAATATGATGAACTACAAACAAGAATTGACACAAAAATAAGCAATCGCTTTAGATACAGCAGGTTGGGAAACTCACTGGAGAAAAGGTAGGTATTAACTGAATCCCTATCGAGAGATACATTTGAATAGTTCAGAAGGGGATAGAAAGAGCATTCTGGGCAGTTGATATGACTGAAAGTATGGATGCAGAAAAGTGCAAAGTACATTCATGCGTTGATCAATGTGATTGAACATGATGTTTTTACACAGAAAAAAATAACATAGAAAAGCTGAAGGGACTTTATTCTTCCAGAGCCTTCAAAGCCTAGAGATGGAAAAATATATCCACATTTCTAACTACCTATCTACATTTTCCATAATAAATATTTCAGCAAGCAAAAAGAAACTAGATTCAAATTAAATGAAGAACCGGTCAAAAAGAAATTGGCTGATTATGACAAAGAAAAGAAGGAGATACAGAAATTAAAAAAAAAAAAAACAAAAACTAATGGAGTAAATCTGAAGAAATTATTAAATAAACCAGTTTGCAATTCATAAAATATTCAACAAGCAATGCTTGAGATTCTCTATTGTATTTAATTTTAACACTTTGTATAAGTACATGTAGTAAAATTATAATATAAAACTAATGCTCACCTTTTAGAATAATAATTAAAAAATAGGTAAAGATATTTGATTTCTTTTGTGGGAAGCAAGAGAAAACTTAATCTGGAAACTCTTAATCTTGGAGTTTCTCCAAGATAAACTATTTCATTTTAACCTCAGAACAATCCTATGAGAAGTTACTTCACAGAAGAACGAACAGTCACAGAAGTACAATGACTCAACTTAATTTATGTTATACCTGAAAGTGCTAAGATTCAAACCTAGTTTTCCAGATTTCAACCTGAAAATTCTTTTACACTATTACGAGTAGGTCTCATTTTCATTACAGTAAAACTTAACAGTGCAAGCAAGCAAAGTTTCTGAAAATTATGTATAGTATTCCTTGGACCAGATACACTGATACTATGTAGGTAACACACCTAGTCCTAGAGCAGAGGTCCATACATTCATTCACCCAACAACTACTTATTAGGCACCAACTATATCCTGGGCACTACGGGTACAGTAATTAATAAAGAAATAAAAGAGCAAGCACACAAGAAAACATCATATAATGATAAGGATAATTCAAAGACTTATAATACTACAATACTAAGAGCATGACTGAGTGACTCCTTAATAGAGGGTGGTCATGAAGACCGCTCTAGGAAACAGACATGTAAGCTGAAACAGAGCCGGCCAAGTGCAAAGCAGTAAGACTACCATTCTAAACAAAAAGCACAGCTATAACAACACACCTAAGCAGAAACATAAAGACAGTGTAGCAAGAACATAGCAGGCAAGGGGGAGAATCACAGATTAGATAAGAGAGATAGGTAGGGGATTTTCAAATTAGGAAAAAAAGTTGCAATTTTCTATACTCAGTGTGAAAAGAGAGGGTAGATAATAATACAAGCTGATTTATAGTAAAGAAAAATAAAGCCACTCTGAGTGTGATGTAAAGAATATAGCAAAGCAAGTTTGGAAGCTTGAAAGCAGAGACACCAATCAGAGCTGAAATAGTCTAGCTCTATTTAAACTTTTCCCCACCCCAAATAGCTGAGGGAAATTACTCCATTCTACAAGTAGCACCAATGGAGAGGAAGTTCTGATAAAACTCCTTGCCCTGGGCGCCTGGGTGGCTCAGTTGGTTGGGCGGCTGCCTTCGGCTCAGGTCATGATCCTGGAGTCCCTGGATCGAGTCCCGCATCGGGCTCCCTCTGACCCTCCCCCCTCTCATGTGCTCTCTGTCTCTCTCATTCTCTCTGTCTCAAATAGATAAATAAAATCTTTTAAAAAAAAACTCCTTGCCCTGTTACAGAGGCTCTCTATTCTTCCACTGCCCACTTTCCAACTTCCCTTCTCCCAAGCCTAGAAAGTTTTTCTTTCATTGTTCTATATGTTTTCCTTTTCCTCTGCCTCCGCTAAAAATCCACTCTGGATGCTACTCAATCAGAGTCTCAAAAGACTAATGACATTGCCTTCGTTAAACATTCCTGATACTTTAAAAAGTTTTGATTCTAGATAGAGGCAATTCAAAAGATTTCTCCATAAAGAGATTTCTGAAGATTATGTTTGCCCTAGATAAGAGAACTCTAAAGATAATCTAGACTATAACAAGCAATTTCCATTTAAAAATCCAATTCTGACATGCTTTCTAAATGTAGGCAAACTTTTATGCAGTTTGAGGATAAATATTTAAAGATATTCAAATTCCTAGCATGTGAACACACTAAAAACATCTATGGAAAATTAAAACCACTCTCAGGAATCTGATGAAATATCTAATTTTAGTTTAAGTTGTATTTCTTCGTATCTGAGGATATTTCTTCTCTATTGTTTAGAAAGCACAGACTTTGAAATACAAAAGGAAAAAAAAGGCCTGGAGTAGCAAGCCTGTAAAAGTGATTTCCCCCCAAAGTTGTAAGTTTTTAATTATTAAGAGTGAAAATTAGGGGCACCTGGGTGGCTCAGTCGTTAAGCATCTGCCTTCGCCTCAGGTCATGATCCCAGGGTCCTGGGATCGAGCCCCACATCAGGCTCCCTGCTCAGCGGGAAGTCTGCTTCTCCCTCTCCCACTCCCCCTGCTTGTGTTCCTCCTCTCACTGTCTCTCTCTGTCAAATAAATAAAACCTTTAAAAAAAGAGTGAAAATTAAAAATCATTTCTCAACTTAACCAAATGTTTCCCAGTACTACCTAAGCATCAAAAAGCAATCTGTGATGTTATTTTTATTCCTCTAAAAAAGAATTCTTCACAATTATTGGGTGTTGTAAAATTCAAAAATAAAACTGAGTAGAAATAACTTAAGTCAAATCTCATTTTGTCACAGAAACAAGGTTATTTTCTTAATCATTGGTTTGATCATTGTGGAAATCAATATTATGTTTAATCAGTTTTAGGTAAACATACCTAAATTTTACTATGAAATAAAGACTTTTAGAATGGAAAAAAAATCACATAAAATCACAGAATATCATATAATAACAATGTACTCTTCAAAGTTCTTGTCTTTTTTCCTAATTTTTTTAACTGCTACAAATCATGAAGGAGACTTCCTCAAGGATAAGGAACCCAGGACTTACTTGGAAATACGTTCAGTCACTTTAAAAAAAGAGACTTTGGAGGAGATTTAGGTCAAGTACATGTAAGAACAAGAAACAGATCGAGCACTGCCTCTAGTGCTATCTTTTTTCAATAACTAATAACATTAGCCAGCAAGTGCTGTGCACTATTTTTTGGAAGAAGCTTGCTATGTTAAGAATGTAAGATTGTTGAATCACAGACCGGTACCTCTGAAACAAATAATACTATTATATGTTAAAAAAAAAAAAAAGATAGTAGGAAGGGAAATATAAAGGGGGGAAAATCGGAGGGGGAGACAAACCATGAGAGACTATGGACTCTGAGAAACAAACTGAGGGTTCTAGAGGGGAGGTGAGTGGGAGGATGGGTTAGCCTGGTGATGGGTATTAAAGAGGGCACATACTGAATGGAGCAGTGGGTGTTATATGCAAACAGTGAATCATGGAACGCTACATCAAAAACTAATGATGTGGGCGCCTGGGTGGCTCAGTTGGTTGGGCGGCTGCCTTCGGCTCAGGTCATGATCCTGGAGTCCCTGGATCGAGTCCCGCATCAGGCTCCCTGCTCGGCAGGGAGTCTGCTTCTCCTGCTGACCCTCCCCCCTCTCATGTGCTCTCTCTCATTCTCTCTCTCTCAAATAAATAAATAAAATCTTTAAAAAAAAAAAAAAAACTAATGATGTAATGTATGGTGATTAACATAATAAAATAAAATTTAAAAAAAAAGAATGTATCTTCTGAGGAGCACTTCACCTTACACCTGAGATATGCCTTATACCTGCCTTAAAAATCAGTGAGCTCACCTTTATTTGTCCTGAAATTAATCACCCTCAAAACCCTCACTACACCACTTTACAATATCAAAGGACTAGAGTACTGAGGTTATTTCTTTTAACTTCACATGATTAAATGTTTTACTACATAAGTTTCTGTCATGCAATTTTCCTTAGAATAGTCAGTGGAACTCCTTTTCCTTTTTATCAGATTTTTCCTCCAGGACTGATACATGGGTGATGAGGAGGAACAGACGTTTTTGCCTGTTTTTCTGCTTGTAAGTAAATTCATTAGAACTTAGAATTTGGAAGAAAAAGCATTTAATCAAATTGTGCCCTTATTGCATAAATCTTTTGAATTTTTCTTTTGGAATTTCTTAAAAGAAAAATCCTTCCGTAATCACATAAAAAGTCATTCTATTTTATCTGTTGGCCAAAGCTCATGTTTTCTTGGTTGCACGCAACTTTTTCTTTCAACCTTTGGAAATTTAGCTTCTTTTGATTACTCTCCACTTCTAATAAACCCTACGGAGCTATTTATGAGCCAAGAGATCCTTTCGCTGAGTAGGAAGGCTGCAGAAACAAAGTGAAGCTGGAAATAAGGTGATGGGACTCTTCTGAAAGACACTGGATGAGGTCGTTCTGTTTGTGTGAAGTCTGCCTACTACCAGTAGCAGGAATACTAACAGCATGGTATAACCTGTCAGGGTCTGTAGGTTTGAAATTATTGGAAACAAAATTACTTAAAAAGGAGACTGCCTATAATCTAATGGTATCACTCTGAAATCGAAAGTTTTAAACTATGGAGGTGAACCCAGTTTAGTAGTTCCTACTATATTTCCTTTATAAATGTTTGGGAATGCTAAGATTCCACAAGAAGAGGGCAGAAAAAAAACAGTCCATCTGATATAACACAAGCAAGATGGATTATAATCTTATATTAAAAGAGATTAAGATCAGTTGAGCTCCTCTGTTAAGATGAACTATTCCCCTGTCAGAGCTGACCAATCCCTCTTCCACATACTCCCAAGGACATTATCGTCCCTTGTAACACTACCACACTGATTTATAATAAGATATGCATATCTCTCTTCTCTCTCTAGATATTAAGACATTCGATGACTTTTTCTTTGCCTCCATTATAACAGGACTCAACAAAGGTCTACTGAACAATTATCACATGTCAACATTCTTGAAAACTCACAATTAATGGGAATCAATACTTAAATAAGTAATTAAAGTACACATGATATTATGTAGTATAGGTATCAATAGGATGCTATTTGCAAATTTAGAGATATCTGACCCAAAACAAAACAAAACAAAAACAAAAAACCTGCTAAGTCTCCCAGGCAGTGGTCATGTTTTAAGAGAGATAATGTTTGATCTGGGTCTAGGAAGTTCAGTCAGTATTTTCCAGACTAAAAAGAGATTCCAGGAAGGAAGGAAGGCATTCTTGAAGATAAAACACACACACACACACACACACACACTCACTCTCTCTCTCTCTCTCTTTCAGGAACAAGAAAAGGAATGAACATAAACTGGTCAAGTGGGTGAAAGTAAACAGGTGATGTCATTCTGTTAATTAAGCTTAAACTCAAATCTTCTGGGCAGTAGGAGGAATCTGTAATTTTTTTAAGACTTTCTGTATTTGTCAGAGAGAGAGAGTACACAAGCAGGGGGAGCGGGAGGCAGAGGTACTACAAGGGCAAGTATCAGATATTTCTATCCCAGGGTCTTAGGACAGAGTCCTGCATAGGGCTCCTTGCTCAGTGGGGAGTCTGCTTCTCCCTCTCCCATGGCCCCTCCCCCTACACATGTGCACTAGTGCATGCATGCGCACTCTCTCTCCCCCTCTCAAATAAATAAATCTTTAAAAAAATAATAGCAGGGGCGCCTGGGTGGCTCAGTCGTTAAGCTTCTGCCTTCGGCTCAGGTCATGATCCCAGGGTCCTGGGATTGAGCCCTACATCGGGCTCTCTGTTCAGCAGGGAGCCTGCTTCTCTCTCTCCCACTCTGCCTGCTTGTGTTCCCTCTCTCACTGTCTCTCTCTGTCAAATAAATAGGTAAAATCTTTAAAAAAAAATAATAATAATAGCAAAGCTAAAAACAAATTTAAAATAGTCTTCTAGAGAGGTTAGCAACTAAAATGAAATCGCTTGGAGTTTCCTCAATGTGAAATTATTTATGGTGGTAGGAGGTAAGTCAATCAGCAGATTGTAATATGAATCCCTTTTTAAGAATTACCTTGAAATTAACTTTGGTTATTTAATAGTTCTGTTCATTTTTAAATCGATACAATTTTAAATTAGTTTTTAAATTAAAAAATATTTCAGTATTTTGGGAAAAAAAGAGAACTATGATGGCAAATATAAAATAAAAAGAAGTACCCTTCTCAGTTTTTTCCGAGGAGGTTTTTTTGCTACTTTTATTCTACTTGAAAAATATTCTTTTTTTTAAGATTTTTATTTATTTATTTAAGAAAGAGAGCATAAGAGAGAGCACAGGTAGGGGGGATGGGCAGAGGGAGAAAGAGACTCCCCACTGAGCAGAGAACCTGATGTGGGCCTGGATCCCAGGACCCCAGAGATCAGGACCCGAGCCAAAGGCAGATGCTTAACGAACTGAGGCACCCAGGTGCCCCTTTGCTCTTGTTTTTAGTTGCATTCACTGTGCAAGTCAGAAACCCAGATATTATCTTTAATATATCTCTCTTGAGGACGGCCACATATCATCCCTAAATACTTAGAATGTTACTTCCTAAATAATCCTCAAATTTTCTAACCTCTCCATCTCCAGCCTCCTTACCAAGATCAAACTAGTTATCTTTTATAGGAACTATTGCCATATCCTCTCTAATAGTCCACCAACATTCACTCTCATGCCAACACGTACTAATCATGTCATTTCTTCACACTACAGCCAAAATGACCTTTTCAGAACTCAAATCTGATCCTGTCAACACCACCATTCAATGGCTTTGCCTTGCTCTAATGGACGGGAAAAAAAGAACTCCTTACAGGGACCACAAGTCTCAGCAGAGGGTGGCCCCTACCTTTCTCTCAAGATCCTCTTCACCTACATAATGCCTACACTAACTCCTTGATATCTAAACTGATTTCTTAACGTCAGGAAAGCTTATCCCAATTTTCCAAACCAAGTTGTCTTCCTATTATATAATCTCTCCTAACATGATGATTCTTTCCTCTGTGATAATAGTACAATTTCAATTTTATATTTTTCTGTGTGGATACTTGTCCCTCCCACTTACAGGTTCTACAAGCGCAAGTATCAGATATTTCTGTGATTCCACTATATCTTTACCACTTGGATGAAAATTCATCACACATATGCAGTATAAAAAAATGCATGCATGCTACAATATAATAAAACAATACAGAGATTATAAGAAAGAATTCAAAATCTTTCCCCTTCTCCTCTAGTCACCAGAAATAACAACTGTTAATATACTGTTGTGTGTTCTTAGGAGACATTCTGTATTTTAACACAACTCTGATTGCAAATACATATTGTTCTGGATTTGATTTTCTCCATTATGGATCCTAGATTTTGTGTAAGATATATTTGCAAGAGATACTGAGTTGTGCCTCCAATAAGGAACTATCAGTCTAAATAGCAAGAGGAAGAAAAAGCATGTTATTTTTAAATATGAAAAGTGTCCCACATTCTTTAAAAATAAACTATTCTCCTTTTCATGAGGCAGAAAATGATCTATTTTCAGTATGAAAAACTGGCAACCATCTGAGAGTTGCAAATTTTCTCAAAATAACATTTAAAGATGGCACTTGGCAGAATGTCCCCTAGTTTAATTCTGTGTGCATTTCAAGATACTTACACTATACACTAATGCGTTATCATTAAAATTATGGAAGAAATACAAAGAATTTATACTTAAGAACAAAATGTTCTATGAAAAACTGAAAAATAAAGGCATTTTAATAGCTTCCTCACTTTAAGTCATAGATCATGATGATTGTACTTTATTATTCCATGAAGATAAATAATATGGCCATTCTTACATCATTTAAAGCAAATTTTAAAATGTTAATGCCAAGCCTAGTTCTCTGATCAAAATCACCTTATTTGACTTTTAGAATAGAGGGTTGTTTTATATGGCTCCACAGGGAAATAGCATCATCTGATTTATGTCCATGGTGTTTAGCATTGCAGAGGTAAAACAAATAACTTCTGCATGTCATCTGAAAAAGTTTATTTTCATCATCCTTTTATTTAACAATCTTGACTTCATCTATAATCAGAAATGTGGTGTGCTAAGCGTGGGCTAAAAAAAGTTTATTTTGTTAGCAACTTAAAAACATAAGGCTGTTTGTTAATTATATCTCAATAAAGCTGAAGGAAAAAAACCACATAAGTCCGTAAAATTAATCCTAGTAACAAAAAAAGAAATCTTATGACATACACCTCAGCAGTATTAGGGTTCAAGTTTTACCCCAGACAAGCAGATTATAACAATAAAATGACAAGTCCCTGGTACAGGTAATAGTACCAGTTCAGTAAATCCAAACATGTGGAAATGAACAGGGGCAAGTTATATCATGATCTGAACAGTATTTCCTAATTTACAATTTTTAAAAAAACTTAGATCTAAAACAAAATATTATTGAGATTCTTACACATGTGTATAAGGAGATGTGCAAGAATGTTCGTGAGAGGATTACTTATAATTTTTTTAAAGATTTATTTTTTGGAGAGAGAGAGCGTGCATGCAAGCAGGGGGAGGAGCTGAGGGAGAGGGAGAGAATCTCGAGCAGACTCCTCGCTGAGCATCGAGCCTGATGCGGGGCTTGGTCCCACAACCCTGAGATCATGACCTGAACTGAAACCAAGAGTCAGACACTTAACAGACTGAGCCACCCAGGCACCCTGAGATTTATAATTTTTAAAAATGTTAACAACTTAAATAATCATGAAGAAAAAATAAAACTACTGTGGTACATTCGGATAATGTAATATAAAGAAAGAAAATGAACGAACCACAGTTACATAGCTATGAAAGACGTTGAATAAGAAAATGAAGGTAGAGAAAGAATACAAATGTCATGATAGCTTTAACAGCTAATTTTTTTCTTAAATTTATTTATTTTAGAAAGAGAAAGAATGCGTGCACAAGTTGGGGAAGGGGAAGGGGGAGAGAATCTTCAAGCCCTATGAGTGTGGAGCCCAACAGGCAGCTCAATCCCATGAGCCATGAGATCATGACCTGAGCTAAAACCAAGAGTCGAACACTTAACTGAATGAGCCACCCAGGCACCCCCCATTAACAGCTAATTTTTGCCATGTATCACACCACTCCAAAACTCAGAGGCTTAAAACAACTATCATTTACTTAGCTTGGTATTCTGCAGGTCACCCATTTTCAGTAGCCCCGCCTGGAAAGTCTTTCTGGTAGCCCTGGTTGATCTCAGCTGAGGCTGACTCTGATATCTGTAGTCAGCTGCCAGGTAAGCTGGACACTGAGTGCTTATGGGGTAGGGCACCTTAGCTCTCATCACCATGGTTTCTCATATTCTAGCTCAAAATTGTTCACATGGTGGTCTCAGGATTCCAAATAAAGAAAAACAAGCTCCAGAATGCAATTCCTTTCTAAACCTCTGCTTTGTCATGTTTTCTAATGTCCTTTTGGCTGTAGCAAGTCACATGCCAATCCAAATTAGAGGAATGAAGAAATAGTCCATATATAATGTCACAGTGTAAGAGTCACAGAAAGAGATTTATATCAATTTTTATAATCTACCACAATATCACTTAGAATGAAGCAAAAGAATACTATATGTATTGCTGAATGTAACATACATACAAATATATCAAAAGTATGAAAATATGCATAGTAATGATAAGTGATAGGTTCAAGGTAGTGACCAACTATTGGTTTGCAGAAGAAAAATGAGAAAAGGGAAAAAATATAGAGGGAGATTTAATGAAATTTGCAGTTTTCCATTTCATTAGCTGAAAAAGGATTTATAGGTGTTCTTGTAAAATAAATTGTTTTACCTTTTAGCATGTCTAATTTCATTTTTAAAATGATAAAAGGAATTAAAATTCCTATAAAATAAGGATATTACAAAGGGCCTTCAACATATTACTAAACAGGCTACAAAATAAAATCTGACAGAGTTTTTTTAAGGCCTAATGAATGGAGGATCAATTTTACATTATTTGTATAATCAGAAAAGGATAAAAACAATAAAAAGGAACAGGATTAGTAAAATCTGACACCTGGGAGAAAAGAAAAAAACAAAAACTGTTAAATATATCCATGTTCAATATAGGCTACAAAATACTCATTTGGATAATGTACTGTCAAACATGGGCTAATAATTCAAACTTGTAAAAATATGAGGAAATAAGCCATCATGAACTATGATCAAAAGAATAGCAGAAACAGACCTGCCAAAACTTTAAATAACAGCATTATTAAATGTAGATAATATAATAGTGTTTGAATTAATTAACTGAAGGGGATGGAATGGAAAACTTAAGAACTAAATATAATCAAAAAAGAATAGACTGCTGAAAGACATTCAAAATGAATTTTTAAAAATATTCAATGAAATTATAAACACAGTGGATAGGTTCCGAAGAAATCACCCAAAATGTAACACAAAAAGAGAAAGATTAAAAATATAAAAGAGGGATACAGATACAAGAATGATGGAATGATTGTATCCAACATGTTCTATCAAAGGTTCAGAAGGAGAAAAGAACAGGGAACAATATTTGAAGAAATAATAGCTGAAAATTTTCCAGAATTGATAAAAGACACAAATTCTCAGATTCAGACAGCAAAATGATTCCCAAGTAAGATAAATAAAATGAAAACCAAAACTGATAAATTAGGGTTAAACTATATAAAAGAATGGTAAACAAAAAGATAAAATCAAGTACAAAAAATAGACCTATTACCTAAAAAGAAAGGACAGACTAACAGCAGACTTCTCAAATAAATAAAGAAAACTATCAAGCAGAGTTTTATACCCAGATAAACTATTACTTGAGTTTCAAATAAGGCAAACTTTCTAAACAGCATCCTAGAAAAAATTAATTTATCAAAACTAACTCAAGAGGAAACAGAAAATATGAATACCCTACACCTATCAGAGGAATTGAAACAGTTTAAAAATGTTATAAGGGGAGGAAGAAGTGGGGGAGGGGAGAGAGAATAAGGAAGAGGAGACTGCAGTGGTGGAAAGAAAAAAGCAGAAAGAAAACAGAAGATTGTTTAAAAAAGGAGGAGGAGGAAGGAAAGGGAAGGAGGGTGGGAGGAAATACAGAGGAAGGAGCAGGACCAAACAGTTCTAAGAAAAATTCCATAAAATTTTTAAAGAGCATTCCAATATTTTACAAACTCGTCCAGAGAATTTTTTTAAAAAAGAAGTTTTACCAATTTATAAGTCTAGCAAACGTTCATACCAAATCAAGAAGAGTATAAGAATGAAAAACTTACACAGCAAGTTCACTAAGGAAAATACAAGCAAAAGAAATGTACATATGTGTGTTGTTCATAATTTATATAATTATTTGGGCGTATAAAATAATTTTCGAGCACTGCTTTAACCACGTCTCAAAAATGTTGACATACACTATTCCATTATCATTTAGTAATATAAAAATAAATCATGACTAAGATGGGTTTGTTACAGGACTGTAAGTATAGTTAAAAATGAAAATTCTTCAACAAGATTAAGAGATCTACCAGATATCTATCTGGCTCAGTTGGTTACGTGTCTGCCTTCCACTCAGGTTATGATCCCAGAGTCCTGGGATGGAGCCCACATCGAACTTTCCACTCAGTGGGGAGTCTGCTTCTTGCTCTACCTCTCCTTCCCCCTGCTCATGTTCTCTGTCGCAAATGAATAAATAAAATCTTTTAAAAAAAAAAAAGATATCTTACTTATCATCACATCATACTTTTTAAAAAAGATTTTATCTATTTACTTGAGAGAGAGTGAGAGCAAAAGAGAGAGCACAGAGGGAGAGGGAGAAGCAGACTCCCTGCTGAGCAGAGAGCCCAACATAGTGCTTGATCCCAGGATTCTGAGATCAGGACCTGAGCCAAAGGCAGCCACTTAACAGACTGAGGAACCCAGGCACCCCTCATCACATCATATTTAATGTAATAAAATATCACACTTAATGGGGAAACATTAGGATTTTTTAAAATCAAGAAACAGAAGGAGCTGACACCACTTCCAGTGCTGAAAGTCCTAGTCAGTGAATTAAAACACAAGAAATTAAAATATTAAAATCATATGCATAGGGTATGATAAAAAAGACACCCAAACATACACTAACATATACACAAGATATAATACAGATAAGTTCAACCAAGTTTCAATTAAAGTACAAATACAGGAGTACCTGGCTGGCTCAGTTGGTAGAGCAACTGACTCTTGATCTTGGGGTCATGAGCTCAGGCCTCATGTTGGGTGTAGAGACTACTTAAAAAAAATAATAAAATAATAAAGTAATAAAATTCAAATACAGATTTTTGTGGAACTTGAAAACTTCATTTTTTAAAAATAAGTATTTGTTAAGATGTAACCTAATCTTTTGTCAGTCCACAAAATGATGCCTTATAGCCTATTAGTGATCCACCTGCAGAAAGCCCTAGGTGTGCAGAAATACCATATAGCAGCAGTCCTGTGCCAATGAGTCAAGATGTGACAATCTGAGCCCAGTGAGTACATCCACACTGACCTGCTAGAGAAGAACATTAACATTGTCCACAAATTATTGAATCCGCCTCTGATCCTCTCAAAAAGATTGTGTATGACAACCTGGATGACCCCAGTCAACCAGGAGACTGAGTGGCCAGGATGTATCTGTAGCTGCATGTAGCCCAACTATAGAACTATGCAGGACATCATTGAGCAGTTCTTCAGCAGTAGGTGCCCAAAATAGCATGCCATCCACCATCCACTATGACCACTGGATCAAGACCCATCTTCGGGGCCAAGAAAGAGCTACACCAGGCCAAAGACATAAACCAGGAAATATATACATTTCTGGCAACTACAGTTTCCAAGAATAGCATGGGCTTCAGGAGGCCTGGATCTGGAATCATTCACCAGATCATTCTGGAAAACTACGCACACCCTGCAATCTTCTGATTGGCATTTACTCCCACACTCCCAAGAGTGGTGGCCTGTGGAGCATCTATATTGGCATTGGGGGTGCTGAAACTGTGGATGGCAAGTTTGGGACTTCCTGGAAGTTGACAGTCCCCAAATGATTGGTGTGAAGCTTATCAGCATGCTCTCCAGCTAGATATCACCCACAGATGGGATCCTAAAAATGGCAGACATCCTTGTGGTGAAAGGTAGCATGAATACTATGGTGGAGTAGCAGAGGTCTGATGTGGACTCCATCTCCTATACTGACATGATGACAATCTGCAACATGGGTACATATTGGGGCCCTCAGTGTTTTCTTACAAGCACAAAATGAAGAAATACGTAAGTTAAGCAGGGCAAGGAGACATGGCCAATCTTGCATATAAAATCAAGTACACTTGGTACCTGACCCTGACTGTCATTATAAACAACTGATTGAAATTAACCTCAACAAGCTGAAGTAATACATTAATGAGCCCTTTACCCTGTTCTGGCCCACTCTGTGGCAGAAGGAGGTACTGCGGCAGGGAAGGAAGAATGTTCTCTGTACATCCAGTGGGTCTGCAGCTGCACCAACTCATGCTATGAGAGCACGGGGGGCATTCAGCAGATGTGGCCAAGCCGGTGCTGGCTCACAGGCTCAAGAGCAAATCCCAGTTCACCATTGCACTGAGATTCAAAGAGACCTACACCACAACTGAGTGGAATGGTTATGCTTAGATCCTATAGGATATGGACGGCGTTGTCGCAGCCAACATTTGTGGCCACTGCACTGACCAGTAGAACAGAAAGGACATCAACAAGAGAAAAATTGCAGTCATAACCTCCTACAAACAGGAACTTCACTGGCCAAAATAACGTGAACCCTAAGATCCATACCTTCATTGCATCCCCCAAACTTATCACAACTCTGGCCACTCCTGGCATCCTCAGGTTCAACTCAGAGACTGACTTCCTGAGAGGCAAGAATGGCAGGAAGTTCAAACTGGAGGCTCCAGATGCAGATGAGTTTCACTAAGTAGAGATCAACCCCCAGGCAAGATACATACCAGCCCCTGTCCCTAAGAATAGCAGTGGGCAGGGCGGTAGATAAGAGCCCCACCAGCAAGCACCTGCAGCTCCTGAAGCCTTTTGACACATGCGATGGCAAAGACTTAAATGACCTACAGATAGATCCTTATAAAAGTCAAAGGAGAGGGGTGCCTGGCTGGCTCAGTCAGAATGTGAGACTCTTGATCTTGGGGTCATGAATTCAAACCCCATGTTGGGTGTAGAGATCACTTAAAAAAATTAAAAAAAAAAAAAAAAGTCAAAGGAGAGTATACCATTGACCATAACCTGACTGCTGGCCCCTAGCTCAAGTTCTGGGGCTACCTGGACAATATCATTAACAATCTGCTTATTGGTGCTATCCAGCAAAAAGAGCAAGGTTAACTCTGTGCATTGTTGTCACAATAGGAGTTTTGTCCTATCCCTGACACTACCCACTAGTATAAGAAACATGGCATCAAAAAAAAAAAATGGCATTAGATAGGCTGTGATCAGATATGAGAACCATGGTGAGAGAATAAACTGTAGTATGTTCATAAGAAAAATTACTACATAAATGACCAAATAAGAGTTCTAGGAATAAAAACTTAATATTGAATAAAAAAGCAATTTTCAAAAGAATACAAATCATAAATCAAGACATGCAAAACAATATGAAACTTCAATATTTTTAAATCATACATATATACTAAAAGTATAAAGGCATACACAGGCACAGGAATAATGACTGCTAAACTTCAGAACAGTGGCCAATTCTAATATGGTAAAGAGGGAGAAGAATATGACTGGGAAAGAAAAAAGGGAGACTCCATATGTATTTGTAATGATTTTTAGAGCTGAGATATTCATTATATCATTCTGTATTTTTATGTCGGCAAACAAAAAAAATAACCTAAACCATCTTTAAAACAGATAAAGTTAGAGAACTCACACTATCTAATGTCAAGATTCAGGATACAGCTACAGCAAAGACGACCATGGATATTGGAATAAACATAAATAGATTAATGAAACAGAATACATTCCAGAAACAGACCTACAAATATACTGTCAACTGATTTTTGACAAAGATGCCAATGCAATTCAATGAGGAAAGAAAGGCTTTTCAATAGACAGTTTTAACAACTGAATAAACAAATGGGGAAAAATAATATTGAAAACCTTGATCCCAGTGCACCTGGGTGGCTCAGAGGGTTAAGCATCTGCCTTCGGCTCAGGTCATGATCCCAGGGTCCTGGGATTGAGCCCCACGTTGGGCTCCCTGCTCAGCGGGGAGTCTGCTTCTCCCTCTGCCTCTACAGCTTCCCCTGCTTGTACTTTCTCACTCTTTCTGTCAAATAAACAAATAAAATCTTAAAAAAAAAAAAAGAAAGAAAACCTTGATCCCAAACACTATTCATGAAAACTGATTTAAGATATATTATAGACCTAAAAATAAAGCTAAACTATAAAGTTTTTAGAAAAAAAAATTTACAAGACTATCAGATTTCTCAGAAAAATCTAAAATACAAAAAGCATTAATCATTGAAAAATTGATAAAATTTGACTACATCAAAATTTTAAAATTTTGCTCCTTACTGGGACTGCCAGACTAGGAAAAAAATCCTCCACACATAGAAGAACATATGAGGAACCCTAACAACTCAGTAAGACAAACTGCCAATATAAAACAACCAAAATCACAAGAGAAGGTATCAAGTACCAAAAAGCAAATGAAAAGATTAATATAATTAGTCATCAGATAAAAACAAATTAATATCAGCACGGGATACCTTTTAATGCTTTGTAGAAAAGATAGTATCAAAATGGTTACACCAAATATTGACGAAGACATGGATGGAATGATTGTAACACATATTGCTGGTGGGGATGTTAAATCACACAACCCCTTGGATAGAAGGTTTAGCATTTTGTTATAAACATATACCTATCTATCCTATATCATCAACTACATTCCTAAATATGCATGCAACACAAATGAAAATGTGTGTCCACAAAAGATTTGTACAAGAATGTCAAAGCAGCTTTAATCACAATAACTCCAAACTGGAAACAACCTAAACGTCCATTAACAATAGAATGGAAAAACTGTATCATATCTGTATACTGGAATAATACTTGACAATAAAAAATAATAAACGACTGACACACAAATTATGCATAATTTCAAAAACATGTTGAGCAAAAATCTGACAATGAGACAGATAGATAGATAGATAGATCGATCAACCGATCAGAGAATTACGCTGGATGAAAAAAGCCATTCCTAAAAGGTTACACACTACATACATGACTCCATTTATATAACATTCTTTAACAAAATTATAAAAATGGAGAATGTATTAGTGGTTGTCAGTGGTTAAGATGTGAGGCTGGAGTAGGCTGGAAGAAGAAAGCAGGAGCTAAGTGGTTATGGTTATAAAACAGTGAAAGAAGGGATCCTGGTAATGGAACTGCTCTGTATTTTGACTGCGGCAGTAGATACATAAATCTAATAAATCTGAACGTGTAATATAATTACACAGAATGAACACACACAGAAGTACAAATAAAATGAGAGAAATCTGAATAAGATTAGTAAATTGCCAATATCCTGATTGGGATACTGTATTATAGTTTTGAAAGATGTTATCACTGAGAGAAAACGGGGGCAGGGTATATATGATCTCTCTCTAGTATTTCTTAGAACTACATGTGAATCTACAATTATCTCTAAATAAAAGGCTTAATTTAAAAAAATTTAAAAACATATATATGCCCTTTATTCTCCTTGCACATCTTTCTCCAAGAAACAGGTTTTCTAGGCATTAATTTTATGTCTCCCTGATCCACCTAAGAAAGCAAGAATTTAAAGATATAAGGCCATAAGAAAGTTACATTTTTAAATATCTTATTCTTTTCTAAAATATACGAACTCTACAACCCTCCAAACTCTCCTTACCAAGTTGCCACTAAAGCGGTACTATTTAAAGAGACAAAGCACTATTATTTAAAGAGCTTTTGATACAGCTACATCTAAACAATTATGATTTCTTCCTATATGCATTAAACAATAAACCACTACTAGAGGGCTAAATCCTTCTCTAAGTGGCCCTGGAATCACTTGACTGCTTCTTATTAAGGAAATTAAACAATGTTATTATACTTGACTACCCTGCTATAGAAAGCATGTGACTCAATTTTTTCTTTCCTTTCCTATCAAAATGAGGTTAATGCAATACCAGTACAATTTCAAGACAAATAGATGGACAAAAAAGTGAAAGTTATTGAAGCCTACTATTTAAAAGTTTATAATTCACACAGGAAACTTTTTTTCTTTTTTTTTCCACACTGGAAATTTAAAGAAGAATCTTTATTATGGGGAACATGAAAGGAATGGATGAAATCTTTTAATCTAAATCTTTTATCTTGAATCCCATGCTGTGCATTTAAGAATGTTTTGAAGGATAACCTAACTCAATGTACATAAAGCACTGAAGTTAAGTAAGGATTCTGGTAAGTGTAACATTCACTTTGTACTTATAAACATCCTTTCCACACTTAGCCCCTTGGATACTTAATTACTGAATCAATTCCTCAGAATACATCAAAGAACATTTAATTTGGCCTAAAACACGAACTGATTAAAAAAAAAGTTACCTGATCCCTTACTTGCATAAAATGGCCATTTAATGAAAAGACTAACGTCGTAACTACAAATCTTAGCCTTACTGATGCCTGATTTTTCTATTTCTTTGCAAATATTTAAGACCTGTTAAAAATAATATTTTAATCCAATGATCTTGAGTTTAAAATTCAGCCATTTCTTCTGTGAACTGAAAGGCATAGAATGGAAAATGGGTAAGTCACAGGCTATTACTTAAATGACCCAATGAGTTTTTACACTGATTTTAACTGACATAGTTTCACACGTCAGGATATTAGACAGGACAAATCTCTTCCACTTCATTTATCAAATTTGTTGAAACCCAATTAAATTAAAAATTTCCTATAATAGATAAGAAACAAACCTCTATTCTAATATAGGTCGCTGGGGTTGTGAAAATGACACTACAATGATTCCCAAACTTTTGAAAAACTGACTTTGTAATTAGGTTTCAAATACTTAATTGATACTGTTAATTGATGTTTTGTTTAGCCCTCCCCCAAAGAGGCAAAAATACACTAATACATAAATGAAGATATTAGCAAAGATTCGGGGGGAAAAGGTAAGATACTCTATTTTTGCTTTTTAGTAACCATAATTTTAGAGCACAAGGGAAATTTTATCACTGCTATTTCAAACTTACTTGTAAGATGACTTAACAAAAATCTCACCTAGAGGCTTGAGCATGTTCACCTTTTTGGTCCTAAAAAAGTTACTTTAAATTAACAAAATATCCCTTGAATAAAATGGAATTTAAACTAAATATATTGTTAATTATTCATTTCCCTTAAATTCTTAGTTATCCTTCTGTAGTTACAACGGTGAGCTCAAAATACTGACAATTTCTCCTGTCAACTACCTATAAAATATAAGATCACTCAATGTATTCTTCTGCCTCATGTACACATGCAATACTTTAAATAACTTTTTCTGTAGCAGCTTTCAGATTTCACTTCCAGCTTTTTTACAATTTTATCTACACCAAACTCCACTAAAGTCAAAATACATTAAGAAGTTTATTGTGTTGGGGCACAGGGGCGGCTTAGCCAGTTAAGCCTCCAACTCTTAATTTTGGCTCAGGTTATGATCTCAGGGTTGTGAGATCGAGCCCCACGTCAGGCTTCTCTGTGCTGGGCGTGGAGCCTGCTTACGACTCTTTCTTCCCCTCTGCCTGTCCCCACCTCCCGCTCAAAAAATAAAAAATAAAAGTGTATTGTGTTGATTTGTACAAAAATGCATAAATACAACCCAGATGTTTTATGTTAACATAATCAGCTGTCTTTCTTCAAATTCAAATTATCCTTAATTTGCTAGTCAAAGTATCACTTTTTTAGCAATTCAGAATTTAAAATTTTATTCGCTAAAACTACTAGTATCATTTATGCCAATGAGAACATAAGTCTACTAAAACAGAGAACTTCTTCATAAAGGAGTTGTATCTGCCCCACAGTATAAACGGCATGATGCTAGAATTAAGCTGTCAATAATGTTGCTAGCCAGTCTGACAGTTCTACTGTCATGGAGGGCTGACTAGAGTAGCTACTGTACTAAATGACTAGCTTGTAATGCAATAAGACACTGCTTAAAATGAACAAAGCTGATCCCTGAAGTAAGGTTTTCTAAGCACTTCACAGGACCAATTCATAACAAAAATACAGCTAAGCAAATTGTCCGCGGTCTTCACAAGTTTTTCTTCTGTAGGCCTTATCCCCGTGATTAACTAGGTGAGAGTTCAGTAGAACCATCTATCCTTATTCTGAAAAGGATATTAAAAAAATTAGAGGAAGTTCAGTGGATATGCAATAAAATTATCTATGATTAAGGAATCTGAAGTAGAGCATTTTAATATATATGTGAATGAAAGCTAAAAAGTGAAGGAACAATGCTTACCAAAAATAATACAGATTTTCTTAAAGACTGAATAGCACCTAATACTACAATTCAGTAAAGAACAAAACTTGTCCAAAATTGCTTTAAAATGGGAGAAAAAAGGAATAAGTTTTTGACTAGTGGCGTTTAGATACATTAAAAAAAAGTTGTAATGGGAACTTAAAAAACAAAAGATATTGATGGTTACAATTCTCTGTAGACATGACTAGATCAATTAACTTTTTTTTTTTTTAAAGATTTTATTGATTTATTTGACACAGAGAGAGACAGCTAGAGAGGGAACACAAGCAGGGGGAGCGGGAGAAGCAGGCTCCCGGCTGAGCAGGGAGCCCGATGCAGGGCTCGATCCCTGGACCCTGGGATCATGACCTGAGCCGAAGGCAGACGCTTAACGACTGAGCCACCCAGGCGCCCCTAGATCAATTAACTTCTTAATGTAGCCCCTCTTACCATTATGATTTTCTTCTAACTACTTCACTTTTTTTTTTTTTTTAAGATTTTACGTATTTATTTGACATAGAGAGAGAGAGAACAAGTAGGCAGAGAGGCAGGCAGAGGGAGAGGGAGAAGCAGACTCCCCGCTGAGCAGGGAGCCCGATGCGGGACTCAATCCCAGGACCCTGGGATCATGACCTGAGCCAAAGACAGCCTAAGCCACCCAGGTGACCATTACTTCACTTTTCAACCCAGTACTCCATTTTCCCCACTACATGGAAGATAGGAGACAATCACAAATTAAAATATAGGTGACAACACCTGGATATTAAAAAAAAATAGAGGACACAGGAGGGAACATTCAGGAGATACAATTAATTCAGACTGAGAGTTGGGGTAAGGGAAGCAAGAAGACCACAGGAGGAATAATGCAGGAACTTGAGTCCAGAGGTAATAACCAAGTACCTTAAATGATGTTCAGAAAGAACAATCCTGTTCTTTCATTCTATTTACTCAGTACTTGATTAAATTCCCAAATTCTCCTTTCTCTTCTAAAGTCCCACCCTTCAAATAAGAAAGGTGATTAAACACACACAAACAAACCCCATCACTGGCCCCTGACTAGGACTTCATATTTTCTATGAATGGCAATAATAACTTAACAATGAGGACCATACTATTGTTTAGTATTACATATGTGATCAAAAAGTTCTGATAAGAAATATCTTAACTTTTACGAAACAATTCTACTATGGTGACTTCTGAAATAACAGCTCAAGATAGCTACTCCAAATATGCCCATATTTTAAGCTCTCTTCTAAAATCCTAGGCAAACACGTCTAAATAGGCATCTCTGTTGGTTAAAAATACATTACAGAGTACAACATGCATGCCAAAGAAGTGGTTCTCAAACACTGGCAGCTTCCTTGGCACATTTTTGGTTGTAACAACTTGGATGGTACTACTGGTATCTAGAGATCAAAGATGCTGCAAAATCATCCTAAAATGCACTAAAATTATCTGGTCCAGAATGTCGATAGAGCCATTATCAAAACATTTTTTTGCTCTACAAGAACACTGAAGTAACCTGAAGTAATCAGTAAATTTCTTACTGTTAGAATTTCTGTGCTGTGGTCTATTTTTAGAATCTGTCAAGACGATAAGAAAGACGCTATTTAGTGAAATCCCAGAGAATATTGTCATGACACAAACAGGAAGGTAAAGATCGCTGGGAAGGCTTAGTGGTTATGTTTAACGTAATCCACCGCAGCTGATGGCTCAGAAAGAAAGAAGTTGCTTCAAAACTGAAATTGGCAGTCAGGCTGCAAAAAGGTAAATTTTATTTATAATTTAGAACTAACAGGGTTTTTCCCCCTTGATGCAGATAGATTTCCTTGAACTGCTAACAACACACACTGACATCAGGGCAAAAAATGTAGATGAAAAATTTTGATTCACCATTCCCTATGGTGATTTTGTCAAACAAGATATATAGATCACACTCTCCTTCCAGAATACCTTCAAAATATAACTTTTCAAAAATATTCATTTTACTAAAACACATGCTCGGAAATAGTGTAGATGCTAATCACAAAGCTGCTTACCTTAGTGTTTACTGAAGCAAATGAAGTTTAAAACAAGATGCTCAAAACTAAAATACAGGGCCTAGAAGACCTCTCAAAAAAATGCCAACAGAATTAAAATTTCACTCAGTCTGGTAAGATAATGCTTCTCAAGTAGAAAAGTCCTACAGTCCAAGAACAGCCAAACTAATGGAACCTTAGAAACCATCCTGAGCGGGACTTCTCGAAGGAGGGTATTTATATTCCTAGGCATACACAGTATAAGCCAAGGAGTATTCCAAGTGACAAAATAAGCACAGTAGGTCTTAGCTGAGGAGCAACCTAACCTAGTCACTAAATAAAAGAGCAATGGTATGAAATTCTTTGCAGTAACCTACCACCTACTAGTGCCATTCCACTAAGGTTGCTTACTTTGGACCTTTCCATCCCTCAAAGGCTCTACATTACCTAAAAATTACTACTTGGCTTCCCTGGTGGAATGCTATACCAACCCATCCTCATTGCTGTGTCCCCCTTTTGTTTGCAGTTTATATGTGGTTAAAAGCAAAAGACTGCTATTAAACTTTCTGACATTGAACTCTTTTCTCCATAACTGACAGCTATACCTCTCCACCTCAGGTAAGTTAATGAACCTCTCCATGGTTTCCGCACATGTTTAAAAAAGAGAGGGAAGAGTGGATATACCTCACAGGATTGTTGTGACATTTAAGTAATCTAATGTATGCACACAGCATGGGATGGTGTCTGGCACATAGTAAGTGCTCAATAATTACTTGTAGTTACTCATAAAGTTGAATCAATTTAGAAAAATTTAAATTCAAATAGAACATATAGTATATCTAAATATACCAACCCGACTAAAAACTAGAAGTACACTTCTTAAAATACTCTTCTGTAGATAGCTCAGTTAGCCTGGGCCCCAGAGATGTTTTCAGGGGCGCCTGGGCAGCTCAGTCAGTTAAGCGTCTGCCTTCGGCTCAGGTCAGGATCCCAGGGTCCTGGGATTGAGCCCCGCGCGTCAGGCTCCCTGCTCAGTGGAGAGTCTGCTTCTCCCTCTGCCCTTCCCCTGCCCCCACTCCTGCTCACTCTCATTCTCTCTCTCTAATAAATGAATAAAATCTTTTAAAAAAGATATTTTCAGCAAGATTTGGAGGGTAGAAATGAAGTAACCGCCATATTTCACACTGAGAATGCCAGCACGGCAAGAGGTGGTACTGTTGTTCACGTATGTCTCTGCTGATCTGCTGGTCACCTAGTTGGCACAGGTTTGCAGCCAGCCCCATGGCAACTCCAGCTTTTGCCAAACCTCCTCCTTCAACTTCTCTGACTCCAGGACTGGGAGCATTGTTCATTGTTAGCTATGTGATAAAGGATACCATATTCTCTCACAAGATACCTGTATCATCAAAGTTGGAAATATTAAGAGACCAAGTTCCACCAATGCTCACAGGTTCCCATTTGTCTTTGCTTCCCTAAGCTTAATTCATGTCTGTCTTCCCTTCTTGACTTTCTGCCTTGCTGATTTCAGGTAACAGCACCAAACAGAAAAGAAACAACTTCCACAGACAGTTTAAAGAAAGTGCCTCTTATCAATCTTATAAAACTCACGGTTGAGTATGGAGAAATCTTTTTAATAAATCCCTTCTATGTGTATCTCCTAGTGGTCTACTTCTCTGATTAAACCTTGATTGAAGCACAATTTCTTTTTTTTTTTTTAAGATTTTATTTATTTGACAGAAAGAGACACAGAGAGAGAGGGAACACGAGTGGGAGAGGGAGAAGCAGGCTTCCCGCTGAGCAGGGAGCCCGATCCGGGGCTCAATCCCAGGACCCTGGGATCACGACCTGAGCCGAAGGCAGACACTTAATGACTGAGCCACCCAGGCGCCCCTGAAGCACAATTTCTATAAGGTGCACATTATGTTTTGGTTGAGAATATTCAATTACACTATAAATTTTAAAAAAAGATGGATAAAATTCCTAAGAAATGTTAACCATAGAGAGTAAATTAGTATCTTATGAGATACAGGTAGGTAGAACTCATAAAACGTGTAAGCAAGCAGCTTATAAAACACAGGTAGAAGTCACAAGACATGTTAAACATAGATAATAAACTAGTAGTCCGTAAGGGTCAAAGGAGAGAAAACATAAACATTGCATGCCACCAGATGTTGGTAGTGTGGTCTGTCCCACTAGCATCCTATCCTAAATGTGCTGACTGCCTTCTCTCTACCCTCTTGCTTCTCACTTGTGTTCTGATCTTGATTGTTCTCTGATGCAAAATTTTGCATATATTTGACTTGCAACCTGTTTTACAGAGTTAGTGATTTATTGACTATTTTGGAAACAAGTCCATGACAGGCAGTATTTTAAGCTGAAATTGCTCTGTGAGGATTTTGTTAACTTGACACTGTGAAAAAATTAAATATATACTGTAAGTAATTTTACAGTGTAAAATATATAATATGTGATCAAAAAGTTTTGATAAGAGGCACTTTAGCTTTTATCAAACAATTCTGGTACAGTGCATTCTGAAATAACAGCCCCACGATAACTACTCCAAAATGCCCACATAAACAGCCTAAAATCTGCAGAACTAACATTAAATTTGTTATCTTATTGAGAGATTGGGATAACCAAGTAAAATAGGAATACTGAAAAGCTGAATGGAATAAAAAGGCTAATATTTGGTGAGAGGAAATAGGTACTCAATAATTATTTACTTCAACAGCTTGAGAAAGTGAAAACTATCATGAGAGATTGCACTTGCTTAACTTTAATTACTTTCCCATGTTCATACCATTGCTTGGCTTCTAAGTTTCAGAAAGAGAGTTTGATCAACTGCTGAGTTAAAAAGATTTCCTACTGCTTTTATCTTTTAGAAAAGCTACTGTCTACAAAGACCTCCCCCAAGAAGCATGGAGTATGAACTATAGGACTGCTCATGTCTGGTTGCTTGTATCCCAGCCTGCATTCATTACTTCACCCCATTAACATTCCACGCTGAGAGTCCTTTGCCAGTTTTATGAGGCGAAACCACAAAATGTCAGGTTAACAAAATCCTCACCCAGCAATTTCACCTTAAAATACTGCCTGTCAAGGACTTGCTTCCAAGATATTCAATAAATCACTAACTCTATAAAGCAGGTTGCAAGTCAAATAAAGGCAAAAATTTGCATCCTAGAAAATCAACATTAATCAGAACTCAAGCTGATTATTTAGAACTACAACTTTATGGAGGAGAGTATGGCAGTATGATTTCAAGTGTATCTGGTAGCCTATCTCAGTTTTCCAATTGTGCATACAGTTATACATTTGTACTTTTATAATTTATACATTTCTAACTCTCTTTTACAACCATTTCCAATCACCCAGACACCTGATTTGAGTCAGCATGATATAGAGAGCTTGGAGACATCAACATACTGGTTCAATTCCTGGTTCTGCCACTTACTAACTTTGTGTCTTTGAGATGGCTAATAACTTCCCTAAGTAAGAAACCTCATCTCTGCATGTATTGTCATGGAGTTAAAAAGTCAGGGTAAGTATGACAGGAAAAAAGTGAGAGGAACAGTTTGTGGCATAAGCATAAGTGAAAATAATGCCAATTAAATGCATCCACCTACACTTTTTCTTTTGTTCAACAGGAATGACAGAATACGAATTGGCCAATTGGCCAAGCCTATGTACTATCTGATCATCCTCCAAGTTAATGATCACTAGCATTGCTAGTATTTGGCTTTCATGACAATTATTAAGCCATGTCGGATAACTATGCTATAAGCAAGTATCTTTAAGTAGAAAAGCCCATGCTTGAATATATATCTTCACACTCCCTGTTGACCATGCTACAGACCTCTGAAGAAGCTTCACAGTGGATTTTATCCACTCTTAGACTACCAAAATGGACAGAAATTTATCCCACAGAAACTTGAAACCTACATTATACCCTGGGCTGGGGTTAGTTGCCTAAGAGTTCCCTCCATAAATATTTATTGGACAACTATGAAGTACCAGGCATTACAGCTTTCTCAGAACTGTCATCAGGTCCTATAGAGGACCATCACTTTTCCAGGACTTAACTGTCTCTACCAGAAAAATGGGTAGGAAAGGTGAGGGCCCCAAACTGAAGAATGTGTATCGCCTAGGGAACTGTCATGAGAGCAGGTCACATTCACTGCCCCACACTAGTTTCCCAAAGGAAAGTAAATCATACTCTGATTCTGTTCAATACTTTTCTGATAAAAATGTATTTATATAGGTCATGCTAATGACCTCTGTGATTCAGTACAGGGTGCAGAGGATAACATACATCAGAGTGAACTATCAAGGACTTAAGAATATTTAAGAACCATTGCTGTATGTTTTCCATGCATCCTGTTTCCATACTGATAATTACTGTTCCTCTTCTTTTAATCCATTCTAATTTTTCCAAATTCCTTTGTGAATGCAGATAAAATAGAACAGAAGGAACCACATGCAACTCTTACAACAGCTAAGGCTTTGTATATTTATGCCTCCCACTCCCCCCCAAAAAATATACAAATCTTTGATACAGACATGGGACTATATTCATGCTAAATTCCCAATTCAACAATTCAGTGACCATACATGCTCTCAATCTTATAAGCAAACAAATTTAAAAGAAAACTGATCAATATTAAAAATGCAAATAAAACACTGTAATCATTATTCACATTAGACTACTAGGACCAAAAACCATGAACACTCCTCCAATTAAAATTTTACTTTTATCTTTCTCTTCTGTTCTCCTAAGTAAAGATTTGGAAACTATTTTTATACACAAAATTACACTTATACATTCAGAGCAACATAAAGATCAGCAACATAGTCTTGGTTCCCCAAAACCTCAGAAAACAGAGTCTATACTTGAGAATAAACTGTCCCCTGCAATTAAGTGAAAACATTAGTGATCTAGTAGAACCTTAAATATTAATTATTAAACCTGGTCTTACTAAATGAATACATTTTAATAGAGCACCTATACATTTTAGTGAGGCAGGAGATCTTAAGTACCTCATGAAAAATGTAACTATTTAGCCATATACTATTAGTAAAGAGCAGTCAATAACAAATGACTCTAAGAACGAAGTTATATAAATAAAGACAAAAGCAAGCAAACCAACAACTGGGGTTCTCATCAGAATGATACAACTAAAGGAGGACACCGACTTTGGACACAGGCAAATAGACCTGATTTTATCATGTTCCCTAACAGAGAAAAGCAACCTGTTCGGCTTCCTACAATATATTATGACACAGAACTAAAGAAACTTCTTAGGAATTTACACTTTGATCAGCAACTCAAAGGACACAAAATCCCATCTTCTTTCCTGCATACACACACAAGAAATCTAAGAAGTCCAGAAACCCCTTATGTTGCAAACAGATAGAAATGAGATTGAATACAATCGATTATGTGTTATGATTAAGTCTTAATCCTCGTGATATCCCATATCACATTTCTTGTATGGTAGAGTTAAAGAAATGCTCCATAAGCTTACTAATAAGCAAAACAATGAAATATCATTTGCAGGTGAAGAGAAATTATAAATGCTATCCAAATGCAAATGTAAAATAAGCTGTCACAGCACTGGAAATGAATAAAATTTTATCTGATTTAAGTGTAAAAACTAAGAATAAAGATTTATCTGAGAGAAAGCGACAGAGAGAAAGAAGCTGACTCCCTGCTGAGCGTGGAGCCCAACAAGAGGCTTGATCCCAGGAGCCTGAGATCATGACCTGAGCCGAAATCAAGTGTCGGACACTTAACCAAATGAGCTACCCAGGCGCCCCAAAACTGAGAATAGATTTAAAATATTTTTAACTTTTTAACAGGTAAAGAAAAAACATATGGTCATTATCTAAAATACTCATGAACTTATTGAAGCTGATTCAGAAAATTGTACATAAAAGAATCTTCAGGTTTTAAAACAACCTAAAACCATATGAACCAGTATGAATTTTAATCAGATAGATTATCAGTAATTTTATGGAATGCTCCAGAATCAGACTTTGGTAACAGAATCTGCAACTGACAATACAGCTACTTTTCTTGTAGAAGTGACCAAATGTTTAAAGACAACTGGTTAAATCATATGAATGCTAAACATTTATTTAGCTTTAAAGACTGCAGCAATCACCGGCTCAAAACCAAACTTAAACTCTTAGTAACCAAAGGTCAAGGGCAAGCAGATTTGCAAAAGCAGCAATGCCTGACCCAAAGGTAACCTGAAAGAAAAAAAGGAAGAGAAAACAGAAAATTTTAGCATTTTCACAGTGCAAATATCCAAGCAAAGTGACTGCTTTAAGAACTCTTGTTCATGATAATCATATATTTATGTGAGTTAAAATTTTAATAAACATTTGAGGAAAAACCACAGTATTTGTAAGGTTCATCATTCTATAAAATGCAGAGCAGCATTTACAAATTAAATGCTTCCTCTTTTAAATAAATGGGATGGCAATTTAAAAAAGAAGACTAGGAGTTCCTTCCAACATTTTCAAAGTAATTAGTCTCATTAAAATTGCCTGAAGTACTATTCCATCTTAGTCTTTTAGTAAGTAGTTTGAATTAAGTAGGATAACAGTTAAACAAGTCAAATAACAGGACAAAGATAGCAAATATTTACCCAGGAAGCAAAATACATAAACTTTAGTTGGCCAAAATCACAGGAAGAAGAAAAAGAGCTAAAAAGGAGGAAGAAATTATTGGTGCGTTATTTTAAAAATCTATGTAACAAAGACCAGGATTAACAAAGGACGTAAGGTCCTGAACCTTTTACCATACCCTCCACCATCACTCTGACATTAGCAAAACAACATAAACGAGTAAGAAAAACATTAAGATTCCGGGAAACTAATGTACTTAGAGGTAGACCCTTACCCACAGGTCTCTTTCAACGGAAAGCAAACCATCATATTTTGCATTTAACACTCTCTGGGAAACTGGAGCCGTAATCCCAAAGAGACAGAATCCTCAATTAAAATTCACAAGTTCCACAACACAAGAAGACACAGATGAGGGCGCCTGGGTGGCTCAGTTGGTTAAGCAACTGCCTTCGGCTCAGGTCATGATCCTGGAGTCCCGGGATCGAGTCCCGCATCGGGCTCCCTGCTCAGCGAGGAACCTGCTTCTCCCTCTGACCCTCCCCCCTCTCATGTACTCTCTCTCATTCTCGCTCTCTCAAATAAATAAATAAATCTTAAAAAAAAAAAAAAGAAGACACAGATGACAGGTCTGGAGCCTATTGTAAGCAATCACTTCCTCACATACTTTCAATATTGGAACACAGTGTGACACACAGGAGTTCAATAATAACAGCAAGTATTTATTAAGTGCCTACTCGTATGGAGAAATAGCACGGTGATTAAAAGAGACACAGTCCCATCCACATTAAGCACATGTCAAGTACCTAAAATTTAACATTCTATCTACTTAATTCTGTAAGATATCATCTTCCCAGTTTTCCAGAAAGGAAACCAGGGCCAAGAGAGGTTAACTACCTTGCCCAATATCACAAAATCAATAGGGAGTCAATAAGTAGAAGACCTTAAATTCAAATCCAATACTATGACTCTTGCCTGCATCCTGTACTATTTGTTCTACAGTCAGTATATTCTATATGAGGACTGTACCACCCTCTAGGGGCATTTTTGGAAATTAGTGTTTCTGGTTGTCACAATCATTAGGAGACAGTACACACATCAGGTATCAACCAAGAATGTTAAAAGTCGTTCAATGCTCAATACAACAAAGAACGGTCCTGCATCCTCCACAGTTTTCAAATATCCTGCCAGGCATTCGTGTGAATGAAAAATTTGTTTATAATTACTTGAACCTAGAATCTAACTCCATTTTACATCCAAACACAGAGTGGTTTTCACCCACTTTTATAAAATCCCAAGAGTTCCAGAAATTTAACTATCACTATACAAGGGGAAAAAATATGAATCATTGAGAATTTGACCAAGAGGTGTTTACCATTTCAGAAAATCACATCACTCATGACTATTTCATTTGAGTGTTTGCACCGCCAATTTATCAAACATGGAGGCAGGCAGGACTTATAAATGTCCCAAAATAACACATGTGGCAGGCAAAATGTCTTAACATGTCTTCTAGTTACATTCTAAATATTAAAATATATATAAATTACTTCCCTCTTACTTCTCACTTAATTGGATTACGGTATTATATTGATTTCTCCATAAGTTATCAGCTTAAAAAGATATGTTAACTTTGAATTTTACATCAAGACAGCAAAGAGCCTTAGAAATACCAGTCATAGAAAGGGGCATTATATCTGATAGGGTTGAGAACCACTACACTATATCATTGTGCCCCTAACTGAGACACAACTAGGCTATATCCCTGGCCTCACTATAACACAATCGGAACCATCCCAATTAAAAGAATCAATTCTACTCATGAAGATTTTTCATATGCTACCCTAGATGGCAAGATGGTTCCTTATATTGAACTAAAGTTCCTTATTCTAGAATTCAAATTTGTTTATTCTGTCTCAAGATGAGATCTGTGCAGGACAGGAATAGCTAAACTAAAGGAACTATATACAGAGGCTATATTTTATTACTGGAGTAGGTCAATATCTCTCTTATTTACTTATTTATTTACTGTTCAATGAATGTTTGTTCACAGAACAGTAACTGATTCCAAAGCATTCTTATTTAATATCAGTATGTTCATGAACTGAATAATCCAACTGTTTTATAAATGTCTTCTCACAATTTTTTGATTGAGTACATAGACCCAAATATCACTCCTATCCAATATGAAAATTCACAAAAAGAAGCCTTAATTTGCAGAGGGTAGTAAATTAGAGCAGTCATACAATGGCAATAGCTTAATATCTGAGTTTGAAAACTAGAGTCAAGGTTTGAAATGTTAATTGTGAATTAAAGTTTTCCAAGGGGCCCCTAATTTTCCTAACACAAAATACAATAGTTGTTTAAAAATATATATATGTCTAAAGGAAACAAGTATCCTCTACTGGCTTATGTATTTTACAGAACCTTGGCACATACACCTAGATTATGACAAAACTTTTTAAATTTTTATTTATTTATTTATTTTTAGAAAGAAAGAGTGGGGGGCTGGGGCAGAGGGAGAAAGAGAATCTTAAGTAGGCTCCACACCCAGCCTGGCGCTCAATGCATGGCTAGCTCTCACAACCCTGAGTTCATGAGCTGAGCTGAAATCAAGAATCAGGCGCTTAATCGACTGAGCCACCCAGGTACCCCAAAACTTTTTAAAAGAAGGAGTTGGACAATTTTTGCCCCATTGCAAATTCTTGTTTTACAGAAGCCTTCCAATACCTCTCACTTCACAGATAAGACTAAGGTGCCACTGGTTATATAATGCTTTAGTGGTCCAGCTTCTCTAGACTTTTTTTCTAAAATTCAGGTCAAAGGCTTCTCACTAAAATGACTGTGCAAGATACACTGTGTTGTACTGCCACATCTGGGATCACGATCAAAAAGTCTTGCTTATAAATATGGCAAGCAATACAGCAGATGGAGCCATTTCCACTTTTAGCCACAGAAGATGACCTTCAAAGTTCATTCTATGCCACCAGTGAAGTAGCTCCAAGGCCATGTACCATTTGGGTTGCCTCCATGCAGTTGCTTTTTGGTTACATCATTGCCCCTACATTTTATTATATCTAAGATACTATTAATTCTCTGACGAAGCATAATAGAAAAGTCTTGCATAAAAAATTGATACATCAAAGCTGCTGGTGTAATGGGAAATAAGAAATAAAGCCACCAAGCAGAAAGAGAGTTTGTTTGACTTAAGCTGTATATTGGGCAGAGACACAAAAATCTTTGGGAATTTGAACCATAAACTAATATTCATGTAGATATGCAGTCTGAATCCACACTACAAGTGAAGTCCAAAAAATTCTCAAGCAGACAACTTAACTTATGGTCATCTCAAGTTGTAGTGCCACCAGATTAGCCGCAGAAGCAAAGAGATATCTTCTCTGGAAGAACTTGACCTCAACTCAGGCCGGTAGCAATTGTCAGAAATCATGGATTATACAAGGACTCCTCTAAATTTAAAAGATCTTAAAATATAGAAAATTGTAAAACTAATAACCAATGAAATAGTACATAAGTGCTTTCAGAATTAACAAAAACAAATGAAATTATAGTTAGGGAATAGAAAAAAAGGGACTCAGTATCTCAACATTAGAGGGCTTTCAAAAAAGGAAAATAAAAAACCAAAGTTCTAGCTAGGATTACAGTTTCTTGTTTATAAACTAGAAGCACCTCTTTCTTAAGGAGTAAGTAAGACGGAAAGTTTCAAAACCTTTCTTTGCCTTTATATGTGTCATTTCCTGTAAAATTACATAACTGCACAGCTATAAAGCCCAAGGATAGTAATTTCTAAGTTTTTAAAAGTCAAACTGAAAAGTTAACATCTTATTTTTTTGAAAAGTTAACATTTTAAAATACAGATAAAAAGGAAATTAAAGCTTAATCCCATTATCTCTAAGTCAAATAAATATGCAAACCTATACATATATGAAAAAATATAGAATACATATATGAAACACTGAATTATTGTTGCTCTTTATCAAAAGATTAAAGATGACAGGTGAATTTTTGTGTGCCCTTTAATGTTAACCAGATTCAGATTCACAATTTTATCAGTACTGAACCCATTATTTGGGTTCAAATAATCTCTTTGACAGATCCGTAAGAGAGTGTTCTTTTACTCATGTACTAATACTTGTTTAATTGAGTTAATTAATCACAGCCTAACCAAAATATCTCAAACAGACCTCACACAGCATTCAAAGTGTAGCTTGAAATCTAACCCTCCCTCCCTTTTCTTTAAACTGGCTCAGGGGATGAAGTCAATAAATTGTCAATTAATAACATACTTGCTTTGATGATTCTTCAGTAATTTACTGTCATCCCACTTCATAAATTTTTTAGTAAAAGTTCCGGGATTTCAAGTAAGATACCTTTTCCATGGGAAAACTCAGTTTAAGAGTTTTCTGCTGCCAATAAACCAATAAGACAAACTGGCTGATAATCCTCCCACACAATACCGTGTAGGTATAAGCACTCAACCAGTGAAAGTTTAATTTGTTCCGCCAATGGCACAGAAAACTACTCCAATTTATTCACTAAATAGATCTGAACATTAGTCTCTTACTTTTAGTTAAGGCCTAGGTTAAACTAGGTTATTCATAGACAAAAACAGTCTTGAACCTAGTAGTGTCAGTACAATAAACATAACTATTCCAACCACTACCAGAGCTAAGGTGCTCCACTTTTTATATGCTCTATCAACTTCTAATAAGAATTCACTGCTACCCAAGGCCAGCCTCCCCTAAACCTAACATTCTCTTCCCACTGAAGTCAGATACCCCTAAACAATAATGAAGGCATATAATCCCTACCACATTAGCCTTTCTGGCACTCTAGATATCACCTTTACCTCCTGTCCACAAAGCCCTGACCTCTGTACTCAAATTCTTAGCCTTTACCCACTCCCAGAGAAAACTCCCTAACATATTTATCCTGTCCATCCAGCCTCTTAACCTGTAAATGCCAATCCCTGACTTCATGTCCTTCTTCAAGGACTAGACTTCTAACCAATTTGCCAAATGCCCTTAAATCAGCTCAATGAACCCTCTTCACATTTATTACAATGAATATGCAACATATGGAGGGAAACTTTTATATATCTAGTCATCTGATAAAATAAAATCAACAAATATGTATTACTAAAATTAAAAATTAAGACTTAAACAGAGTGGTGCTCTAAGTAGGCTAAATGAGAGACACTGTAAGTAGGCTCCACACCCCTCATGGGGCTCGAACTCATGGCCCTGAGATCAAGTCGCATGTTCTACTGAGTCAGCCAGGTGCCCCGAGAGACACTTTTGACAGTGACTAGTACTCATGAGAACAGACAAGAACAAATTGTTTTTGTCGAAGTGGTAAATAAATAATAGGAGGAAATGCACAGAATGACTAATGTCAATTGGGCAAAAGCTTGGGTTTCAGTCCATTTCCTTATTTTTGCCTGAGAATTTCTAACTATTATAAATTAATTCTCATTATCTCCCATTAAAGACAAATTTACCATGTGACCATTACCAAAGATATTACTCTCATTCAAAACCATTTTGTCATTGAACAAACTTTTATTGAACATCAACCATACACCTAAACCTAAATATTAAACATTAAGAGATAAATAAGAAGGGGACCTGGCTGGCTCAATCTGCATGTGACTCTTGATCTTGGGGTCTTGAGTTCAAGCCCCACATTGGGTGTAGAGCCTACTTTACAAAAAAAAAAGATAAATAAGAAAGAGTTCCTGTATTTAGGCTGCTCATAATTTAGTGGGAGACACTGACAAAAAATAGTCATAATTTTTGATAAGTGCTTTAATAAAGTATTCAGAAGAGGTTATAGAATGCAGAGAATAAGCAAACATGAGGGGCACCTAACTTGCCTTAGGAAAGAAATTTGCAAATTAATTTTCAATGGAAGTAGTGCTTCAGTTGAACAGAGTGGGGAAGAGAAAAGCAGGGAGAGCTTCCTATGCACTGAATTATATACACAAACGAAAATGGCATTTTATGGAACTGAAAATGGTTCCACATAGTGGGAGAACAGTGTGCATGTGAAAACACATTATACAATATTAGAGTTGTAGATACTGCTAAGAAGTTTGAACTTTATCCAGAAAGCAGTGAGGGAGTCATTAAAGAATATTTCAAAAGGAAGTGAAAGGATCAGATTTGTCTTACAGGAAAGTTTTATAGAGAAGCCTTAGGATTTAGTGACTACACAAACAGGAAAGATGGGAAATGAAGGAAGGGAAAAGTTTAGGGCAATCCCTAGGTTTCTGATTGGACTGATAACACCACCACTCATGGATACAGAAGAATACAAGTCAAAGTGCAAGCTTGAAATAAAATGGGAGAAATGAAGTTAGAAGTGCTGAGTCTAAGGTGCCTGTGAATTATCCAAGAGAAATTTTTTCACAAATAACCAAAGATTCTGCTGCTCAAAGAAAATGTTGGCACTATGAATGTTAGGGGATAGTACAAATTTAACATTTTATCTTTATAAAACTGATTGGAACAATCCAATGCTAGACACACAATATCAACTCCTTTTAGCCACTGGAATCAATGCTTTATTCTATGAAAAAAAAAAATGGTTTTCTTTTAAAGCAATCATATCCGCCAAAAGAAAATATGAACTTCATTAAAATTTTCCTTCTTTCCTTCTACCTGAATATCCTCTCATAGCAAAGTGATTTTAGATAAACCAGGAAATAAAGACTACTTTTTTCGGTTGAGTTCCAGTCACATACTTTTGTCATTACAGTGATAACTACTAACATTTGAATGTGCCAAATCTTACTCTAAATGCTTTACATACATGAGTTCACTTAATCTTCATGATAAGCCTATGACACAGATACTATTATTATTCCTATCTTAACCAACGAGAAAACAAAGTTACCGAAGAGTCGAGAAACTTGCCCGTGATCATAGAGATAGGACCTAGTGGAGCCAGGAATCAGTCTCATTTCAAAGCCCATGTTTTTAACCACTATACTATGCCATCTGTCATAAATGATATTACTCTAATAAATTAGGATTATGCAAACATCAAAATTTACTCAGAAGCTATGGAGAACTACAGATAGAAACAAATTAGTAGATATGAGCATTAGTGGGAAAGCAGATCTCCCTAGAGAGAAATTTTCACTGTATCTTTACTTAATGAGAATCTTTCAGGCACTGAGCCACACTCAGCACTAAATAATCACACAAAAGAAACAAGCACTCTCAAGCTGCATTGTGTGGGAGGCTATACACAGGATTTCTGTAGCTGCTTTAAAATCTTATTACTACTACAATTTCACTTTTGGATTCACTGATTCCAGAATGCAAGAGGTTTCAAAATATTTAAAACATTCTTCATTCTTAAGGACACCTCAATTCCTTTAATGGTGGTATCACTACAGAGAAAATACAGCCAGTGATGAAGTTAAAGCACAGTATGAATTACAAGGAAATTTGAACCGTATGGGAAACGTGTGCCCGTTGTCTCTAGCACCAATTTCGCAAAATAATCATGCTTTCTCTATCTCTTCTCTCTCTCAACTGCTTTTAAATGACAAATTAAGACTTTTTCATCATGTTATTCAGAGGGCCTAATTTTTACTGTATTCAGCATCAAAATACTGAAATGCTAATCTGAAAAAGTTACTAGGTATTGTCCTAGTAATCTGGCTGGAGAGTATGGGGCAATGGCCAGGTTAAGTATACTAATGGGCAGAAAATTCACTCTCATCAAACCCCTGGATCATGATGTCTTGATAGCATTCTTGGTGCAGAAAATCTGGATGGCCCTGCCTTCTTAGACTGAGTTCCCTCAGAGACAGCTGAAGTAAGGAGCTACAGAGAGACAGAACTATAGTTCTACTTGATACTATGAGTAGTAATTTAGTAGATGGGAAAACTTAATCAGTTAAATTGAGAAGTCATAAGAAAGAATATATCTATACCTTAAACATTTTAAACATAAAACATAAATGTACACTCTCTCACTAATCTTTAGATGTAGATAAAGCCGAGAACTTCAAATTCAAGTTCTGCCTTATCTTACATAAACACCTTTAATGGATCATGTAACAATTACAAAAAATAAAGTTCCTGTTCCATAATGGAGTTACTATGATAAAATGAGATAGCACCCTTAAAATGGTGCCTGACACTAATGAGCACCCAATAAAAGCATTAAATATTTTAATTACGTGCACAGAAATTCATTTATAAAAATGATATCTTTATTAATATATCTGATCTTTTTAATAACCTTATGAAGTAGGCTAGTATTTATTAATATTCCCATTTCCCAGTTAAGAATACTCGAGGTAGGGGCGCCTGGGTGGCTCAGTCGTTAAGCGTCTGCCTTCGGCTCAGGTCATGATCCCGGGGTCCTGGGATCGAGCCCTGCATCGGGCTCCCTGCTCCGCGGGAAGCCTGCTTCTCCCTCTGCCACTCCCCCTGCTTGTGTTCCCTCTCTCGCTGTGTCTCTCTCTGTCAAATAAATAAATAAAATCTTTAAAAAAAAAAAAAAAAAGAATACTCGAGGTACACAGCACATACTGACAAACAGCCAATAAATGATAGAGCTGAGTTTTGAATCCAGCACTACAGGAATGCAGGCAATTGCCCTTGAACAGGTTAAGTGAAGAAAAAGGAGAACTAGTAAGGAAATACAGAAAAAGCCATCATATCTGCAAGTCAACTCCCTTTCATAACTAACACCTAGGCTGGAAAGAACAAAGCATTTAGGATCTGGAAACCTGTAATCTTACTCAAACATCTACTAGAGTTGGTCACAAACTGATTTGTGGGTACAGCAACAACTTTAAGTTACTACTCACTGTGTTGAGTAAAGCCTAAGCAGATTTCAAAGAACTATTTGTTTGGGATACAGAAGACACCCAACATAACAATGTTACCATGTTGCAGTCACATACTGTTACAGTATTTACTCTACAACCAACACTCTACTGAGATCTTTAACTGACAAAATTATTTCTCAAAAGTTGACATAAAATTAATTAGAATGAGTGACCTGTCGTTTACCAAGGAGCAGATTAATGGCCCAAGTGCTACTCACTGAAGAATGACCAGAGATAAAGGAGCTCAGGTAGTATTTTGGAACTGGAGTTAAGAGAGAGATTAGCAAACAAGAGCACATGAACTGATGGAATCCTGCATAATTGTGTTCACCCTTGGCTTTACACAAACACACACACACACACACAATTTTTGCTTGGGAGATCTAAAATAAGACAGCTGTAGGGAAGGATATCAAAGGATAGGACTCAAAAGAAGGAGATTTAAAGATTTATAAACACAAGGCTGAGCTTGTAAATAAAACTTTTCTTTGTGGCCCATGCTCCTTTTCTAGATCAGCAGGTTATAATTACACAATCACGTATCAAAACAGCAAAGCAAACCACTTAGCTCATGTTAATTCCATATTTTTTTTAATGTAAGGACAGACTAAGAAAGAATCTACAAATTTAGCAGAATAAAAAACTAAAAACATAAATTCACATTAAATATGGAATCATTCTGTTGATGAAAATAAAAAAACACTAGTAATAAAAAAAAAAAAAAAACTTGCCAAAACTGCATTAAGTACTTCACATACATAAGTTTTTGTAAGGTTTAGGTAAAATCAAGTAGTAGGTACTAGCTCTTTATATTCACTACCTTTAATCTTCAAAACAAACCCGACAAGGGAGTGGATTTGTTTTACAAATTTAATATACGGGAAAATGGACCTCAGGGAGATTTAAGTATATTTTCCAAGTCACAGTAACAGTAAAAGCAAATATGTATTTGAAAACAAGTTTGCCTGATTCTGAAGTCCAATCCCTTTCTCCTAAATGATGCTGCAAATGAAATTGAAGAAATGATTTGCAAAATAATTCTGAGTAGATATAACTATTAAAACCTTCTAGAAAAAAATAATTTACATGTCAGTGACTGAGCTATTTGCATGACCTCTCAGAAATTTAAAAAAAAAAAGAATCTTACTGTTAATAATGTATTAAGACAAAGACAAGACTCATCTGAATTCTCTGCAAAGTTAACCTTTGCATTTTAAAATGTGTAGTTATACTTGCTTAGCACTAATTAAGTATTTGAAAAGTAAACTTAAATCGTTCTCAAGTGCAAAATAATACACCAAAATATGCTTTTAATAATTTACTTTGTTAGGCAAGTTCACAAAGATGAATGTTAACAAAATTATTCCTATCTTTTTTTTATATTAGTACAAAATTAGAAAAATTCAAATACCCACCAATCATTCTATCTACCAAGAAGAAATCAATTATATATGTAGGCATACAACAGAATGCTACAATGTCATGTAAAACTAGGATGAAAAGCTGTATATATTATCATAGAAAGATGGCTTTAAAACATGGGAGAGTGAGGGCGCCTGGGTGGCTCAGTTGGTTAAGCGACTGCCTTCGGCTCAGGTCATGATCCTGGAGTCCCAGGATCAAGTTCTGCATCGGGCTCCCTGCTCGGCAGGGAGTCGGCTTCTCCCTCTGACCCTCCCCGCTCTCATGCTCTCTCTCTCTCAAATAAATAAATAAAATCTTTAAAAAAAAAAAAACATGGGAGAGTGAAAAAGGAGGTACAGAAGAGAATACATGGTATGAAAATTATTCATGCAGGCTTGTGTATTTATACATGTAATCATATAAAAAGCATCTGAAAGCATGTGTGTCAAAATATCAACACTAGTTAATCTTTAGGTCATAGTATTTCAGATGATTGCTAATAATTCCATACATTTTTCTGTTGTGTTTGAATTTTTGCATTAAGTATCGTAATAAAAGAGCATTTTCATTTTGAGAAAAAGAATGAATTAGCACATGATTTTACATAATATTCAACATGAACATGGTGAGTAATGATATCTGTTATATAAACCCTTAGAAACATAATCAATCCATACAATTTTTTCAAAAAACCTGTTTGTTAGTTTTATAACAACAAAAATACTACACAAGTTTTCAAATTTTACCCAAAAAAAAGTTACAAACACAATTACAAGTTTACAACTTATGCTCTTCCTATCTTTGACTTGGTCTGGCAACAGAAATGCTATGTACAGATGTAATACCTGAAAACATAATTAAAAGAGTCACAAAGAAGTCAAGTGACTCAATTCTAAACTCATCTTTAGTGTTAACACTTATTTACCTTATTTACCTATATACATACTTTGTTTTTATTTTGACATGATTTATGACCACTCAGATTCATTCTTTCAAATTCAGAACAGGACCTTTCTGACCATAAAAAACTAATATTTAACCTTTTTTATAACACATTTCAAAAATACACTTCTCTCATTACCTCTTTTCCAACTATATTGTTCAGAAGCATATCGTTAACCTGTACATAAAGTTATTACATAAGTAAATAACTATCATATGTATTAATCTATTACTTTCTGATGTATCTCCCTCTTTTCTACTGCTTAGTTATTATTTCTGCAAAATCTTCCCAGTATGGCATCAGCATAATGCCTCTAAATATTATGAACATCAATTGTCTGTCAATGAGGATATTTTACACTTTTTAATCATGACAAATATTTGAACACAGCAACTTCAATATACAAACTAGTCAAACATGGTATCTTCAATTTGTCATAACCATCAACTTAGCCACATGGTGCTTTTCTCATTTTTACATCTATCTGTTGGATACTGTCATAACATACCAATTTTGTTAGAAAGATTTTACTGTCACCTGCCTAAAAAACACTGTAATAAATAACAATAATAAGTAAATTCCCTTGGTTTGTAACATGAATGGTGACCTCTTTAAAGGAGTATCTTTATACAACGGTCAACACAAAGATATTCAGTGCCTGGTACTGCAATCATTTAATAGATTAAGAAACATTCAACGTGGGATCAAGTGATTTATAATACAAAGAATGGGTTCCATAGTTAGAAGTGGAATTCACAAGTAACGGCCTCAGTGTTACAGATACATTTCTTCATATAACATGAATTTCTCTTAGCTATGCTCTACCACTCCATGATATTTTCTAAAAATCCTCCTTAAACTTGGCATCAAAACAGTAGTGAAAAGAAGATAAACAAAAAGCACAAATAATTATTAACAGTTTTGTTTATAAATAATTGTGATAAAAAAAACGCAGACTGTATTTTAGGAAATGTAAAAATTTTGCACACAAATGGATATAATACATAAAATTTACCCCCAGAAAAGCAAATATGTGAAGCATATTTTATTACTCTTAAACACAAACACATTTTAGACTTCATTTAAAGTAAATAAACTAACCTCTATTAATATATTTAAATTATTTTATATTTTTAAGGATCTGAGTACATATGACAAACATATAAGTATAATCATCGAGGTTTATGTGTTTAATTTTTATAAATTTTAAATGTACAATATCTAAATATGATCGTTTAAGCTACAAACTTCAGAGGCTTACTTCAGAGGCTACAGTCATTAAAAGTAATGGATAAAGCTGGTCAGTAATTAAATTGATCACATCTCCCTGAAGGCCAAAAACCTAATAGATGACAACAGAGCTCAACATTTTCCAGCTGCTGAGGAGTAAAGGGTTTCAACATTTGGATGTATGTAGGCATCTTATTTTCCCAGGATTTCAAAGTCCACATGCAGGCTGCTGTTCAGCTATAATAAATGAGTAATTCAAGTAGGGCATGACTGCTTCTTGTATTAACTTGATAAAGATGTTTCACTCCAAATGCATCAACAGTTGTGTTAAGTCATCCCTTTCACAGGCTGACTGAGACTTACTTATGCTATGCTTTGTTAATAATGAATCCAATAAAAGCGGGGGGGGGGGGCTTAATAACTTCTGCATTTGTTTTTCTAAGGCTAAAAATCAAGTTCTACTTAATAATTAACTCCAAGCTAAACCACATAAAAACTGAATACCATCTAATGGTCCCAATACTTATTTTAACTTTAAAAATTAATCTTAGAAAACAAAAGCAGTAATAACAAATATCTTAAATACTTTATATTTTATAATCACGTTATAAAATTTAAAAAATTTAAATATAATTTTTTGATTATAGTTATCTGAATATACTGAAATACTTTAGAAAGAAAACTACTTCACCATAAATATGTACTAAACACTTTAACAATTACACATTTTATACTTTTACAAAAATATGGCCTTGAACTAATTACCAAACATCTAAAACTAAGCAGTATAGGACAATTAAAAGTACTTGTAATGCTTAACCAATAAATTTTCATCTCATATGCAGTCTTCTATCATTCCAGACTTAAATATCAAACCCTCTTTGAAAAACCTTTGCTAGTATCATTAAATCCTCCCTTCCTGATTCAAACTGACATTTCTCCTCTATTTTCAGATAGTATATTTCTCCCAACCAATTGCAGCATTTGGCAAGCTTGTTCTTAGAATTAGCTTTATGTGTATACAACTTAATAGGGCTCTGTACTGAATATCTTTTTCACCAGCTGCTAGCAGTGTTGTGCATGCAGCTAGAAGCCAATATATAAAATTAAATAGAATTCAGTAAACTGAATAATCAATGATTTAGGGTTTGAATTTCTCCATAGTCTTTGCTCTTTGGTGTAATGGTTAAGAGTATGAGTTCTAAAGTCAAACTGCTTGGGCTGGAGTTAAAATGCTTGGAATAATTCCTGCCACATAGGAAGAACTAGAAAAATATTAGTATTATACCAATTGCCTCTATCACCTAAATAAAACTTGCTTCTCGTTCCTTTGTTCCTCATCTCAGTGAAAGGGGCCCTACTGTGTACCCAGTTCTCCAAATTAGAACCCTGGATGTTTACCTACTGTGCCCTGTCCCTTAGCCATCATCTTCAATTAACCATCAACTCTTACTGATTCCAACATATCACAATCCCACAAATGTGTGTAACTCTCTTCATTGACATTATCCTTTCCTTCATTGCCAACATTCTCCTACCTGATCTCCCTGCCTCCTGTCTTTTACCCTCATCCACTCTGCTCCCTAAATTGGTTTCTAAAGTATAAATATAATAAAAATATAACTGCTCCCTTTAGCACTCAGTCTAAAACCTTTAAAATGGCTTTCAAGGCCTTTCATAGCCTGCAGAGATTGCTGATCTCATCAGTCATTAACCCTTATCATGCTCCAGTTCCATTCTAAGCTGTCATTCCAGGGAATTTAGTTCCAGGTTCCTGAAACCTGACCCATTGTTTCTCCTCCAGCTCCTAATTAAGCTCTTATCTTAGACAGGAAACTTCTCAAGTCCCAGGTCCGAGTAAAAGCTTCTCTTCAATGTGAATTCACACTACCTTGTTTTATAACGATGTTTTAACTACCTTTTAGTTATATGCTTTACCTATATATCTCCTCAATGAACTGTAAGCTCATTAATAAGTAAAAAAGGTCTTTTTAATCTTTATATCCTAAGCTTCTAGTACAAAGTAAATATGTGCTGAATGAATGAAGATAACTACCTGGTTACCTGAAAAGGGTCCTTTAAATGTGGGGTGGCTGGGTGAAGGACACCGGGGAGGGTATGTGTTATGGTGAGCGCTGTGAATTGTGTAAGACTGTTAAATCACAGACCTGTACCTCTGAAACAAATAATACATTATATGTTAAAAAAAAAAAAAAAAAGCAGGAAGGGAAAAATGAAGGGGTGGAAATCGGAGGGGAGACGAACCATGAGAGACTATGGACTCTGAGAAACAAACTGAGGATTCTAGAGGGGAGGGGGTGGGGAGATGGGTTAGCCTGGTGATGGGTATTAAAGAGGGCACGTACTGAATGGAGCACTGGGTGTTATACGCAAACAATGAATCATGGAACACTACATCAAAAACTAATGATGTAATGTATGGTGATTAACAATAAAATTTTTCAAAAGGTCATTAAATGAATATACAAAATAAAAAGAACATCAGACAAGAGAGTGAGTCAGACCTCTTCCATTCACTGCCTGCTCTACTCTGAGGACATCTGACCACCTGAAAAATGTTTGCTTTATTCTTTTCTTCTAGACTAGAAATGATCTTGAAAGTCTCTCTCCCTTAAAATTTATGTAGTCTATACAAGATTAGTAATTAAAACAAAATCTTAAGGATAACTGGCAATAATTTAACAATATCAAATTGATTTAAGAAAAACAAAACCAACAAAAAACAAAAAAACCTCTTACCCAGTAACTGCCAGTTTAATGTTGCCTATTTTTCCTTCCCTCTCCATTCAGTGGCTGCCCATCACTTCCTTTCTTCCCCCAAAGATTATTCACTAAGCTCTGCCTGCCTTTCATCAACTATAACTCATTATTTCAGAAAATTTCATGCTCATATACAGGAGCATCTTTAAATTCTTGACTTTCTTTTTCCTGCTCCTCTGTTACTTCCTATCCAGTCACTCAAGAAAATGTTCTATTTTTCTACTGGAGTCCAGAATTAACCCCAATCATAGCTAATAATCATAAGTAATACATGAATGAAGGGAAAAAAAAAATACTACAGTTAACCCCTGAACAACACAGGTTTGAACTGTGTGAGTCCACTTACATGCAAATTTTTTTCAATAAACACCATACAGTCTGTAAATGTATTTTCCTTATGATCTTATTAATAACATTTTCTTTCTCTAGCCTACTTTATTGTAAGAACACAGTATATAATGTAGAGGCCACTTCTGGGCAACAGGCTTAAACAATGGATTATAGAGCAAGGCAAAAGGGCCCACAGTGACTCCAACCCCCTGACTGAATACAGACATGCCCATCAAGTAACCCAGCTCAAAATATCCACAGGCCCTAACTAACCAATGGGCTACTTACAACTGGGCACAGTTACCAAAAAAAAAAAAAAAAAAAAAAAGGTGGCAGGGGGGAGGGGTTCCATACATACCCATAGGTCCTCACCTTCTTCTCTTTAAATACAGCCCCCATCTACTGCATCCTGGCAGACAGTCTCTGCTGTCCTGCCCACCACCCCCTTGAGGTGTATTCAATAAACTATCTCCTATGTTCTGCCCCCGGTGAGGTCTTTCACCACCTGTGTTGCTGGCCTCTACCCAATGAGGTTGCCCCACATTTGGGAGCTCTCATGCCATCAGGAGAGATACCACATTATGATACATATAACATACAAAATATGTGTTAATCAACTCTTCATGTTGTCAGTCAGGCATGGTGAACCATAGACTATTAGTAGTTAAGTTTTGGGGGAGCCAAGTGATACATGGATTCTTTTATTATGTGATTATTTTATTAATCAGTGCCCTGAAACCCTGTGTTGTTCAACAGTTAGCTACGAAATCAGAGTAAAACTTAGAAATCAGACTAAAAACCACAAAAAGCAGCACTGCTATCAACCTCTGATGTCCATGAAATGCCAATAAATATCTTTCAATGTCTCTCTAGAAGCATCTTTTTACTATTCCATTCTCCTAAGTACACTTTTACCTTAAATACAATGACTTCAGATACTAAGGTTACTTATTTATTTTTCCAGTAAAGTACTATTTCTAACTCTTTCTAGTTTTCATTAAAAATTTAGAGTATCTCAACTTCATTGTTGAGTTTAACAAAAAATTTATGAGTTGGCCTTGGATTTTAACTATGACAATTCTTTGTTCCTATGTAAAAACTGCATTCAAATATTTTCAAGAGCTAACTTTCAAGTGAATACTTATATTCATTAAAGGTTTTGTACTATCCCAGAGAGCTGACTAATGATAAAATAAAACTTCAACTATATTTAAAGAAAAAAAAATTTTAATCATAAATAGAAAACAAATTATAGAAAGAAAAAAATGATTTTAAACATTTTACTCACTGGACTAAAACTGCTTAAGGAGAAATGCAAATTATGCTGCCTTGAAATCTGGTATTTTTTTTCAGATATACACTAAGACTCCCAAAACCTCTTTAAAAACTAAACTGTACACTCTGTGGCTTTCAGGGCACATATGGGCTTTCAAATTGAAATTTTATTTAAATATTATAGGTTATATAAGAATTAATGTGCAAGAACACCTACTTGTAAGCAAAATAATCATAATAATCCATGAACAACTTAGTTGTAAATAAGTATTTTGGAAAAGAAATATTTAAAAAATTTATGTTTGCAGAAAACATCAAATACTACAGGAGAGTATAAATATGAATAAGAAATAACTCATAACCCCATCAAGCACTGATAGTCACAAAATTTTGTAATTTTTCTATGAACATAATACATGAATATATGTAAACATACATTCATATTCAGAAGTTGAGAGAAAATTTTTAAAACTACATATAAAACTTGGGTGCCTGGGTGGCTCAGTTGGTTAAGCGACTGCCTTCAGCTCAGGTCATGATCCTGGAGTCCCGGGATCGAGTCCCACATCGGGCTCCCTGCTCAGCAGGGAGTCTGCTTCTCCCTCTGACCCTCCTCCCACTTATGCTCTCTGTCTCTCATTCTCTCTCTCGCAAATAAATAAAATCTTAAAAAAAAAAAAAACAACTACATATAAAACTTGATCATATGTAGGTTTATATTTTTATTTTCTACATAAGCTTTTAATATGAATATTTTAATTTTTATTGTTATGTTAATCACCATACATTACATCATTAGTTTTTGATGTAGTGTTCCATGATTCATTGTTTGTGTATAATATGAATATTTTACGACAATATATTTTTTCTATTGGCTGATATAAAAGATGTCCTTCTATGGATATACTCTATTTTATAATTTGCCTACTATTAGACCACAAAGATAACTTATGATTATTATAAATAAGCTGACGTGAAGACCTTTATGTCTTAAATACAAGTCTTTAAATGCACCTTGGATTACTCCCTTAGGATACAGTCTGAAAATGGGATTATAAAGGATGACCACTTTTAAGGTCCTCAATAAATTTTTTTAAATTGATTTCTGGAGAGTTTGTACCAATTCACAATCCTACCAGACCTTTATGAAAGTGCTCATCTCAGAAATTTCTCAGCTTTCAGTTTTACAATTTATTAAATATCATTTTCACAGTTTAAAGTGTTCCCTATTATTGTTTTAATATCCATTTCTTTCACTAGTTATCAGTTTGAACTTTTTCATGTGTTTTTGATCATTCGTTTCTTACTTTAGTCTCCTTTGGACATTTTGCTGTGATGGATTTCTATTTTTGTTTTTGTTATTCATCTGTAATTGAGTTCTGCAGAACTTTGTCTAGTATATTCTTGCATATACTTTCATATTATTTCAGAAGTTTATTTTTTCAACAGAAAAAATCAGGTAAGACATAATTTTTACATTTGAAGAAGCCCTCTTCTAGTTTAGCTAACATGACATAAAAGATTTAATTCTCAGGGCACCTGGGTGGCTAGTTGGTTAAGCGTCTGACTTCGGCTCAGGTCATGGTCCCAGGGTCCTGGGATGGAGCCCCGCATCAGGCTCCCTGCTTGGCGGGGAGTCTGCTTCTCCCTCCCTCTGCCTCTTCCCCTGCCTGTGCACGCTCTCTCTCACATGTGCTCACTCTCCCTCTCAAATAAATAAATAAAATCTTTAAAAAAAAAAATTTAATTCTCATAAGAAAAAATACAATATAACAGTTATCAACAAAAATAAAAATGTTATAATCAAGAGAATGTTACCTCTGTGAGGTTAGGAAACTTCCCTTTCTTGCATACACACACATATCCTCCCCTCCTCTTTCTCTCTAATGCCTATAGCAGTACTTGACATAAGAGTACATATTCAAATACTTGATGTATGAATCCTTTCCGTGGGAAAGCTTTTTAATAAATTAGAACACACTGTGTATTTAAAAATCAGGTTAGAACATTGTATTTATTTAATTAACCCAAAACAAAAACAAAACACCTTTTTTTCTGGTAAGTTGTAGGTACTGACAAAGCACCTGGCTGAAGAGAACTTAATACAACAAGGTTTCAAAAGTTAACTCCTGTTACAGTCCACAGAATTAGCCTACAATTATTCAACAATCAATACCTCCTCTGAACATGAGGAAACTGTTACTTCATCACTGCCCTCTGCCGGTGGCATTATTTCCCTTTAATTTTCCCTCCATGTACTGAATCTTTGCCTCACAAAATTACTTCTGACCTGCCTCTATATTTAAACCACCCACAGCTAAAAATAGCCTAGCCATCTGGAATTTAGTATGGCTTGTAGGAAAAAAATCATGCTTCAATGAAAAGCTCTGCATTGTTTTAAGTACACTCCTCCAGGTTATCGGAGTCTGAATCTATGGAGACTCTGCACCTTTCACTGCCTTTGAGCTTCCTTACAAATTTGTACATAGCAGATAACGGAAAGCAATGCAAAGCAATTCTTGACTATAGATGTAAATAAACTGTCATGTAGAAGTTCAAATGACTGTCCTTTCCTACTGTGGAAGAAGCTAGTTTTGTGTCCCTTTCCAAATTTACCACAGTATCACTGATCTCTGTCTCTTTTTTCAGTTCTCCTTGATCTGGTTGTAACATGTGCCTGGTTCTTTCATTGATAATGATGTTAATAATCCTTAGTATCTGTCCATTTTATATCTATGTGAGAGTCATAATGGTACTTTTTCTTTAATTATTCTTTTTTTTTTTTAAAGATTTTATTTATTTATTTGAGAAAGAGACTGAGACAGAGAGAGCATGAGGGGGGGAGGGTCAGAGGGAGAAGCAGACTCCCTGCTGAGCAGGGAGCCCGATGTGGGACTCGATCCCAGGACTCCAGGATCATGACCTGAGCCGAAGGCAGTCACTTAACCAACTGAGCCACCCAGGCGCCCTCTTTAATTATTCTTTAACACACTGAGGCCAAACTATATTTTCTCCCACAGACCAATTTAGAAATAAAGTGATGAGGGCCTGTAGACAACAGGGCTATACCCAAATGGCAAAAAATCATTTCCTTTGGACCATCCTGTAAGTACCAAATACCTGTCATGTACATGTCATGATCCCTGCCCTTAGGAACTGTCGGTTTCTCAAGAGGAAGGAATCTTAGAGTTAGGACTGTCTGTCATGTGATATGGTCAAAGTACTGTGGTGTGGCTTAGAAGGGAGTTACTGACTGGGAAGGGATAAAGCAGAAGAGTAAGGACTCAAGTCAGAGGAAGGTGAAAATAAAAGAAACAAAAAGATTCCCAAAGAAGTGCTTAAACTCTCCCACATTAACAGATAGCTGACTCTATCATTTATTCACAAAACAAAGCAACGGCATAAGGATAATTCCTATGTATACTGTATTGACAAAAGAAATGTAAAAGCAATAGAATCAAGTTTCTTCTAGAAGGGATGAGACAAACAGGGAAGAGTTAAATGGCAAAGACTGGTGTGAATTTCACTTCTAAGTGTTTCAAAAATCAATTCCTACTGGTTCACTAAGGCCGCTACTTTTCTTTTGGCCTACATGACAGCTACTACGTAGCCAACTTCAAATCTGGATAGGAAATGCAAAACCAAAAACTTGCTTTGAAAACATATCATTTTCTAAAATATAAACTGCAGTAATAATGGTATCTTTTTGATCCATATAAAAATATACAAAACATTACACATTTTCTGGTAACATTCACTTGAAGTCCATTGCAACCTGAAACACTTCTTATATTTATTATGTACAAATGAAACTACTACTTATTTACTTTGAATGCCAGTTTTTTATTATAGAGGCAGTAAAAAATGCAAAATTTTGACCTTGTGCTATAAATGAAGGAAACAACTGGTCACCCACAAGTCTCAAGGGATATCTCCCCTTGGCTTCCCTCCAGAATCTGGGACCTTTCAAAGGAGCAAAGTAATTTCCTGTTGCCATTGAGCCTGTTCTTGACTTCTAGCATCATGGCATCCAGGAGATATTTCAATCAGGAAGGTTAGATTCTGGGACAAGGTAAAGGATTCACTCCTAGCTTCAAAACTGCACATACACAGATTTATAGAACTTGAAGAAAAATTTTAAGTGAATAGGGATCGGTTGGGTGTAGAGAACAGGTAGGAAATGAGAAGACCCAAGAGAAAAACTTTAAGTTTTAAAGGAAAACATGATTAATACAGGGTACTTTCTAGACAGAGTAATTAATACTTTTCAATGCATATCAGCTTTAATATAGGTATGTTTTAAATATATCTGTAAATTCCCTTGGTTATTATCTGAGACAGAAATGTATACTACTTCTACTTGAAAACATTGTGTTATTACAAGATATTACTTGAACTTTTCCAAAAATAATTATAGTCAAAACTCATTTGGCAAATACTGTGCCAAACCTTTCATTGTGTGTGTGCATGAATGTCTAAAAGGAAAAAGAAAACTTAAGTAATTAGTAGGATTAAAAAAATTCTCAATGCTACAATAATGCAACATTCTCAAAAGGCTATGTCCTGGTAACTATCATAATCCTTTAGAAATTGTTTATATTATGATTAAAAATCACTTTGCTCCTATATTCCCACAACTAGTTCGTATGGTAAAGAGATCAGTAAACTTACTTTTATGCGTAACATCTTTAACATTTGCTCCCCTTTCCGTGCTTGTGATTAAATGTAACATTTTGAAATCCCAAAGTTCTGAGAAAAACATAAATCCTTGTCTCACAGCTGCTGTTTGACTCTGGAAACACATGCATTTTCTTTTCAAGCATCTACCATCAAAACTCCCAAAGGGCTTGGACTGGAGAACACCTGCATCTCTTCATTTAGTTCCAATAACAGAGCCTAAACTCCAAAATTACAAAAATAGACGTTCTGTTCAGCTGTAGTTACATTTTGCCCCTAATTCCCGTGAAGAAAAATGCTAGGAGCATGAAATCATTCAGGCAAGCTCTGTCATCAAGAGGATAAGATTTTTTGCACCAGAAGCCCAGTGGGAACATGATAGAAAACTGGCAACAATTACAGATAAAGTACATAGTAAAGTCCTTGGGGAGGAGAGAGGAAATGTAATAAGATAGATGGGTATAATTTTTACACATTTATGCCCAAACCACAAATGTGAATTGTCTTTAATTGCTACAATATATAAGCATTCTTACTCATGTGTCCTGTCAAAAATACTAAAAACATAACTTCAAGGCAATTCACTTAATTCTACATTATAAGGCGAATCTTTTGGAACAAAAACATTCCCCGTAAACTAAAATTTACACTCTAAAGTACTGCCTCCATTTTAGAAACTCCTTAGCAATTCACATTCTAACCAACCAACTTGAATGGTGAAATAAGATTGTGTACATTTGCTGGTATGTTTTAATCAAGAAAGAGAACTACCCCCCAATTTAACTGAATTTCCAGAGATGAGAGTCATAATTGTGACTTTTCTTCCCAATAACAGTGATCAAAAGTTGCCTATATTTAATGGATAAAATAAAAAATAACTTTTAATATATGACAAACTAGCAAAGTTAAAAACTATATATTTCTCAAACAGATTACACTGGGTACTAGGCTTAAACTATTTCATTTAAATGCCATTTTAAGAGGAACACTTGTTTTTCATTATTTTTAAAAAACATCAAATCACATAATTCTAATTTTCTAATCTTAGGAAGAAATAGTTATTTTGCATTTTATATATAAAAGCAAAAATAGTACGTTCAACCTACTTGTATAAGTAACTACAGTCAAACAGATATTTTCAAAGATATCTTCCTTATTAATGGTGGGCCAAAATCAATTAGATGAAATTTCATAGTGTGAAGTTCTTCATGTAAATTCATAAACTAATATAGATATATGAAATATGGAAAACTATCTTAAGAGTAGTTTATGTGAAAAATATTGTGTAATTCTTGTTTCCAGTGGCACATAAGCTCAAAACAAATAGTAACTAAGTAGAAGTTCACTACACAAATCTGGAAAATACACTCTACTCTGTGCTATGTAGAGGATTGTGTTAAATTTTAAGAGACACATTTTCAAACAAGTAGTGGAAGTAATCAGTATAGCAATGAATCTGAATACATCATATGGGAAATGACTAAAATGAATTTATTAGGTTTAGCCTGGACTATTAAGTTTAAAAAAAATTTTTTTTTTATGGAACATCTACCATATGCAGGGGAAAAAGAAGGAACAATTGAACTAGTGCTGAAATTTACAGCATTAAGAGGGAAGTAGTGCCATTAATTGAAATAGTGAATAATGGAGTATGAAATGGGGTGGGAGGATTACATTGAGTTTAGTTTTAAATGTGTTAGGCACCATTAAAATATCCACAGGGAAATGGTCAAGAGGTGGCTGAAATTTCGAGTCTGGATTTCAAAAGAAAATAAATGGGAGAGATAAAAACATATGGTTGGTTGCTAAAAACAGTAGTGTTGATTACATCACCCAAATAGAAAGAAAACCAGTAACAAAATCTCAGGATTGACCTATATTTAAGGTACAAAAGAAAAAAAAAATACAGTAAGTCCTCCCTTATCTGCAGGTATACTTTCCATGGTTTTAGTCACCCATGGTTAACCACAGTCCAGAAGCAGATGATCCTCCTCTGACGTATCCTCAGAATGTCAACAGTAACCTGATATCACAATGCCATCATTCCCCTCACTTCGTCTCATCACATAGGCATTTTATCATCTCTTGATCATAAGAAGAAGGATGAGTAAATTACAATAAGCTATTTTGAGAGAGAGACCATATTCATAACATTTTTATTATAGTATATTGTATAACTGTTCTATTTTATTATTATTGTTGTTAATCTCTTACTATGCCTAATTTAGAACTCAAACTTAATTATATAGGTATGTATATGTAGACACATAGTATGTATAGGATTTAATACTATCTGCAGTTTCAGACATCCACTGGGGGTGTTGGAGATAAGGAGGGACTACCATAGTTGAGGAGAGAGATGTAGATGGTTCAGCAAGGAGAACCAAGAAACTACATTGTTCTGGTGTCAAAAATTGTGAGCCGAAGATTTTACCCTACCACACCTATGAATGATGTAGAAGATAGGAGAATCCTGAGTCAGAGACAAAGGACTTTACTACTCATGGCACAGCAAACAGCATGACTATCAACACATTTGCATCAGTTGCCTTTGCCCCCAAGTTTCACAGAGGTCATAACAAAGATGTATCCAGATGGATGTCTGCACATGAAGAGTGATGCAGGATAACAGATGAACCCTGAGTTGAAGAATCAATTCTTTTTTAATGGGCAGTTAACATACCCTCCATTGGCTCCAGAGGGACACTAAATCTATCTTCAAAGGATGTTGACCACAGAAACATCCTTGAATAGATAGTCCAGAACAAAGGGCAATTAGTGCCACCATTCACAAGATATGCAAAAACTCCAAAAGACTTACAGAGACTCCTCTCTTAACACCTGGTGGCCAAGAAAGACTAAGGTTTCAACAGAAAGGATATGACCGTAGGTAAATTCCAAAGACTAAAGATGATGAATAATGAGAGAGGGAAATAAGTTAAGAAAAATAAGATAATAAGTTTTGTCAGGTATATTTAGGGCTGATACATTATTTCATGTCATTTATAAAACTAAAACCAAACCAAGAAATGGAAGTTACAGTTCAACAGAGGATCTAACAGTAATTAGAGCTGTCTAACAAAAAAAAGATCCTGGTAGATATTCTCTCCAGCAACAGATATGTACATAAAGAGAAAAAGAGGAGGGAGAAACATAAGGACAGAAAGGGGAAGGCTATTAACACTTACTAACGACTCTACTTATCAAATATGTCCATACCCTTGACCATCTGCCATAAACGTTTATTTCTTCATTCATTCAACAAATGATTTCTCAAACTGCTCCCTATGTGTCAGGCAATGTTAAGTCCTGGAGATAAAATGACGAGCAACCAGTAACTACTTCTGCCCTCACGCAACTCACTGTTAAGCAGTAAAGACAGACAGCATTCAAATCACCCAACTATGTAAATATATACTGTCATTAAGTGCTATCAAAGTATAGTGAACTATAGAAATGAATGTAACAGAGCTACTTAAACTGAGTGGTGGGGAGTAGGATAAAGAGTATCAGGGAAGGCTTCCTGGAAGAGGTAGTAGTTGAGCTATGATCTTAAGACTGAGCTGGAATTAAGCAGGTATAACGTGAAAAGGTAAGGATAATTATGAGAATCCCACACACGAAAAACAGCATATGCAAAAGCATAATCACCAGTGAGAAACTGAAAGAAGGCCAAGAGATCTAGAGCATGCAGAGAGAAGGAGACACATTTTAAAAAGTCCTAACATTGGCTTAGAAATTGAAATGGAAGACCTCTAAGTTCCTTTGATTCTAAATTTATATAGTACTTTGTAATCATTTTATATTCTTAAATAGCAGATACGTCAAAATTTATTTAGACATTAATACATAGATTAACAAGGACTCAGAACTTTTTAACAAGCAGAACCTGCTATAAACCATAGGCAAAATATAGCATATTAAGAAGAGCCAGTCTATATATAAAAGGGAAAGGATGTTTAGAATCCATCTTAAAATATTTTACATACAACAATTATAGTCACCAAGTGCTTCTACCTCTGAAGGAGCCAAAGAAGCATCTTATTTCTCTATTTGATTCCTAATATCTACACAAATGTAAAATACAGAAGCGTCTCAGGGCTCCTGGGTGACTCAGTCAGTTAAGCAACTGACTTCATTTCGGCTCAGGTCATGACCTCCGGTCCTGGGACTGAGCCCCACATGGGGCTCTGTGCTCAGTGATGAGTCTGCTGGAGATTCTCTCCTTCTCCTTCTGCCCCTCCCCCCACACTGCTAGCACGCTCTCTCTAAAATAAATAAATCTTAAAAAAAAAAGAAAAGAAAAGAAACAGAAGTGTCATTAAGTGGTTCCCATGAATAGTAACAATGAATACAGAATGTGGGCTGACACACTGGACTCCCACAAGAGCCTTCAGCTATTTCACTGCCATTACAGTCAGTCAAGTAGAGAATGCAATGGAGGATGGGGGGAGTGCAAAGGGAGTTGCTGAGGCTTCAAAAACAAAGCAATGCTATAGCTGTTTTTTTTTTTTTAATGTTTATTTATTTATTCTGAGAGAGAGCGAGAGCATGTGCACAGCAGCCGGGGAGGGGCAGAGGGAGAGCATATTTCTTATTAATACCTAATTCCCATTAATAAAGCTGTCCATTCCCTCACACTCTGAAATCAGAATCAAAAAACTTCGCCTCAGGGTACCTGGCTGGCTCAGTTGGAAGAGCATCAGTCTCTATCTCCAGGTCCTAAGTTCGACCCCCCCGCTGCGTACAGAGATTACTTAAAAAAAACCTCTGCCTCTTTATCCTAACTTCTCTGAAAACTTACTTCCTGACTTCGGCGATACATTCAAAACATTTTCTGGCCCCTAGTTTTAATCCCCCACCTTCAATTTGGGAGTGTGTGAATAAAGGCAGTTGTCTTCCACACTTTATATTCAGAAGCCACTTAGAATGATCACCAGACACCACTAAAATACACAATTTGTCGCTCATCATTTGGCTGATCACTCATTACTCTATATGCAAATCCTTTTCATTCAAATTCTATAAACCCATGGGAAAAGTTCATTAACAACCTCACCAGGACATCTGTTTGTGAAACAGACAGCAAAGATACTTGTGTTTCCCTTTAACTGTTCAACTAGAAGGATTTAACTACCCAGAATCTTTTTTAAGAAACATTAGGAACAACTTCTGGCTCTGTGTCATTTCCCTTAGGTGCTCCAACCTCAAAAACCAAATAAAAGTAAATGTAATCATCACTTACTTATTCATTCATTCATTCAATATTTGTGACAGCCAACTGTATACAGGATATTGTTCTAGACACTAGGAATACAGTAACAAAACAGACAAAAATTCCTACTTAAATGAAGCATAAATTCTAAGAGCAGGACAAAAAAATCAGTAAGATAAATCAGCAATATATATATATTATGATAAAACTGTGATAAGTACTAAGAAAAAGTGAAGACTAGAAAAATAAGTATGTGTCAATGTGTGTGCATGTGTGTACATGCACCTGTTTTTAAGAGAGAAAAAAAATTTGTATCCAATGGCCATGTAAGTACTTGCTGAAAGGGTGGTATTTCAGTAAAGTCTTAAAGGATTGTTAATAAATTACTTCTTCATTTAAAATTTATTTACTTATGATTTGTCTACTCCTGAGTTATACATACACAAACACACATATACATCTCTAATTTAAATCTTGTTACAAGAACATAAGATTAATCAATATTATTTTAAAACTGGCTTTAAGAAATAATACTTATAAGCCTTCTCATAACCATATCATAAATACCATATCATGAATACCTAAGCCATGAATGTGGGTGGCAGTTCCAAGGTGGATGGAAAATATAAATTTAAAAGTGCCCTAAATTAAGTATGTGAATGTATTTAAGTAAAAACACATTTCATTTTAGGATTAAAACATATCCAAAGAAATAATTTCAAAGCATCAAATAAAAATCACATTAAAATTTTACACACAAATCCAAAAATGTATCACTAAACATAACAGTGATTTTGAAGATTAGGTAAATTTTCTTACAGCAAGAAAAAGCGTAAAACTTTACCCTAAAAATATCATAATTTTTTAACAGCAGTTTACTTTTAGGCCTATATAAAAGGTTAGAAATGCAAATACATTTTTGTGACCCTAAACATGCACTTAAATCACAAAAAGTAACATAAAATATTGTTATGAGAAAGATCAGATTATAAACTCGACTGATTAATTCTGTGTATATGGCAAAACAAAAAATGGGGAGGTCCTTTAATATGTGGTAGATTCAAATAAACTTAGTCCCTTCTTAGATACCAAAATTCTAACTGGATGGTCTGATCATTTTAGTATTTTAATGATATGATGATCTGAAAACAAAACCTATCAAAAACTACCAAATAGAGGGGTGCCTCAGTGGCTCAGTCAGTTAAGCATCTGAGTCTTGATTTCGGCTCAGGTGATGATCTCAGGGCTGTGAGATCGAGCCCTGCACTGGGCTCCGCCCTTAGTATGGAGTCTACTTGAGATTCTCCCTCTCCCTCTCCCTCACCCCCTCCCCATCTCTGTCAAATAAATAAATAAATGAATGAATGAATGAATGAATGAATGAATGAATGAATAAATAAATAAATAAAATCTCTTTTTAAAAACCACTATACTGGGCGCCTGGGTGGCTCAGTTGGTTAAGCAACTGCCTTTGGCTCAGGTCATGATCCTGGAGTCCCGGGATTGAGTCCCGCATCGGGCTCCCTGCTCGGCAGGGAGTCTGTTTCTCCCTCTGACCCTCCCCCCTCTCATGCTCTCTCTCTCTCATTCTGTCTCAAATAAATAAATAAAATCTTTAAAAAAAAAAAAAAAACCACTATATGGATAATTATATAAAGAAGTTTATCAAATAGCATATTTAAGGAACATGATTAAATAGGCATTTTAAAAAGCATGATGTTTATTTAACCTTCTCCCTAATATATATAATATAATACCTTTTCCCTAAAACATAAGTAAATGACATAGAATAAATCTGACCCACCCCTTGTTTTGTGAATAAAGTTTTATTGAAATACAGTCCTATCCATTCATTTGCATTTTATCTATAGCTATTTTTGTGCTATACTAGCTGAACTCAATAGCTAACAGAGAGACAATATGGCCCACAAAGCCTAAAATATTAGTTATCTGGTTCTTTATTAAAATGTTTACCAGTCCCTGCCTTAAAAAATAGGTAAAATCTTTCATCCATATGCACAGTCTTAGTTTGGGTTTGGCCTCATCCTCACATTCTCCTTTGGGTTCCATACCAATTCTCACCAGGCTGAAACTTCTTTTTGAGGAGTATTGTCTTTAGAAGGATGTTGACAGAGGATCCTAAGGCTCACATTTCAAATACTAATTTCTAGTTTCTAATGTGCATGCCTTTCAGCTGCAAATGCTACTGTAACAAAATTCATCTTTCAAGTATTTTTCATGTCCTTGGGCACTGCTTCAAATATCACCTCCATTTACTCTGTCTGGTAAATTAATTACAAAGCTTTTCATGGTTTCCCCCTTTGAACCTAGTGCAGTGATGCTTAACATTTTCTGTAAGTTATAATACTTGTTAAATATTAAGAGAGCTCTACTCTTACGCAGCTATTTGAAAGCACTTCCTTACTAGCCATTTAATTTCTTTAAAAAAAATGGCACCCTTCACACTTTTAAGAAATCTGTATATAGCAATCTTATTTCTAGACTCTGTTACCACTTTGCCTTTACTAACCATATACTGACTAATCGAACCATTGGCTGATATGGTCTCTATTTAGCATATCTTTTTTTATCCCAGTCTTTACTGATCCTCCTGGTATCTCCTCTCAACACAAGAGGTGTGGCTTTGCTATTATGGTGTTGAATAAAATGAAAGAGATTCTAGGCAAAATACTACTAGAAAAATAACTCTAAGAAATAGGATCTTGACCTCTGAGATTTTTTTCTTGGTTCCACTATCAACATTTCTTCCTTTCTGCAAAACTAGAGAAGGCTCAAATACCCAATTTTAATATGGCAAATGATGGGTCACAAAGTGCTACTATCCCAAGGAAAAGTATTTTCTCTTTCCAATGTTTTAAATTTCCTTTACTCTTTTCTACCTATTACACGATATGGTAGGTTTTAAAAATCAGTTGGATTTAGTAGATATGAATATAAGATTGTTATACTGACAACTGAATTATCTCTCATATAAGATAAAATTATTATTGTTTATAAACACATCACTTATCAAAAATGATACAAAAACATTTCACTTGAAGTTTCAAAGAGCACAACTGTAGAGAGTATCCCAATGGACACAAATTCGTTTAAAAAAAAAAAAAGTCCTTTTTAAAAGCTTTACTGGAAAAGAAAATGCAAAGTAAGGAATAATGATAAATTTGTACTCACTGGAATTATGGCAGTAGTCCATATACTGTGGAACTTGGACTGTAAAGGCTATCAAATCTGGAGCTAAGAGAGATTCTGGCTTTCTACTCTCATTGAGCCACTTGCTGCTATGAAGGTCTTTAGTGTCAGAAGGACCCTGAAGCAATGGAATCAACTTCTCTTTTCCACTGTCACCTGAAGAGAAACATTAATGAAAACATTCTTATAAAAAAATATTGGAGTAGCTTGAGGATGCCTGATCTTAAAATATATTATCATAATATAATATTCAGTTATATTTGGTCATTTTAGCTGTACATTTATATTCTAAAAAGTATGACTAATAAAATTAAAAGCACTTTTAACTCTTAACAAATTAAGTCTTAATATTTAGCTAATGAATGCAGAACATGTTCAGATGAGATTATAAAAGGAAAGAACTTGAACATACTATATTCTAAATATTCGACAAAATCTGTACCTCTTTAAATTTACCTAGAAATTTAGGAGCACTGAAAACACTTAGATTACAAGTGTTTATGGAAAATAGTATGAAATAAAGCATTGGCAGGAAGGTGAAGTCAATTACAAAAACTGAAAAACAGTTGTGTTATCTGTTTATTATACTAACATTTTAATTTAAATTTTAAGTGTCATATATATCTATACTTCCTATTTTCCCCCAAAAATATAAGAGTAAACTTTTAATTGTTCTCCCTCATAACCATTCTCATAACTATGCAGATTTTTTCCTTAAATAAAAATTAATTTATTAAAGAAGTATCATACTGGCACAATTAAAAAAATTTTAAAGTAAAAATAAAAAAATTTAAAACCTCTGATTCATAGGAACAATGAGCAAATTCTTGTTTCAGTAACGCTCCTTGTAAAATGCAAGGCCAATTCTCCTATACAGGCAATAAAGTTTTACACGGTCCAGCTGCACATACCTGGGGCTTTGGCACAAATTTTTATTGATCCCATGGTCCCAGAGGCACATTTGACCAATGATGTGCTGCAGTACTTCAATTCAACATTCTGGATTGAGCCCTCAAGAGTTGGCAGGGGATTCTTAGATTTCACACCTAATAAAAGAAAACTGCAAATGTACTAGCCGATTGAATTTAAATAATTTTTATACTCCTTCACCAAGGCATTTAAACTTAATTATACCTTAATTATCTGCCTCAGATGTTCTTACAGTATTTGTGTTAGGTTTCATAGTTTAGCATTTAGGAGGTGAAAGGATGCAATTTTAAAATAAATAGTCTGAACTCTCATAACTATACTTATGCAGTCAGCTTTTGATTAGTCAAGCTCAAGAAATACAAGTAAATATTTTAAAACAAATATTTGTTTAAAAAACAGGAAAACTTTTAAAAAATCATATTTTAAAATGCAGAGTAAGATACTTATTTTTGAAACAAATTTAACCTATAAATTCAATTTCATTTAGACAGAGACATTTAATTTAAACAGGAAACTTTCTGAGTAAACAGACTCCCCAAAATACCTTGATCAGGTAGAATAAGGAGAGATAAACAAGACAGTTCCTAAGTTAAAATAAAACAGCCTATAAGCAAAACTGAAATACCATGTGCAGATAAAAGAAATCAACGGTATTCTATATCAATTAACAAAAAAGTAGATATTAACATCTCTATTATATGCTACTTGCTGAAGGACATTGAAGCACAGAATTATTATTATAATAATTACCATGAAATAAATGATAGGGAAAACTTAATTCAAAAGGGAGAAACTCATTTTGGCCCTGAACAGTAGGTGAGAATTAAACAGGCAGGGGAACCTTAAGAATGACAATATTGCAAACCACTAAAATGATGATGATGAAGAACTCTAATCAACTAACATTTACTGAGGACTTATTCTGTGTTACACATGTTATCTCATTCAATCCTCTCAACGGGGCTGTAATAAAAATGTTTATTATCCTCATTTCCAGATTAAGATACATTGGATTGCAGGAGTTTAGTTAAATTTTGGTCAAAGTCCTGCAGTAGTAAAAGAACTAGGGCGTTTAATACAATTTGATAGAGAAGACTTTACCATTCATTTTGTCTATATTCACCAATATCCACCAACATAACTTCCCTTCTCTTCCACATTCCACATTTTGATCCTTGATATACTATCCTTCATATCCGAAACTCTAAGTAGAACATGTATGAATAAGAAAACCATAAACTTTCTATGACAGATACGTTAAACATTACTCTGAAATCGTCCATCTCAATTTCAGTATGTTTGAGAAGTCCCATAATCCTCCAACCATCTTCCTGAGGTGTGGCCCAGGAACCTGCAGTTTAACCAACACACTATGTGATTTGTAAATGATTAAAAAAAACCCATCATTTTAAGAAACACCCTCTCGCATACTAATGCTCACTTCAGAAGGGTCTATTAATTTACTAATTTCTATGTGGTCATTACATAAATGTGTATTGATTGGTTGCTATTTTCCAATATTCACCACCTCTATTGTTTCCATTTGAAGTGGTACCTATTATCCCCAGAGCAAGAGTCCAAATGTTGTGTATTTGTACAGTATTCTATGGTGATAATTAGATTTTTATCAGATCCTCAAAATCCATGACTCAAAAATCTAAAGCAGTATCTCATAAAATTAAATGATGACAACAATATTTACATAAACATAGTCATAGTAGTAACAGTTTTAACAGTAGTACTACTTATCACAGCACCTAACATTCAGGGGGCACTTACTGTCAATCACTAGGTCTAGTTTATTATTTTATTTATCTCCAAAAGAAAACAAAACCCCAAGATGACCATTACTATTCCATTTTATATATGGGAAAACCAATACCTAGAGAAGTAGGGTTTTGCCAAGTCTCAAGTCAGAAAGTGACAAGACAGGATCACAATTCTCCTTCTAAGAAAGGAAACTGAGCAACCCTACATATTTAACATCTACTGCAGTTGTAGGAAGTTACATTCACTGAATAATTTACCCTGCTCTAATCATTATGTTAGGTGATGAGAAGAATATAAAATGGAATGATACCTTCTCCCCCAGCCCTCAAGCCCCACAGTGAGACTTTCATTCTCTGACAATTTTTCAAAATATATATAAAACCTAAATAGAGGTCAGCAGACAAGAGCTACTACTGAAAGATTCTTTCAAGGGTTGCTGATATTGTTCAGAATGAAAAGAATTGAATTAGTTTCTGGTAGATGTAAACGCAAAAGAATATGAATAGGCCGGGATGCCTGGGTGGCTCAGTCGTTAAGCATCTGCCTTCGCCTCAGGTCGTGATCCCAGGGTCCTGGGATTGAGCCCTGCATCGGGCTCCCTGCTTGGTGGGAAGCCTGCTTCTCCCTCTCCTGCTCCCCCTGCTTGTGTTCCCTCTCTCGCTGTGTCTCTCTCTGTCAAATAAATAAATAAAATCTTTAAAAAAAAAAAAAAAGAATATGAATAGGCCAAAATAGCTTTGTTTCTAAATTATTTTATAACACTACTTCTTGTACAGTTTACAACATTTAGGACTCTATCTTGAATCATAAATGGTAGATCTTTTTTTAATGTTTATTTATGTAAGTAATCTCTAAACCCTAAGTGGGGCTCGAACTAACCATCCTAGATCAAGAGTGGCATACTCATCTGGCTCAGTGAACCAAGTGCCCTGACAAATGATAGGTCTTTGTTAATATCTAATGCATGTCATATATAATAGTCTTATCAGAAAAAGTTGCCTGGAACCTCTTCTGGTAAGAATATCATATACATACACATACAAAGCATCTCGTTTTTGACTCTCACAAGCTTAGTTTACATTTTTATGATTACATTTCTTAAGTATTTTAAAACTTGTTTTAATTACTAAAACATCAGGGCACCTGGGTGGCTCAGTCGGTTAAGTATCTGCCTTCTGCTCAGGTCATGATCCCAGAGTCCTGGGATCAAGCCCCACGCTGGGCTCTCTGCTCAGTAGGCAGCCTGCTTCTCCCTCTCCTCCCCGCTTGTGCTCGCTTGTGCTCTCTGTCACTATCTTTGTGTTCCTCTCTCTCAAATAAATAAAATCTTGAAAAATATAACTACAACATCATTATGCATTATTTCACCATAAAGGCTTTTTTATAAAGAAATCTGTTTTAAATGCCATAAGCCGAGATTTAAAAAAAAATAAATTATAGATATCTCTTGATGGACTTCAACAATGGAGAAAAGCTGCTAGTAAAAAAAAAAAAAACTTGTTAATTTAAACTATGAACTTTGGGTGATTATAATATGTGAGTGTATGTTCATCCATTGTAATAAAAGCCACTCTGGTGGGAGATGCTGATATTGGGGTAGCTGTGCATGTGTGGGTCACGGCATATATGGGAACCAACTTCCCCTCAATTTTACTGTGAACCTGCACACGTTCTTAAAAAAAAAAAAGTGCGGGCGCCTGGGTGGCTCAGTTGGTTAAGCGACTGCCTTCGGCTCAGGTCATGATTCTGGAGTCCCGGGATCGAGTCCCGCATCGGGCTCCCTGCTCAGCGGGGAGCCTGCTTCTCCCTCTGACCCTCCCCCCTCTCATGCTCTCTCTATCTCATTCTCTCAAATAAAATCTTTAAAAAAAAAAAAAGTGCTTTTTAAAAATTTTTTAAGTTTATTTATTTAAATAATCTCTACACCAATGTGGGGCACGAACTCACGACCCTGAGATCAAGAGTCGTAGGCTCTACTGATTGAGCCAGCCAAGACCCCCTTAAAAAAAAAAAAAAAAAAAAAAGCCTTAATGAAAAATAATCTTGGTTTCTTTCCACTCCACCTTCAAACCAAAATTTGTAAAATGCCCAAACGTAAGCTCTAGGAAAGCAGAAAGGAGTAGCATCATTCATATTGTGTCCTACATTAATGCTGCTTCCTGACAGTGTGAAAGGAGATCTCCTGCAACATGGGGACACTAAAAGAGCAAAAGTTCTCAAACTAAAAAAGCATGGCTTTGGATAGAGGCAGCAGTAATTACGTAGCTAAGTAATTAGGTAGCTTAAGGCACACCACTATTTATTATTGTTACACGGGGAGGCCAAAGTATTGTGGTTACTGCTCAAAGTACTGTAGTTAAATGAGAAAACAGCTTAACTTTACAAAGAACTTAGAGAAGAGGTGCAATATTTTGGTGAGATGTACAGTCAGCTGACATGAGTCAACAGGCCAATCACAAAGATAATGACGGTGTCTAACATTTGAAATACTCCCTCTACAAAGCACTCACACATACACTTGCTCAAATGCTGCAGTCATAGTCCACTAGAAGATAAGAAGGAATTTCTAAGACACTGCAACTGAAATATAATTTTACATTGTACACACCATCAATGAAATAATCTAAAAACACCGAATTTTTATAATGGAATTTAATATAAAATAATGCACTGTTACTTCTTCTCCTTGTAGTACTTTTCTGGAAAATATCAACTCCTAACACATATTCCTAGTCCTGTGGTACATCCTTAATTCTCATTCTTTTTCCACCAACTTTCTGGCCTGCCATAATTCTTCCATCCTCTCTGAGACCTTAACCCTCAGTGTCAACTCTCCAGTGTTCAATAATCAGCTTATGATCACTCTTGTAATTATTAAAAGATAAACTAATGAGAATGACCTGCATATCTATATATATATCTAAGTAAAAGATTAAGGAGTCAAAGCCCATGTAGGTTAGAACACCATGTAGGTGTTCTATTAACACCACTAAAAGACTGTTAAAAGTTTTTAGGGCCTTAGACCCACTAAGAAAGGAAATGAAAAGACAAGAACTGAATAAGCAACTCTCAAGGAGGCACGAGCTAGCATCAAAATTTTGGAAGAGGAATATTTGATGAACAAGTAGAAACGAGATGACTTTGTTAATTTCCCACAGGTACTTTTCTCTATTCTATTAAGGAACAAGTTGATCTGCAGTAAGCCTTGAAAAATTAAAAATTACAGAAGCCAGGCAGTTCAGAGGGCAGGAATGCAGATGAGGCTAAAAAGACTAAGAGTCTCTCAAATGGCCACAGATCCCTTTCCTTAATCCACAGAGTCATACAACTTCCCCACACTCACCCTGGCAAAAGACTCTGGGTTCACTATGGAGAGGTTAAACCAAAAGGATTTTGGACTACGGGATACAACCAAAGAAAAGGGTACATGTTAAAAACAGGAGATTGTCTAAAAATCTACATGGAGTTTATGTACTAGATGATGAGATCTTCTTTTCCTTACTAAGAACTCTGAATGACAGGCTTATAACCTTCAGGAAGGGAATGGAAGGATTTCTCTCAGTAGAAACTGGCCAGTCCAAGAAAAAGGAACCAGAGATACTGATAACTATCCCCCAACAAAAAAAATAAGTAGTGTCCAATTCCCCTACAATGACACCAGCAACTCAGTAAGCTCGAACCTTACACACAGATTTGGTATTTTATTCTAAATATGGACCACCAGATATCATGTGGCAATCACTATAAGAAGTAGAGATTAAAAAACACAGAAAAGAAACAGGGTAACCAAATGATGCCAAAAACAAAAATCTTAGTAATAATAATTGCTATCCTCAGAGAGAGTACAGAAGATACTACAACAAAAACAAGATGTTTAGTTAAAATTTCCAAGGAAGGGGTGCCTAGGTGACTCAGTTAAGTGTCTGCCTTCAGCGCAGGTCATGATCTCATGGGTCCTGGGATAGAGCACTGCGTCTGGCTCCCTACTCAGTGGGGGAGTCTGCTTCTTCCTTTTCCTCTGCCGTTCCCCCCAGTTCATGCTCCCTCTCATACTCTCTCTCTCAAATAAATAAATCTTTAAAAATTTTTTTTCAAAGAAAAAAATAGCCCTTAGAAATTAAAAACATGATGTTAATTCTCCTTAAATAGAAAAATTGGAAAATAGAGTTAAGGAAATTTATCATATATTAAAACATAAAATCCCAAGAGATTGAAAATGGGAGAGAAATGACAATAAAATCAAAGGCCCAGCATAAACAATCAAATATCTGAAAACCAAAAATTTCAAAAAGACTATTAAATAAAATGGAGAAAATAATCAAAGAAATAATTCAAGATGATTTCCCCAAACTACAGAACAAGAGTTTCTAATTAAAAAGGTGTACCGGGGCGCCTGGGTGGCTCAGTTGTTAAGCGTCTGCCTTCGGCCCAGGTCATGATCCCAGGGTCCTGGGATCGAGCCCCACATTGGGCTCCCTGCTCTGTGGGAGGCCTGCTTCTCCCTCTCCCGCTCCCCCCGCTTGTGTTCCCTCTCTCTCTGTCAAATAAATAAAATCTTTAAAAAAAAAAAAAAAAAAAAAAGGTGTACCGTAAATCCAGCACAACAAATGAAAAAGCATACACACAGAAACCCAACACCTGAAAGAGAAGCTCCTAAGGGCATCCGAGATAGATAAAAAATAAATAAATATGCATAAAAACAGAAACAGATGACATGCAAATATACAATATACAATTAGAATGGCGTCAAACTCCTCAACAACAACACTGGAAAACAGGAGACAATAAAGTAATGCTTTTAAAATTCTGTACAAAACTTACTCCCAACCTACAAATCTATAGACAGCCAAACTATCAGTCACATATGAAGGTAGAAGAAAGATTCATCAGACATGCCAGATCTGAAAAAAGTTTACTTTCTCTGCTGGAAAGATAACTACAAAATCGTGCTCCACCAAAATCAGGGAGTAAATCAGGAAAGAATCACATATGTGATCCAAGAAACAGGGGATCTAACATAAGAGAAAAGAGAATACCCAGGACAATTTGGTAACAGAAAACTTCAAGATAGCTTTACGGCAGGATTAGAAACAAATAGAAATTGAAACAGGAAAAAAGTGCACTAAAAGAATAATAACTACAAAAATTAAAACTATCTCATGTATTGGAACTACTGAGAGAAGAAATGTTTCTGTAAGAGTTTGGGGGAATGAGGGGCGCCTGGGTGGCTCAGTCGGTTAAGCGTCTGCCTTCACCTCAGGTCATGATCCTGGGGTCCTGGAATGGAGCCCCGCATCGGGCTCCATGCTCAGCGGGGAGTCTGTTTCTCCCTCTCCCCCTGCCCCTCCCCCTGCTTGTGCTCTCTCTCTCTCTCTAATAAATAAATAAAATCTTTAAAAAAAAAAAGGTTTTGGGAATTAATAATAACTACATAGAACACTACTCAAATTTTAATAGGGCAGTTATTAACTCCTAGAAAAAAAGTTGCACAAGAAAAAAATTATTTAATGGTAGTACATTATAATTCATCCATACATGGTCATAATATATTAATACTGAATATAAATTTAAGCAAAGCTTGTGATCTACTTAGATAATTTAGGGGAAAAGACTAAAGATGGAGACAGTGAGTGTCAGCCCTAAAAGCTAAAACCTCTTTGGTATAGGCACAATAAGGCTACCTGCCTCCCCCCACCAAAGATGTCCACATCCTAATCCCAAGACTTGTGAATACTGTATGTTACGTCATATGGCAAAGGAGATTTAAGGTTGCAGGTGGAATTAAGCTTGCTAATCAGCTGATCTGAAATAGGGAGATTATCCTGCATTATCCTGGTGGAGCCAGGATAATGAAGGTGGAAATAGCAAGCAATTAACTCTAATTTAAATAAAATAAAATAAAATAAAATAAAATGTCATTCAGGAAACTCAAGCAGCCAGGACTCATGCTAGATACACAAAAATAATAAAATAACAGGATAGTAAAACAATAATAAAGGTTTCTAAAAGAGGGCAAAGGAAAATTCTTTTAAAATACGCACTGATGGGATAGCCATTTTAGCAGAACTATTAAAAAAACATTACACAAAATAATGTAATTTTTTACTTAAACATGTAATTTAAGTAAAACATAAAAACATGATGAAAGAGCTTCCAAATAGCTGATATTATAGTAAAAGGTAAGCATTTATCCTTTCAGGGTAAGAATAAAGGGAAAAAATGAAATTAGAGAAAGACTGATCACCTGAGAAGAAAGTAGAAGTCTGAACAGCAGTGGCCAGGGAGGCAAGAACAAGAGAGAACCAACCAGCTTTCTGTGTACAGCTAAGACTCAACAGGTGACAAAGACTGCATGCAAATGACTCCCTCTGATAAGATAAGCCAATAGGAGACAGCAACATTTAAAAGATAATGGTCGGGGCGCCTGGGTGGCTCAGTTGGTTGGGCGACTGCCTTCGGCTCAGGTCATGATCCTGGAGTCCCGGGATCGAGTCCCGCATCGGGCTCCCCCTGCTCGGCGGGGAGTCTGCTTCTCCCTCTGACCCTCCACCCTCTCATGCTCTCTGTCTCTCATTCTCTCTGTCTCAAATAAATAAATAAAATCTTTAAAAAAAATAAAATAAAATAAAATAAAAAATAAAAAATAAAATGAAAGATAATGGTCAAGTTTTTTAATTGTTGTTGATAATGATTTTGTTGTTTTTAACATGGGAAAGCAAAGGAAGTGACATTCCAGGGCTAAGTTAAGCCAGAATGTCTGGGTAAAAATCACTTAATATTTTCAACAGAATATAAAATAAAACCACTGAACCATACCCAATTAAACAGCATGAAGAAAAAAAAAGCAATCTCAAAAGTGTAGTGACCAGTGATAATTAGGTGACAGAGGTGAACTTTAAATATTCACAAGGAACAAAACACAAGGCCCTCTACAGCAAGAGCTTACTTTTTTTTAAATTTTATTTCATTATGTTATGTTAATCACCATACATTACATCATTAGTTTTTGATGTAGTGTTCCATTATTCATTGTTTGCGTATAACACCCAGTACTCCATTCAGTACATGCCCTCTTTAATACCCATCACCAGGCTAACCCGTCCCCCCACCCTCCTCCCCTCTAGAACCCTGTTTGTTTCTCAGAGTCCGAACCAAGAGCTTTTGTTCCATCCTCACTTGGATCTCAGCAATCCCTTCCAGTCCATTATCAGCAAAAAGAATTTACTGACCAACACATGTCTACAGACCTGCTTCTCTGATTAACTTTTTTTAACATCAACAATGGCAAATAAACATATGACCAGACTCAACTTCATACTCAAAGAATGATGAAAAGAGATGCCTTAATTTAACAGAATACACTTCTGTCACCAAGTTTATGACATAATTCTTAATATAAAGATTAATAAAATAAAATTTGCTTCTAACTCTAAAACTATGAATCAGTCTCCCTCCAACCTCTTTGTCATACTATTTAGATGCATACCTTCTTAGAATACTAATCTGCATTATTTAGAATTAACCTGCTTCTCTTCAAGTTTACATACTTAATGTTGATTGCTCTGTTATGACTACAGGTGTGGGAATTTGGACATTTCTAGGTATATGGAACTAGAAAAAGAAATCTTTTCATTTGGAAGGGGGCAGAGCCTGGTTAAAGTATTGAGAAACTTACAACTTCTGGATATAGTCTGACAAGAAGATTCAGTAACTTATTTTGGTTGGAAAAGGGAGGATCACTGGACTGTATGGGCCTAATTGAAGAGAACTTCAAATAGCTCAGCATGGTGCCTCAAGTATGGGAAACTAAAAAATTAACATTAACGTTGGCAGATCGTATCATTAATTTCTTCTCCTTTGGGTTGCTTTTAAATATTTATGTTTGCCTTTAGCACAGCAGGGTTTCACAACAATGTATCCACCTAAAGATTTATTTATCTTGTTTGGGATTTAGGATTCTTAAATCTGAAGATTCACATCTTTTACCGATTTTGTGGAGTAAAAAAAAAGTCTCTAAATATTGCCTCTCTCCCAAGTTTCTCCTCCCAAGAATCTTATTAGACATATATAGAATCATCTCATCCTAACTGTCCAGATTTACTTACCTGTATCTCACATTTTCATCTCTGTTTTCACTGCTGCATTCTGGATAATTTCTTTATATCCACCTTCAAGTTCACTAATAGTGTCTTTGGCTGTGTCTAATCTACTATTTAATCCATTCAGTGACTTCTGACCTAGAAAGACTTTTTCTTTTTGAAATTCTCTAGCTTTTATTGACTACATCTCTTCTATATTTTCAATGCCATCTTTTGCTTCTTTGATACTTTTTTTTTTAAAGATTTTATTTATTTATTCATGAGAGACAGAGAGAGAGAGAGGCAGAGGGAGAAGCAGGCTCCCAAGGAGCAGAGAGCCCGATGCGGGACTCGATCCCAGGACCCTGGGATCATGACCTGACCCGAAGGCAGACGCTTAACCATCTGAGCCACCCAGGCGCCCCTCTTTGATACTTTTAAACAGCCATTTTATACTATTTCCAATAATTACATTATCTGAAATTCTTGGAATCTAAATTGGTCACTGGGGGTCTCTGCTAACTCTTGCTCTTGGTGGATTATTTTCAAGTTCTTGGTAACTCTGGATTCTGAGTTTACGATTCACAAGGCTTTCTCCTTCAGATATGTTGCCCTAGTTGAAGGTATATGCCACAGCAAATATCTGTGTTTACTACTAGATACCCAGAGATGTAAACAGTCCAACCAGGATCATAAATTTTAAGTTAACTTGTTGTCTTGATGGTTTCTAGACCACATAAGAAACTAAAATCTGAGTGATGACAGGACTGTGGTTACAAATTCTCAGGGAAAATGCCCTCCCCTCCTCCCCATCAAGGCCAAAACTAAGAAGTTTCTTTGTTAAATTAAGAGTGGGGCAGGTGGCGCCTGGGTGGCTCAGTCGTTAAGCGTCTGCCTTCGGCTTAGGTCATGATCCCAGGGTCCTGGGATTGAGTCCCACATCGGGCTCCTTGCTCCGTGGGAAGCCTGCTTCTCCTCCCACTCCCCCGCTTGTGTTCCCTCTCTCGCTGTGTCTCTCCCTGTCAAATAAATAAATAAAAATCTTAAAAATAAAAAAAAAGTGGGGCATATTTTTGAAACAGTCCACCTTTCTACTCAGAAGTTATAAGCTTATGGAAATGGACATCACTTCCCATTTCCTCCCTTCTTGTCTCACCCACTTTTGGTGATTAAAAACCAAGTCCACTGATAACTGAATTTGCCACAGCCCATTTGGACAAAGCTAAGTGCCTACTTCCAACTCTGGTTTTCAGTTTCCTCCTTTCTTTTTTTTTTTTTTTGTGCAGGTTCAGCAATTCACTTAGAATTATAAGTGTTATATATTATCCAGCATATTATATATTAATCCACCTTTGCTGAGGAAAGGTTTTCAGGTTAACTAGTATGCCATGCTGCCAAGCACAGAAGTCATGTCATGACAGATACACCATATGTTTACAAAGTAAATAAATGTAGCTTATAAATGAATTTTCTCCACAAGATTTCATCCAAAGCAAGACTACTATGCAAAAGCCGTATTATATTAAACTCCATATTCTGACAGTCAAAGTGGGAAGGAGGAGAAGAAGCCATCACTCTTAGTCACAATTAAGAAAAAAACAAAGCAACTATGCAGGCATTAAACAAAAATGAAATGAGATCATTTAAATATACCACACAGGAAGCCCAGAGTCTATTTTAAGACACTTTATTATAAACACAAGAGGGAAATTGTGGCAAGCATTTAAAAAAATTTTTTTAACATGTGTAAGGATGTTAAATGACTAGCTGGCAAAGTAAAAGAGGTCATAGTAAAGAGCAAAACTATCTTTTAAATTAAGGAAATACCGTGTGTGAGCATGCGCGCATGCGTATGAGTGTATATGTCTTTAAAGGGAATTGGTAAAGGGCAACACCAGAATAAAATTAAATACAACATTCACACACTCAATGAAGGACAAGGTCATTCTTCTTTCCTTAGTTAATTCATATTCTGCCATAAGGCACTCTCAATTACACCACAAGGTAAAATTGCCAAGCTAATTACCTCACCACTATGAAACTTTGATCCTGACAAGCTATTCCTTTACCATAAGAACTCTGACGGCATGCAACCAAGATTCAGTCTTGCCACTCCAATCACTGACCTCCAATCTGTAATAAAATCAAAGATCTACTGCATATAACTGGACTGTCTCCTGTGGAAGTCAATCATCCTGGCTTAAGAATACAAGTTTTGTCTGCACCTAAGCATGATCATCTACTTATGGTCCCTCATGCGCCCACTAAGTTTGACTCACGTATCTCATTCATTCATTCATTCATTCACTTAATTAAGTTTTTACTATATACTACTATATACCACACACAGTCTGGAGTTACAGGGGTAGACAAGACCATTTTAGAATTTTCTCCATTGAAATCCAAAATCTAGTGAGAAAAGCATTATTTGGTCATTAAACCAGTAACTACACAAATAACTACTTAATATTGTGCAAAATGCCCAAACTGGGAAGTATGGAGTGCTATGAAAACATAAGAAAGGAAAGAACTGAACCAGTCTGGAGAGTCTTAAGAAAATACCACCTAAGCTATGACAAAGGAGCTACCCAAATGAAGAAACCGGGAATAATGTTTCACACTTCTGGAATACTGTCTCTGCCTAAACACAATGTCACAACGAGGCTGGCAAACAGATGGTCAGTGTGGACACCACTCATTCAAAGGGCCACATACTGCAAGTACCATATTCATAAAGGTAATAACGATAATAATAGGTAAGATCACTGACTATATAACTACAGGTGTACCTTGTTTTATTCCTCTATGTGCTTCACAGATTATTTGTTTTTTGTTTTTGTTTTTGTTTTTACAAATTGAAGGTTTGTGGCAGCCCTACTTCAAGCAAGTCTATTGGTGCCATTTTTCCCAACAGCATTTGCTCACTTCGTGTCTCTGTATCACATTTGGTAATTCTCAAAATATTTTAAACCTTTTTCATTATTATTGTATTTGTTATGGTGGTCTGTGATCAGGGATCTTTGGTGTTACCACTGTAGTTGTTGTGCGGCACCAAAAACCATGAAAACCATGCCCATATAAGATAGTTAACTTAATAAATGTTGTGTGCATTCCAACTGTTCCACTGATCAGCCATTCTCCATCTCTCGCCCTCTCCTTAGCCCTCCCTATTCCCTGAGACACAATACTGAAATTAGGCCAACTAATAACCTACAACAGTGTCTAGGTGGTCAAGTGAAAGAAAGAGTCACATGTCTCTCACTTTAAATCAAAAGCTAGATATGATTAAGCTTATCAAGGAAGGCACGTCAAAAGCCAAGATAGGCCAAAAGTTAGGCCTCTTGTGCCAAACAGTTAGCCAAGTTGTAAATGTGCTACCCCAGTGAACACACAAATGATACAGCCTTATTGCTGATACGGATAAAGATTTTTAATGTTCTACGCAGAAGACCAAGCCAGCACAGCATTCCCTAAGCCAAAGCCTAATCCAGGGCAAGGTCTTAACTGTCTTCAATTATTTGAAGGCAAGAGAGGTGAGGAAGCTGCAGAAGAAAAACCTGAAGCTAGCAGAGGTTGGTTCATGACGTTTAAGGAAAGAAGCCATCTCCATAAAGAAGTGCTGATGTAGAAGCTCCATCAAGTTATCCAGAAGATCCAGTTAAATAATTAACGAAGGTGGCTACACTAAACAACAGATTTAAATGTAAAAACAGTCTTTATTGGAAGAAGATGCCATGTAAGGATTTCACCGCTATAAAGGAGAAGTGAATGCCTGGCTTTAAAGCTTCAAAGGACAGGCTGACTCTTTTGTTAGGGCTTAAGGCAGTTGGAGACTTTAAGTAGAAGCCTATGTTCATTTGCCATTCTAAAAAAAATAAGACAATGAAGCCTAGATGACTGTGTATCTGTTTGTAACATGGTTTACCGAATATTTTAAGCCCAGTGTTGAGACCTACTGCTCTGGAAAAAATGCCTTACTAAATATTACTGCTCATTGACAATGTACGTGGTCACCCAAGAGTTCTGTTGGAGATGTACAAGATTGTTATTTTCAAGCCAACAAACAAATTACCAATTCTGCAGCCCATGGATCAATGAATAATTTCGACTTTTCAAGTCTTATCATTTAAGAAATACATTTCAAAAGGCTACGGCTGCCACAGATAGTGATTCATCTGATGGATCTGGGCAAAAAGAAAACCTTCTGGAAAGACTGACCTTCTAGATGCCATTAAGAATCCCATCATGATTCATGGGAGGGGTCAAAATACCAACTTTAACACGAGTTTGAAAGAAGTTAATTCCAGCCCTCATGGATGACTTTAAGGGGTTCAAGACTTCAATGGAGGAAATAATGGCAGATATGGTTGAAATAGGGAGAAGAACTAGAATTAGAAATGGAGCCCAAAGATGTGACTGAATTGTGGGAATCTCATGATACAACTAATGGATGAGGAGTTGCTTCTTATGGATGAGCCAAAAAAGCGGTTTCCTAAAATGAAATATAAACCTGGTGAAATGCTGTAGAGATTATTGAAATGACAACAAAGGATTTAGAATACTACATAAACTTGGTTGATAAAGCATCAGCATGGTTTGAAAAGATTGACTCCACTTTTGAAAGAAGTTCTACTGTGGGTAAAATGCTATCAAACAGCATTGCATGCTACAGAGAAATTGTTCATGAAAGGAAGAGTCAATCAATGTGGCAAACTTCATTGTTGTCTTATTTTAAGAAATTGCCACAGCCACTTCAACCTTCACAACCATCACCTGGATCAGTCAGCAGCCATCAACATCAAGGCAAGACCCTCCACCAGCAAAAAGATTACAAACTCGCTGAAAGCTCAGATGATGCTCACCTTTTTTGGTTTAAGCAATAAAGTATTTTTTAATTAAAGTATATATTCTTAGACATAAAGCTATTGCACACCTAACAGACTACAATATATTATAAACATAACTTTTACATGAACTGGAAAACCAAAAATTTCATTTGACTAGCTTTGCTGTCAGGGACTGGGCCAAACCTGCAATTTTTCTGAGGTGTGTCTATACACAAAATCTGTGGGAAAATTTATTGTTACAAATGAACGTCAAGATGGCCTTCTTTGACAGTTTAACATGTTTCTATTTTGACTGTACAAATATTCACAGGGAGAAGCCAAAGAGTTTACACAAACTTTCAAAAGTTCTTTGACAAATACACTAAAAGCTTAACGAATCACTTAAAAAAGCACTTAGATAATTGAATAAATGAATCCATGAATCAGTGAATGATAAAGAATACAAAAGCAAATTCATCTAAGAGGAAATACAAATAATGGAAAGATATAGGACAAAAGATCAATTTTGCTATAACTAAAGTGAATTAAAGGAAAAGTAAAGCATCACTTGTATGTGCAGTCTACAATATTTAATGCTGTTAAGGCTTTATTAAAATAATCATTACCCTTCATTACCAGTTATATTATATATTCATGGAATTACTTGGGAAAGCAATACATACTATATGTTATTTTTTTAAAATTTATAATCCACCACCAAATTACTCATTCCTTGGAGTTTATTGCAAAAAAATCACTAAAAAAGGGAAAAAGTGTTTTTAGCAATATTAATTACATCAGCAAAAACCAGAAAACACTTAGATGCAATAGAAGAAGAGAACTGTTAGGTGCATTATGAAATATCAATAACTCATTATTATTAAAAACCTGTGTTATCTGATGTTTAAGTATATAAAATGTACTTTTTAAGAACTGTTAAATCAAATGGAACATAAAATGATACATGCAGTATGGTTACAACTATGTGAAAACTACACATGAATAAATATTAGAAATTAAACAGAAGTTACCATTAATGTAGAAAAATCAAATTTTGTAAAACTTCATATATAATCTAAAAATTGACTAAGTTCGGAAACTTTAAGGTTTTACACTTAAATACTAAAGACAAATAGTGCTCTGTAATCACTGTAGGTAAAATCAGGAGGCAACAACAAAAACATCCTCCTAATTTGGTATATATATCCAACTTATAAATGGTATCCAAGAGAATAGAATACAATGTGTAAGTTTAAATATATCACTAAGATTTTCCAATAAATAACCTAAATATACAAATAAATGGTGGAATACATCAGGACTCTAAAAAATGTATATTTAAAAGATATGTGCAGGGAAAGAAATAATAGAAATAATAATAGAAGAAATAGAAATAACAGAAATAACTAACCTACAAATAAACTGAGTTTGAAGTTATTCATGAATCAGTGCCAGTCACATACCCAAAGAACAAATATTTTTACTAGAGCCAAATTCAGAGTAAAATATCATGTTACATAGCTGGGATATGGTTAAGCTAAAAAAAAAAAAAAAAGACAAAGAAGAAAGGAAAAAAAAAATTATACCATCAACAAACAGAAGATTCTCAAGGTCACATTCACTCTTATTCTAATAAAAAAGTAACAATTAAGATTTTTAAAAGATACTTCTTAATTCATTATAGAAATAAACTAGTTCCACTTCCAGGAAGATAGGATAGCATAGACTTCTCTCTATTTCTAATGCTAGAGAGAGAAGATGACACTGAAAGGCAGGGAAAAAAAAATGGCAGACCAGTTAGGGACACCTCAGGACCCAAAGAAAGAAACAGTGGTGAGGTGCACAGATTATGTTTCTGCCTAATATATACCTGAGGTGCCTGGGTGGCTCAGTCGGTTAAGTGTCTGCCTTCAACTCAGGGCATGATCTCAGGGTCCTGGGATGGAGTCCCACGTCGTGCTCCCTGCTCAGTGGGGAGTCTGCTTCTCCCTCTCCACCCCCACCCCCGGGCCACCCATGTGCTCTCAGAAATAAATAAATAACCCAAACTTGGAGAACACAGCAACCCAGAAATGCCAATAGGTAGAGACATAAAACCTCCCCACAAAAAGCCAGTTTTCCCAAGCTAAAGGACCTGAAAGGGAGATCCCAGCAAGACAGAAAATTTTTAGACAACAACTATTCTACTCTAGCCCAAACACCACAGCAAAAAACTATAGTCCCATATGCACCAACACCAACACCAGGAAAGGTCAATGGGAAGTCTAGACTTCCACCTTCAACATGCTCTAAAACAAGGAACCTCCAATACCCCTCACTGGGGTAGCATACAATAAAACTTAATTGGTAACCTGGACTTCAAACCCAACTTGGCAATAAGGAGGCACCCTCAATCTCCCAGCTGGGGAAATGTCAAGGAGACCTACTAGAGAATTAGGACTTTCATCATCCCCCAGCAATAATGAGCCACCACCATCACCTGGGTCAGCACAAATCTCATGAGAACAGTAATGAGGCAATCCAACTACTCCAAGACTGAAAGGTATCAGTGGAGGTCTAAATGAGTGCCAGAATTCCCACCTTGGGCCAGAAGTTACAAGAACTGCCCCCCGCAACCCCTCACCACCCACACCCCCAGCCTTAGATACCAATGGAAACCAAGCAGAATACCTGGACTTCCATGCCCACCCAGTTATAACAAGGGCATATGTCCCCTTCCATTGCTGGAGCATTATCAGATGAAGCCAGATAAAACAGAAGTTTAAATAAGATCCAGAGTCTCAGAAAACAATATCCAAAATATCCAGGTTTCAACTGAGAATGACTTATGCCAAAAACCAAGATCCAAAACTGAATGAAAAAAGACAATTAACAGAGGCTGCTAAGATGATAGAAGACATTAGAACTATCTCACAAAAGCCTTTAAACATCCATCATAACAATATTTCAGTAAGCAATTATAAGTACACTTGAAACAAATGAAAATAGAAAGATCTAGGGGAACCTGGGTAACTTAGTTCATTGAGCATCCGGCTCTTGGTTTCTGCTCAAGTGATGATCTCAGGGTCATGAAACAGCCCTACATCAGGCCTCATGCTCAGCGAGGAGTCTGCTTAAGATTCTCTCCCTCCTTCTGCCCCTCCCCTGCTCACATTCACTCTCTCTCAAAATAAATAAATCTTTTAAAAAGTTAGAAATACCTAACAAAGAAACAAAAAGTTACAGTTAGAGGAGAAGAAAAGGAAAATGACATAAAAAGGGAACAAAACAGATATTTTAGAATTGGAAAATGCAGTAACAGAAATAAGAAACTCAGTGGGTGGGTTCAATACCAGAATGGGGAAGAATCACTAAACTGGAAGACAAAACAATACAAATTGCTTCATCTGAACTAAAGAGAAAATAGAAAAAATAAATGCATCTCAGGAACCTGTGGGACCCTAACACAAAATCTAACATTCATGTCATCAGAGTCCTAGAGGAGAAAGGTAGAGCTAAAAAAGTACTTGAAGAAATAATAGCTAAAAACTGTCCAAATTTGGCAAAAGACACAAACCTGAAATTAAAAAGCTGAGTTAACCCCAGAGTCAAAGAAATAAAAACACACATTATAGATAAACTTTTGAAAACTAAAGACGGGGGGAGAAAAATCTTTGAGCAAAAGAGAAATGATACCTTACCCGTACAGAAGAAACAAATCAAATGACAGCAGCTTTTTCATTAGAAACCATAAAGGCCCGTAGGAAGTGGCACATTTTTCAACTGCTGAAAATATCCTTCAGGACTGAAGGGGAAAGCCAGACATTTTCAAATGAAGGAAAACTAAGAAACTTTGTGATAGTTTGTTAAGTATTAACTTAGAACTTTTAAGTTTAGAACTTTTAGTCCTAAAGCAATAAAATTTTTGATAGCAGATCTACCCTAATAGAACGTTAACATAAGTTGACCAAACAGAATAAGATAAAGAACTTCAGAATATTAGAAAAATGGAAATCGAAATTAGCAAAAACAGGGTAAAACTAATACTTTCCTTCTTTTCTTGAGTTTTCTAAACTGTGTTTCATGTTGAAGCAAAAGTAAAAATCTTTAATGTGGTTCTCAATATACACAGAGGAAATATTTAAGACAACTATATTATAAATAGGGGAGAATAAAGAAACATAAAGGTGAGTATGGTTTCTATTCATCACTTGAACTGAAAAACTGATACCATTAGACCGTAATAAGTTAGATATATGAAATGTACACCTACGACAATGACTTTAAAAAGCTTCACAAGATTTACTCAAAATAACTACACATAAATGAAAATGGAATTCTAAATACTGTTCAAGTAGTCAACACGAAGGTGAAAAAAGAAAAACAAATTAAAAACATCCAACAAAAAGCAAAAACAAACAACTAAAATGTCAAACTTAAGGCCTAACCTACCAATAGTTACATTAAATGTAAATGGTCCTAATCTAGCAATTAAAAGACAAGATTGGCAGACTGGATTAAAAATATAATTCAACTATATGCTGTCTAAAAGAAACTTATTTCAAATACAATAATGTGGGCAAGTTGAAAGTGAAAGTGCAGAAGGTAGATAGCGTAAATATTACTCAAAAGAAAGTAGAACACACTAAAATACCACCTCACACCAACTAGTATGGCTATTAAAAAAAGAGAGAGAGACAATAACGAGTATTGGCAAGGATGTAGAAAAACTGGAACTCTCATACATTGCTGGTGGGAATGTAAAATCATACAGCTGCTGTGGAAAACAATTTGGCAATTCATCAAAAAAGTTAAACATAGAGATAACATATCACCCAGGAATTCCACTCTTGGGTAAGTACACAAGAGAACGGAAAATGTATGTCCACATATAAGTTTGCTCATAACAGCATTGTTGTTAATAGTCAAAAAGTGGAAACTCAGATGCCCACCTACCAATGAATGGATACACAAAACACAGAGTACCAGTATTATGAAATATTATTCAGCCACAAAAACAAATGAAGTACTGATACATGCTACAACATGAATCACCTTTGAAAACATGTTAACTGAAATAAGTCATAAAAGGTCACATATTGCATGATTGCACTTTTGGAAATGTTGAGAATAGGTAAATCCAGAGACACAGATTAAAAGTTGCCTGGGGCAAAAGTAAGTAGGAATGGGAAGTGACTATCAATGGATATGGGGTTTCTTTTTGAGTGATAAAATATAGTCTAAAATTAGATGCTGGTGATGGTTGCAAACATTACAAATATAATAAAAAAAACCCTCAATTGCACACTTTAAAGTGACTAAATATTATATATCATGTGAATTTAATCTCAATTTTTTAAAAAAGCAGGAATGGTTTTATTAAGGTCAGATAAACGAGACTTAAGAGAACAAAAAAAAACAAACAAACAAAAATTAGCAGAGTAGATACTCCAAAAAGACATAGCAATCCTAAAAGTGTATGAAACCAACAACATAGCTACAAAAACTATAACTCATAGGTGATAAAAAGATAAACTCACAATTCTAGTTGGAGACTTCAACACCTCTTTCAACCTTTTTCAACCGACAGAAAAACTGGACAGAATATCAACAAAGATATAGAAGATGTCAAAAACACTATCAACCAATAAACTCTTCTTGATATTATAGAACAGAATATACATTCTTTTCAACACCCTAAAGAATATATAACACAACAGATCATATTATTCTGAACCATAAAGGAACCTCAACAAATTTACAAGAATTAAAGTCAACAGACTTTGTTCACTGACCACAACAGACTAAAATTAGAAATCAATAAGAAAAAGATAATAGGAAAATCTCCAAATATTTGGAAGTTAAAACGATGCAGATATTCCACAAGTCAAAGAGGAATACTCAGGGAAATAAAACACATACACTGAACTGAATGAAAATACAACGTAACAAAATCTGTAGAACACAACTAAAGCAGTACAGAGAGGGAATTTAACAGCGCTAAATGGACACATTAGAAAAGTAAAAGTCTCAAGTCAATATCCTAGGTTCTTACCTCAAGAATGTAGAAAAAGAAGAACAAAATAAACCCAAAACAATCAGAGGTAGAATATAATAAGGATAGCAGAAGTCAATGAAATTTATTTTTTAAAAATTATTTTATAAAAATCAATAAAAGTGACAAACCACTAGCAAGACTAACAAAGAAAACAAAAACAAAAAAGTTATGAATAGCCAATATCAAGAATGAAATGGGATATCACTACCAACTCTGAAAACATCAAATAATTAATAAGAAAATACCATAAACAATACTTTAACAACTTTGATGATGTGGATCAATAAATCAAGAAACAAACAAAACCCTATCAAAAAGTGAAACTCCAGGGACAGATGGAGAATTACACCAAACCTTTTAAGGGGAATTAATATCCCTTCCATACAATCTCTTCCAGGACACAGAAGAGGAAGAAACACTTCCCATTTCATTTTATGAAGTCAGAATTATCTTGATTCCAAAAAACAAAGATATCACAAAAAAAGGAAAACTACATATAAAAATATTCCTTATCAATATACATGTGAAAATACTTAACAAAATATTAGAAAATGGAATTCAGCAATGAGTTTGTATGAGTATAAATATAAATGATATACAATGATCAAATAGGGTTTATTCCAGGAATAGATATTTAGTTCAATATTGGAAAATCAACGGAATCTACAATATGAACAATCTAAAGGAGAAAAATCAAGAAGATATCTATTGATGCAGAAAACACATCTGACAAAATTCAACATCCATTCCCAATAAAAACTTTCTGGGAAATAGGAAAAGAGAGCAACTTCCTTAACATGAGAAAGAACATCTACAAAAAAACCTAGAAGTACTTACTGGTGAAAGACTAAATGCTTTTGCACTAAGACTGGAAGAAAGCCAAGGATGCCAGCTCTCACTGCTGTTATTCAACAAACTGCTGGAAGTTCTAGCCAGTGCAACAAGAGAAGAAAGAGAAATAAGAGGCATATAAATGGGAAAAGGAAAAAAAAACAAAAATAAAACCTATCCCTTGTCCAGTTGATATAACTAAGTATAAAAAGCCCAAGGAGTATTTTTTTAACTTCCAGAATAAGTTCTTAAGAATGTGGGATATAAAACAAAAACAGAAAAATGCATTTATATATACTAGCAATGAATATATGTGCATACTAAATTAAAAATACAGTAACATTTATAATCACTGAATAAAATGAAATACATTGGAGTAAAATTAAAGTATTTGGACTTATATGCTAAAAACTATAAAATGCTGATGTAAGAAACCAATGATCTACATAAATGAAGAGACATTCAGTGTTCATAGACTCAGAGACTCAACAATATTTATGGAAAGGCAAATAAACTAGAATAGTTGAAAACAATTCCAAAAAGAAGCAAGTGGGAAGGATCAGTCTACTAATTTCAAGATTTATTATATAGCTACAGTAATCAAGACTATACAGTATTTTTGTGAAAATACATACATAGATCAGTAAAACTGAGTGGAGAATCTAGAAATACACGCATATGCCAAATACTTTTTGACAAAGCCGCAAATGCAATTCAATGAAAGAAAGACAGTCTTTTCAACAAATAGTGCTGGAAGAGGTGGACATCCAAAGGCAAAATAAATGAACCTCAACCTAGATCTAATATCTTATTTTTAAAAATGTCACATTGAATCATGGGCTTAAGTGTAAATGTAAAACTAAAAATTCAGGAGAAAAAAAAAAAGACAGGAGAAAATATGTGCAATCTAGTGAGAGGCAAACAGTTCCTTGACTAAAAAAACAAAAGCACCATCCATAAAGGAAAAATTGGGTTTTCACTAAAATGAGAAATTTTGGGGCACCTGGGTTGCTCAGTTGGTTAAGCGTCTGCCTTCGGCTCAGGTCATGATCTCAGGGGCCTGGGATGGAGCCCCGCATTGGGCTCTCTGCTCAGCAGGGAGTCTGCTTCTCCCTTTCCCTCTAACTGCCACACCCCACCCCTGCTCGTGCTCTCTCTCTCTCTCATAAAAATAAATAAAATCTAAAAAAACAAACAAACTAGAAATTTTGCTTTGGGTAACACCTTTTTAAGAAAAGGCAAGCTACAGACTGAGAGAAGATATCTGTAAACCACACATCTGACAAAGGACTAGTATTTAGAATATATAAAGAACTCTCAAAACTCAACAGTAAAAACACAAACAACCCAGTTAGAAAATGGGCTAAAACATAAACATCCATTTCATTGAAGGGATATACAGATAGCAAATAAGCATCTAAAAAGATATTCAACATCATTTGTATTGCTATCAAGGAAACAGAAATTACAACCACAATAAGGTATCACTACCCACCTACCCAACCAGCTAAAATGAAATAGTGACAAAATCAAATCTTGATGTGTATATGGAAAAAATGGATCACTCAGACATTGCTGGTGGGAATATAAAATGGTTCAGCCACTCCTGAAAACAGTTTGGCAGCTTCTTTCAAAACTAAACATGAAACTTCCATATAGCCCAACAACCACATTCCTGTTTATCCCAGAGAAATGAAAACTTATGTTCACACAAAAACGAGTACACAAAATGTTCACAGCAGCTTTATAAGTAATAGCCAAAAGCTAGAAACAACCCATATGTCCTTCAATGGCTATACAGCTAAACAAACTGTGAGGTATCTATACCATGGAATGCAATGCAATAAAAATAAACTATTGATGCACACATCAACTTAAATCTCCTGAGTATTCTGCTGAGAGAAAAAAGCCAACCCCAAAACATATTACATGATTTCTCTTATATGGTATGTCCAGAATAGGTAAACCACAGAAAGCAATTAGAAGTTACCAGGAGATGGGGCAGAGGAGGGAGGGAAGAGCGACTATGTAAAGGGTATGGGTGTCTTTATAGAGGGATGAAAAGGTTTTTAAACCAGATACAGTTGGCAGTTATCCTACACTGCAAATACACTAAATATCACTGAACTGTACACTTTAGAACGGTTAATTGTATGTAATATAAATTTCACCTCTGTATTAACAGAGAGAAAGAAAGAGAGAAGAGAGAAATCAATCGATCAATCAATCTAGAACAGGTTTAAAAAGAAACTGGTTCACATATTTAAAACCTCAACAAATTTGAACAACATCTATTTATTACCCTTTCAATCTCCCTTTTAGTTTACGTTTATGAAGATTCATTTGTGGAAGAATGTTCAGTGTTTAAAATATAAGCAGGTACCTGTTATAAGAGCTAAAGGAAAGAGAAATATAGGCACTTGTATAGCTGGGCCCACTATAAATCTTCATGAACTAATTAGAACACGTCATATATTCTTCAGCTAATTGCAGAGCTACCCCCAAAATAAGTATTTTATATTCCAAAAGTTTATCCAATCATGCCTAAAAAAAAAAAATCTAAAGTTCTTGAAGAACAAATACTGAAAACTACAAGGAAATATTACTTAAGTAGTTCTTCAAAAACATTTTTAAATATGTACACATAGCTTAAGAAGAAATTTTGGTAAGTGGCATTTCTTAATCATTATCAAAGAAAAACTTGAACATTATTCCCATGTCACTGAAAAATAATTTCTCATAACCAAGTCAGAAACAAATTTCATATACTAGATGCAATGCTTATACTGATGGGTTATTACACCAAGAGAGTATCAACCTTCAATCCCTGAATCATTCAAAAAATGTTTGCAGGAATACTTCCAGCCTCTATCTGGTCAAAGCACTAGAAGCTAAGTGGTGTCTACACAAACCAATCATTTCACCAGCAGTTTTATATTTCTTTAAAGCCTCATATAAAAAGCACCTGCCTAAAGTGAGTAATGGAGTTTTATATTCATTGCACTTAGGAACAGCGTATGTAACCTATTCCGTTTTCCTCCCTTGTGGAATATATTTCAGCTTATATTGCACAACACATTACCGATGCATATAAAGACTCTCTGATCAGCCATTTGGACTGCAGTCAGCAACCTGCCTGAGTGCCTTATTTTTTTTCCCTGCCCTAAATAACATACTTTATTCAACAACTCAAATGAAAAAATCTTTTAAAGATGGTGATCTTACTTTCTTAATAAATATAGAACACACATATGTGTACTAACAGTAACTGGGAAACAAATGCTAAGAGAATGCTTGAAAAAACTTTTGTGCAGTAATAGCTGAACACTAGTTGAACACATAATTCCAGGGGAATAAAACAGAAGCCCAGATGGGATACCTTCATGTCTGTTTTCTCTCTTAAGCAACCCACAATTAAAAAATTACTCTAAGCACACTAGAAACAAAAGCAAAGCTAAGACCCATTAAAGGCCTGGAAGTAAGGCCAAACTATTTTTAAAGTTGGATCAATCTCCTATCTGCCAGACCCCAAAATATTTCCAAGACATAAATATTCCAGCCACTGCCAAAAGTTCCTGAAGCAGGAATGAAGAGAAATTTTTAAAATAGTGATGATGAAAATGTAGCATGCTATTTTGTAGCTGAGACAGATCTGAAACTTAAGTGCAAATGATAAAAGAAATAATTTAGATTCAAGGGAATTAAAGAAATTTTTTAAAAATTAGGATATTTGCCATAATTATAAAATTTTGCTTGGTAATAGTGTAAAATACTGTAACATTTATTTTAACATATTGTAATATTACAGGTGAATGAGTAAATAATAAATAACTGACTGTGCAAGGCAAAAGCTCCATGCTGCCCCTTGCTGGTACCCTCATGTAATGACCTAAGGCCCATAGCTAGCATCAATTAATGAACATTTACTTAGACAAAACAATGCAAAATTCAGTATATTAAGTGATGAGGTATTCAAAGAGCTATAAAATATAGTGCCTGTCCTCTAACAGCCCACAATCCATTAAGCAAGAAATAAAAATATAACCAAAAATCTAGCTAATTCACCAATTACATCAAGACTAACATGAAAGCTGGGGAACTGGCAAAGCTGTGTGAGTCAGAACTTAAATCTAAAGCAGGGGCTCGCAAACTTTTCCTGTGGAGAGCCAGATAGCAAATATTTTAGGCTTTGTGAGTTGTTGCACTTATTCAACTCTACTGTTGTCGCACAACAGACCACAGACAGTAACTCAACAAATAACCAAATAACCATGCTGTGTACCAGTGAAAAACAGGCAGTGGGCTGGATTTGGCCCATGGGCCATGCTTTGCCAATCTCTGTTCTAGAACAGTTTTTCTCAAGCCTGGACCCACATTATATTGACACAAAGAGATTTTTGGTTTTTGTTTTTAAATGGCCAACATCCAGGCCCCACCCTCAGGGATTTCAAAATAAGAGGTCTGGTGGGGACCTGCACCTCAGTGTATTTTAGAAACTCTAACTACTGCTCTAGAGGCAAAGAGGTTTTGATCTGAGAAACCTACAAGACTGAAAGTTAATACCTGTGTACTTACACCCTCAAATTTTGGCCTAATAATGGAGAGGAAAAGGAACAATGGTGGGCCAGTCTGGAGACCAAAAGGCTAATAGTCACAAAATAATCTGGCATTACAAATCAAAGAGATATCTCCATTAACATGTATCTCACATCATTATTTACAGTAGTCAGGATATGGAAACAACAAGGTAAGTGTGCATCAATGGATAAATGGATACAGATGATGCGGTGTGTGTGTACTATATATAGGAATATTATTCAGCAATGAAAAAGAAAGAAGTCCTGTTTATAACAACATGGATAGAACCTGGAAGCATTACACTAAGTGAAATAAGCCAGACAGACAAAGAGAAATACTGCAAGGTATCACTTAAATGTGGAATCTTTAAAAAAAAAAAAAAGTCAAAGAGAGTAAAAACAGTGTTTGCCAGGCGGTAGAAACAGGGAGAAGTTGGTCAATAGACACAAACTTACCGCTAAAAGATGAATAAAGCCTAAGGATCTAATGTATATAACATGGTAACTAGAGTTAATAATACTGTACTTTATAATTAAAATTTGCTAAGAGTAAAATTTAAATGTTCTCGCTATATAGGTAGATAAAAATAAGTGTGATGGACGTGTTAATTAATCCTTTCATAATGTATATATCAAATCATGACTTTAAAAAATACAATATATCAAATCTTACAACTTTGTCAATTATACCCTAAAGAAGCTGAAAAAAAATCAATGACATTTGAAAAATAACTACAATCCAGAATAATTTCTTAGTGTTAGGTAAATTGAATAAGAAAAAATAAATACTCCTATCCCTCTATTTTGTCTATACTCCAAAAATATATCAGAATTGTTCTAATGTCTGAAGTAAAGGTATTTAGCAAAGAAACTTATCACTAAGAAAAAAATCAGCAAAGTGGACTCTGAAATTTATAGAACCAATTATAAATTCATTTTGACTTGTTACATTCTTACAGTGTTCAAGGTATGATGACAAATGCTTAGGAAGCAGCTAGGACTAAGACAAACACATTCCCTCTCCCCAGGATGTTTAAATTCTAGCAGAAAATAGCTAAGGTATATTGAACCTTTAAATATGTGCAAGGTATCATGCACAATGCTTTATATTACTTTTTCTGAAATATCATAAAAATAACATGAGTTATATAAATAGCACTATCATCACTGAAAAACAGAATTGGAGAGCTTGTCAAAGGTCACACAAAATGACCAAACTGGGACTTGAATCCAGTTTGACACTGAAGGCCATGTACTTAAACACTGTATTACAAAGATTCACTAACCACTAAAAACAATTACACCACCACCAAAATGAAGATGAAACATGAAAGAAAGCACAAGAGACCCAGAGAATAAGAGAGAATAAATCAGTCACATTCATTTAGAGCTGCTCCCTGTACCAGAGGCATAAGCTCAGGTAGCTAATAACAAAGAAGGTCTTCGATGATGAAGGACTCATAAAGCTCAATGTTATATAGTCCTTCCTGTTTATTTTAGTAAGCACTCATATGGACAAATATTGACAAGTAATAAATACACTGATTATTTAGGATCTCATAACACAGTTTACCAATTTTAAGATACATGGACAAAATGAATATTCTTAATGCAGCTACGGAACATTCTTCTAAAATGCAACTATCTTACAAACAGATGAAGAGAGCTTTCAGAGCCATGTGCCAGTAACCACCAGGAAAATAAAATGTGGGAATGCTTTTTTAAATTCTTAAAGTCCTCAACATTTTTTTCTCCATAGCATAAACATTTTTTTTTTTTAAAGATTTTATTTATTTGACAGAGAGACACACAGCGAGAGAGGGAACACAAGCAGGGGGAGTGGGAGAGGAAGAAGCAGGCTTCCCGCTGAGCAGGGAGCCCGATGCGGGGCTCGATCCCAGGACCCTGGGATCATGACCTGAGCCGAAGGCAGGCGCGCAACGACTGAGCCACCCAGGTGCCCCCATAGCATAAGCATTTTTGTTCTGTAATCATGATAGATCCTTACATGCTGAAAAGTTTGACATATCTTGCATATGCTTCTTTTAACATTTACATTAATAAACTTTCAAGGGAAATGCTAAATAATATTTGAAAAAAGCAAACTGTAACATTCACAAATTAACAATTAATTCTAGAAACCTATATATTTATAAAAACTCCACTGGTTCAGGTTTCATTTTTTTTTTTTAATATCAGTAATTCTTAATGCAACTTGAAACATTTATAATCTTATAAGTTCCAAAGAATTATTTTATAACTTGGCTTAATTTGTGAGAAAATAGTTTATATGAATGCCAGTTGTACTTCTTTGGAAAGACAAATGTAAACCTATTTAGTGATCTGATTTTCTCTTTCATCTTGTCTCCAGTTTCTGTGTAGATTTACAATGTTCATTGTTTCCAATTTTAACAAATCACCTAATGGCAGAAAGGAAAATATGTTAACCTTGGAATTATTTGCAGTTGGAGAAATCCCTTTTGTCTGGCCCATACAGGGCCTGCAATCTGTTTTAAACACAGATTGTCTGTCTTTCGTCTGACAGCCACCAAGCTGCACAAATTACTTTCTGCCTGTTCACCTGTTTGCAGCTGCGTCTGCAAGCTAAAGATTCTGCAGTTTGACTTGAGCAACCACTTCAGGATTGATGACATGTGCTGCTGATAAAGTGAGCAATTTGAAGAAATTACTGGCTATAGTTATTGAAAGACATCTGGGCATGAGCTGAGAACTAGAAGCCTTCAATCATGTGCTTGCAAACCTGCAGCGGCGGCAACGGTGTTTGAAGTGATACCCTACTAAAAGAAGCTGGCCCTGCCACTAAATAACCAAGCAATGTATGGAACATAATCTCTCAAATGAGTAATAAAAGGCTCTGTCTTGTAGCTGTAAAAATGTGACGCTTGGTCCTTTCTTAAAATATTCTTTTATTTTATTTAAAATTAATCTTTTCTTTATTAACGATCTTTCCTGTTTCTATTCTTTTATGAGTTAACTTTACATCTATTATTTCCTACATAATTAATTTATTTCAAACTCGTACTACTACTGCCATAAAAAAAGAAGTCAACATTTATTCAATACCTTCTACATGTGCCACACCCTAACCCTGGGACAAGTTTTATGTCTATCACCTTATTAATACATCAACTTTATTAAAATAGAATTACTATTCCCTTTCCCTAGTGGAAAAACTCAACTATAACTCTAGGAAACTAACCTAATGTCACACAATTGTGAGTAACAAGGCTACAGTTTGTCTCCTTAACAAGAGCTCATTCAACTATACTATACTGCCTTTCTGCTCTGCCTTTTTTTGGAATTTTCTAGTCTCTTGATGTATTTCTGATGTGTAATTCATTATACGTCGTGCCAGACCATTCTATCACTCAGGTTAGCCATTAGGAAATATGGTTTAGTTTTTCCTCTACTTTTCTGTCTCATTATATAAAGCTTATTCCAAATGAAGCAGTCTTTATGAACTGAGAAGCCTGATTCAATCAAAAAATAAAATAAAATATTAAAAGAAATCATACTTTTTAAAAAAAAGATGTATTCATTTATTTATTTCAGGGAGGAGGGGCAAAGGGAAAGGAGGAGAGGGAATCTCCAGCAGACTCCCCACTGAGCGCGAGCCCGACACAGAAGGCTCAATCCCAGGACCCTGAGATCATGATATGAGCCGAAATCAAGAGTCGGATGCTTAACCGACTGAGCCACCCAGGTGCCCCCAAAATTCATAAATTTAAGACTAAGGGACAACTCTAAAAACTCAGACCCTTTTCACATTTGTTGAAATAAGATGATAAAGTTCAAGTAAAATCATACTGGAAATAAAAGCAAATGCACAGCCTTTTATGACAAAGCAATGCCTACTACTCAAGAAAAAGAAATCATACCTACTAAGGTGCTACTTAATAAAAGTAAAGGCATTAATAATAATTACAAGTTTAGGGTAACAATGAATAATACTCATTATAGAAAACATCAGCACAAATATACTCAAATAAGGAACTACGATAAGGCAGTTCTATAAATACAAAGTCAAAACAAACTTCCATCAATGCCAGAATAAGAATCAATATATTTAGATGTACATATGTGAAGCACACATTCAGCATGTTTCAATTGCAAAATTGGATAGAATAAGCCAATGTATCTTTATATTATTAAATTTTTCTAATTAAAATTAATGATTTTGTACAAGCACTTGAACTCCTTTTCTCTCCTTACAAATATTTATAAACTAGTACAGATCAAATAAAGTGATGGAGAAAAACCATTAGAAATTATAGGTAAAGCAAAACCAAAATATAACCATTCAGATAACCAGTTCTTGTTGTGCAAGATCTAAGAAAATTCTTAATTTGTACACATATTTCAAATATAGTAAAAGTCAGTACTTTTAAAAAGTCAACTGAAACATGCCATGCCGATTAATACTAGAAATAAGAAAAATTCATTAGCTGGTAAGCCATGATAACTCTCCGAGGAAATGACTATCAAACACTAATCAGATAGAAGAATTCCAACTATAATAAATCTGCAGGTAAGTAGCAGACATGAGAAGTCTACTTTGCAAGTATTAATTTGAAGATCAATTTCCCAACTATCAAATTATTATTCTTGTTTAGAATGGACACATTAAATAAAACAGATATATTCATTTAGTTAGAGGTAACATGTTAAAAGAAACCAAAACCGTGACTCTTTCAAAACCTCTTCTGAATAAATGGCTTTTCTACTGTTTTTATGTTGATCTTTAAATTTCCCTAGACTCAAAAAATATTATCCCTATAAATACCGGTATTTTTCAGAAGAAACTTAAATACATTGGTAAAAATGCCACCCAAAACTATCATTTCAGCTTGCTAAAATTAAGTATACTGATAATACAGAAAGGCAAAAACCTTCAAGTTAAGTAACTATATAAATTTGGTTTTCACAATTCAGGATTCATAAATTGGATTAAACACAGCCCTGACTAACTCTAGCCACAAAAAAGGATATATATATCATTAATGATTATAATCAAAATCAAGCTTTTATTTCTATAATGATACAGCAGTAATAACATGCTTCCACACAAAGATAATAGTTAAGAAATACCATGCATGTATGTCACTATCCTCTTTCCTAGTCATGTCAAGAGTTCCTATTTTTAATAGCACCTTTTATTTTAAAAGACCTAAGTCGTGAGAACATTCTTATGTACCACTTCATAACTTTGACACAAAGTACGTATAAAAAGATTAGACTTTATTTGGTATAAAATCAGTTGGCAGTTTTACATCTGTGCATGCAACATAAATACACCAGCTGGCATCTCAAGCACACACACATATGGACTTCAAAACAGAAACTTCCTTATGTGCAGCACTGCCAGGGTAATTTTGTATCCTCTGCATACTACTGCTATTTGTCAGGCCCTGCAGGTGTGCACTGCACATAAACACACAGCTGTAGTCCAGCAAGCCAAGTGTTCCATCAAACACATAAAGGGAGACCTCAGCAGTTGGATTAGTCATCCTTACAACAGGTCCAGGGAGAACAATATGGGTTAGTATTTTTGGAAAAAGCATGGATGGGAAATTTATGATTATGCTAGTCTTACCAAATAACTGGTGGATTGTGTCATTTTTAAAGCAATTTCTCCTTATTAAGTTTTTGTTCGCATGGCCAGAGAAAAGTGAAATTTGTTTTTTTAGCTTTCAATATAAGCAATAATCTATAAATTGGCTTATTAAGTGAAAAATGTAAAAGGGTTTTCAGATCTGTCTTTGGTTTTTGGAAGCTACTGCCAACGCATACCTTGGCTATGATATTTACAAATCATAATCAGTATACCTTAAAACATTTACCAGTTCTGTAATACATTTTATCGTATCTATAATTCTACTTTTCAATTCATATGCATTTAAGATTAATGTGCAATGTGTGTGATTTCTGACCAGAATTACCCAGAACATTTAACTAGGAAAAGTTACATGCTATGTTAACATTAAACTATAAACAAATATTTAGTTCTCAAATATGATATGAGAGTACATTAACCTACAAATGGCTAGGGAAATAAATGAAAATATAAGACATGAACCTTTTGCACTCATGTGAAATCTCCCAACCAAATTAAATGTGACCTCATTAATATTCTTTAAAATGCCAGGTAAGCACTTTAGGCAGTTGATAATTATGACTACTTTAACCACATTTCCCCCCAAACGCTCAAAGTCCACCTGGCAGTTGACAAAACATGAAAGATAACTTAGAAAACTAGCTTGAATGCATTATGTCTAATATACTAAACTTCAATGAACTTGAGGTCAAAGAGTTAGTAATCAAGAAACACCAGCAGTCTCTGACATCAGGTGATTCATGTTTGCTTCTATATGGACGGTAAGAAGGAACTTAAAAATCATATTAATCTGATACAAATTCCACCTTTCTACTAGAAGCCTAACTTTATTAAGTACTACCCTAATCTAGCCACAAAAATACGATCTAAAGTAGGAGGAGATAAAGTAAATGAGAGGTAAGGAGTAAAAGGCTTAAAATTATCAAAATTCTTTTTAAGTAAATTATCTCATCTTATTTTGTTCTTTTATGTAACTATAAATAGGAAATACTGGGAATTCAACCTGGATCCCCATATTACTGATGGGTCCCTGAGGTGTGATTCATAGCTCTTTAAAGCTTCCTAGTAGCCTTAAATGCTCCAGGTTGGATCAGGCTAAGTTTTGTTTCTGAACCTCAGAACAACCCTTTACCTACAATCTGTGTCAAACATTTACATCAGTATACTTTGGCCCGAAATACTGTCATCAAGAAAAGTGTCAAATGGTAGGGATGAGTAAAGTATCTTGGCATTCAATGTCCACATTAACATACATTTAAAAGAAATTTTAGTTAATACTAACTGTTCCAGTTGTTTATTCCAGTGGAACTACTCCAAAACTTGGTGGCTTAAAACAACAATCTATTTTTATCCCTTACAATTTTGTAGATTTTTGGACTCATCTGGGTGGTTCTTGCCTGAGTCTCTCTCATGCAGCTCCAGTCAGACGGCTGGGGATAAAACAATCTGAAGTCTCATCTGAGCTAGAGATTCAAGATCACTCATGTCAGATCCATCAGTCAAGATGACTGGAACATTTGAGAGCCAGATTGGCAAGCATCTCTCTCTCTCTCTCTCTCTCTCATTCCTTACATTAGTCTATGTGGCTAGCTTCAGCTTCCTCACAACATGACAGTCTAAGGGACACTGGACTTCTTAAATGGTGGCTAACTTCGTCCAAAGCAAATATTCCAAGTGACTCAGGCAAAAGCTGCAAGGCCTCTTATAACCTACCCTCAGAAGTCATACAGTAACACCCTCTCTACAATGTATCAGTCAAAAGCAAGTCATCACAGGACTAGCCCAAACTCAAGGGGATGGGTCTATAGAAGGATATAAATAATGAGAAGCATGACCCATAGCCATCTTAGGAGACTGGCTACAACATTAGAACCATAATATTGTTTTAAAATGCTATGTTTTGCTTGTAATTAATATGTTAATGATTTAATATTTTATTTTTATATTTTATTAATGATATTAGTATGTATGGATTTGATTATAAATTATAGCAACCAAGGTATAATAAGTTATGATACACATTTCATTTTTTTCAAGTTGGTTTCACTGACTCCTTAGAAGTTTAGAAGTTAAATCTATACCTAAGACTAATTCTAATTGTTTGCCTCAGTCACCAAAAATGAGACATCTTTAGGAATTTAAAATATTCACTACAAATACTGAAAAGCTAGTCATTTACCTAAATGAATCATATCTCACTTGTTTAGAAGTTCTATACTTAGTAAACAATTACTAGGACTTTTAAGAGACCTCTTAAAAGGAAATGAATTGGGAGTCAGGGGAGCAGGGTTAATTAGAACAAATAGCCAGCTATCTACACACACATACACACATGTACAGACAACACCCATGAAAAACCATAATGAGTAGAATACTCTTGTTTGTGGGAAGTTGGGAGCAATTCTATAATGCTAAGAGCTAAATTAAAGGATGCATTTCTTCAGGACATAATAGAATAAAATAAGAACTGGGGGGAAAAAAAGGAATACTTAAAATTTTTCATTATTTGGTAGGGGGATGTTCTATCCTCTACCCATTTAAAAAATACTGAAAAACAAACATTAAAAACCGTAAAAAGGCAAAATCCCCATAATTACATGGCTTTTTTAAAGTTTATAAAAAAGGGGGTCTACCATACTCTACTCCCCACCTCATCCATATCCTACGTTTTCCCAAAAGGTAACAACTGGTACTTGTTTTATATGTACCATAAAACATTTTCCACACCCAAATATCAATCTACCTACCTACCTGACCTGTCTATCCATCATTAACATACACACATGTATGCACACACATACATGAATACAACAATCATTCTCTTAATAAAGCTGGCATGGTGCTGTACATATTGGTCTGCAACTCATTTTTCCTTAGAACCTATCAACCTATCCTACCTATTTTAATAAATGATGGATATTAAATAGGATAGTATAATTATGCATAGCAGGGATATATTGTGTGTGTGTACATATATACATATATATATATATATACACCTCAATGAATCACATAAACATTCTATTGAAAGAAAAAAAAACAGATACAAAACAATATATGCTATATGATTGCATTTACATGAATTTCAAAGATAGGCAAAACTAACCTACAGTGACAAGAAATCAGAACAACTGATCAGGACTAACTCATAAGGGTACATAAAGAAACTCCCTGACACAATCTGGAAAACTTTTAAATCATTTCTGGTCTAAGACACAGAAGACCATGTGTCAACAGACCATTTAATACCTTTACTTCTCTTTTTTCAATTGCAAATAAATAACTCTCAAAATACTAAGTCATTGTTTTCCACATTTGGAAACAGTAGAGGAAGCTGAGGTTCTGAGAGGTCAAGTAACTTAACTGAACTCCCAGGACTAATCAGGGAGAAGCCACATCCACAACTCCAGCTTTCTCAGTCCTGATTCACAGCTATTTCTCCTTTCTCTTTTAATAACGTACTTTGTAGACTATATTACAAGTTTTATTGGAAGTTGTCACCTGTTCCAAGCAAAAGCAGTAGGAAAAATAAAGACAAATCTACATTTAAAACATAAGGGCCTTGAAATTACTCTGCCAAGTCTTCCTCCTAAAGTAAATATAAACCTTAGCTGCTTAAACACAATTGACGTAATGAATTGGAAAAAAGAAGATAGTGAGAAAACACAACTGAAAAGTTATGCTTCGATTTATCACATTGATTTTTTGCTGGTAGATTTACAGATAATTTTTATTTCATTCTATGTATTTTCTAGTATTTCCCATATTCTACAATGTATTTTTGTAAAAAAAAAAAAAAGGTATATAAAATGTTAAATATCTAATAAAAGACATTCCTTTTGACCTACAGTCCCACAGTTTAGATCCATCTTACAGAAGAACATAAAAAATATATGGATATTAATATGCAAAGTTATCTGTTATACCACTATGAGTGGCAAAAAGAAGGAAATAAATGTTCATCAAGAAGGGAATAACTGAATAAATAATAGTACTCAAATAGTATAAAGCAGTATGCAGCTATTAAGTAGAACAAGTTACATTTCTACTATTATGCTGGAATAATACCCATAACAATGGTATTAACTGAAAAGGCAGGTTCCTAAATATGTGTACAAACTCATTTAAATACAACACATGCATTCAACACAAACCTATACAAATGTGTTTGTACAAGCACAGAGAAAGTGAGGTGAAAAAGGAGGAGTGGAAAGGAAATTAACTCTTTAAAAAATATTTCTTTATATATCCATAAATTGCTTCATGTGTTAAAATAAACATGCGTTACTTTAACTTAATAAAAAATTTAATGATTTAAAACAAATGCCCAACCTTTATATCTTTTATAAGCAATATATAATCAAAGAATAACCAAGAAAAAAGAAAGTTATTCTCTTATAAGGTCAATTAGGGAAATATACTACTATATTACAACTTTTTTTTTTTAATTGACAATGCTTCAAAAGCCAAACTGGCGGTTTACTGCAGAGATTATTAAGACATACTCTCAGGATATGGCACTGGTGGAATGCCAGAAAAACCAAAGTGAACTGTACAATATAAAGATAAATGTTACTATTATTCAGGCTATTGAACATTTCAGACATCTTATAGCAATATTACTCATTTTTATTTTCCACGGACTACAATCAACAAAACTGCTTTATAATATTATTTATTTTGCAAAGTTTAGCACCACAAGATGAGTATAACGTAATCTGAGTGATTTTATCAATCCAAATATGAAGCCTCAGGCATTCAAATTAAGTAACATTCCTTGAATGTACTTAAGAATGTTCAAAGTTCATGACAGTATGGATATAACTGTACAAAAGAATTTCAGATTTATACAGATGTGGAAGTCCTGCCACTAAATGGTAAAGAGAGTAAAGGTCAATCACTAGTATCAAAACCACCCGGGTGCTTATTAAAAGTCAGATAGAAAGGACTCACCTACACAATAGGATGGGCCTGAGACCCTGCATTTTAGCAGCACCTCCAAAGTGATTCTTAGGCAATGAAACTTTGAGACATTTTGTCTTTTTATTTGACTAAGTCAAATAAGTATCTTCCTCTCTGAGTTGAATCTTTTGAGTGGGAGAGAGAGATTTGTAAAATCCTAAAAATCAATGTTACCATAGGATAAATATATCTAAAACATACTATTATTCACTAGACTAAATACATTATACAACAGCTAAATGCCACCATAAGGCATATTGTGCTTTGTATATAATGGTAGTTATTCTTCAATACCCAGTTAATCTCTCAGTGCTTAAAATTAGTTATTTTAACTATTTTGACTATGAAGTGAAATAAGAAACTGGCCAATAACTATCAGTATTAATATGAAGCATCTGCACATTTCAAACTTTTTTTTAGATTTTTCATATGAAACTAATTTCTCATGAAATTTTTTTCTTTTCCAATATAAGTTTTATTATAGTCTAACATCCTTTGACTTTTGAGTTCTACTGAAATGGAGCCAGAATACACAGGAGAAAAAATTCTTGCCAAAATTTAATCTATACTTACCAACTATTAGGTCCAGATTCACTCATCCTTCAATACTCAGTACAAGTATCTTTTTTTTTTTTTTTTTTTTTACCTAACCTTGCCTCATGGCCACTTGTTCTCTCCCCTTCTCCATCCCCACATGCTGGACTAAAAGGTAGGTAACATTTAAGTATTTATGTTTCCTACATTTAAAAACTGGTAAATACTAGAGACCAGAATCCATTCACTCAAAACATTTATTTTGTGCTTAAGTAATCACAAACATTGTCTTTTCCCACAAAAACTATCTTAAATTTATTTAAAGAAATGAATAATAAGAAATTATGATGAAATGTAGTAAGTCCTAGGATAGGAGAAGCATAGGAGGCCTTTAAATTATACAGAAAAGGGGTCCTTGGCTTGATCCAGAGAAATGATACTAAAAGAGAAGCCAGAAAAAGGAGTGAGGGTAGAGTGACTTGGAGTGAAAAGCATGAGTCACATACCTAAGGAAAGAGCAAGGACTCTGTTCAGGAGCTATTACAGAAGCTCAGTGGGATTGGAACCTGCACACACCCCTCATCATCTTGGGTGATAGGGGTGATAGGACATGAAAGCTGGAAAAATGGGGATCATGAAGAACTTTGTGAGGGATGTGGCCATTCCTAAGTGAAAAAACAACCACCCAAAAGTACATATTATAGTCAAGTAACTATAGTATAGCCTACTGTCCAAAAACATCTATAAAATTTTTTCTGTTTTTAAAAGATTTTTATTTATTAGAGAGAGCACACAAGCAGGGGGAGTGGCAGGCAGAGGGAGAAGGAGAAGGCGGCTCCCTGCCAAAAGCGCCACCCAGGCACACCTACTTTTTGTGTTTTAATCCTATTAAAATGTAACGGTGATAGGATGTTAGCAAACGTGATAAAATCATTATAAAGTATGAAATAATGTTTCATACTTAAGTCATTAAGAACAGATTTTTAAAATTCTGTTGAATTGATATCAACAAATGAATTTTATGTTAGATTTATCATTAAAGCAAAATCCATAAAAACTCTTTTCCAGACCTTAGACAATGCCTCTGTGACAAATTTGGTCAATGAAAGTGAATGGAAAACAGTAGTGCTTTGAAGCATCAGCCAGTAAATGCTACCGTGGTTTACCACGAGTGGTATGCACACCATATTAGACCACAGTTAATTAAATTAAACCAGTTTTTGTATTGTTAAAATGTGTCCTGTATTATTTATTTGGATACTACACAACTACTTTTAAACCTTAAGGTCTCCATCTCCCACTCATAGTAAACACTATTCTTTGCCATCCAACTGGTAATGGAATCAATAAGTGCTACCATAGTGCCCTACAGTAGCGAAAACAAAAAAGCAAAATTTTCTTTTATTTACGGATCACCCTCTATTTCACAGTAAGTACTTTCAATAACTATCTTAAAAAGGAACTGAGAGTAAATACTGTACATATTGAAATAAGGGGAAAATGAGATAACATTTAGAACATGTTTTTATGGTAGTATTCTTTGTGTTTAAATGTTGGAAGGTACTTTGGTTTCTTTTTTTGAAGTGGATTACTTAGTTGAAAAGAAAAATATTTGGCGATGGTTCTGATTGTACATGTTGAAACGTCTAAGAAATCCTTCAAATTTATATATAATATACAATCTACTAATTGTTAATTAAAATAGAAACTAGCCAGTGGGAGGAGCAAGATGGCAGAGGAGTAGGAGACCTAAATTTCGTCTGGTCCAAGGAATTCAGCTAGACAGGGATCAAACCATTCTGAACACCTATGAACTGAACAGGAGATTGAAGAAAAGAAGCAGCAAATCTCTGAACATAAAAGTGACCACTTTCTGGAAGGTCTCTTCTGATCTGTTAAGTGTATATTTTTCTGGGGTCGTTGTTACCCTGTTAGCATTTTGTTCTCTCATTCATCTATTCGCCTCCGGACAAAATAACAAGACAGAAAAAATCACCTCAAAAAAAAGAACAAGAGGCAGTACCAACTGCCAGGAACCTAATCAATACGGACATTAGTAAGATGTTGGAATTAAAGTTCAGAATGATGATTTTAAAGATACTAGCTGGGCTTGAAAAAAGCATGGAAGATATTAGAGAAACCCTTTCTGGAGAAATAAAAGAACTAAAATCTAACCAAGTCAAAATCAAAAAGGCTATTAATGAGGTGCAATCAAAAAAGGATGCTCTAACTGCTAGGATAAATGAGGCAGAAGAGAGAATTAGTGATATAGAAGACCAAATGATGGAAAATAAAGAAGCTGAGAAAAAGACAGATAAACAACTACTGGAACACGAGGGCAGAATTTGAGAGAGAAGTGATACCATAAGACAAAACAATATTAGAATAATTGGGATCCCAGAAGAAGAAGAAAGAGAGAGGGGGGCAGAAGGTATACTGGAGCAAATTATAGCAGAGAACTTCCCTAATTTGGGGAAGGAAACAGGCATCAAAATCCAGGAGGCACAGAGAACCCCTCTCAAAATCAATAAAAATAGGTCAACACCCCAACATCTAATAGTAAAACTTACAAGTCTCAGAGACAAAGAGAAAATCCTCAAAGCAGTTCAGGACAAGAGATCTGTAACCTACAATGGTAGAAACATTAGACTGGCAACAGATCTATCCACAGAGAACTGGCAGGCCAGATAGGACTGGCATGAAATATTCAGAGCACTAAATGAGAAAAATATTCAGCCAAGAATACTATATCCAGCTAGGCTGTCATTGAAAATTAAAGGAGAGATAAAAAGCTTCCAGGACAAACAAAAACTAAAAGAATTTGCAAACACAAAACCAGCCCTACAAGAAATATTGAAAGGGGTCCTCTAAGCAAAGAGAGAGCCTAAAAGTAACATAGACCAGAAAGGAACACAGACAATATACAGTAACAGTCACCTTACAGGCAATACAATGGGACTAAATTCCTATCTTTCAATAGTTACCCTGAATCTAAATGGGCTAAATGCCCCAATCAAAAGACATAGGGTATCAGATTGGATACAAAAAACAAGACCCATCAATATGTTGTGTGCAAGAGACTCATTTTAGAACCAAAGACACCCCCAGATTGAAAGTGATGGGGGGGAAAACCATTTACCATGCTAATGGACACCAAAAGAAAGCTGGGGTGGCAATCCTTATATCAGACAAATTAGATTTTAAACCAAAGACTATAATAAGAGATGAGGAAGGACACTACATCATATTTAAAGGGTCTATCCAACAAGAAGATCTAACAATTCCAAATATCTATGCCCCTAACATGGGAGCAGGCAATTATATAAGCCGATTAATAACAAAAGCAAAGAAACACATCGACAACAATACAATAATAGTGGGGGACTTTAACACCCCCCTCACTGAAATGGACAGATCATCTAAGCAAAAGATCAACAAGGAAATAAAGACTTTAAATGACACACTGGACCAAATGGACTTCACAGATATACTCAGAACATTCCATCCCAAAGCAACAGAATACACATTCTTCTCTACTGCCCATGGAACATTCTCCAGAACAGATCACATCCTAGGTCACAAATCAGGTCTCAACTGGTACCAAAAGATTGGGATCATTCCCTGCATACTGTCGGACCACAATGCTTTGAAACTAGAACTCAATCACAAGAGGAAAGTCGGAAAGAACTCATATACATGGAGGCTAAAGAGCATCATACCAAAGAATGAATGGGTCAACCAGGAAATTAAAGAAGAATTGAAAAAATTCATGGAAACCAATGAAAATGAAAACACAACTATTCAAAATCTTTGGGATGCAGGAAAGGCAGTCCTAAGAGGAAAGTATATAGCAATACAAGCCTTTCTCAAGAAACGAGAAAGGTCTCAAATATACAACCTAACCCTATACCTAAAGGAGCTAGAGATAGAACAGCAAATAAAGCCTAAACCCAGCAGGAGAAGAGAAATAATAAAGATCAGAGCAGAAATCAATGAAACAGAAACCAAAAGAACAGGAGAACACATCAACGAAACTAGGAGCTGGTTCTTTGAAAGAATTAATAAGATTGATAAATCCCTGGACAGACTTATCAAAAAGAAAAGAGAAATGACCCAAATAAATAAAATCATGAATGAAAGAGGAGAGATCACAACCATCACCAAAGAAATACAAACAATTATAAGAACATATTATGAGCAAGTTTATGCCAGCAAATTAGATAATCAGGAAGAAATGGATGCATTCCTAGAGACGTATAAACTACCAAAAGTGAACCAGGAAGAAAGAGAAAACCTGAACATACCTATAACCACTAAGAAAATTGAAGCAGTAATCAAAAATCTCCCAACAAACAAGAGCCCAGGGCCAGATGGCTTCCCAGGGGAATTCTACCAAACATTTAAAGAAGAATTAGGGCTCCTGGGTGGCTCAGTTGGTTAAGCGACTGCCTTCGGCTCAGGTCATGATCCTGGAGTCCCAGGATCGAGTCCCACATCGGGCTCCCTGCTCTGCTTCTCCCTCTGACCTTCCCCCCTCTCATGTGTGCTCTCTCTCTCTCTCACTCTCTCAAATAAATGAATAAATAAAATCTTTAAAAAAAATAAAAATAAAAAAAAGAAAGAAGAATTAATACCTATACTTTTGAAACTGTTCCAAAAAATAGAAATGGAAGGAAAACTTCCAAACTTGTTTTATGAGGCCACCATTACCTTAATCCCAAAACCAGACAAAGACCCCATCCAAAAGGAGAATTACAGACCAATATCCTTGATGAACATGGATGCAAAAATTCTCACCAAAATACTAGCCAATAGGATCCAACAGTACATTAAAAGGATTATTCACCACAACCAAGTGGGATTTATCCCTGGGATGCAAGGTTGGTTCAACATCCGCAAATCAATCAACATGATACATTAATAGAAGAAAGAACAAGAACCATATGATCCTCTCAATAGATGCAGAAAAAGCATTTGACAAAGTACAGCATCCTTTCTTGATCAAAACTCTTCAGAGTATAGGGGTAGAGGGCACATACCTCAGTATCATAAAAGCCATCTATGAAAAACCCACAGCAAATATCATTCTCAATGGGGAAAAACTGAGAGCTTTCCCCCTAAGGTCAGGAACATGGTAGGGATGCCCACTATCACCACTGCTATTCAACATAGTATTAGAAGTCCTAGCCACAGCAATCAGACAACAAAAAGAAATAAAAGGCATCCAAATCGGCAAAGAAGTCAAACTCTCACTCTTTGCAGATGATATGATACTTTATGTGGAAAACCCAGAAGACTCCACCCCAAAACTGCTAGAACTCATACAGGAATTCAGTAAAGTGGCAGGATATAAAATCAATGCACAGAAATCAGTGGCATTCCTATACACCAACAACAAGATAGAAAAAAGAGAAATTAGGAGTCAATCCCATTTACAACTGCACCCAAAACCATAAGATACCTAGGAATAAATCTAACCAAAGAGGCAAAAAATCTGCACTCAGAAAACTATAAAATACTCATGAAAGAAACTGAGGAAGAAACAAAGAAATGGAAAAACGTTCCATGCTCATGGACTGGAAGAACAAATATCGTGAAGATGTCAATGCTACCTAGAATAATCTACACATTTAATGCAATCCTGGTCAAAATACCATCAACTTTTTTCAAAGAAATGGAACAAATAATCCTAAAATTTGTATGGAACCAGAAAAGACCCCAAATAGCCAGAGGAATGTTGAAAAAGAAAAGCAAACCTGGTGGCATCACAATTCCAGACTTCAAGCTCTATTACAAAGCTGTCATCATCAAGACAGTATGGTACCGGCACAAAAACAGACACATAGATCAATGGAACAGAATAGAGAGCCCAGAAATGGACCCTCAACTCTATGGTCAACTAATCTTCAACAAAGCAGGAAAGAATGTGCAATGGAAAAAAGACAGTCTCTTCAACAAATGGTGTTGGGAAAACTGGACAGCTACATGCAGAAGAATGAAATTGGACCATTTCCTTACACCACACACAAAAATAGACTCAAAATGGATGAAAGACTTCAATGTGAGACAGGAGTCCATCAAAATCCTAAAGGACAGCACAGGCAGCAACCTCTTCGACCTCCGCCGCAGCAACTTCTTCCTAGAAACACTGCCAAAGGCAAGAGAAGCAAGGGCAAAAATGAACTATTGGGACTTCATCAAGATAAAAAGCTTTTGCAGAGCAAAAGAAACAGTCAACACAACCAAAAGACAACTGACAGAATGGGAAAAGATATTTGCAAATGACATTTCAGATAAAGGGCTAGTATCCAAAATCTATAAAGAACTGATCAAACTCAACACCCAAAGAACAAATGATCCAATCAAGAAATGTGCAGAAGACATGAACAGATATTTTTCCAAAGAAGACATCCAAATGACCAACAGACACATGAAAAAGTATCTCAACATCACTCTGCATCAGGGAAATCCAAATCAAAACCTCAATGAGATACCACCTCACACCAGTCAGAATGGCTAAAATTAACAAGTCAGGAAATGACAGATGTTGGTGGGGATGCGGAGAAAGGGGAACCCTCCTACACTGTTGGTGGGAATGCAAGCTGGTGCAGCCACTCTGGAAAACAGTATGAGGTTCCTCAAAAAGTTGAAAATAGAGCTAACATATGACCCAGCAATTGCACTACTGGGTATTTACCCCAAAGATACAAAAGTAGGGATCTGAAGGGGTACGTGCACCCCAATGTTTATAGTAGCAATGTCCACAATAGCCAAACTATGGAAAGAGTCAAGATGTCCATCGATAGATGAATGGATAAAGAAGATGTGGTAGATATATACAATGGAATATTATGCAGCCATCAAAAGGAATGAAATCTTGCCATTTGCAACGATGTGGATGGAACTGGAGGGTATTATGCTTAGTGAAATAAGTCAATCAGAGGGGCTCCTGGGTGGCTCAGTCATTAAGCATCTGCCTTCGGCTTAGGCCATGGTCCCAGGGTCCTGGGATCGAGTCCCACATCAGGGTCCCTGCTCGGCAGGAAGCCTGCTTTTCCTCTCCCACTCCCCCCTGCTTGTGTCCCTCTCTCACTGTGTCTCTCTCTGTCAAATAAATAAAATCTTTTAAAAATAAATAAATAAATAATTTAAAGAAAATAGAAATAAGTCAATCAGAGACAGACATGTATCATATGATCTCACTGATGTGAGGAATACTTAATCTCAGGAAACAAACTGAGGGTTGCTGAAGTGGTGGGGGTTTGGAGGGCTGGGGTGGCTGGGTGACAGACATTGGGGAGGGTATGTGCTATGGTGAGCGCTGTGAATTGTGTAAGACTGTTGAATCAGACCTGTACCTCTGAGACTATAATAATACATTATATGTTAAAAAATGATGTAATGTATGGTGATAACATAATTAAAAAAAATAATAAAAAATATATAAACTAGTCTTAGAAAATTTTTAGAATAAAATGTAATATTTTAATGTTAAAAATCCTTTCTTCTAAAATTACCCAACATTCTGTATACTAGGGCAATTGATAAATATATTAGGCACATAGAAGAAAAAAAAAATAGCACACTATTTAGCCGTGGCCAAAGCCAAATATCATCATAGTAAAATACATTTCTGGAACATAAGAGTAAATATAAATTCTAATAAAAAAGTAACTATTGTTATAAATTTTTATTAAGCATTTTAAGAGCTGACTTAATTTGACAGTATATACACAACCATTCTCTCACCTTCTGTCAGCTGTTATTTCTGTAGTCTGTACACATTTGCAATACTCAATACAGGCTCAATTTCAAATGAAGTAGATAGGGGAATAAGACATTTTTTGGCTAACATTGATGATGCTGATGTTTCCACCAAGTTATTAAGGTTTCCTTCCTCTGTAATAATAATTAGTTTAAACCTCCATAGGAAGGGTTTTAAAGTATTCTTGTTAAAAGTCCTTAATTTTGACTGAGAAAACAGGATGTGTACTAGATATCTCATTTTTCTCTAACACTTCCTCCTTTTCATATACTATATTTTTTTCATTATTATATTTGAAACAAGGATCTTCTTAGATATTACTGATTATCATTTTGAGTTCTCCTCAGTCCTTCTGATTTCTGCCTTTAATTCAACTTTATAAGATATAAAGAATTCCCAAAAAGGAATTCATATATTATCTTTAGAGATTTATTGCTAAAAAAATTAAATAACATGAAAATGAAGACAACTATGAATCTCTATACCTTATCACTGAAACTTTCAAATATTACTTTTCTGCATAAAATTAAGTTTCACAACTATTTGTCCTTATATTTTACTCTTGTAATAATAAATATTTATACTTCAAGTCACTGACAGAATTTCAACACATAAAACCTATGAGAAAATGCTCATTCTTAATTATATAGAGAATACTCACCTGTAATTGAAAGTGAAAACTGAGACATTAATGATAAATCTAAGTGACATACCTCATTTATTTTACTGATGTTGTTAGGCTATTTATATGAGGGTAAGTATTTTTACATACAAATTCAAGAATGCCAGAAATGATACTGAAGTAGCTCTTCTGCTGTTCAGTCTTTCAAAGGCTAAAACCAGAGCTAAAGCCGAAGACCAGATTTCAGATGAATACCCAAACTGAATGTGTACTTGTATATAACCCTCATAAAGCAATAATTACATTTAAGGTAACAGTAAAAACAGCAACAATGTTCATTTCTAGAACAGTCATGATATGCCAGACATTCCATATTATTTCACTTACTTCTCACTATAGGCTTGCTTATTAAGCAATACCACTGGTCTTCCTCATTCTACAGAGAAGGAAACTGAGCCTTCAAGAGACTTGCCTAAGTCACATGATTAATAAATGGTTATGCTAGTAAACAAGGCTCAAACTAGCACTGACAAGACACTTGACAAAACTGAACTTAATTTCCAATAAACAATATAAGCCTTAAATAAGAGTCACAGATAACTAAAATCATTCTCAATTAGGCAAGTTACTGGAAGGGTGGAGAGGGAGTCCTAAAAATTCCTATGGGAGAAAGGCAAACCTCTGATCCCAAGAAAAATAAGAACAGCTCTGGAAGCCGGCAATGGGCAGGTTTCTGCTATATGCAAGAAACGTGGGATCTTTAAATTCTGTCCTGTACTACACCAGAGAGCTGTATGGATCCAGTGAGGGACTAGTTAAATTGTAAAAATTAGCAACACATTCTCATGAAGAGTTTCAAATGCCTAAATAAAATTTCTACAAAGAAGTTTACTTGCCTTTTTCAGAGCTAAGGCCAAAAAAATAAACAAGTTCTATACAGTCAACTAAAAATTAAAATACGGTTGGGGCGCCTGGGTGGCTCAGTTGGTTAAGCGACTGCCTTCGGCTCAGGTCATGATCCTGGAGTCCCGGGATCGAGTCCCGCATCGGGCTCCCTGCTTGGCAGGGAGTCTGCTTCTCCCTCTGACCCTCCTCCCTCTCATGCTCTCTCTCTCTCATTCTCTCTCTCTCAAATAAATAAATAAATAAATAAATCTTTAAAAAAAAAAAATTAAAATACGGTTCTTGTAATTGAATAGTTACTTAAAAACAAAAGAAATTAATGAATAACTATTGAAATATGGAAAATGGGTAAAACAAATGATAATGGACTTGATGTGGACACGCCTGTGTGTACGTGTATCTTCTCTGTAGATGTTATACTACTGCCAACAGTGTAGAATTCTCCAAGTGACTACATAGTATGTTGTAAGTCAGAAGTCAAGACATATTTGCGTTATGACTATTGAACGGGGGATCTGATAAGCAGGAGTAAACTTTCAAACCATAAGTCAAATTGTCTCACTCCTTTGGTTAAAATCTTCCTGTGATCTCTCATAGAGAGATCTTATAAAGTTGAATTAAAGAATTCAGAATAAATTCTGAAGTGTTTACTGTGGTTTGCAAGGCTCTGGTGGCTCCCACCAAATTCTCTGGCCTCATCTCCTACCCACCCTCTTCTCCCGTCAAAGTGGCCTTCTTTCTTTTTTTTTTTTTAAGGTTTTATTTATTTATATATTTGACAGAGAGAGACACAGCAAGAGAGGGAACACAAGCAGGGGGAGTGGGAGAGAGAGAAGCAGGCTTCCCGCTGAGCAAGGAGCCCGATGCGGGGCTCGATCTTTCTTTCTCTCGATTTTGCCAAGCTGTTGTGCAGAACAGAGGCCCTATGCTGGATGTCCTTGCTTGAAGTACCCTTCCACCAGATCTTTGCCCTACATGAGAATAGGGACATACCTGCTTTGCTTATATCATCCATGCCCAGCACTACTCCTAGCACAGAGTATCTGATGATATTTACTGACTAAATTAATGAATGATTATCATCCCAAGTGCCCCATAGATCAGTTTTCAACAAAGGACACATTGCCCAGCTGCAAGGAGTGTGGTTAGCTGAGAGCCTCTGGGTGTTAGCTTCATTAACGTTTGCCTCAGCTTTCCAGTCCAAGACATACTCCTCTCAGGAAGTCCACAGCCAACACCTGAGAAATGGTGGAAAAGCCTAGTCATTCCCACCCAATGCAGGACTCCTCCAACCTTTTTCCAAAGGTCTCTGTTGGGTTGGTAGGGACTTGATCAAGTCAGCATCACAACGTAATGATTGCTCCTGACCAATCCTCACCCCACTCTTTTCTTTTCACAGGTGTTCCTCCCCAGTAAACCCTTAGCAATCCTAACTCCATCTCAGTGTCTGCTTAAGAACCCAACCAGCAGTGTTCCCATTTCAAAAATCACTCATGCCTATAAATTCAATGGTATTTTTAACAATGCACAGAACTTTCGTATCAAGCATCTGATGAAATAGCTACCACAACCCTCATTCTCCACTACATTCACACAAACACACTCTCTCTCTCTCTCTCTCTCTCTCTCTCTCTCTCTCGCTCTTTCCCCCCCTCCCTTCAACTCCTAACAAAACCACAGGGCATTTAGCAGATTGTTACTTTATTTACATATAATTCTTAATTCAAATGTTATCTCCTCTAGGAAGCCTTCAAATATAAACAACTGCTCTTTTTTTGTGGCTCCCTTTTGAACATCTAGCAGTACCTACCACACTATTCTCATGTGCTTCTATGTCTGTTTCCCTGTTAGGGATGTAGTTCCTTCAATATACACCTGCCTCATCCTAATAGCCCCCCACCTTATATGGCAAGTGGTTCAAGTGAGATGTTCCATAAATTTCTTGGATGAAGAAAGAAAATGAACTAACTTTTTTAAAAAAACTTTTAAAAGCATATAATTTTTACACAGTTTTATCTGTAAGGTTAAATAACTATAGTTGGCACATTCAAATCCCAAACTAAAAATAAAATAACTTTATTCTTCTTAGTGAATAAACTTCATTCTACTTTTGAGAGGCAGTTACTAATGTTAAAATTTAAAGCTACTATTCAATTTAGAGGCCTATTCATTTTGAACTATTTAGAACACTTCTTTACAAATAATATATTAGTTACCAAGGAAAAATGAAGCACTGCTTTTTACAACTCATTAAATTTCTTTTCAACTTCATATAACCTGTCAGTTCTCAATTACACCCTCCTGGGACAACATCAGGCCAAACATTCCTAGCATTTGAGCATAAAACGAAACCATGAAAAACGCACATACACAGAATGAAGTGTCTATTAAAAAAGCATTTTATGAATTAGAAATTTTGATTTTGAGAATTGTTTAACACCAATGGTTAAGCCATGCTCATTTTTTTTTAATTCAGTGAGTTAAAATGAGCAAACAGCATTACTCCTACACATAGTAATCACAGAATAGGTGAACAATTTTTAAATCCTAGTATTTTAAAGGAAGGCTAAGCCTCCCATAGGAAATAAAAGTGGAAATGAGTCCAAGGGAGAAAATGGCTTGGTTCCACACCCTTAAAATTGCCTACAGCAATGATTCAAAAAATAAAATAAGCCCCCAGAGTCTGGGTCAGCAGCATAGTGTTACAACTTAAGCATTGGGTCATCAGTGGCAATGGTAGGCTGATGAAGGGTTGAGGTAATATATTTACTTACTGTAGTAAGGGACTGTGTAACAGTACTGCCAACAGTACAAAGAGGTCTTGTGTGGATATCATGTACAAAGAAATACTATAGCCATCGGCTTATATTTTAATATTGAAATATGAAACATACCAGAATAGTTTAAGAAATAAACACAGATAAACTATATTATAAACACTAATAGTTCAACTTGTTAAAAAAAATAAAATTGAACTTCTCTAACAATCTATTAATTATATTTTCCAAGAAAAAACCTTCCATTTTCATTACTCATTAAAATCTGATCCTAATTCAAATAACCTTCCTCTAAAATAGGGATAAAAGCAAAAATACAATGGTAATATGGAAAAGGGCAATTTTTCAAGTAATAAAGCCACTCTCAAATATAAACAAAGTTTGTTAAACTTATGGCATTAAATTTAACACTGGTTTGTCTGCATATTTAACAGGCAACTCCAATTAGTGGAATAAACGTGTATGAATTACATTATGTATATTTCTATTCAAAGCTCTTGGTAAACCTATTTTGCAATTATCCAAGAAAAGAATCAGAGAGAAGAGTCTATTATTTGTGTTCCCAGTGCCTGGCACAAAGATGGGCATACAATGTTTGTGACATATATACATTTACTAGATGCAAAAATTAATGAAAATCCCAAGGTCAGTTTTTTTAAGGATACATTTCTTCGAACAGTGTAAGTGTTAACAGTACCAATAATTTTGATTTCTGAAAGTCACTATAAGTAACCTATAACATATATTTTGAGCAAGACTGATACTAAGAATCATTACCCAAAAGATGATGTCCAAGAATCATAAAAAGTGTCCCTATCTTGATTCAATATTTCTTAGGATATTTTTGCAGGAAAATAACTTTTAAAAATACTAACATGGATGAAAATGCAAAATGCTGTACCTAATAAACAACTACCAATCACCTAAATTCCAGGTGTTAATGAATCCCTGAAAAATTAACTCAATGGAATACTATTTAATAGTTCAATTTAAAAACATTTTTGAAGCATAGACTATATATCTGGCATCATGATAGATGGCATACTCTGGGAATATAAAAGAAGTACACCTAACACAAACCAGGGTATATGAAGCTTCAGTTAAGTCTTAAAGAAAAAGAAATAGTTAAGCAGACAAGAGGAGGAAATGATTATGAGGGTAGGAAAAGCGTTCCACGCAGATGCAACACAATGCAACAATAAAGAAGGATGAGAGATTATGTGTGTTTGGGCAGCCAATATTTCAAAACAGCTAAAGGAAAGGGCTTGAAGAACTTTTCCAGAGATGAGTCTCAGTGATCGTGAAAAGGCCCAGTACTGACCTGCAACGAAGTTCAAATTTTATCTTTAAGACAAATGGGAAACCACTGAAGGACATAATCAGAATTCCATTTTATAAAGATCACAGACTGCAACAGAAAGAAAGAACTGGAAAAGAACAAGAAAGGACTGGGAGATCACTTGGTAAGATACCAGTTGAAAATAAGACATGGTAACACAAAGTAGAGGCCTGAGGTCAGATTTTATTTTTTTTAGAAAGCATTTTTCTTTTTTTTAATTTTTAAATTGAAATTCAACTTAGTTAACATATAGTGTATTATTAGTTTCAGGGGAAGAATTTAGTGATTCATCAGTTGCATATAACACCCACTGCTCATTACATCAAGTGCCCCCCTTAATGTCCATCACCCAGTTACCCCATCCTCCCACCCAACTCCCCTCCAACAACCCTGTTTGTTCCCTCTGATTAAGAGTCTCTTATGGTTTGCCTCTCTCTCTGTTTTTGTCTTATTTTAATTTTCCTTCCCTTCCCCTATGTTCATCTGTTGTTTCTTAAATTCCATACATGAGTGAAATCATATGGTATTTGTCTTTCTCTGACTTATTTCCCTTAGCATAATACTCTCTAATTCCATCCATGTCATTGCAACTGACAAGATTTCATTCTTTTTGATGGCTGAGTAATATTCTATTGTGTGTGTGTTTGTGCGTGTGTGTGTGTGTATTTATGTATATACACACACCACACCTTCCTTATCCATTCATCTGTTGATGGACATCTGGGCCCTTTGCATATTTTGGCTATTGTGGACATTGCTGCTTTAAACACTGGGGTGTAGGTGCCCCTTTGAATCACTATGTTTGTATCCTTTGGATAAACAGAGGTCAGATTTAAGAGGAAGAATTGACAGAACATGATGACTTCTAAGTGTTTTGCATAAGACAGATTAATAATGGTGGTACCACTAATTATGATGAGAGAGGAAGAGTTAAATTTCATCTTGAATATTAGTGAGTTTTAGATACCTTAGCACATGCAAATGAATTTCTCAGTTTCAGGAAGATCTGGACTAGAGAATTCAATGAAGCAGTTGTCAGTGTATGAATGGTAACTGGAGCCACATAGAAGGAAGAGCTTAGTCCAAGTACTTCATCAAAGTATAAAAGACAAAGGAGGGGCGCCTGGGTGGCTCAGTCGTTAAGCGTCTGCCTTCGGCTCAGGTCATGATCTCAGGGTCCTGGGATCGAGCCCTGCATTGGGCTCCCTGCTCAGCGGGAAGCCTGCTTCTCCCTCTCCCACTCCCCCTGCTTGTGTTCCCTCTCTCGCTGTGTGTCTCTCTGTCAAATAAATAAATCTTAAAAAAAAAAAAAAAAAAAAGACAAAGGAGAAGAGCCCACAAATCAAGAATAGAGTTCTGTGTGTCAAATATGACGTCAAGGAAGATAAAAACTACAAAATATACACCATCAGCATCAAAGCTAAGCAGAAAAGCAACATGTATATCATTCTAAGTTATTTCTCTGGGAAGGAAAAAAGGAAGATAAATGAGAAGTTGAGGGGGACTTAGAATCTAAGTAAATTTTCTTTGCATGCTTTTTCACAATGGGAGAGACCAAAGTACGTGACCACCAAAAAGAAAAAAAATTTTAATGTAATGTTATAAAAGAAAAACATAACATAAAGTGGTATATACATAATATAGAACGATGTAAAACTTTATGTATAAGGACATGGGTTAGAAGGGAAGATGGAAAATTAAAAACTCATGTTATACTTGTGGTATTTTTTCCTCTTACGATTTCCTTTAATGGATGTTGTCCTATGCTTTCACAATTTAAAAATGAGTAAAAAGAGAATAACCACTATATGTCCTCACCGAATTCCATCATAATATTAAAATAATTAAAGATGTATAGCCTTATGATTAATAATCTAATGAAAAATATATTCATGATTCAATCCTAATTTTCTAATAATCATCTAACCTAATCCTAAAATGTGCATACTTTAAAGTGATCTGGTTGTTTCAAAACATCCCAGGTCTATAAGACTTCCATGTCTCACTAAACTTGGAAAATATGAGGCAAATGACATATTAACTTGAACAATCATAAAAATGCTTAGAAAGTAAAAGGCTCATTTAATGAAAAAAACTTAGAAATGTTTCCATATGTTTCTATGAAGTATTCTTTCCCCAGTAAATGAACACATTCAAGATTTTGTTTCTGGCTTTGTTTCAGAAAAAAAACCCATCTGCATAGTACGGCACTTACAAGTACATCTCAGTCATGCAACAGTAATGTCACAGCTCATATATCAAATAAAAATCACATTCAAGCCCACACAACCTCACAGACCCAAAATCTTCCTTTCTATTAAGAGTATTCCTGAGAGAGCATTCACTGCACCTCACTGATGATGTCACATAACTTTTGTTAGAAGTTAAATCCTAAAACTAAAATATCAAACAGTTTGGAGTACAGTTGTGAATGACGTAAAAAGCCAACTTCCTCTAGGTATGTTATGAATATTTCTTTTTTTTTTTTTCAGAAACAGGTGCCAAGGTGGTGAAAAAGAAAACATTAACTATACCTCATCATAGTGATTTATTTTTTTATTTTTTATTTTTTTTAAAGATTTATTTATTTGACAGAGACAGAGACAGCGAGAGCAGGAACACAAGCAGGGGGAGTGGGAGAGGGAGAAGCAGGCTTCCTGCTGAGCGGGGAGCCTGATGTGGGACTCGATCCCAGGATCCTGGGATCATGACCTGAGCCGAAGGCAGTCGCTTAACCAACTGAGCCACCCAGGCGCCCCCATCATAGTGATTTTTTAAATAAAGCATATTTCATTATGTTAAAGACATGATAAAATAATAATGCTTCATGTAATACTTAGAGAAACTGTGACACAGTTTGAATCCATGTCTATTTAATCCCATATATATGTGTGTGTGTGGAAATATATTCATTATGTTAGAAGTACTCGATTATCTAGAGCAGTTATCACAAATTTCATGCAGTTGTGTAACCAACATTATTGCTACACTATCTGTGCACCATTTGTGCTATTATTTAACTAATGAAGTAAAAATGCAGCAGTACTACGCAGTGGCTAAGAGCTTGGACACAGTCAAAACACATGTACTGAAATTACAGCTCTGCCACCTACTAGATCTATAACCAAGAACAAAACTGTTCATCTCTCTGGGCTTCAGTTTCTCATCTGTACAATGGGAAGAATAATGGTACCTTCTTCTCAAAACCGTTGTGAGGATTAAATGACCCAATAGATATCAAGTACTTAGAAGAGTGCATCCACATGATAAGCCAGTAATTAGCTAACACAATTTTTTTCCTTAAATTTACTCCTATTTTTTACTTGTACTTCATGATAAATTTATTTCACGAGCAAACTCTTATTCCATTATCTTAAACAATAATATCTGAAATCAAAGTATAATATGTGGGATATATTTTTTCTCAATACGCAGTAAAATAATTCTTACAATTAAAAAGAGTTTACAACATACTACTTAAAATCATCTCCAGTATCAAAAGTGGTATTGCAACAATAATGAACACTTAATAATTATGTAAGAGCCACTTTTTGAAATACACATTTAAAACTATGTGCCTCAAAAAAATTTTTTTGAAATCCATTCAAAGGAAATGGAGACATGTAAGTAACATCCTATGATAAATACATTGCTGGATGTTACAAGAAAAATAAACAGTGCTTTCTGTAGGGAAAAGGCATTAGAAAACAAAAAATGCAATGCCATTCAATGAGTAACTATCATCCGATTCAAGTTTCAGGGATTTAAAAATTCCACTGGTTCTGGGGCGCCTGGGTGGCTCAGTTGGTTAATCGTGGGACTCTTGATTTCAGCTCAGGTCGTGATCTCAGAGTGGTCAAATAGAGCCCCGTGCTCAGCAGGGAATCTGCTTGAGATTCTCTATCTCCCTCTCCCTCGGCCCCTCCCTCTCCCCCTGCTCGCATGTGTGCTCACTATCTCTCTCTAAATAAGTTTTTTAAAAAAATCCCACTGGGGATGCCTGCCTGGGTGGCTCAGTCGGTTAAGCGGCTGCCTTCAGCTCAGGTCATGATCCCAGGGTCCTGGGATCAAGTCCCGCATCGAGCTCCCTGCTCAGGGGGAAGCCTGCTTCTTCCTCTACCCCTCCCCCTGCTTGTGTGTATTCTCTCTCTCTGACAAAAATCTTTTTTAAAAAACCCAACTGGTTCTTCTATTAAACAAAATTCCTCTTAGTTTCAGTTCTTTTCCTTTATTGAATTAAAAAACCCTGTTACCTTTCATAAAATGAAATAATGGAGCATATATTTTACTGTTACTGTCAATAAAATTAATAACACTAGCCACCAATTATTAAGCCAGGCACTGTGATGAATGCAATTTATCACTACAAACCATAAAAAATGTATTATTATCCATATTTTACAATGAAGAAGATCAAAGAATCTAAGCAACATGCCTAAGGATCCCGCAATTAGTAAATGGCAATGGGGAGGAGGGGGTAACCTGCGAAAAAAATTTAAACCATAAGATCCAGACTATACCAGACAGCCAAGACCACCTTCAAAGTGGTCATAAGCTAACAGCATCACTGTTTCATTGATCAAAACATTTTTGGTGCTCCTCACAACTACATTTATGGTCTACAAGTCATTCTTCTGAACTGTCCCAATGATGACAAATTTTGATCATTTTAGGGGTAAATATGAATATTTGAAAGAAAAACCATTTAGAACAGTAAAGTGACACTGGATCTCAACAGATCTTTATATTCTAACACATAGCATGAATTTAGACACATACACAAAATTACATTTTGTTTCTCTCTGTAACATTCAATCTTTAAAAGAAATGTGTATTTAAAACTAAGGTACTAATTTCTCACGTATCTGCTAAATTGGCTACAAAAACTTTTTCAAGAAATTTTTAAAATCTGTGAATACAGCAATTGTTAACAGATTGGAAAATCCTGGCCAAAAGAATTACTTAGAAAAGCAAGAGTCACTTGGATACGTAAGTTTTGATTGCAGTATAAAAGGATAAGCTTCAAAGACATATTCTTTAGAGAATAACCATTAAAGAGTCTCTCTGGCTTTAAAAGCTAATATTTTTCTCATTTTAGAATTTTCTTCATTTTTATCTTCAAATAGCTTATATGAAACTTGCTCATTATTTTTCAAAATATTTTCTAATGTGTGATCGGCAATACTGCTCAAAATTCTGACTAGTAAAGAATAAAATTAGGAAGAGTTTCTCAGTTCTTCTGGTGCATCTTTGGATTTGGAATCAATCCAAAATCATGTTAGCTCTTTCACCAATGTACTGATTCATGTTCAAGCTACAGATTCATATTCCCTAGGTGTCCAATATAACCTACAACTTTTCTTTTTTGTACCAATTAAATCTTACTAATTTTATTACTTTAATCCAAAGCACATTTTAATCGTTTATACTTCTCGGCCTTAGAGATTCACTTTATATGAATAACTTCAATCAATTTAGAAATAACACCTAGTTTAATGTGCATATATTTTTCATTCTTTCCATCATGACAACAATATAACTAAATAAAAATGAGTCTAGGTGAAATACCAATTAATAGATCTCTGGTGAAGATTCCAAACCATCAGTTATTATATTTTGTATAATACAATGATATGTATTTCTTAGGACTTGTATTGGACAGAAACAGAAATCCAACTAGCTTAAACACTGGGATTAACTGGTTTATAGAATACAAAGAAGGACTGAAAACCCAGTGATAATAAAGAAAATATCAGCCCTCAAAACCATTAGTACCAGAGTCTCAAATGACTCCAGCACTCTATTTCCTTATCACTTTAGGTCACTTTCTCTGCAGACCTGATTTCTCACCATAGCAAGACACAAACAGTGATAATTCCTAATCCCTACATTCTATGTCTTCTGCCAACAGAAAAAAAACTACCCTCATTTTTTCTGATTCCACATTCAAAAATCCCATCCTGACTGGCCCAACTTTTAACTTACAGGTAGGCACCATTACTGACTCAGCATGGGTAAAGTACCTACCCTTAGGAAACCAGAAATAGCAAACTAAAAGAGCATACCAGGCTTGGCCACAACATTTTAGATTTATGTGAAAAAGGAACAGCTACCCCCAAGGGGAACCTTAACCTCCACTCCACCTCTTGAAGCAAAGCCATAGGCTTAATGGGGCATTTGATACATGAAGGTTCCCCAAAATGCCAGATTCAGTAAGGGTTCAACTAAACTGAGACATAATGGTGTCCACTGTGCTATTACAGCTATTCAACCTCGGCTCCCGCAATGTGTGAAACCAGCTCAGTGAGCAGAATTCAAAGCCATTCACATAATTCTGCCTAATGGTACCTTGATAAATCTTGTTTTAATTTACTGACCCTTCAGTTGTTGTCATTGGTCTAGCTGTTTGGTCTGCCACTAGAAAACTACAAACTGGCAGATTAAAGGCTAAAAATTAGGTGTCGCAAAGTTTAGAAGAAAGATAGTATCGGGGCGCCTGGGTGGCTCAGTTGGTTTAAAGCATCTGCCTTCAGCTCAGGTCATGATCTCAGGATCCTGGGATCGAGCCCCTCATCCAGCTCCTTGCTCAGCAAGGAATCTGCCTCTCCCTCTGCGGCCCCCTCTTGACTCATGCTCGCTCTCTCTCTCTCTCACTCGCTCTCAAATAAATAAATAAAATCTTTAAAAAAAAAAAAGAAGAAAGTATAGGAAAAAAAATTACAGCTGATCAAACCATCTGTGAATCTTTTGATGCCCACAGTAGGGGCCCTTTCTCTGAGACTAACTTGATTCAACCAGTACCACCCAGACTGCCCACCACTGCTGCCCAGACCCATCACTGCATCAGACACGGCAAAACTTTCACCACCATAGACTGCACAGAAAGTAAAGGACTCTGTTTCCAATGCAGAGGTTACCACAGTATGGTCGACTCGTGAATACCCAAAGTAAACAATTTATAATGTGGTGTCAAAGGCCACGTTGCACTAAGCACTGCCACCCAATCCACATCTACTGTATTTCTCCCAAACTCATTACTTCAGACCTTTAACCCCTAACTCCCATTCAGTCTGATCAGCTACCTCTGGTCACACCAATTTAGCATTCAAAATTAAGCTGCTACGTATTTTTTGGCTTTTAGGACCATTTACCAGCTAACAGTGTTATGCCTTCTCTTCTAAAGGTCACAAAACAGGTCAAAAGTTAGAATATTTGATGGACACTCTGTGCTCCCTACCTAATCCACAGGCATCTAGTATTGTCAAGCATGGGTACAGCCTCCTGATAAATCAACTGAAGATTTCTGATTCTACCTTCCTCACCTTCTTTTGGTGCACATAATTAAGTAGATATTATAAGGTGAAATACTGTTTTAAGAAGGATGCAGAGGGTGCCTGGGTGGCTCAGTTGGTTAAGAAGGATGCAGAAAAGACATAACAATAGCAAGCCTAAGGCTGCTATCCCTACAAAGGCCCATTTGGAAAGCTGGCCCCTCACTGGGAGCATGTAGGAACTTGCCTTGCCTCCATTCTCTAAATGATAAGAATGGTTTACCATGTGTAATCTTTTGTACAGAAAATGTGGTTTATACTGAACACCTGCTTTTGGCGCATGCTCAGATGTACCCCTCACAGGAACATGTATGGATTTCTCCTGTGTCTTTTTCCCTTTTGATCTGACATGTACTCTTACTACCTTGCTGTAATAAATCTTAACCATGAGTATAACTGTATGCTGAGTCCTTCGAGTTCTTCTGGACAATCTCCAAATGTAGGGGTCTTGGAAACGCCAGATACAAAAATCCACACAGCAATTCTAACAATTTTTCACAGCTAACTTAAATTATACTCTTTTCTTACAATTATCTCCCATAATTTAATTATATCCTTTATTTTGCTGACTTTGCTCACTCACTAAAAAGGACAGATCTCCTAGCTCCCATCCACTATACTACAGATGGTGTCAGAGGTAGGGGGAAGAGAGGGAGTAATCTTAGGAACTGGTAGAATTTGTGAACTATTTCCATTCTGAATACTCATCAAAAAAAAGCAGACATACAAACACTTACCTGCAGACATTCTCCAAAGCAAATACTAGTTGCTGAGGATATAACAGGAGAGTAAATGAGATGTGGTACCTGCCCTCATGGAACCTATTTTCTACTTAAAAATCCTCTGAGGAACTGACATTTGAGCAGGACTCTGGAGGATAAGTTAATATATATTAAGTAAGTAAAACAGAGGGAGAAGAGCATTGCAGCAAGTTGGGTATCTTGAGAGAAGCACAGCTCTTTTGAGAAGCTGAAAGGTTAATGGAGTACAGGGCCAGATTTGAGTCTTTATCCTACAATTAACAGAAAGGCAAGAAAGGAGTGCTAGGATCACATCTGAATTTTTCAAAGCTCACTCCAGTACATGTTAGACAATGGATCAGAAGAGGAAAACAAAATGATGAAGTGACCTCGAGTGTCAGAGATAAAGATGGAGAGAAATGGATGTATTATAAAAGTACTTAGAAAATAAATCTGACAATACTTGGTGACTGATATACTCTGGGTAAATGATTAAACACAAGTAGTGAGCAATATTTGCCAAGTACTGGTCTAGACAATGGAGGAAAATGTACAAGTTGAGATGAGTGACCAGAGCAGACACCTGTCCAATAAGAAACAACGAAGTAAGTATCCCAGCAAGCAAATGTAATGTAATCGATAATTACCTTAATAAAAGGGGGGGGGGCAGCCAGCAAGTAGATGCCATCAAATAGGTCTGGTAACAGTTAGAGGGGAGTACCACATCCAGAGGGCTTTAAGTAAGGAAAAGCCTCCAGAATCTACGGCAGTCTGAAAAGGTAAATTCATAACTTCAGTATCTGTTTTTGTTTTTGTTTTAATATTCTGAGAAAGAGAGCAAGCACACACATGAGTGGTGGGAGGAGCAGAGGGAGAGGGAGTGCAGAGCCAGACACAGGGCTTGATCTCACAACCCTGAGATCATGACCTGAGCTGAATCAAGAGTTGGAGGCTCAACTGCCTGACCGATTCCAGGCTCCCATGACCTTAGTCTTTGATGAGACAGGGAATGTAGCTCAGTAGAACAAACAGACATCTAGTAACTCAAATGGCAGGTAAACATGATAACTTGGCCAACTCAAGTAGAAATTCAATCAATAAGAGTTAAAGCACATAGTCAAAGCAGAATTAACTGCAAAGGTGAGTCGATACTACCTGACTATGTATTCCTTAAATCACCCTCAGATTAGGGATAGTATCAAACTCAAGGCTGAAAAAAAATGGAAAGGTCAAGTGTTCTAGCTATAATTAAGAGTAAGGTAGGTGTGGAATATCAAGTAGGCTCTTAAAGTGAAGAATTACTAAAAAGTGACTACTTCTTATGGGGAAAAGATCTACAAAAGCAGGTGAATCAGATAGGGAAAAATGATGAGTTCCACTTTCCAATTTACAACTAATATGAACCTAATATCACATGAAATTTTCAAATGTTGTCTCTCATAGTCAATTAAATTTTAATAAAACAGAATAAAGCTGGGGCACCTGGGTGGCTCAGTCAGTTAAGCATCTGCCTTCGGCTCAGGTCATGAACTCAGGGTCCTGGGATTGAGCCCTGCACTGGGCTCCCTGTTCAGTGGGAAGTCTGCTTCTCCCTTTCCCTCTGCCTTTGCCCCTCCCCCTGCTCTTGATTGAGCATGCTCTCTCTCTCAAATAAATAAAATCTTTAAAAATAAAAGAAACAGAATAAAGCTGTTTCTAATTATAAAACTTTTGTCACAGGACTTTTGTTTAGCAAAGGCAAAAGAAAATGTGAAAAGCAAGGTATGTGAGATTTGACTCAGTCAGAGGTGAGGAATGAGGCTGCAGAGGGCCCAGGTCCTAAAGGGCCATACCAGGAGTGTTTTGTTTTGTTTTGTTTTTAAAGATTTTATTTATTTATTTGACAGAGAGAGAGAGATAGCCAGAGCAGAAACACAAGCAGGGGGAGTGGGAGAAGGAGAAGCAGGCTTCCCACGGAGCAGGGAGCCCGATGCGGGGCTCGATCCCAGGACCCTGGGATCCCATGACCTGAGCCGAAGGCAGATGCTTAACGACTGAGCCACCCAGGCGCCCCCTAGGAGTGTTTTAAGTTTATCCTGAGGGTGATGAGAAGCCAATGACAATTCCTGAATAAAAGAGTGATGGAGTCACTCTTGCCTTCTGGGTGCAGTGTTTACAAAGGGTGAGCCCACAGGGGCTTGAGTAGACACAGGAAGGGAAGGTAGCTAAATCCAGTCCTGGCAGGAACAAGAGATGAAGGGCTTCAGAGGAAGGCAGGGAAGAGAGCATGAAGCCACCTCCTCAGGAGTCTTCCAACCACAAACCACTGAACTGACCCCAGCCCCAATCCCATCATCAGGATTTGCCATAGTCTTGTCAAGATGGTCCACAGGACACAATGCCAGTTACTCAATCTGCTGTCTTATTGAACAAATGCCCTAACACATGACTCATCAGGGCCTTCAAGCACAGTCATTCCCATATCCTGAGATTCAGAATCCAGAGGTTTAGCTATCTGATTTCACTGCTTCCATGCCATTCCTTCTTGAATATGCCCAAACATTAAAATTTAAGTATTTATTCCACACAGGCAGACACACATACACTTCTGCCTCAGGCTGTCATGCTAACTGAAATGCTTCCCCTTAGCGATCTGTGTCCATGTGTATGTTAAAGGCCCACAGCTACTCCATCCATCCATCATCCATCCATTCATCCATTCTCAACAAGACAGGAAGTTCTGACCAGTCAGGCCCCAGGGTTCACAGAAAGGTTCTCCAACTCATTCAAAAAAATGAAGAGGAGGGAACACTACCAAACTCATTTACAAAGCCAGCATTACATCCCGATACAAACAAAGCCAGATAAGGAAATCACAAGAAAACTAAGAGCCAATATCCCAAATGAAAATAGATGCAAATATTCTCAATTATGTAGTAGCAAATCAAATTCAACAGTACATTAAAAGGATCATTCACAATGATCAAGTGAGTTTTATCCCTGGAATGCAGGGATGATTCAAAATATGCAACTCAATTAATGTGACACATCATATTAATGCAATGAAAGGAAAAAAAATGTAATAATCTCAATCGACACAGAAAAAGCATTTGACAAAATTAACATCTGTTCATGAAAAACTCTCAACAAATTAGGTATAGTACAGAAGAAATGTACCTCAACATAATATAGGCCTTAAATGACACACCCACAGCTAACATCATACTCAATGATGAAATAAGACAAAGGTGCCCACTCTCACCACTCCCATTCAAAATAGTCCTGGAAGGCCCAGCCTGAGCAATTAGGCAAAAGAAAGAAAGAAACAAAAGGCATCAGAACTGGACAGGAAGAAGTAAAATGGTCTATTTGCAGATGACATGATGTTACATAGGTTAGTTAGAAGCTAGGCATGAGCAGTGGAAGTCCCAAGTCCTTGAGGGGAGAAAGATAAAGTAAGCAGTTCGTTAGATATGAGCTGGAGGCAAGGATGGTGATAAATATCTTATACATTAGAAGCCCAAGGGCACAGTATCATGACCTTGTGGCTTAAAAGACCCTAGGGCTAAGAGACCAAGAGCCACAGGTGCAGAGCAGGCACTCTCCTCTTCCACCTCTGCTCCAAGGTAATGCCTAGACTCATTATAATGCAAGTGCTTTAAAGTTATAGCCCCCATTCAAGTACTAACGAGGCCCAACCCTGCTTAGCTTCCGAGATCAGACAAGATCGGGCGCGTTCAGGGTGGCACCAATGGGAAAAGAAAGGCTGCCATGTCGGTTCTGGTACAAACCTTGTAGGGTCAAAAACTCCCCCTGCAAACCTGTGGGAGGAGTCCCCCAAATGACTGGAAGCAGCCTCCATTAGAAACCACTCCATCCATGATGCAAGACCCCTGGTCACATAAGAAAGAACCCCTGTAGCCTCAGGGCTGTTGCCACCTCTTGTTCCACTGGCTCTCCCACCTTAAGAGTGTACTGTTGCTCTAATAAAGCTGCTTTCTGCTTTCACTTTGGGCACCGATCTCTAATTCTCTGTGCAGTGCCAAGACGGAGACACAACACTTTTCTCACTGACATATACAGAAAATCCTAAGACTCCACCAAAAAGACTATTAGATTTAATCAATGAATTCAGTAAAGTTGCAGGAAATTAACATACAAAAATAAACTGTGTGTCTATACACTAATGACAAATTACCTAAAAAATAAACAATCAATTCCATTTATAATAGCACCAAAAACAATAAAATACAAATGGATTTTACCAAGGAAGAGAAAGAGCTGTACAATGAAAACTGTAAGACAGTGACAAAAGAAATAGAAGAGAAAAATAAATGGAAAGATACCCCATGTTCATGGATTGGAAAAATTAATAATATTGTTAAAATGTCCATACTATGTGAAGCCATCCATAGATTCAATGTAATCCCTATGAAAATTCTAATGACTTTTTTTTTAACAGAAATAGAAAAATTATCCTAAAATTTAGATGGAACGAAAAAAGACTGTGAATAGCAAAAACAATCCTGAGAAAGAAAAAGACAGAAGTATCACACTTCCTGATTTCAAGCCATGTTATAAAGCTATAGTAATTAAAACATTATGGTATTGCCATAAAAACATATACATGGACCAATGAACAGAATTGAGCCCAGAAATAAACCCATGCATATACAGTCAACTAGTATTTGGCAAGGGAACCATAAATACTCATAAGATAGTCTCTTCAATAAATGATAGGAAAATTGGATATTCACAGGTAAAAGAATGAAATGTGACCCCTATCTTACATCACTTATAAAAATTAACTCAAAATAGGGTGCCTGGGTGGCTCAGTTGGTTGAGCGACTGCCTTCGGCTCAGGTCATGATCCTGGAGTCCCGGGATCGAGTCCCACATGGGGCTCCCTGCTCAGCAGGGAGTCTGCTTCTCCCTCTGACCCTCCTCCCTCTCATGCTCTCATTCTCTCGCAAATAAATAAAATCTTAAAAAATATATATATATTTTTAAAAAATTAACTCAAAATAGATCAAAAACTTAAATTTAAAACCTGAAACCATAAAACTCACAGAAGAAAACATACAATATAAAAAGCTCTTTGACATGGGTCTTGGCAACAATTTTTTGGATATGACACTTAAAACACAAGCAACAAAATCAAAAATAAATGAGTAGATCTATATATACTAAAAAGCTTCTGCACAGCAAAGGAAATGATCAACAAAATGAAAAGGCAATCTATAGAATGGAGAAAATATTGCAAATCATTTGTCTGATTTATCTCATTATCAGGAGTTAATATCCAAAATATATAAAGAACTCCTACAACTTAATAGGAGAGAAACAAATAATCCAATTAAAAAACAGACAAAAGAACCTGAATAGACACTTTCCAAAGAAGACATTTAAATGGCCAACAAGTACATTGAAAAGGTGCCGAACATCACTAATGTTTAAGGAAATGCAAATCAAAACAGCAACAATATCACCTCACACCTGTTAGAATGGCTTTCATCAAAAAGAACTGATAAATGCTGGCAAGGATGTGGAGAAAAGGGAACCCTTGTGCACTGTTCTTGGGATTATAAACTGGTGCATCCACTATGGAAAGCAGTATGGAGATTCCCCCCAAAAATTAAAAATAGAACCACCATATGATCTAGAGATTCTGAATATATAGCCAAAAGAAAAGAAATCACCATGTGTTTTTTTAATTTTTTTATTGAAGAAATCACCATGTAAAGCGATATCTACACTCTCATGTTCACTCAGCATTATTTACAATAGCCAAGACATGGGAACAACCTAAGTGGTATTCAACAACAAATCAATGAATAAAGAAAATGGTGTGTGTGTGTGTGTGTGTGTGTGTATACAATGTAATACTATTGAGCCATAAAAAAAGGGAAATCCTGCCATTTACAACATGGATGAACCCTGAGGGCATTATCCTAAGTGAAAGAAGTCAGAGGAAGACAAATATTATTTCATATCCTTTATATGTGATATCTGAAAAATTTATAGAAAAAGAGAACAGATTTGTGGTTATCAGAGGTGGAGGATGGGGTGCAGGGTAACTAGATGATGGTAGTCAAAAGGTACAAACTTCCAGTTGTAATGTATCACATGATGACTATAATTAATGCTGCATGGTATATTTGAAAGTTGCTGAGAGTAGTTCCTAAAAGTGCTCATCACAAGGAAAAAAACGTGTGTGTGTGTGTGTCTATATGAGGCGATGGATGCTAACTAAACTTAATGACGTAATCATTTCACAGTACAGGTTAAGTCATTATGCTGTACACATTAAACTTATATAGTGCTGTATATCCACTATATTTTAATGAAACTGAAAGAAACAAAATAAATAAGGGGGGGAAATCACCATACTAGTTTAGTAACAGAAAAGTACTATAGTTTCATATAATCCTAATTCTTTTTTTCAAGATTTTATTGAAATTCAAGTTAGTTCGCATATAGTATATTAGTTTCAGGGGTAAAATTTAGTGATTCATCACTTACATATAACACCCAGTGCTCATTACATCAAGTGCCCTCCTTAATGCCCATCACCCAATTATACCATCTCCCCATCCGTGTCCCCTCCAGCAACCCTCAGTTTGTTCCCTATAGTTAAGAGTCTCTTACAGTCTGCCTCCCTGTCTTTATTTTTCCTTCCCTTCCCCTATGTCCATTTGTTTTGTTTCTTAAATTCCACATATGAGTGAAATCATACGATATTTGCCTTTCTCTGACTTATTTCCCTTACCATTATACTCTCTAGTTCCATCTACCTCGTTGCGAATGGCAAGATTTCATTCTTTTTGATGGGGCTGAGTAATATTCCATTGTATATATACACCATATCTTCTTTATCCATTCATCTGTCAATGGACACTTGAGCTCTTTCCATATTTTGGTTACTGTGGATAGTGCTGCTGTAAACACTGGGGTGCATGTGCCCCTTTGAATCACTATTTTTGTGTCCTTTGGATAAATACCTAGTAGTGAACTCTTGCCTGTTAGGATATCTCTAAAATTAACTTTTCAGGGTGCCTGGGTGGCTCAGTTGGTTAAGCGACTGCCTTCGGCTCAGGTCATGATCCTGGAGTCCCGGGATCAAGTCCCGCATCGGGCTCCCTGCTTAGCAGGGGTCTGCTTCTCTCTCTGACCCTCACCCCTCTCATTCTCTCTTTCTCATTCTCTCTCTCTCAAAAATAAATAAAATTTAAAAAAAAAAAAAAAACTTTTCATGGCAAAGTTAGTCCTTTTTGCATCTGTTAACTAAAGATGGTCACCTAATTCCCTCTGTAGCAGTGGCAGCCCCACCTTACAACCAAAACAACAAGGATGAGAGTAAAAGAAAGAATCAATGGGCTTATGGAAAATAAAGATGTCTGACTGGTAGCCTCCTACAACTAAGTACCATCTCCTATCCCATAGTCACCGGTCACCTGAGACAGTTCTCACATGTACTGTTAATTTTGTAGTCCAAAGAACACCGTAACAATAAGAAAGACAAGCAAGCATTTTTGGTTTTTAAGCCCTTGTAACATGTAAGTTTACTGTTCAACTCCCAGGCATTCAACTTTCTAACACAGTTTCAGGAATACTCTAACATAAGGTCACTGAATGTAAGTGTATAATGTATGTACACAAAAACACTGCAAAAACAATTTGAGATCTGATCCAGTGAAATCCAGTAGTGGCCAACACTAAGAATAACGTAGAGTGCTACAGAAGTATACTCCAAGAGAACATAGCTCAATGGAAGGGGAGTCTCAGAACACTAGGGTCAATAAAAGATTTCTATGACAGAGGATTAGAAGAGAGGCACAGAGAACTTCTAGTGTAAAATGAGCTATTCTGTTCTGCTCATAAGATAGGGAATGCTGATTCCCAGGACATAAATGTACAAGTGAGGCTAAATAAACAGGATTCTGTTAGAGCATTCATCTGCCCTCCTCTCTTTATTCACTTAAACACAAAACAAGCCCAATCTATTACTCAGGATTGTACTCACATTCAGAAAATAATTAGTACATTCTTAATTCTTTAAACTGTACTCACAGAAAAATGAATAATTATGGGGTTTTTCATTTCTTAATAAATTATCACATACACTGTAACTTTCAATACTTGAACATGAGCTCAAGTGAAATGGAATATTTAAATTCAAAATTCATATCAATCAAAATTCATATAGGGGCACTTTAAAACTCACAAAATTCACAAATGTGAAGTCTTTTTACCCTAATTTAAATATCAAGAAGTCTTACCGGTATCTCTTAATGCAAACCTAACTCAACACATTTTTAAGACACGGATAAATTTATAGTCCATGCCTTATTGGAAAGAAAATTTTATAACAACTCAAAATAATATTTCAGAGCGTACTGGAGGTGTTTTGTAGATGTGGGGAAATAAGCAGTTTGCAAACAGAGGAATAGAAAAAGCATATCACTATACCACATCTTTTTCCTAAATGGTTAAAGAACTATTCAACAACTCCAAAACCCTTTTTATATGCACACCTGGGAAGAATACCATATCCGTAACTTTGCTCGGACTTACACTGATGTGGTTTTAGACCAGATGTTTAAATGTTACAGTATGTACATTTTCTTCCCCTCTTCTAAGGCAGAAGTAAAGTAAGAGGAATATTTGACTTCACTCCACAAGAGACCTATTTAATAGTTTGGCGGTTATGTAAGTAAAGGTAGCTTGGCTAAGTCAATGTTGACGACATACAGAACGACATGATCCTAATGAGTTGGAAAATATTGGCTCTCAAGAGAATAGACCAGATGCTACTGAGCTGAGAAAGCTACTGTATTATTGAATTTCATTTTTATGAGGTAAAATTTATTATTCAACCATTAAGGTATCCCATATGAAATCTTGCATAAAATACTTTTACAGTTACATTCTGGAAAGTAGATTTTTATTTTAACATTAAGACATCACTTAAATGAGGGATTCAAATGTCCATTTGACCACCTTCAGCATAGATTTTAAAGTCTGAAAGCAATTTCCCTATAAATACCAGATTATTGGAACTACACTGTGAACAAAACAATTAACTACCTGAATAAGGAAAAAGTGGTAGCAAGTTCTTGTTTTCCTGAACAAAAAAATGGCCATGTGTGATTTATATTTTATCTTCTGGAGAATGACAAAGGTTAGAATTTCAATGATTTCAGTACCATGAGAAACATGAACAAAAATATGTAATTCAATAATCCCAATTAATATATATTTCAAACTTTAACAGTTCTCCTTTATCCTTTATGATTTATTATCTTAATTAGACTTCTAATACTTGCTATTTTTTCACTAACTAATCGCTAATGGAGTAGCAAACTACCTTACTGTATTTCTGGTCTCATTTATCAGACAGAGAGTATGATGTAGCAGAAATCATAGTAACAGAAAGGTTCAAGGGACCATAAGCTTAACCAAATTAATCAGTGAGTATCTGTAGGATGATATTTAAGAAAAACACTAAATTGTTCTGAGCATAAATTTTCATCATGTGTAACACAGGATATATAACTTGCCAACATTAATATTACTGGTAGGAAGCCAGTGAAATTAATGCATTGAGAAACATCAACCTAAAAAAGGTGAGCCAATTCAGATGATTCAAGTAAGTTTTATGGTATCCAGTCCCTACAGCATGCAGCTCACTAGAGGAGAAATGCTTAGTAGACAGCTATAAAGAACATAAAAGTAGATAAAAGGATAAAGTTTCAAATTTCTATTATCCCACCACATTGCAACATCCATTTATAGATTTGTTGCTCCACTCCCCTTTGGAGTCCCTAGCAGAAGAGAGAATATATGGTTCATCATAGGTTTCTGTGAACTAGGTGTGGCCTCTTATAAATAGCTATTTAAAGGGGCACAATGCACAGTTTCTTAGTAAGTCCAAAGAAGTACACCTAATCGATACCCTGAATTTTATACTTCAGTCATCAAGTTCACTGTTCATTAACCTATTTACTCTTTTGCCTTACTCTTTGAATTTTCCTTTGCCCTATAACTTCTCAGCTCAAACACTGGATCATCAAGACCCCAATTCTGACAATGGTTATCACAGTCTCCAAGAACCTCGTATCCTAGAACAACCTCCATAAGTAGTATTCCCATATGTATGATTCCAGCAGGATTCTATATCCAGGAAAAGTAAAACAAATCAACTCCACAAACAATACTTTATTTTGTACTCACAAGAACTCTATGAGTAGGTAAGAAGATATTATCACCATTTTACAGATGAGAAAGTTAAATGAAACTCAATGAAACAAGTGACTTTCCTTTAGATATATAATTACTGACAGGATTTCCACACTACATTTCAGTGCTCTCTCCTAAATTTCAATTATTAAATAAGGAAAATATTCTTATCACCTAACATAGACAGTAAGACTTATACTACACCAATATCTATATATAATACACAGATTAATAATATTTGATGCATAAAATTAAGTCTCTAAGAAGCATAAGCATAGAGCTTTGCATTTTATTCTAATTTTTGGAAGAGCTGAGAAAAAAGTCATTGTAGCTTTACAGAACATGTATTACTATTCAATATTCACATTTTCTCTTAAAGACTCTTAGATAAACCATCACAAAATAGAAATAACTGATTCAACAAACTAAAGTCATCTCTTTTTATTGTGACATATTGTGATTGTAACATGGAGTTTGTTAAAGAAAACATCTTTTCTACCTAAAGGCATTTTGTAGATGTGATGCTTGAAATTAAATTTGATACTGCATTTCTGAAGCACCATTATTAATCCAACATTTAGAATGAGAAGACTGAGGCACAAAATTGTTGCATATTAAGAGCCAATGAAATTCAACATAACATTATTTGATTTTATACATACAGGCCTATTTAACAGCTTCAGTTATTAAAAGGAAAAAATACGGTATTAAATAGGCATTTTTATAAAATTAATCAAGATAGTAAAATTGTGAAATAATTCTATACTTGTAAAGCAAAAATAACATTGTTTCTGTCCTCAGTTTTCCTAAGTAAAAATGCAGCATAAATAGGACTTATAAAACTTGACTACCAAATTAATTTATTTCCTTTGAGTGATAAATTATTTTACTACTTGTCATTGGCCACTCTTCACTAAGAGTCTTATGTTATTATAATCAGGGAATCAATAACCATATTTTCTTAGCTATCAGGATTTCAGAATAAACATTCTTCATTTTTAAAATTTTCCAGAAATGTCCTACACTTCACTACATACAATGTATTTTGCCAGTGACACGGTGCCATACCCCAGCATATTTTCCAAAAAGACATAAATATCAATACTGTACCTTCTAGGTAAGGAATTTTAGAATTTGTAAAGCATGTCATTAATTATTTATTATCAAATTATTTGAACTCTCTCTTTGGGAAAATACTAGATTTTCTTTTAGTTATTCAGGCATTTCTCACATCCTCAGTTTCCCAAACTCAAAATTTCAAGAAGTAATTACATAGAAATTTAATTCCTATTCTCACCAATGAAAAAGTAGAGCAATAACTGTATTTACTAACAATGTACATCTTTCATGTTTATAAATATAATGATCATAATACTTTCACTACATTATATGCATTCTATTTGATTATATTTTGTACTATTCAAATCTTAGTGGTAACCAACAAAGTTAATTTCAAACCCAAATAAGTCACAACCTGCATTTAAATGAAATGGTAAAGTAGGAACTCAATTATAAATCTTTCTAAAAATGACAAAAATCAGTAACAGTTCAGTTCAGATATGACAATGTTGTTTTGATGGTAGTAGAGATAACACACAGAACTTTCTTACAAGCAGAATATGTTGCAGAATAGACATGGAGAAAAGAAAACGAGAAGGGAAAAATTTAATCTAGAAAGCATCACAGAAATTGTTGGTCTTGGAATCAAGCTGAGTAATAAGAGCAGGAAGGATTCTGTGATGTAACAAAGTTTGAAATAATTAAAACAGCAAAAAGTAAAAGAAAATGGACCAGTAACAAAGAAGAAACAAGGCATTCTAAATGATAATAAGATCCAATGTAAAGATATACCTAAAGCTATAATTAAGGAAAAATTAGACAAGTCACCATCTGTAAAGTGAAAAGACAACCAAAAGAACTGCAGAAAACATTTCCAAACCATATAGCTGATAAGGGACTTGTATCTAGAATATACAAAGATTCTCACAGCTTAAAACAAAAAGATAAACAGGCCAATTAAAAAATGAACAAGAGACTTGTACAGACATTTCTCCACAGGAGATACATAAATAGCCAATAAGCACATGAAAAGATGCTCATCATCATTAGCCATAATAAAGATGCAAATCAAAACCACAATGAGGCAGCACTAAGTCATATGCTCTAGGATAGCTAGAACCAAAATGACAGGTAATAACAGCAGAGTGACGATGTGGAAAAACTCGAACATTCATATACTGCAGGTGGGAATATACAATGGCGTAGCTGCTTTGGAAAATAGTCTAGCAATTCCTCAAAAGGTTAACTACAGCCTTACCATATGATGCAACAATTCTACTTCTAGATATACAAACAAGAGAAATGAAAGCATATGTCCACACAAAAACTCATACACAAATGCTTATGGCATTATTCAGAATTGTCAAAAACAAAAATGTCAATCAACTGATGAATGGATAAACAAAATGTGATATATAGATACAAAGGAATCAACAATGAACAGAAATGATGTACTGATACAAGCTACAATATAGGCAAACTTCAAAAACAACATGCTAAGTGAAAGAATTCAGTCACAAAGTACTATATTTCATATGATCAATTTATATGAAATGTCCAGAACTGGCACATCCATAGAGGCCAAGAGCAGATTAGTGACTGCTTAGAGCTGGGTGGAGAGGAGGCTTGGGGAATGATGGCTAAAGAAAGTGGAACTTCTTTTGGGGTTCATAAAAGGTTCTAAAATTAGTATCGGTAATGGAAAGAGAACTCTTAATATACTACCAGGTAAATACTATGTACCTGAAAAGGATGAATTGATTGTATAGTATGTGAATTATACCTCAATAAAACTCTTTTTAAAAAAAAGATTTGGGGTACCTGGGTGGCTCAGTCGGTTAAGTATCTGCCTTTGGCTCAGGTCATGATCTCACGATCCTGGGATCCAGCCGGGCATCAGGCTCCCTGCTCAGGGGGAGTCTGTTTCTCCCTCTCCCTCTGCTCCTCCCTCTCCCCTGCTCATATACATACTCTCCCTCTCTCTCTCTCAAATAAATAAAATCTTAAAAAATATATATGATCATTTCAATAGTTGCAGAAAAACAAACAAACAACATCGATTCACAATAAAAACCCTATACAAAGTAAGTCTAGAAGGAACATACCTCACCATAATAAAGACCTTATATGAAAAGCCCACAGTCAACATCATACTCATAAGGTCAAGAACAAGACAAGGATGTCCATTCTCACCACTTTCATTCAACATACTACTGAAGTCCAAGCCACAGCAATTAGACACATAAAGAAATAAAAGGCATCCAAATCAGTAAGGATGAAGTAAAACTCTATTTGCAGATGACACAATACTATATATAGAAAACCCTAAAAATTCCACCAACAAATGACTAGAACTCATAAATGAATTCAGTAAAGTCACAGGACATGAAATGATCATACAGAAACCTGTTGCGTTCCTATACACTAATAATGAAGCAACAGAAAATGAAGTTAAGAAAACAATCCCATTTATAATTGCATCAAAAACAATAAAATACCTAGGAATAAACTTAAAGAGGTGAAAGATCTGGACTCTGGAAACTATAAAACAATGATTAAACTGAAGATGACACAAAGAAATGGAAAGACATTCCATGTTCATGGGTTGGAAGAACAAATACTGTTAAAACGTCTATACTACCCAAAGCAATCTACACATTTAATGTAATCCCTATCAAAATACTAACAGCTTTCTTCACAGAACTAGAACAAACAATCCTAAAATTTGTATGGAACCACAAAAGACCCTGAATAGCCAAAGCAATCTTGAAAAAGAAAAACAAAACTGGAGGCATCACAATTCCAGACATCAAGTTATATAACAAAGCTGTAATAATCAAAACGGAATGGTACTAGCATAAAAACAGACTCATACATCAATGGAACAGAATAGAGAACCCAGAAATGAACCCACAATTCTGTGCTCAACTAATCTTTGACAAAACAGGAAAGAATATCCAATGGAAAAAAGATAGTCTAGTCAACAAATAGTGTTGGGAAAACTGGACAGCAACATGTAAAAGAATGAAACTGGACCACTTTCTTACACCATACACAAAAATAAATTCAAAATGGATGAAAGACCTAAATGCAAGACCTGAAACCATAAAAATCTGAGAGAACACAGGCAGTAATTTCTCTGACGTCGGCCATAGTAACTTCTTTCTAGATAGATCTCCTGAGGCAAGGAAAACAAAAGCAAAAATAAATTTTGGAGGTTCCGTCAAAATAAAAAGCTTCTACACAGCAAAGGAAACAATCAACAAAACTAAAAGGCAACCTACAGAATGGGAGAAGATACTTGAAAATGACATATCTGATAGAGGGTTAGTATCCAAAATACATAAAGAACTTATATAACTCAACACCCAAAAAACCACCCTGAAAATCAAATAACTGAAAAATGAGCAGAAAACATGAATAGACATTTTTCCAAAGAAGACATAGATGGCCAACAGCCACATGAAAAGATGCTCAACATCACTCATCATCAGGGAAAGGCAAATTAAAACTACAATAAGAGATCACCTCACACCTGTCAGATTGGCTAAAATCAACAACACAAGAAACAATAGGTGTTGGTGAGAATGTGGGAAAGGGAAACCCTCTTACACTGTTGGTGGGAATGCAAACTGGTGCAGCCATACAGTAACAGTATGGAGGATCCTGAAAAAGTTAAAATTAGAACTACCCTATGACCCAGCAATCACACAACTGGGTATTTACACAAAGAATACAAAAACACTAATTCGAAGGGATGCATGCACCTCTATGTTTACTGCAGCATTATTTACAATAGCCAAACTATGGAAGCAGCCCAAATGTCCATCCATAGATGAATGGAGAAAGAAGATGTGGTATCTGTGTGTGTGGATGGATGGATGGATGGATGGATGGATGGATGGATGGATGGAGAGGGAGAGAGATAGGAATATTACTCAGCCTGAAAAGAATGAAATCTTGCCATTTGCAACAACATGGATGGAGCTAGAGAATATAATACTAAGTGAAATAAGTCAGAGAAAGACAAATACCAAATGATTTCACTCATGTGGAATTTAAGAAACAAAACATATATGTAAAGAAAAAAAGAAAGACAAACCAAGAAACAGACTCTTAACTACAGAGAACAAACTGATGGTTATCAAAGGGGAGATGGATGGGTGAATGGGTGAAATAAGTGATGGGGATTAAGAAGTGCACTTATGAGCACTGAGTAATGAATAGAATTGCTGAATAACCATATTGTACACCTGAAGCTAATATAACACTGTATGTTAACAACACTGGAATTAAAATAAAATGTAAAAAAATAGAAACAAAGGTGGACCAGTGGAATAAAAATAAATTAATTTTTAAAGAAAAAAAAGAAACCAAGGTATAATGTTTCTGGCATAGGGGAAGAAAGTAAACATGGGCAAAGGCATGAATGTGGAAAAGAATGTCATTTTTTGGAAGAACAAGTAGAATATAATTAATATAGTGTTAAATCCAAAGTAAAAGACTTGCGTTGACTTGTACTGTGTTAAAGAAATAGACATCTAAGAAAAAAGGATACTGCAGAAGAACATTATCAAACCAAAATTATGTTCAATATGTTCAATATAAAAAGAGGGAAAAGCCACTAGGTGAAGGACAAGAGAAATTGGATGCTGTGGGTTATTAACTACCAATAACAAGACAGTAGGTAGCCTAGTAGGAAGGTAAGCTAAAAGCACAAGATTATGATGGAAGGTGAGGCACAAATGTTGACGAGAAGTGCTTGGCTTACAACCAACTACAGAATGGAACTTCACACATTATGAGAATGTAAATTTGAGGGGCCCAAGAACATACATAGCATAACCACTTCATTAACATAGTAAATGAGAATCAGTTGTGATGTAAGGCAAAAGATCACATGTTTAAAACAAGCATATTAAACAGTGCTGAGTACTGACTATTGACACCTCACAGATGCACGATAATAAAATGCTAAAACTTAACACATTAAATATGTACCTCTTGGATCTTAAGATAGAAAATTTGAAGACAATACTACAAGCACTTTACTAAGAATATAATAAACAATAAGTTTGGGGAGTGCAAAAAGATATAAGAAAACTGGACACTTGGAAACCTGGCCCTTTAAAAATGGTTTAGCTGATCCTTTTAATTAATCTATTATCAATTTTATAGCTGCTTAATTTGATAAAAAATAAAATTCCTTGGCAAAGAGGGGAAACTTCCTAACATGATTCCATTTTCCTCACTTCCTCTAATCTGTAAAAAATTATTTCCACTAATTTTAGGTTTCTCAATGACAAAACATCAGGTTATGAATCACTGAACCTGTAGTTACTTGTCTGATCCATTTTGTAATATCTGCGCCAGTATTCTGTTAGGACAGAATATTTTCAGAGTAAGAAATTTTAAATAAGATGTTTTATCATAGCACAATCCATTTGATAAATTCAGAAAAGGAAATATGGAATTAGTTTGGCTAGAAAATAGGGAAATTGTAACAGTAAATAACACCATCACCTGCTTATTAATATGAATTTTCAGGCAATCTAAGCCAGTTGACAAAAACAAAAATTTTAAATAAAGGTAGGTTAATATTGTGAGACAGTAAACCAAAAAAGCTCTGGAGAGAACATCACTTTGGAAACAGAAATTTGACAAGGAAGGAAAGGAAGGAAAGGAAGAAAGAAAAGAAAAGAAAAGAAAAGAAAAGAAAAGAAAAGAAAAAAGAAAAGGAAAGAAAAAAAGAAAGAAAAGAAAGAAAGAAAGAAATGAATTAGATAATTTCAAACTGTGATAAACACTATGGCCAATGAAGGCCTCACTGTAGGCTTTATGGGTAAGGACCTAAAAGAAGAGATTTTGTACAGTGACTCCACATAAGATTATGGCCATATGAATGGCAATAACATAACATCTTAGTCCATTCAGGCTGCTCTAACAAAATACCACAGACTGGGCAACCTATAAGTAATAGAAATTTATTTCTCATTCCTGAGGTTGAAAGTCCAAGATCAAGGTGCCAGCATGGTCGGGTTCTGGCAAAAACCTCTTCTGGGCTGCAGACTACCAACTTCTTGGCGTGTCCTCACATAGTTGACAGGGCAAGGGAACACTCACGAGCCTCTTTTATACAGACATTAATTTCATAAGGACTCCATCCTCATGATCTAATAATCTTCCAAAGGCCCCCAATTACCTAATACCATGATATTGGGCATTAGAATTTCAACATATGAATTGGGGGGCATAAAGACACTCAGACCATAGCACATAATAATGCAGTCTACTTAAATATTCAACAATTTAAAAAGGTTTTTTTTGAATGAGATAAATATAACAAATATCATCCTTTTAATATAATATGTATACAATTATGTGCAATTTAGTATATTCACAAGTGTAAAAATTTCAGCACTATCTAATTCCAGAACATTCTTACCACCCAAAAAAACAAACAAACAAAAAAAACCCATCTAATAGTCACTCCCCATTCCTCTTTTTCCCCAGACTCTGGCAACTATTAATCTACTTTCTGTCTCTATGGATTTGCCTATTGTAAGCATTCCACATAAATGGAATCATAATATGTGACTTTTTGCATCTGGCTTCTTATACCTAGCATGGTGTTTCAAGGTTCCTCCATATTATAGCAGGTATCAGTACTGCATGCGTTTTTACATTTGAAAAATATTCCACTGTACAGATATAGAATATTTTTGTTTATCCATTCATCAGTTAATAGACATTTGTGTTGTTTCAACCTTTTGGCTATTAAGAATAATGCTTTGTGATCTCCTTTATATGTGGGATCTAAAAAAGGTGAATTCATAGAAGCAGAGAAGAGAAATAACAGTGGTTAGCAGGTGCAAGAAGATGGGGGAAATGAGATGTTGGTTAAACAGTACAAAATTGCAGTTATATAGAATGAGTAAGTCCTATAAATATGATGTACAGCCATGATGACTATAGTTAATACTGTATACTAGAAATTTGCTAAGACAGATTTTGTGTACTCATACCACATTAAAAAAAATAGTAACTGTGAGGAAACATATAGGTTAATTACCTTGATTGTAAGTAATCACTGCACCATGTATATCAAAACAACCATATGAATACCTTAAATATGTAAAATTTTTTAACAATAATTACATGCAAAAAAAATAATGCTATGAACATTCACGTACAAGATTTTGGTACATATATAGTTTCAATTTTCTGTGTATACCTGCAAGTAAAATTGCTGAGTCATACGGTAACTCTACATTTAACTTTTTTTTTTTTTAAGATTTTATTTATTTATTTACTTATTTATTTTAGAGAGCGCGTGCACCCAAGTGGGGCGGGGGGGGGAGCAGGAGGGGGAGAGAGAATCTCAAGCAGACTCTGTGCTGAGTGCAGAGTTCAATGTGGGGCTCAATCTCACAGCCCTGAGATCATGACCTGAGCCAAAATCAAGAGTCGGATGCTTAAAAAACTGAGCCACCCAGGTGCCGCCCCTTAACGTTTCACTTTTTGAAGATAATGACCACAAGTTTTTTCCCAAGCAGCAGTTATTTTTTAAGCTAATAATTCAATAGCAACATACAAATTCCAAAAAGCAGAGATGGAAAAAATAAAGTAACAGCAATTTTTTACAAAACATAGTTTAAAAAGTACAAAAAGAGATAAACAGTAAGATGAGAGAAACAAAGTCACAAAACAATCACACCAACCTAAACGGATTAAATTTACTAGCTAAAAGACTATAAAACTTCATTTAAAATATCTAGCTATATGCTCTTTCCAAGACATACACCTAAATCATAAAAACAGTTTTTAAGTAAAAGAATGCAAGAAGTAGTACAGGCAAATGCCAAACAAAAGAAAGTTAATTATAACTATGATAATATAAGAAAAAATAGATTTAAGTCAAAAGACTGAGGGATAGATTTGCTACATTTAATAAAAGAATCAATTTAAAAAGATTATAAATATGTATATATGTGTGGGAGGAGGGTTATGTGTTCATACACACACTAAAATTTGTACACTATTTCAGAGGACTCAAAGAATTTAAAGGCCTTTCATAAACCCCAAATGATGAAACATTTGCCTTGTCACTCTTTACAGAATCCTAAAACCTGACAACACACAACTATATAAAATTTTACATTAGTCATTAGGCATTTCAAAAAAAGTCCTCTGATTATAATGCTTTTTTTATTGTTTTTTTTAGAATTTATAATATATTCTCCCATAGTAAGGTCTGAAATTAAAACCTTCAAAAGCATCATATTAGAACAAAAAAGCCAATGTCTTATTTTCATATGCAAATTAAGTAGAAATTTCACAGGTTATTATTTATAAGGATGATTACATTTAATAAAAATATATTCTTTAAAAGCTACTTTTGTGTTACTGACAAAAGAAAGATGATTATTTTAAACTGAGACAACTAAAAAAAAAGGCAAACCTTCTGTAAATTTTTTACCTGCAAAATAAATGACAAGATAAAGATAACATCTCCTACACTGGCATCAAAGCAGAATTTTTATTTTTAATAGTTAACTCATTCAGTCAAGGTGTAAAATTAATGTTTTTCACACAAAACGGTTAATTTGTGGGGGATGGGCTAACTGGGTGATGGACATTAAGGAGGGCATGTGATGTAATGAGCACCGGGTATTATATAAGATTGATGAATCACTGAACTCTACCTCTGGAACTAATAATACACTATATGTTAATTAATTGAATTTAAATTTTTAAAAAAGGATTAATTTGCTTACCAAGGCTTAAAATATTATGATCAAGAATTTTATTCATATTTACCAGCATAATCAAGCATACCGTACTTATACCTGATTTGGTTATCATTTCAAACATACACATTACATTGATCCCCTCAGAAGTTATCCATGTAAGGCAAAAGGGTTAACTGTGCAAGAAGCTGGTAAAAAAGAACCTCCTGAAACTATAAAATACATTCAGAAATTGGTGGCAGGGAATGAAACTGAATGGCTCATATCCTGACTTTTACACAGGAGCTGTAAATATCACTTGCACAGAAATATAGTACACAATTTAAGTTCAGCAGGCTATACTTACGGATTTGAATAAGAAAATATTAGTCACCACTAATAAGAATTTACCAAATACTTGCCAAGAAGATTGTGTTCTCACCTATAGTTTGGAAAACTTCATTCATCAAAGCTTCATTCACTGATAAAGAGTTGACATTTCCAATATGAGACCAGCTTTGATATATTGCTTGCAGCAGAAGTGTCTGTGCTCTTGTAGCTTGAATTGTGAGATTTGGAAGTTCAAATATACCTTCAGTTATAGCAATCTGAGATCTTTTGGCCCTGCATAAGAAAAGAGAAAGAATAAGAGTATAGTAAATAGCATTTACAAATAGCAACATAAAAAATGAACTAGGTTGTAAGAAAAAAAGTAGACATTCAAAATATTTTAAATATAATTAAATCAAATAGATACGCAATTTCACAATTTAAATTTCACTATTTCAGAAACTTAAAAAATAAAAACACAAAAGTAGTGTCCATACATACACATTCATTCATACACAAACACACACACACACACACAACACACTGTTCAATTATAATTTTTCAACTGAGACAATCTTCAAAGATAACAATGAAAATAATACTAGTTAACATTTACGAAAATTTACTACCAGTTCTGCATTGTTCTAAACATCTTGTATCTATTAACTCAGAGTAAAAATACAAAAATTTAAATCCAGGGATTCTAATCCAGAGCCCTCTATCCTGTACTTCCTCTCGTAAGTTTTTATGAAATATTTACATTATACCCAGGTTCCTATTTGACAGTAAGAGAAAAATTTTTTTAGAATCTCTGCCCTGAAATATCTAATTCACCAATGACTTACTCATCTGGTTATTTCTTTGAATGAGGTACCTTATATAATTACATTTTCCAAATAGCAAAGCTTCAAAGTAAGAAAATAATAGGTCTGCGAACAACAAGACGATAAAGTTAATGAAATATGCAAGGTAAAGTGGAAAAAAGAAAAATCAAGAGAAAGAAAAAAAATTAGAATGCTACTATGGTAGACTCAGTCACCCTACTCTCTCTCAACCCCATAAACCTCTACCTTTATCATCTTGCCAACAATATCCACACAGAGTACTGAGCATCTCTTGTATAAAAACCTCAGAAGCCATGATCAAGTAGGATTCCTTTCAGGGATGCTAAGATGGTTGAAAATCAACAAACCAATAAACATTATACACCATATTAATAAAGATAAGGATAAAAATCACACTATCATCTCATTAGAGGCAGAAAAGGTGACAAAATTCAACATCCGTATGATAAAAACTCTGAACAAAGTGAGTATATAGGAAACATGCTTCTCCATAACAAAGACCATATATGTCAATTCCATAGCTAACATCACACACAATGGTGAAAAGCTGAAAGCTTTTCTCCTAAGATCAGAACAAGGCAAGGGTACCCACTTTTGCCACTTTTCTTCAACATAGTCTCGGAAATACCAGCCACAGCAACCACATGAGAAAAATTTTAAAAAGGTATCCAATTTGGTATGTTAAAAGTAAAACTGTCACTATTTGCAGATGACATGATACAATAATATAGAAAATCCTAAGGAATCCAGCAAAAAAAAAATTTTTAATAAATAAATTCAGTAAAGCTGCAGGATACAAAATACGTGGAAACCTGTTGCATTTCTGTACACTAATAATGAACTAGCAGAAAAAGAATTTTTTTTTTTTTATTTGAGAACGAGCAAGGGAGCACAAGTGAGGGGAAGAGACAGAGGGAGGGGGAGAAGCAGACTCCCCACTGAGCAGGGAGCCCAACACAATCCCAGGACCCTACAATCATGACCCCAAGCCAAAGGCAGATGCTTAACTGATGGGGTCACCCAGGCACCCCAAAAGAGAAATTAAGAAAATACATTTACAACTGGATCAAAAATAATACCTAAGAATAAATTTAACCAAGGAAGTAAAAAACTGTACTCTAAAAACCTTACACATTCATGAAAGAAATTAAAAATGACAGAAATAAATGGAAAGATATACCATGCTGATGAAAGAATTTTATTAACATATGCTGTTAATATATATAAATTATATATTGTTGTATCTTCAAAGGATTAATATGGTTAAAAGTCCATACCACCCAAAGCAATCTACATTTTCAATGCAATCCCTATCAAAATACCAATGGTATTTTTCACAGAATTTAAATAATCCTAAAATTTGTATGGAACCACAAAAGACCAAATAGTCCATGCATTCTTGAGAAAGAGGAACAAAGGTAGAGATATCACATGCCCTGATTTTAAACTATACTACAAACCTACAGTAATCAAAATAGTATGGTACCGGCACAAAAATAGACACATAGATCAATGGAATAGAATAGAAAACCCAGAAATGAACCCACAACTATATGGCCAATGGAAAAACGACAGTCTCTTCAATAAATGGTGTTGGCAAAATTGGACAGCTACATGCAAAAGAGTAAGACTGGACCACCTGTTTACACCATACACAAAAATAAACTGAAAATGAATTAAAGATCTAAATGTGAGACCTGAAACCATAAAAACCCAACAGGAGAACATAGGTGAGGGGCACCTGGGTGACTCAGTCAGTTAAGCATTGATGCTTGGTTTCGGCTCAGGTCGTGAGATCAAGCCCTGCATCGAGCTCCATGCTGGGCATGGAGCCTGCTTAAGATCCTCTCTCTCCCTCTCCCAATGTCCTTCCCCCCCACCCCAAACCCTGGCTTGTGGGTGAGTGCAGGCTCTCTCACTCGCTCGCTCTCTCTCAAAAAAAGAGAGCGAGAGAGAACACAGAACATAATTTCTTTGACACTGGCCATAGAAACATTTTTCTAGATGCGTCTCTTCTGGCAAGGAGAACAAAAGCAAAAATAAACTATTGGGACTGCATTAACATACAAAGCTTTCACACAGCAAAGGAAACCATCAACAAAACAAAAAGGCCACCTACTCAATGGAAGAAAATATTTGCAAATGAGAGATCCAATAAAAGGTTAGAATCCAAAATATATAAAGAACTCCTACAACTCAACACCAAAAAAAAAAACAAAACAAAAAACCAAATGCAATTAAAAAATGGGCAGAGGCCATAAATAAACATTTTTCCAAAGGGACATACAGATAGGCAACAGACACATAAAAAGACAGTCATCATGGGTGCCTGGGTGGCTCAGATGGTTAAGCATCTGCCTTCAGCTCAGGTCATGATCCCAGGGTCCTGGGAAAAAACCCCACATTGGGTTCCCTGCTCAGCGGGGAGTCTGCTTCTCCCTCTCCCTCTCCCTCTTCCCCTCCCCCTGCTTGTGCTCTGTCTCAAATGAATAAATAAAATCTTTATTAAAAAAAAAAAAAGACAGTGGGGGGGAAATTGGAGGGGGAGCTGAACCATGAGAGACTATGGACCCTGAGAAACAAACTGATGGTTCTAGAGGGGAAGGGGGTGGGGGCATAGGTTAGCCTAGTGATGGTTATTAAAGAGGGCACATTCTGAATGGAGCACTCGGTGTTATACGCAAACAATGAATCATGGAACACTACATCAAAAACTAATGATGTAATGTATGGTGATTAACATAATAAAAAAAGAATAAATCAAAATTTTTTAAAAAGACAGTCATCCCTAATCATTAGGGAAATGCAAATCAAAACCAAAATGAGATACCACCTTATACCTGTCAGAATGACTATTATTAAAAATAAATAATAAGCAAACAAGCGTTAGCAAGAATGAGGCAGGAAAAAGAACTCTCCTACACTGTTTATGGGAAAGTAAAGTGGTACAGCTATTATGGAAAAGAGTATAGAGGTTCTTCAAAAAATTAAAAACAGAACTACAATAAGATCCAGCAATTCCATTTCCATTAAAAAGAAAAAAAGTAATCTTGCCATTTGTGACAACATGAATGGGTGTTATGCCAAGTGAAGTAAGTCAGATAGAGATAGATAAATACCATGTGATTTCACAAAAAAAGTGGAATGTAAAAACAAAACAAAAAAAATGAACAAACAAAACAGAAGGAGACTCTTCAATACAGAGAACAAACTGTTGGTTCCTGGGGCAGGGAGCAGGGAAAGAAGGGCAAAATAGGTGAAGGGGATTAAAAGGTACAAACTTCCAGTTACAAAAAAGTCACAGTGATGTAAAGTACAGCACAGGGCATATAATCAATAAGATTATACAAGCTTTGTATGATGACAGATATTAGCTAGCCTTATCATGTTGATCATTTCATAATGTACAGTTGATGCTTCAACAATAGAGGGATTGGGCCACTGACCCCTATGCAGTCAAAAATTCACATATAACTTTTGACTCCACAAAAACTTAAGTACTAATAGCCTATTATTGACTGTAAACCTTACCAATAGCATGAACAGCGGATTAACACATATTTTGTGCATGTATTATATATTGTACTCTTACAATAAAGTAAGCTAAAGAAAGTATTAAAAAATCATAAGAAAATACATTTACAGGACTACACTGTATTTATCAAAAACAATCCATGTATTAGTGGACCTGAGCAGTCTGAACCAGTCATGTTCAAGCATCATTCTATATATAAATGTCAAATCACTATGTTGTACACCTGAAACAAATATAATATTGTATGTTAACTTATTTAAATTTTTAAAAAGATAAATTAGAAATCCACAAATCCAAAAACTGGAGATTCAACACTCAGTAAGTGCTAAAACAAGTAAAAAGAAAAAGTCATAAAGATAAAAAAAAGACAAACAATACAATCAATTAACTTGGCCTGATACTTTACACGACACACCCATCCCAACAACAGCAAAATATGCATTCATCAAGGCAGGCTACATTTAGTCCACAAAAACAAGCATCAGTAAAATTAAAAGATGATATCATAAAAAGTGTATATGCTTGATCGCTATGTAATTTAACTACAAATGAATAAAAGGTATCTGTAAAATGCTCAAATACTTGGAAATTAAAGAAAACATAAAACAGAAACAGGACAAAAAATTCACAAAGTCAAACAAAATGTATTTTTTGAAAAGTTATCAAGTGATTTTAGAAAAGAACACTGAGCTAGATTACAGAAAAGGTCAGTCTACAATTTATATACCTAATCAAGTGTTCCTGGAGAAAAGAGCAAAACAAATAGTACACAGAAATATCTAAAAAAAAAATCTTGCCTAAAATAAAGACTTAAATCTACATACTAAGCGTACAATGAATCACAGAAAATACTGATAAAGAATGTTCATTATCGGGGCGCCTGGGTGGCTCAGTCAGTTAAGCGGCTGCCTGCGGCTCTTGTCATGATCCCAGGGTCCTGGGATCAAGCCCCGCATCGGGCTCCCTGCTCTGCGGAGAGCCTGCTTCTCCCTCTCCCTCTGTCTACCACTCTGACTACTTGTGCTCTCTATCTCTGTTAAATAAATAAATAAAAATCTTTAAAAAAAAAAAAAAAAGAATGCTCATTATACCAGTAAAGTTATACCAAAAAGATAAAAAATACTATGGGTAATGTGGAGGTACCAGGACTTCTCCAGAGTTTCTCCTACTTTCTATTATCCTCCCTAATCTGCCCACTGCTGTCTAGTAAAAGCAATGTGTGTAACTCACCACTAGAGGAACAGAAAATTTCAAGCAATATCCCTATATGCTTGGGATACAGATCGAATCTCCTGTCAATGATTACCTTTTTATTTCCAGGTATGCTTTAATTTCAGTCATCTTTCAAGTCAATGGGCTCCTTTTGTAGCCACTGCTATTGCAGCCAACAACTTCCACACTAATAAACCTAATACCCTTCATAGTCAAGATTGGGGTATTACTTTGTAGTTCCTATGTCTATTTAAAAAAAAAAAAAAAAAGAGCCAAAACGTTGATGCTGGGATTTCAACTGTTTTGGCCCGAGATCAGGTCTGTCTTCAAGCTTCATGTTAAAGCTAATTCTCCAGAAATCTATAAAATCAGCAAATATCTACTAATTGCCTACTCTGCTGCAGTCATGTATTAGCTACTTAGGAAGTATCTTAGCCATTTTAAGATATCACGAACAAAACGAAAAATTAAAATCCTAGTGTCCTCACAGAGCTTACAGTCTAGTGGGAAGGCAGATAAAAAGAAATCAATACATATAATCATAAATAATATGAGCAAGTTAGAATACAAATGCAACTGGAAATATAAAAAGTAGAACACGAAATAGGAACTGAAGAGGAAGCAATTTCATAAAAGTGTGTAGATTTTATTAAAAAAAAAAAAAAGATCTAATTCCAAGCAAAATCAAGCCGACTTGAAGGAGGTTGAGAGACAGGTAAGTATCTCTAGAAAGTGTTTCAAGCAAATAAACAGTCTATGAAAAGTTCCCGAGGTGGAACTGGGCTGGCAAATCCAGGCAATGGCAAGGAGGCCAATGTGGCTGTTGCAGTTTGATAATAACCTAATTCACTAATTCAATTGGTTTTCTATGGGTTCTACCCATAAGAAATACCTGAATAGGCTTTATACAGCCATTGACCTTGGGACTTCATCTAAGCCTGACTCCAGAGTGCTCAATTTCCTGAATTTATTTGTATTTTTAAATATCTAATTTTTCACCCTACTTTCAAAGTTTTTCATATAAGGTACTAGATGCAGGACATGAAATTTTAAAAATCTATGGTCCGATTGTGACTAAATCACTTTTTTATGCTTTTAGAAAAAGAATTACATAAACTTTACTGAGCTTCACTTTCCTTCCTCTTTAAAAAACAAGTACATATTAAAAAAAAAAAACAAGTATAATAACCCCTGCCCAATCTACCACAGATAACTGAAAATCAGTAACATTTAACAGATACAAGACTCTTTGCTAAAATCTGAAGAGATAGGAACTGTCTTAACATTCAAAGAATTCAGAGTCCACTTGGAAGACAATTAAACCAGTAATCATAATTTAACATAATAAATGCTAAAACAATGTTGTATAAACATTCCTGTGAGATACACCCAAGAGAAGTCTGGAGGAAAAATGCAGGCATTTGATTTAAGCTGAATCCTGAAGAACATGAATCATTTCATTAAAAAAAAATGTTTTATTTAAAGAAAAAAAAAGTTATCCTACTTCAAAAATGGTCCAAAAACATTAACAGGAAACTTACAGAATATGAAAACAGGCATGACCAATAAACATGAAAAAATTCTAAGCCTCCCCAGCAAAAAGAGGAAATTCAAATTAAAACAATGCTGAACTCTTTTAACCTGTCAGATTAGCAAAACCTCTCTGACTCTAATTCATCTTCTAGGACTACCTGAAAGGAATTTTCACTTTTAACTCTATTTGCCATGATATTTAAAATATTTAAAATAGCCTAAGCATAAGACAATCTCACTGTTGAAAAGCTATCATGAAATACGGGTGAGTAAAGAGATATACAGTTGCATTACAATATGGTCACCCACACATAAAAGTATGTCTGCATGTATCTATATGTTGACATTAAAAGTTCTGTCTAGAGGGGCGCCTGGGTGGCTCAGTTGTTAAGCGCCTGCCTTGGCTCAGGTCATGATCCTAGGGTCCTGGGATCAAGCCTGCATCAGGCTGCTTGCTCAGCGAGAGGCCTGCTTCTCCCTCTCCCACTCCCCCTGCTTGCCTTCTCTCTCTCGCTGTGTCTCTCTCTGTCAAATAAATAAAATCTTAAAAAAAAAAAAAAAAAGTTCTGTCTAGAATTTTTACTAGTTATTTCTGTAAGATGAGAGTGGAAGATGATTGATGTTATCTTTTCCTTTCCCTATATAAATATCTATATTGTTTGGCTTGGTCCTTTGAGAAATCTGTATTATATTTAGAGAAATCTATTTTTTTTAATTTTTTAAGAAATTATAGTATTTCCAGAATCAATTAAGGAAATCCTAAACTATGTCAAAATGAATTAATTTCATAAAACATTTTTAAAATGCCAAGATATCGGGGTGTCTGGGTGGCTCAGTCAGTTAAGTGTCTGACTTGATTTCAGCTCAGGGTCTTGAGTTGGAGCCCTATGACAGGCTCTACACTGGGCATGGAGCATGCTTGAGATTCACTCTCTCTCTCTGCCCCTTCTCCCCCACCATGTGTGCATGTGCACAAGTGTGTGTGTTGGCTCTCTCTCTCAAAAAATTTTAAAAAAAAAGCCAAGATATCAGCATTAAATGTATCAATCTACCTCCACTCCCTGCCCCAACACTGGATTATCAATTTCTTACCTCCTCATTGAAATAAACTTCACTTAAAACCTCCCTAAAGAGGAATGGCATCAGCAAAAATGGCAGAGTAAGGTACACTAGTCTATCTCTCCATAAAAGCCACAAAAATCTGGCAAAAACTCTCAAGAGTTAACTTTTTCAAAACTCTGGAAACTAACCAAAAGCCGGCAACAAACAGGGAACACTTAAAAAAAAAAAAAATGCATCTCAATCTCAGATCAGTGAGTTTTGTGGTGTTTTTACTTACCCATATTGAATCCCCTACCCTTCAGCCCAGCAGTGGCATTTAATAGTCCACATTCCCAGTCCAAGTAGTGGTTAAGAGAGAAAACAGACCTTATTCACAAGGAATTGTGGGTTTTGCTTTGACCTGTCTGGTAGCTACCTGGAGGATCAACTCAATGAGCTTACTTTATCTCTTTTAATTCAGAACTTTCCCAACACTAAAAAAAAACAACAAAAAAAACACTACCCAGGAGCATTTGTAGAAAACATTTACAGGCAAATGTATTGCATTAGTCTTTACTTCCTGGGATAAGGGATAAGAGAAGGGGCAAAAAACAGATTAACCAGTATCTCGAGAGGGAAGTCTGGGAAGTGTTGCTTTAGAGAATGAAAAGGTTAAAAAGTTCCAAAGTCTTCCTGAGAATATGGAAGGCCATACACACACTCAGGGGCTGTGCACTTGCAGAGCAAAGACCAGAGAAAGGCCTTGAGCTCTCACCCCCCACTGACTTTCAAAGTCTGCACAAGAAAAGAAGGCTGAATTGTCAACTGACTGGTTGAGTTTTGAAGGCATTCCCAATCAGAAACCATGGAAGCCACGTGGCAGTGGATGAAATATTCACAGTGCAAAAAGAAAGACTATCAATCAACAATTACAATTCCAGCAAAACTATCCTTCAAAAATGAAGTAGAAGTCTCAAGAAAGTTATGTCCAAGACCAGAAGCCTTCACTGATGAATTCTACCACACTTTTAAAGAATAATAGCAGTCCTTTTCAAACTCCTGCAAAAAATAGCAGAGGAGGGAACCTAATTCCTTCTGTAAGGCCAATGTTACCTTAATACCAAAGCTAGACAAAGACAAGAAAAAAACACACCAATATCCTTTGTGAACAAAAATCCTCAGGAAATACTAACATATCAGAAGCAATTAAAACATTACACAATGTGACAACTAGTATTTTTCCCAGAAATAAAAGAGCGTTTCAACATTAGAAAATCAATCAATGCAATACACCATATTTACAGAAGCGGAAAAATCATGTACATCTCAACTGACACAGAAAAAGCCTTTGACAAATATCCAATAGTCTTGCATGATTTAAATACTCAACAAAGAATGAAGGCAAATTCCTCAATATGATATAGGACATTTATGAAAAACACACAACTAACATCATACTTAGTAAAGGTTTGCTCTCCAAGATCAGGGAAAAGGAAAAGATCTCTGTTTTTGCCATTTTATTCAACATTGTAGTATAGGTTCTAGCCAAGAAATTAGGCAAGAAAAATAAAAGGGCCTTCAAAGTGTAAAGGAAGAGTGGCGCCTGGGTGACTCAGTTGGTTAAGCATCTGCCTTCAGCTAAGGTCATGATCGCAGGGTCCTGGGATTGAGCCCTGCGACGGGCTCCCTACTCAGTGGAGAGTCTGCTTCTCCCTCTCCCTCTCCCCCTCTCCCCACTCACGCATGCACACTCACTCTCACTCACATAAAGACATAAAATCTAAAAAAAAAACTGGAGGGGCTCCTGGATGGCTCACTTGGTTGAGCAACTGCCCTTGGCTCAGGTCATGATCCTGGAGTCCCTGGATCGAGTCCCGCATCAGGCTCCCTGCTAGGCAGGGAGTCTGCTTCTCCCTCTGACCCTCCCCCTTCTCATGTGCTCTCTCTCTCATTCCCTCTCTCTCAAATAAATAAAATCTTTAAAAATAAATTAATTAAAAATAAATTTTAAAAAAGTGTAAAGGAAGAAGTAAAACTACCACTACTTACAAATGACATAATCTTATATATTGGAAACCCTAAAGAACACACACACACCCCTGTTAAAGCTAATAATTCAACTAAGTTCTAAGATACAAGGTAATTACACAAAAATTAGTTATATATTTACACTTACAATGACAACCTGAAAAGGAAATAAAGAAAACAATTCCATTTACAATAGCAACAAAAAGAATAAAATACTTAGGAATAACTTAACAAAGAAGTACAAGACTGTTGCACTGAAATCAACAAAGCATTGTTGAAAGAAATTAAAGAAGGGATCTAAATAAATGGTTAGAGATGTTTATGGATTGAAAAATTGATTATTCAAAAGGCAGTACTTCCCAAACTGATTTATAGATTCAATTCAATTCCTATAAAAATCCTAGGTGTCTATTTTAAATGAATAAACTAATCCTAAAATTCATATGGACTTGCAAAGAACCCTGAATAATCAAAACAATCTTAAGAACAAAGTTCAAAGACTTATACTTCACAATTTCAAAACTTAGCACAAAAATAAACAAAACAGTGTCATACTGGCACAAGGATAGACATATAAATCAGTGACCTAGAACTGACAGTCTAGAAATAAACCCCCATGTCTATGTCCAATTGATTTCTGATAAGGGTGTCAAGACCAATCAATGGGGAATAAATACTCTTTTTTTTAATTGATGTATAGTTAACATACAATATTACATTAGTTTCAGGTGTATAACATCGTGATTTGACAATTCTATACATTACTCAATACTCACTGCAGTAAGTGTAATTACCATCTGTCACTAGGGAATGAATAATCTCCAGGAACAAATGGATACCCAAATATAAAAGAATGAAGTTGGACCCCTACCTTACATTATATATGAAAATTAAGTCAAAATTGATCAAAAAAATAAAACTATAAACTCTTAGAAACATAGTTGTAAATATTCATGATCTTAGATTAAGAAGAGTTTCATAAATATCATACCAAAAGAAAAAGCAAAAAATAAAAATAAATAAAAGACAAAGATAAATTGGACCTCATCAAAATTTTGTGTATCAAAGGCTACTATCCAGAAAGTGAAAAGATAATAAAATGGAAGAAAATATTTGTAAATCATGTATGTAAAAGAGTCTACTGTCCAGAATATGTAAAGAACTCCCAACTGGGCCGCCTGGGTGGCTCAGTCGGTTAAGCGCCTTCAGCTCAGGTCCTGATCCCAGGGTCCTGGGACAGAACCCCGCATCAGACTCCCTGATCAGTAGGGAGTCTGCTTCTTGCTCCTCCTCTCCTTCTGCCCCTCCGCCAATTCATGTTCTCTGACTCAAACAAATAAATTCTCAAAAAAAAAAAAGAAAAGAAAAAGAAACTCCCACAACTCAACAAAAAGATATACAGGCCAATTTAAAAATGAACTAGAACAGGGGCGCCTGGGTGGCTCAGCCAGTTAAGCATCTGCCTTCAGCTTAGGTCATAATCTCAGGGTCCTGGGATCGAGCCCCGCAGCAGGCTCCCTGCTCAAGGGGGAGCCTGCTTCTCCCTCTCCCTCTCCTCTTTGCCCCTGCTCATGCTCACTCGCTCCTTCATGCTGTTTCTCGCTCTCAAATAAAATCTTAAAAAACAAAAAACAAATGAACTAGAACATGAATAGACATTTCTCTAAAGAAGATACACAAATGGCCAAGACACACATTAAAAAATACTCAACATCATTTCGGAAATGAAAATTAAAACTATATTGAGCTGCCACTTCACACCCACAAGGATAGCTATATAAAAGGAAAAAAAATGAAAAATAACAAGTGTTGGCAAGGATGGAAAAGAATTGTAACCATCGTACAATGGAGGAAAGAATGTATAACACTAAAGCCATTGTGCAAAACAATCTGGCAGTTCATCAAAAAAGTAAATATAGAGTTACTATATGACCCAGCAATTAATATCGCTACATATATACCCAAGAGAACTGAGATTATGTTCATATAAAAACTCATAAATGCACGTTCATAGCAGCATTATTCTCAACAGCTCAAATTTGAACAACCCAACCAAACAATCCAACTGAGAAATGGATTAACAAAATGTGGTATATATCCATACAAAAGAATATTATTTGGCGATTAAAAGGAATGGAGTAGTAATAATTGCTACAGCACAGATAAACCTTGAAAGCATGATAAATGAGAGAAGCCAGGCAGAAAATGCCACATATTGTATGATTTTGTTCATATGAAATGTCTAAAATCATGGAGACAGAGTTTCTTTTCGAGTTCTGAAAATTTTCTGTAATCAGATAATGACGATGACAGCAAAATGGTGTAAAAATACTAAAAACCAAAGAATAGTACAATTTAAAATAATTAAAATGGTGAATGTTGTATCATGTGGATTTTATTTCATTAAAACAAAAAAAATCTCCCTTAAGTACTCAGAACTCTGTTCCTAGGAACAGTGATCTAAGTAAATATTGCTTTCTCTCACTCAAAAATATCAAAACAACAAAAAGAAAATCACCCAGCTCTCTCAATTAGCATGTCAGGCAATTTAAATATACAGTCGCACATTAATAAGACACATATCACCTTATCCATACAATTTTCAAATATGTAATAGCAATATGTGGCTCTACCTAGATTTACCCTTCAATCCACAATCCTGATCACACTCTGCCACAAAGCCAAAGGACTGAAATGAATAGATCAAGAAACAAATATGCACTGAATAAGAGATTCTATAAACCAAACAGGTAAAAGAGCAGACATCAAAAGAAATAGAAGGAAAAACAAAAAGGACCCAATTTACAAATTTATAATGTCATATTGTTCCTTTTGTTTTCTTAACATTGCAACCATTTTGTAAATCATTTTTATTCTAATAAGCATTTAAAAATAGAGAGGTATTTCTCTCTATATTATGTTCTCAAAATTCCTGACCAAAAAAAATGTACGAATGATAGTAAGAAAAAAAAAATTGGAATACCTACAATATAAAAATGTACAATTAAATTAGCTACACTATCTTCAGTTAGAAACATTATAGAAAGTCCTATGGTGTAGCAAGAGCCATGTTCTTATAACTATAGCAATAATCATTTATAAGGCAAAATTGAAGTTGGGATTCTTTTTACAAGTGAGCTTTATTATTTCATAACAAATTAAGCTACCGTATATGGTATTCTAACTTTCAAGCCATCATATGTTACATAAAATGGTTCCCAAACGGGTAACATAGACTTGAATAAAAACTTAAACTTATGCAAATTCCAGAAGATTAATTTATTCATTTAATAATACCCAAGGGTAGGGGGCAATTCTCTCCTTCAGATTCAATTTAACATCAAAGGAAATAATTCACTTTGTACAAAAGCCAGAATTCAATAATAAACAAATAAATTATATCATACACGAAGGACATGTTTTTGTGGTTTTATTTTCCAGCTGTAGCTGACCACAAATAAAAGTACATTTTATTAAGCTTCTGCTAAGTACTCCAGTAGCATTTGAACTAAAATGAACTATTTAAAAATAATTTGGCAAAAGATGGTACGTTACACAATGTATCTGTTAGTGTAATAGTATCAATGAAGAGAGGTTTCATTCCCTTTTGTTTTGGTCAACTCTGAAATATTTCTAGTAGGTTAGCAAATATAAAAAAATAATAAATTCCCATATATCCATATCATCAGACCCAATCTGTCTAACCATAACATCATACCACATTTGCTTCAGAAATTTCTTAACAGATCAATAGCTTTTACAACTTTATTTATGCTATTTGGGAGGCTCATTAAAATGTAGTGAATATGCACAATAAAATTTTCCTTGTGGTTTATGCTACTATAGATTTATTTTATTTCTTTAAAAAAAAGTTCAAGTTCATATGAAAAATATCTAACAAATTCTGGAATTACTTAAAAAAAATCACTAAACCAACCTTTTAACACTTAAATTGGTGAAAATAAAATTATTTAACAAATGCTTATTTCACATATCAGAGAATTCCTAGTCTGAACATATGTTCACTTTACAGAATAGGTTTAAAAACTATCAATTCAAACATTACTCTCTTGGGAAAAATAAATCCTAATGTAACTAGTGGAATAAACAACTCATTAAAACTCAACTTGGACAAACTCCAGGATAAATTTAGGGAAATAGAAACAAGTAGGTCTTGATTGTGTAGTAGCAAAGATTGAAAATGAATATGCCCTAATTAATGAATACTTTAAAAGATTCTGCTTATACCATCTGCTGACAAATTTTAATACAGAGCTGATGAAATTTCTGGACCAATCTGACATTTCTTTAAAGAAAATTCTACCTTCAAAATTAAATAAAGAATGTGGAAATAGATTTTACTATTCGATGTAAAGGAATTAACTTAAACAATCCATTCATGTTCATAGGTAAAATTCTTGCCATACGTACACTTGAGGAACAGCCATCCTCTTAAAATCAACACACCTCATAGCAAATGAAAGAATATCCTCAGCAACAGCTGGATCTAAAGATTTATATAGAGTCCCCAAATGCAAAGTTTGAACCTACAAATTGGTTCCAAAAATGTATTTTTGTTATTACTCATATCCTGTACAGTAAAATAAGATTAGATCACTTTTTCCAAAACAAAATGAGTACAAAACTTCACTAACTCAACTTAGAAATAAAGCAGTTTAAAAAGCTCAGAAATTTGTATTTACTTCTGTATTCAATGACTATTTACCTTACACAATACATCAATACTCGATGAAAAGAAAAAAATTTGTTTTAAATTAAATAGTAGGTAAAATGAAAGGCTAAAGCTCCTCTTTCCTTCTTCTGATTCCACTTCACCCCCGATACATAACTACTTGTTATAAGTCTAGCAGACACAACTACAAGCCTCTTTTGATTTTATGCATTCATATACACTTAAAATTTAAGGGATGTGTGTTTGTGTGTGTGTTGTACGGGTCTGTCTATAGTCTGCTTTTTATGACTAAACGACATTCTCAGAGATAAGCTCTTTCTACATTAGTACATACACTTCTACAGTGATCTTTTTAATTCACGCTTCATAATAGTTTGAATCCAGTTTCACATTCATCAGCAGTGTATTAGAATACCCCTTTCACAACATCCTCACCAGTATTATATTTTTTAATCACAATGACTGTAGCATTTGCAAATAACTATAAAATGCAAATTATATCTTGTTATATTTAGATACAAAAAGTTTACCATTTTTCAAATTTCTAAACTATTACTTCAATTTAAATAATAAAAGAAAAAGTAAAACTTATCACTAAGATAAAAATATAATCAATTTCTGATTATTATAATATACAATGTCCAATATTGTACAATGAACTATGGATGGTAGCAAACAAAATACAAAAGGAGCAAAATGTCCCTTCATTTTCTCCTCATCTCCTAGACAAGTTATTCAATATAAACAATTCACCTACTTAAGTCAAATGCCTACTCAGGAAAAAAGAGAAGGGAAGTGTGTTTATAGAATATATTTTATGTTTGTAATAACATTCAAACACAACCTTGAGAATTCTGATTAGAAAAATCACTAAAATTTTAGTTCAAGTTCAGTAATTAAAGTCACTGTTTTTTTCCTTTGGCCAAGAGCACATTTTACACATATTATGTAAGTAAACAGGAGACAGACTTGGTTGTCAAAAATACTTACAATCTAAAACCTCATCAATCAGACAACCAAAAAAAACAATGAAATCACTGAAGAAATTACCAGCTGCATGTAAGTATTTATTTTCTATCTACAATAGATTCAAGGTTTTAAAGATAAATGTCCTCTATAGAAAAAGATGGTCCTTATGGAGTTTAAGTAAAAAGAAAGGAAAGCTGTTAAATAATCAAAACCAGTGTAAAAATCACTTCTATGAAAAGTGCAGTGAAAAACAGAAACAATATCCCATGAAGGAATATATTAGGGAGATGTAACCTCATCAGAGGAAAGTGTCAATTTCCAATACCTTTGGGGTAAGTAAAAGCTGTTTAGGCTATTGACTAGTGAAACAATATGGCGAAAAAACTGGCTGAAAAAAGAAACTGAAAAAGGCAAAACGTGGAAGGGGCTAAGGAGGAAGCTATTCAGATGAACATAGATAGCCAAGAATGGGCTAGATCACGGAGGACATTACAGAATGTTTCAAAGATTTTAATCTTTACTGTAAAAGCTATGAGAAGCAAAGTATTTTAGGCTGGAGAAGGAAGTAATTACAATTATCTTCCAAAAACAACTCAATCAAACAAACCTGGCTACAGATGTATAAGAGTTAGCTGGTGATTAAGACCCATGACAAGATGCTCAACATCACTCATCATCAGGGAAATACAAATCAAAACTACAATGAGATATCACCTCACACCTGTCAGAATGGGTAAAGTTAACACAGGAAACAACAAATGTTGACAAAGATGTGGAGATAGGGGAGCCCTCTTACACTGTTGTTAGGAATACAAACTGGTGCAGGCACTCTGGAAAACAGTATGAAAGCTCCTCAAAAAGTTAAAAAGAGAACTACCCTACAACCTAGCAATTGCACTACTAGGTATTTATCCAAAGGACACAAAAATAGTGATTCAAAGGGGCACATGCACCCCAGTGTTTACAGCAGCACTATCCACAGTAACCAAAATATGGAAAGAGCTCAAGTGTCCATTGACAGATGAATGGATAAAGAAGATATGGTGTATATATACAATGGAATATTACTCAACCCCATCAAAAAGAATGAAATCTTGCCATTCACAACGAGGTAGATGGAACTAGAGAGTATAATGGTAAGGGAAATAAGTCAGAGAAAGACAAATATATGATTTCACTCATATGTGGAATTTAAGAAACAAAACAGATGAACATAGGGGAAAGAAAAAAATAAGAGAGAGGGAGGCAAACCATAAAAGAGACTCAACCATAGAGAACTGACGGATGCTGGAGGGGAAGTGGGCAGGGGAATGGGCTAAGTGGGAGATGGGTGATAAGGAGGGTGCCTGTGATGAGCACTGGGTGTTATACGTTAAGTGATGAATCACTAAATTCTACTCCTGAAACCAATATTATCCTATATATTAACTAAAATTTTTTTAAAAACTTGAAACCTTAAGAAAAAAAACACCTCTCTAAATACTTAGATAATCAAGAAAGAAAAAGCGAAGACTGCATCTTAATCATAATGGGACTCCAGGGTCTACAACACAAGTTTTCACATGATAGGTGCCAAAATATTATTTTTAAAACAAATAAATGAGTCATTAATCAGATGAAACTTGAAAAAAGCTAAGTATTAACAGATTTATCTAGGAAACTGGCAATATTTTTTTAAAGTTATAAATCATAATAAAGAATACAAAGTTATTATTGAGAACTTGCTAATAGTTACCAACATGCTATTACTGGTGGCTGCATCACTGACTAACTAAAAGATGTCTAGAACCAGGGACTTATCTCTCTAGATCCACCATATCACCTTCCCTAATCCTTCATTTCCAAGTCCATAAAATAAAAAACAGATGACTTGTTTATTGTGAGGTTCAAATAAATCCCTGTATATAGTGGAATTAGTGAAGTACAAATGCTATACAAGAGCATTATGATGCTGTTCTTAGAGATCATCTTCTGCCATTAAGTATGCACTATACGATCTTTTGCATATGAGGACCTCCAATGATTATTTGTTCCTAAATTTCAAATTAATATATAAAAAGAGATTAAACCAAACACAGTTAAGAAACTTAGAGGCAATGATAAAAAACCTTAAGCTAAATTGAGTGATTTCTAACCAAAACATTTCCCTTTTAATATACTAATAACTTAGAATTCTTTTGAATATACTTTTAAGTTTCAGTTCCCAAAAATAATGAAACACAGACGTATTTCAAAGATACTGTCACTAGAATAAAATGTTGTCACAAGATAATATTCTCCTGCTGTTGTACATAGACAAAACCAAATACGGGGGAACAGCTAGCATAATTCTTCTCATAGAAAAAGATGTAAGTCTTGTAATAATATTCTCCAATATCCAAAAAATCAAATTTAAAGTCAATAATCTAAGAATGAATTATAAATGTTCATTTGGGTACCACTAAACGAACTATTTTACTAAGTTTAAAACTTTTAACAAGAGACGAATCACGTTTGCCTATACAACTTCACACCCAACTGATCATAAAATTGCATGTGGAAAATATCAAGTTTTCCAACAGGAAAATCAAAGAAAACCTTCTGTTCTCATTGGACCAACACTCTCTGGTTGTTAACATGTGTTGCATGCTCTTCATGCACTTACTTAGAGAAATCAAAGAGAAAACTCTGATATAAAGACAGATGTTATTTACCTACAGTAGTGTTTCTCATGTCTTTTTAATCCTCCCCCCCACACACACACATACTCAAGAACTATAAAATCAGGTATTTTTCAACTGGTCATTTACTTAAACACATTATATAAAATCAGAACCACAACATGACAAAATATAAAAATTGAGAGGAGTTAACATAAAAATTATTCTTTCAAGGGAATATTAAACAATAATGCATTAATATTCTAAATAAGTAAATGTACTTTATTAGCAAAATATAAAATCATTAGTAATACAATAACAGGATTTATAATTTCATAATTGAAAACTGTAGCTAAAATATTGCCAAGTGTTGAAATTAACCAAACTAAATCCCAAAACAGCACAAGCAGAGACTTAGAAGTTAGTGCTAAGAAAGAGACAAATAGAACATCTGATGAAAACATGCTCAGAACCAATCATGTTATTTTATTAAATTTAAGATTCTGGACTATTCTTCATATAAAGATTACTTAAGAGGTATTTTTTTATTTTAAAATGTGTTATTAAAAATCATTCAATCAAGACAAATTTACAGAAAAATCAATGACATATCTGGAAAACATTCATAATTAATAAAATCTAGATATACTTCTATTCGCTATTTTTCAACTCCCAAAAGAGCCATAAATATATATGGATTTATACAGTGAAACTACTCTTTCTGATATGAACAAACTGGTAGTTCAGACTGCAAATGCAATTTAGGTCAAATTTTCACCTTGATACAAATACAAGGCCGTAAATTAATCAAATTAAAATACACAGACAATAGTAAAATAAGTTTTTAAAAAGTTTTAACCTTGTTAAAGAGTTAGACCATTATGCTTGTTGTCACTTAAAATAGAGTCCTATGATATCTCACATGTTAAAATTACATCTCTTTTTCTATTTTTTTTGAAGATTTTATTTATTGGAGAGAGCGAGCATGAGCAGGAGGAGGGGCAGGGGAAAGGGCAAAGGGAGAAGCAGACGCCCTGCTGAGCAGGGAGCCCCACACTGGGGCTTGATCCCAGGACTCTGGGACCATGACCTGAGCTAAAGGCAGATACTTAACTGACTGAGCCACCCAGGCGCCCCTCTCTTTTTCATTTTTATTATTCTCTTTAAACTATGCTTTTAAAAAACCTACCTAAGCAAAAGACACTCAATGAAATGAAAATATGTGAATGTGTATGTACATGTAAAAACTTACTATTTAATAAGTCTGAACTACCAGTTTGTTTATATCAGAAAGAGTAGTTTCATTGTATAAATCCATATATATTATATTTATGGCTCTTTTGGGGAGTTGAGAAATAGAGAATAGAAGTGAATCTAGACTTTATTAATTACAAATGCTTTCATTTATGAATGTATGAAATCTATGTACAAAATCTTTTATTATGCAACTGAAAATGCTATGAGCCTCAGTCTCTGGCAGCAGTGTGCTAGAGAAATACCAGAAGCCCTAGAGAAAGAATCAGTTGTCTGATGGGTTTGGGTGAAGAATGGAACAACAAAGCAAGGAACAGTGGGTTTGCCAGCTAACAAGCTAATCCATCATTCCCTGAATCAAGAAAGGCATTACCCTTTTTCACGAGCCGGCTGCCCTCCCCAAAAATTTGACCCAATGTAGGGAGAGAGAAAGGGGCTGACCGCAAATAGACAAGAAAGAAATTTGGTGGCTACCTGACTGTATATATCTGTACACATAAAATTGTTGAACTTTGTTATATTTAAATTATACTCTATTTTTAAAATGAGAACTAAGTTAATGAAAACAGGGGTATAATACATATAATAATCCATTATAGAGAACTTTATAAACCACATTCTACACAACTCTAAAGTACTATGAAAGCTTGCTATAATTATATAGTATTTTCAGGTGTAGCCAAACCTCTAAATAGCTTTCCAATTTTTTTCTTAACTAACAGGGATTCTATAAAAATAAGACTATTTTGAGAAATAAGTATGAAAAGTTAAGTATTCACCTTCAAATATTATTCCTCCCCAAAAAAGAACATGATGAGACTAAACAACTAATATCTAGGGGCGCCTCGGTAGCTCAGTGGATTAAGCATCTGCCTTCAGCTCAGGTCATGATCCCAGAGCCTTGGGATCAAGCCCCAGGTTGGGCTCCCTGCTCAGCGGGAAGCCTGCTTCCCCCTCTCCATCTGCCCCGCCCCCCGCTCATGTTCCCACACCTCTCTCTAAGAAATAAATAAAATCTTAAAATAAAACAAAACAAAACCAGTTTGAAGAAGGGGCTAGTGACACAAAAGGACATTCTCAGAACATCCCAAGTCACAGTTACTGCAGCAACTATAACATGGTTTGAAAACCCCTTAATCAACTCTGGAATTCAAACATCTCTGAGAGTATGGATAGTTATTTGCAAGCCTGAATATATTTCACTCAGTTAAGGAAAGCCACATACAGATGTAGAATAAAAAACAAGTTAGCCACTGATACATGCTATGTCAAAGATGAACCTCAAAAACTTTATCTAAGTGAAAGAAGCCAGACACAGGATACCACATATTGCATGATTCCATTCATATGCCATAAAAGATAATTTATGAAGAAAGTGGTTACCTGGGGCCAGAGATGGGGATTAACCATAAACGGGCATGAGAGATCTTACTGGGATGGTAAAAATGTTCTAAAACTGAATTTATGGTAAAAGTTGCATAACTCAGTTAATGTGCTAGGAATCACTGAATTACATACCTGAAATGGGTGAATTTTATGCTATATAAAGTACATCTCAATTAAGCTGTTTATTAAAAAAAATACAAGTTAGCAAAGCTATTCATATGGAAAGATGCTTTAGGATGCAAACTTAATGCCAACTTGCCATATATTCCCTCATCAATGGTAGAAGGGACTACTAATTTTGGGTCTTGACTCAGATATAAAAGTGAATTCCAACTTCACTATTTACTGTATGCATAAGCATTAATAAGACAAAGAGATGTACAGAACGAATAAAATAGTATCTCATATTGTTGTTATGAAGATTAAATGAGATACTGCATATAAGACTCTTAGCACTATTCCTGGCACATATATGCTATTATTATTAATATTAATTTGGTATTAAAACTTCCCCATCAATTTCTCACATACTACTTGCTTACATAGGTTGAAAAATAATTCTGTTCATGAGTTAATAAACTATATGCAAATTAGATATAACCATTTCTCAATGAATATAAAAAGTAATTATCAGAAGGAGATTTGATTACAAAGTAATGATACATTTTGAGTGCTGCCCCCCAAAATTAATCTCAGTAATTTATAATCAAAGAGCACCTATATTTTCATGACTATACATATTAAAAACTTTACAATAAAAAACTTTTAATTACAAAGAGTTTACATATTTCTGAGTTTTATTCACACTATACATTATAATGTATAAAAATGGATATTAAGAGTATAATGCAAGGATACAAACTTAAAATATGTGTATTTACAAATAGATTTCAAAGGCTCTAATATATGTTGACATCTATAAATATTGGAGATTGTAATACATGTGAAGATAACAACTGAAAAAAAAAAACAAATTTTTGGAAAAGCTAAAATCCAGAATTACCAAGTACACTCTACAAAACCATTAAATAACTGCAGAATGTTTGCAAAAAGCTGGAAAACAAACAATGATATATTTAACTGACATATTCAATGAATTTTCATTTATCTGTAGGAACTTGTATTTTACCTCCTATTACTGGTTGCTCCACCACTAAATGGTTTTCAGTTCAAATAGGAATCACTAACAAGATTAAATAGAAAAGCATAGACTAGTTCAAAAATACTATGCAATCAAAAGCTATGTATATACCTGAAACTAATATAACACTGTATGTTAAATACACTAGAATTAAGATCAAAAACAAACAAACAAAAAACTATGTAAAAATCTCCTTCCAAGGCTGAAGACAGCAAAAAGGATAATTTTATATAATTAGATTGTAAAAGACAATCTATACTGCCTCTTAAACCAATTTTTCCCATTTTAAAATTCCTTTAACTGACCCCATAAGGGCAGGTATCTTGCCAATTTTTTTCTAATCTAGCCAGGGCCATGAAGAATATCTGGCACATAGTGGGCAATCATCACATTATCTGTGAAACAAACTGGAATGAATGAACAAAGAACAGTATCAAGTGTGCAAAAAGGCAGACAAACAGTGGAAAAACTCACTAGAGTTTAAAAAACAAAAAACTGAAACTGACTGGGGAACACTGTTCACAAAATTGAAGAAAATATGTACCCTGTCTGTTATGGTCATCCTTCCCTGTTTCAATCATCCAGATAAGGATACAAAAGAAGCATTAATCATGAAAAAGTTAGCAGAGGACAAAAACAGAACGCATGAGCAAAACAAAGAAAATTCTAAGAAATATGCAAGGAAATGCTTAATTAATAATGGAAAGACGGTTAGGTTAACAAGACCATGCAAGCGTACCCCAAGTCATACAACACAAAATCCCATAAGATAGAAGACCAAGTTGTATCATGAACAGAGCCATCGGGCATGTGGTCCACATTGTTGTATGCCTGACCTGAGATTACAGCTCAAATAAAACTATTACACCTCAGTAGATAGAACTAGTAAGACCTAGTCACTTGCTTTCAGAAGTTTGATGGAAACTAAGCTAATTTGCTACAAAGGGAGTTAATGTAATACAGAAGGGGAGGGGGGCTATTTCAACAAGCTATCCAAATCAAAAGAGAAAGCTGGTATGAGAACAGTTTGTACTATACACTTCCCAAATCAAATTTACCATATGATATTAATGGAGAAATTTATCAGGATAGTATATTTTCATTGTGATCATGCTTACCCATTTCTAAATGTGCAGAAATTCAAGTTTGGATGTGAAATGGAAACAAGAATTGAGCCAAAGACAAATAAAGATTGCTGTATTTCTCATTCTCAACTGCCCTAAGCTTCTTTAAAAGATCTATATGTTCTTAAGAACTACAGAGCCATTGTGTAGAAACACGATTTCAGAAGTCATTCACATATTTTGATGAGTTTGAATCTTATTTGATGATGAATCAAACCCTGATTCATCTGCATTTAAAGCAGAAACCTGCGCCAGCAATGTATGTCCCGAATTTCAAGAGGATCTGACAGAGCTAAAAAGCAAACAATGCTGGATTTATATAAATCTCAGTCTACCCTGAAACGTCTAACTACATGACCATACACAGAACAGTGTTTTATCTGCTTGGATTTGTTAAAATACATTCTCTTTTACCAGATTGTTAAAATTAATGTTAACATCTATCATTAGAGAAATAATCTCATAATCAGAACATTAAGTGCTTTGGCTGAATTAATTTACCACTCAGTAATACCTCAAAGAGCTATATTTCAGTATTCGCTTAGATTTCAAACAGAGTAACAGTGAGCACGAGGCTTGTGATAGTTATCTTTTTAATGAATAATGCTCACAAAAATTTTGGATTCCCTTAATATTACCTCTTTAAAATAATTAACAAGCACTGCTGCTAATAAAAAGGTGATAAAGCCAGTATGCATATGAATTTTAAAACATGACAAACGTTATGTACATATATACACACACATACAACATATATATACACACATATACACATATATGTCAGCCCAGATGTATGGGAATCATGAGGTGTTTACAAATTCACTTTATTTTTTCTTGTATTTATTTTTATTTATTTATTATGTTATGTTAGTCACCATACAATACATCATTAGTTTTTGATGTAGTGATCCACGATTCATTGTTTTCGTATAACACCCAGTGCTCCATGCAGTACGTGCCCTCCTTAATACCCATCACGAGGCTAACCCATCCCTCCACCTTCCTCCCCTCTAAAATCCTCAAATTGTTTATCAGAGTCCATAGTCTCTCATGGTTCATCTCTCCTTCCGATTTCATTTCAAAATAGGGATGAAGATCCCAATCTTCCTACTGGTTCTGAAACCCAGTCCTCCTAAAGCCTATCCTGAATAACCAGGTGAAAACCCACTTGCTTTAATCTTTAATCTTCATTTACTTTGATTTTCATTCTATTCAGTATTATTAAACTTGTCTATAACGTATAGACTGTCAAGCACTGTAACTTTTTAAGAAATTAACTGTTAACTATCTTTAAAACATGTTTTTTAAAGAGAAGACAATCAAGAAAACATCTCCCTTTACTGTAGAAAGTTATAAAATCTTTCTGCAGAAAAACAATCTAAGTTAGCTATCCCTGTAAATGTTAAGAGCAAAATCTACTGTGAAGATAAACTTGCAAACAACCCCAAGAAGTCTAATTTATCTTTCTCCTCTTCCCCAAAGTACAGCTATTCCAAAGACGCAATTGATCACTTTTTACATGCTCAAGTTATACCAATTTTTAAGAAAAACTGTGTCAAATGTAAATAATAACTTTTTAAAACAAAAAGCAAAAGATTTAATAAAAGACGTAAACTAAGCTTCTGGCTTGGGAGTTATATTAAGACAGAATCTTAACATTAAAAAACATTTTCCCATAGAGTTGGAGAAAAATTTGCAAATCACATATACAATAAAAATTTAGTATGCAGAATTCATAAGGAACACATACAACTCAACAACAAAAATAATCCGATTTAAATATGAGAAAAGAACTTGAATATATATTCCCCCAAAGAAGATATACAAATGATCAATAAGCAATTGAAAAGATGCTTAACATCACTAACTGTTAGAGAAATACAAATCAAAACTACCATGAAATACCATTTCATATTCTTTAGGATGACTATTATCAAAAAACCTAAAATAACAAGTGTTGGTAAAGATATAAAGAAATTGGAACCCTTGTACATTGTTAGTGAGAATGTAAAATGGTATAGCCACTATGGGAAACATAGTGGCAGTTTCTCATAAAATTAAACACAGAATTATCATATGACCCAGCAATTCCGCCTCTAGGTATATACCCAAAAGAACTGAAAACAGGTACTCAAACAAATATTTGTACACCCATGTTCAAAGCACCATTTTCAATTGCTAAAAGGTGGAAACAACCCAAATGTCCACTGATGGTTGAACGACTAAACAAAGCATATACATACAATGGAATTTTTCAATCTTAAAATGGAATGAATTAGGAAGGAAAGAAAGGGAGAGAGAGAGGGAGGGAAGGAGGGGAGGGAAGGAAAGAGTAAGTGAGGGAGGGAAGAAAAAAATCTCACATATGCTACAGCATGGATGAATCTTGAAAACTTTATGCTAAGTGAATGAAATAAGCCAGACACAAAAGGACAAATATTGAATGATTTAACTTACATGAGGTACCCAGAATAGTCAAATCCATACAAAGTAGAACAGGAGTTACCAAGAGCTCAAAGTAAGGAGTAATGGGAAGTTATTGTTTTAATGGGTACAGAATATAAAATTTATGGAGATGAACAGGGGTGAGAGCACAATCTGAAGATACTTAATGCCACTGAATTATACACTTAAAAATGGTTAAAATGGTAAATTTTCTGTTTTGCATCTTTTTTTTTTTTTAAAGATTTTATTTATTTATTTGACAGAGACACAGCGAGATAGGGAATACAAGCGGGGGGAGTGGGAGAGGGAGAAGCAGGCTTCCCACCGAGCAGGGAGCCCGATGTGGGGCTCGATCCCAGGACCCTGAGATCGTGACCTGAGCCGAAGGCAGACGCTTAACGACTGAGCCACTCAGGTGCCCCGATGTTTTGCATCTTTTACCATGAAAAAATTAAATAGTACTAATAATTTTTAAGCAGTGTGATACAGTTGAAGGAGCCCTGAACCAAGAAAATGAGGATTAAAAAAAAAAGAAAATGATGATCAAATTGAGGCATTGATATTAACTGTGTGCTCTTCGGTTAAGTAATTTGAACTCTGTGGGACTCAGTTTTCTCATCTTTGAAATGAAAAGATTGTAAGAGATGATGAAAGGGTTTCTTTTCAGTTCAAAACATTCCATGAGAGCACATTCCAGATGCAAGAACCAAAGCTGACAATCAGGCTGCTGCCACTCAAGCAGAGGTAAGAGAATCAGCATCCCAGTTAAGTCTTACCAGTTTTAAGACATTCTGTTATTAAAGTACTGGCAATACCAGGTCCATGCGCTGAGTGCACGGAGCAAGCTCCTAGTCCATCTCTCGGCTCCAAAAACCCATTTAATATATTGTCCTCAGATAGAGGACATATCAGATATTAAACTGATAAGAATAGATACTACACTTGATCTTAGCCAAAAGGCCGAGACCTCTGAAACAAATAATACATTATATGTTAAAAAAAAAAAAAAAAGATAGTAGGAAGGGAAAAATGAAGGGGGGGAAATCGGAGGGGAAGACGAACCATGAGAGACTATGGACTCTGAGAAACAAACTGAGGGTTCTAGAGGGGAGAGGAGTGGGGGGATGGGTTAGCCTGGTGATGGGTATTAAAGAGGGCATGTACTGAATGAAGCACTGGGTGTCATAAGCAAACAATGAATCATGGAACACTATATCAAAAACTAATGATGTAATGTATGGTGATTAACATAAGAAAATAATAAATAAATAAATAAGACATTCTGTTAAAGAAAATGTTTATCACAAAAGCAGACAGATGAAAATAATCATAGCTCTGGAAAAAAGGAAATTAAAAAGTTCTATCTCCAGGGGCATTAAAAACACTCAACTCTATGTTTTCTAACTGTGGTATTATAAAGGACAAGGCAGTTGAGCAAACCTCCTTTTGAAACTTGTGGGGTGGGTTACTTATTCTCTACATTTGCTGATAAATAAATATTGGCATTTTTTAAGACTTGAAGGGCCTACCTTCCATTAAAGTTATTCTAGTGTTATTCTGAGCTAGCCCGGGAAAATGGCTGCTTCAGTTTCCATTTCAGGGAGGCAAAAGGATCAGTATCTGCTCACTTCTCCTTTAGATACCATGTCAATTACCATGAGCCCACTACCACCACCAAATCCTGTACTTCTTAATTAACATTGAACTCAGACATAGATTCCATAGAAACGTATTCCTCAAACAAATGAACTGCTCAATAACTTCATTATTCAAAACCAACCCGTCTGTTACTGTGCTAAATAAGGAATGGGTGCTTATAGGGATCCCTCAATCTTGTAAATAAATGTGTTTTCCCACATTCCTAGGACTATAAAAATGACTCATGACATATATAAGCAATAATTAGAAAGAGAAGAAACAAGAACAGTAAAAGAAAGAACTCTAGAGCTGCCCAACAATGAATCTGGTTACCTCACAAAGTAGCTAAGTCCCTCTGAAAAAAATGTTCAGCCCATGATAGACAACTACAAATCAAAGCTGTGTCATAGACTCAGAAACTAAGATAATGCCCAAGACTCCACGTAACCCTATTAACTACAATTCTATGAGATCATCACAGTATCTATATACTGTTATCTATATATTAGGAGATACTAGGAGAGTTCAGATTTATTAGCTGTACTATCTCAACTACCCTCTCAATACATGGAAATCCACTTTTACTACAAGGCAAAAAGCACGCTGAGCCTCTGATGATGATTAACAAAAGATAATGTAGTGTCTTCAGTCCTTCAGGTAAGAAAGGGATCAAAGACTTTAGAATGAGATAACCTTCCATGAGAATCCTTGCCCAGCCACTGTGTGACTTTGGACAATTTGTGTAACTTCCCTGAATTTTAGTTTTATAAAAGAATATTATGTTAGCTCACAGGATTGTTATGAAAACTTGTTAAATACCTAATACTGCATTAAAAAGTATTTTCTTTCATATTCTATGCATTCTTTAATAACCTCCTTACAAGTTACCACCTTCGTGTTCTCCAGGACTTTCTTTTTTTTTTTTTTTTTAAAGATTTTTTTATTTATTTGACAGAGAGAGATACAGCAAGAGAGGGAACACAAGCAGGGGGAGTGGGAGAGGGAGAAGCAGGCTTCCCGCGGAGCAGGGAGCCCGATGTGGGGCTCGATCCCAGGACCCCGGGATCATGACCTGAGCTGAAGGCAGATGCTTAACAACTGAGCCACCCAGGCGCCCCCTCTCCAGGACTTTCTAAGCCAAAGTAATTTTTCTCTGAACTTCCAAAGTATATTGCATTGTCTATCTATAAATGAGATCACACTTTTGAACCCTCAATTATAGGAGAAAGTGAATTTGTGACTATAGTATAATTACAGTATTACAAGCCTGATGAAGAAGAAATTGGGTTAATGAATATTTGATTACCTGGCTTAACTTTTAAGTATTCATATTAAACTCAGACATCCTTAATCACATAAAAGTCTAGGCCCAAAAGTAGCCTTCCAAATTCCTCTCCCATGGTATCCATTCACAGATCCAATAGAGCAACCCTGACTTTGTTGAGACTGTATTATCCCCCTAGAAGCCTCCACACCCCAAAACCAACCTCCTCATGTCTGGATATACACCCAATTCAACCAGTAAAACCAAAATTCTACTGCCACTTCTATGAAGCCAACCATGACGTCCCAGGGAAATTTTCTACTTTCTTTAAACTAACAGGACATTTTTCTTAAGCCTCAATTTTGCCATTTAAAGACAACCGTTTTATGTGTCTAGTGTCCTCTCCCACTAGACTGTAAGTTGTCATGCTCAGGGGATATCTCTTACCCTCACTGCATTCTACTGTATTCTTTTCCCAATCCCAACGTGTAGCACAATGCCTATCAAAATACAGAAAATCAAAAAATATTTATGAATGACATCTAATCTCCTCTAATATAATTGAAGCTTCTTAAGGAAAAGGGAAAATGGCACAGGAATAAAAAATAAACACATACTTTAGGTACTTATTTTTCAATTAAAATTGCAGATCAAGGGGCGCCTGGGTGGCTCAGTTGGTTAAGTGTCTGTCTTCGGCTCAGGTCATGATCCCAGGGTCCTGGGATCCAGCCCAACATCAACAGGGAGCCTGCTTCTACCTCTCCCTCTGCTACTCCCCCTGCTTGTGAATGCACTCTCTCTCTCTCTCTAATAAATAAATATTAATATTTTAAAAAAATAAATTAAAATTGCAGATCAAGAATGTGCAAATGATCAATGTTCATGTAATACAATACTGTATAGTGACAAAAGCAAACAATCTAAAAACTACATTCTACTGTATCAATGAATCTCACAAACATGTTGAGTGACAGAAGCCAGTCAAAAAGACTATGGACGACTGATTCTATTTAAGTCCAAGAACAGACAAAACTAATCTATGTTAAAAGAAATCAGGATAATGGTTAACCTTGCAGGAGGGTAAGTAAGAGAGGCTTTTGAGATGCTGATGTTACTCTGTTTCTTAATCTTTCTGCTAGTTCCCAAGTGTCCAATTCACTTATGAAATACAATATATGTATTTTTCTATAAAATATTAATATTTCAATTAAAAAGTTTAGAAATAGAGAGGACATATTTAATATAGTTTCTCTGTTCTGAAAAAAAAAAAAAAAGGTTAACTCCAAGAATATATCTAGAAACCTAAAAGCATTACTACTATAGAAATTTGTTTAAAAACTGTCTACAGGAGACCAAGGTTATTCCTACTAGTAATAACAAAAGTTATACTTTGTTGCCCTTTAACCAACACTTTATTGCCCACTTTTAAACATCCCCTTACTAAAAAAGGAGGAAAATTAAAATCTGAATTGCTCAAGATCTCCATCATTAAATATTATTGTCACTGTGTCTTTCCCATTATACCATACATAGTTCAGTCCTGTTCTAAGGGACTAAAAGAGTAAGTTAACTTGTTGTAAAGCAATGAAGAAAAAAATGTTTTGAAATATTTATATTTTTATGTTTGGAAAGTGTGTAATACAGAATGAAAGATAAAATATGACCAAAATATATTTTTTTTAAAGACTGTATTTATTTTTGACAGAGAGAGAGAGCACAAGCAGGGGAAGCAGCAGGCAGATGGAGAGGGAGAAGCAAGCAGGCTCCCTGCTCAGCAGGGAGCCCGATGTGGGACTCGATCCCAGGACCCTGGGATCATGACCTGAGCCGAAGGCAGACGCTTAACCGCCTGAGCCACCCAGGCACCCATGACCAAAATATTTTTGAAAAAAAAATAAATCCCAAGACTGGAGTTTAGTATTAGCTTGCTCATTAAAGCTAAAAGATATTAGCATGAACATTCAAATGGGAGAAAAATAACTTATTTTCAATGTTACTTAAGCCACATATTTTTTAAATTAGCAAACCTGATTAAAATATACATTAGTTTCAAATTTCATATATAATTAGTATCAATTTAGACATTTTTAAACAAGAAGTATGAACTATTTTGTTGTTTTACATAAAATCTAGATTTGCATTGCTAACTCAAACATACCAACTAAAATTTTTTTTCATTGTGGTATATGTGTTTCAAAAGCTATGATCTATTGTAAGTATGCTCTTCTCATTATTGAAAAAATATATAGTTATAGATATAAATAGCATCAGACATGTGCTTTAAGAAACTGGAATGTGATTTTTAAAAATCCAGATGAAAGAGCTTGTATAATTTGAGGAAGGGAGATACCATATTGGGAACAGAGCTGACACTTAATGACACAACCAGGGTGCCTTACTAAAATAATCTTCACTCACTACATGAGTTAAATAAAATTCTCAGTTCTCATATGATTTTTATTTAATTCAAGCACTATATGAAACATTTATCTGGTATCTTATTCATTTGATTTAACTAAGATACATCTCAACTTAATGAGTTTTATACGTATTACTTTCAATTTAGAGTTGCTAAGAACAAATTATAATTTACGGTCTATTAATTAAGGAAAATAATGTAAAGAAACTATTTCAAAGCAATATACTCATGTAAAGCATAGAAAAATATCACTCAAATAATACAGAAGTGGCCTTAAATACAAAAAAGCAAGTCACTACATCAAAAACTAATGATGTAATGTATGGTGATTAACATAATAAAATAAAATTTAAAAAAGCAAGTCACATCCAAATACAAGCATTGTGTTATCTCATGCTTTTAGTATTTAAATGGAATATTTTCTTTTAGATGTCAGCAGACTTAGTTTAAATCACATTTGACAATATTTAAAGTAAGCCCTACATATCCTTAAACCAAGCCTTGCCTATTTAAATATTCAATTTTTTTTTCATATAAAGGCTATAATTCATTTTGAAAATTTTGGCTTCTTATTTTCTAAAAAAGCTAAGTATTTTTTATAGTAAATTGCACTGTTTTTCTAAAAATCTCAGTGTTATGAATGATAAATAAATCAGCACATAACTGAGATAACAGTGCTCACGAACATTTATTAAAGTTGATATTGACATACCACTGGGATATATCCCCTGGTATTTCCTAGTAGATCAGAATATAAAACTTGGCTCAAATGCAACATGCTATGTATACACAAATAAAAAGTTAAAAAGTGAATCTCTATAAAACATAATAAATGACATGTGTGGAATATGGATGAATAAGGATAAAATTAAACTTATCAAGAGAAATTAACAATGATCATTTAATAATAGTTTCATTTTATACAAGAACTGATTTCAAGACTTAACTGCAATTTCTGTATTTTTTAATTTTCTGGATCAATAGGCAAATTTTTTGAAGATGTGAGCATTTAATTTACAAATTTCATTTTAAAAGTTATATATTATTAAAGAAATATATTTTTAACAAATGAAGTACTTTAAAGAATATTTTCTAGAAATTATGTTGCTTTTCATAAATAACAGAAAATACATCCTGTAAAAATAAGCCTGCTAATTAGGTTGAGAAAGCAAAGACATATTCTAAACAGTAAAAGTAACCTAATTTTAAAATGTAGAAATATTTCACTAGAATTTAATTTCAAGTGTTTAAACCTTATTTCATATCTTCAGTTTTGTTTTTAATACATTAAAGTTTGCTTTCAATTAAAAAAAAAAGGTATGATGAGTAACTATTGGCTTTCTTTCTATAAACCTCTTTCAACTTAAGGAAATAGGACCTCCAAATAAAGAAACCCAAAACCAAATGAAAATAAAGCCTAAAATCAGTTTCTTTGAAAATGAAGCAACTATAGACATATAAAACACTAAATCTATGTTATGGGTATGCTCTTCTTAGTAGCTAGAAATACACATGAAATTGTTATTTAGGTGATAAATACTTAGGCCTTGATCCTAATTTGCAACTTTTTAATATCTTCGTATCCTCTCTCAAAAAGGAAAAAATAAGGTATTTGCCTTTGCAGTTCCTGGTACAGTATGAAGCAGCAACAGTTTACTACAGTTCCAACATGGCTTAACAGTTAGTACCCCAACAACACTTAACACTACCACAAAAGATACTATGAGCTAGTCACATTTCAGGCATTAAAGAGAGATTTTTAGTGTTTCAGTAAAAGACAGTATAACTTCAGATATTTTTCTAAGGTTTTGTATAAAACTAACACACTTGCATAAGACAGACACAGTTGGGTTTTTCCCCCTTCATAATAAATGAAAATACCATAAACCACATTTTACCATAATACTTACCAGCATGTGGGTAGTTTCAGAAGTTTACCATAAAGAGCAGTGCTGAAAGAGGGGATAATAGGGACAGGTAAGCAGTAAGATCCCCTACAATCCAAAGACGTCAGTCCTGCTTGGAAACCAAATATCTGAAACAAAAAGAAAAGATCCAAATGTTCACAGAGACAAAGTTTTAATAAGCACAGGATGAAATACGTCAGTTTCAATTTGCTCTACAACAGCTGCACACTAAATATGTTCCAATGTCTTTTTCCACTTCCCAAACAGCAACATTTTCTTTTATTCAATTTAACACTGACTAAATCCAAATTAAGAGATTTAAATATATAGTATTTCTTTCACTTGCCTGAAAGATCACTGCTTCTAAGTTTCACATTTTATTTCTAAACATAACTCTCATGTAGTGTTTTATTGTCTGCTAAAATGCACACACTTGCTATTAATATAAACTGCCTGTATTGTGCACATTGTAAAAATTAACTGTAATAAATTACTGTTAATATAATTTAATGCCTAAAAGAACATTAATTACAACAAAAACAATCATAAAAAAATCTATTTTGCCTTCAACTTACATTATGCACACACAAAAAGGATATTCAAATATATCCTAAAAATGTTACATCTTTTCCCTTTCTTCGTGAAAATTCTAGGGCTGAGGTTTTTCACCCCCAGAAATTTGGTACATGGCATACTCTTCATATGTTTATACTTAAAACAAGCAGATCACACTCAAAAATTTTATAAGCATTCCCTGAAATTCCTGAACAGTATACTTGCTTTAATAGGAAGAATCAATATAACATCACATTATATATGAAACACTACACAGAACTTATTATATTTCTGCTCCAATTATTTCCAATACGGTAAAAGATAAACATCTCAAACAGGAAACACTAACACACAGGGATACAAAATAGTTACTGTTTTCCAATAACATACAGAAGTAGTTTAAGCCTAACACTTAACTTTATTAATTTTTGTTCCTTAGGTTCATCAAGCACTGACTTTCCCATCTCTAGGATTTATATTAACTGATTAAGTTCTACAGTGAAACATGTTTAAGATTTTTCAATCACTAATTTTCACAACAAAATACTTTCATTTAATGAACTTATAAACTAATGACTAATTTCTTAAAAAGTATTAAACTACTTCCAAATGGTTTCAAAAAGGTATTATGTCCCTATCATTCATCAAACTGACAAAGTGAAATCATTTGCTCTAAAATCAGTTCTAAGTGAACAAAATAACTTCTTGGAAATGAGACATTAGTTAGAATTACATATTTTTAGAGAAGACTGCATTTCAAAGGACCTACTTACCTAATTACTATCAAAGAAAATGAAAGTGATTAACCTACTATCCTGTAAGTACTATCAACCAAGTGGCAAGAAACAGAGAATTGAGAAGAAAAAAAAAAAATGATTCTAATACTTAAATGATGAACCTTAAAAATTAAGTTAGTCACATACATTATCTTTGAAGACTTGTTCTGAGCAACACTGTATACCAAGAATTTCCAGGCACTGTGCAATTTCAGAATTTATTTCCTCTAAAAGGCCCATTTAAAGGATCCTTAAGTCTATAATTACTAATACCACTTAATATAAAACATTTTTAAAACAATGCCCAACCTCTAAATATTCCTAGAGTATGAATAAGGGTAATATTTTATCATATTAGATTATCTGTGGTCAACTAAGAACTCTCTCAAGGCACTTTCTAATATTCTATGAAATGCCCAACAGTATAATCACAGACACTATCATTAAGTGTACTCAGATGGAAACTGGGTGTAGAGGAGATCCCTGCTGGATGTTTGCAGAACTGCAAAGGACTCTGGGGAAACTGTATCTTATTTCATAATGTTTTTTAAACTTTTACTAAATTTACATGCTGCGCAGAGATGCTTCTAAGGGAACATTCAGGCAAATATAAATTATAATGAAAGAGTGCCTATCTACCACATCAAAAATAATTATTTCAAAATAACCAATTTCTAACTCTCCTTTAAATTACAGTAGATATACACAGGTTTACAATACCTACATAACCTACTAACTTGTCAACAGCTCTTGATCAAGATTACAAATACTTTATCTAGAAAAAGGGAAACCACCAACGCAACAGGAGTGGAGGTTGTTTCACGAAGGATAATTCATGTATTAATAAACAGAATAAAAGCACTGAACATTGCAAACTAATAGTCTGAACAGTAAGAATGTAAAAAGCAGTTAAGTGTAACTACCAATAAAAATTTTAGCTGAAGGAAATGTCAACTTGAATAAGATGACTTATACATATCACACTAAATGAACAATTCAACACACAGTGCCACCTTTTAAAAAAATCCAATTAGAAAATAAAAAACATCATCTACATTTTAACACTTTGCAATGTTCTTGAATTAACATCAAGAGAAGAAACTGTAGATTTAGAAATATAAAAAACTCCTAGTAAATTTTTAATAAAAATTAGTATGCTAAATTAGGATTTGCAATGATAAAAGGCAAAAACTATAAAAAATCACACACTAACTGTAAATGAGAAGGAAAACATAGTAATTGTGATGTAAAACAAATCATTTTTATGCTGTTCTCATCATAAGACACTCAGTATAACAGTATAACCAGCATGCTAAAGATATGTTCCTTTCTTAAAGGGACAAACAGAAAAATAAAAATCAAGCATTACCTTCGCTACAGTGTTATTCCATAAATATGTTCCATTTCTATCACCAATAATGAAGAAGCAGAAAGAGAAATTAAAGCTCAATCCCATTTACAATTGCACCAAAAACCATAAGACACCTAGGAATAAACCTAACCAAAGAGGTCAAAGACCCGTACTCTGAAAACTACAAAATGCTAATTAAAGAAATTGAACAGGACATAAAAAAAGGAAAAACATTCCATTTTCATGGGTTGGAAAACCAAATATTGTTAAAATGTCTATACTACCCAAAGTAATCTACACATTTAATGTAATCCCCATCAAAATAATTTTTCACAGATCTAGAATAAACAATGCAAAAATTTGTATGGAACCACAAAAGACCCTGAATAGCCAAATCAATCCTGAAAAAGAAAAGCTGGAGGCATCACAATTCCAGACTTCAAACTATATTACAAAGCTGTAGGGATCAAAACACTATGGTACTGGCACAAAAACAGACACATAGATCAGTGGAACAGAACAGAAAACCCAGAAATAAACCCACAACTATATGGCCAATTTATATTTGACAAGGCAGGAAAGAATATTCAATGGAAAAAAGATAGTCTAGTCAACAAATGGTGTTGGAAAAACTGGACAGCAACATGCAAAAGAATGAAACTGGACCAGTTTCTTATACCATACACAAAAATAAATTCAAAATGGATGCAAGACCTAAATGTAAGAAACCATAAAAATCCGAGAGAAGAACACAGACAATAATTTCTCTGATATTGGCCATAGCAATTTCTTTCTAGATACGTCTCCTGAGGCAAGGAAACAAAAGGAAAAGTAAATTTTTGGGACTCCATCAAAATAAAAAGCCTCTGCAGGGCAAAGGAAACAATCAACAAAACTAAAAGGCAACCCCCAGAATGGGAGAAGATATTTTCAAATGACATATCCAATTAAAGGTTAGTATCCAAAATATATAAAGAACTTACACAACTCAACACCCAAAAAATGAATAACCCAATTTAAAAATGGGCAGAAGACATGAATATACATTTTTCCAAAGAAGATATACAGATGGCCAACAGACACATGAAAAGATGCTTAATATCGCTCATCATCAGGGAAATGCAAATCAAAACTACAATGAGATATCACCTCACACCTGTCAGAATGGCTAAAATCAACAACACAAGAAACAACAGGTGCTGGCAAGGATATGGAGAAAGGGGAACCCTTGTGCACTGCTGGTGGGAATGGAACCTGGTCAGCCACTGTGGAAGATAGTATGGAGGTTCCTCAAAAAGTTAAAAATAGAGCTACCCTACAATCCAGCAGTTGCACTACTGGGTATTCACCCAAAGAATACAAAACACCAATTCAAAGGTATACATGTACCCTGATGTTTATATAGCAGCATTATCTACAACAGCCAAATTACGGAAATAGCCCAAACGTCCATCCACTGATGAATGGATAAAGATGTGGTGTACACACACATAAAATGGAATATTACTCATCCAATAAAAAATGAACTCTTGCCATCTGCAACAACATGGATGGACCTAGACAGTATTATGCTAAGCAAAATAAGTCGGTCAGAGAAAGACAAACACCATATGATTTCATTCATATGTGGAATTTAAGAAACAAGACAAGGGCGCCTGGGTGGCTCAGTTGGTTGGGCAGCTGCCTTCGGCTCAGGTCATGATCCTGGAGTCCCAGGATCGAATCCCGCATCGGGCTCCCTGCTCGGCAGGGAGTCTGCTTCTCCCTCTGACCCTCCCCCCCTCATGCTCTCTCTATCTCATTCTCTCTCTCAATAAATAAAATCTTAAAAAGAAACAAGACAAATGAGCAAAGGAAAAAAAAAAAAGAGAGAGACAAACCAAGAAACAGACTCATAACTATAGAGAACAAACTGACAGTTATCAGAGGGGAGATGGATGAGGGAATGGGTGAAATAGAAAACAGGTGATGAGGATTAAGGAGTGCACTTGCTGTGATGAGTACTGGGTGTTGTATGGAGTACTGAATCACTATACTGTACACCTGAAACTAATATTACACTGTATGGTACCTAACTAGAATTTAAATCAAAAGTTTTTTAAAAATTTAAAGAATGAAAAATATATATATATAATAGTGTAGCTGCTGTGCATACTTATATGCTGTTTTAAAAAATAAAGTTATTACTCAGCATTCCATTTCAAGCTATATACAGAAAATCAGTGAAGTTAACAGGTATTTGCATCCCATGTTTATACCACCATTATAGATATTACCCAAAATGTGGGTACAACCCAAGTGTTCATCAGTAAAAGAGTGGATTAACAAAATGTGGTATATACATAGAATGTAGTGTTCAGACTCGAACTATAAGCAAGCTTTACAGTATGCTATGACATGAATGAATCTTAGAGACAGTATCCTAATGAAATACAACAGTTAAATGCACATATACTGTGTGATTCCACTAATCTGAGGTACTTAAAGTAGTCAAATTCATAGAGACAGAGTGAAGAATGGTGGTTACCCAGGGACAGAGGAGAGAGGATTTGGAATTATTCTTTAATAGAGATTCAGTATGGGTTGATGAGAAGATTCAGGAGATGGATGGTAAAGACAGTTACACAATTATGAATGTAGTTACTCTCCCTTAACTATACACCAAAAAATTGTTTCAATGGTAATTTTTATGTCAAATGTATTTTACAAAAATAAAAAAAGTAAAATAGTTTAAAAAAGAGTAAACCACATACAGTAATGCATTGGAACATGCAATCCATTTTTAATTTTATCAACTCAAGATTTGTAGAAATTTGTTCTCTTATTAAGTACATCCTAAATTTTGCCTCCTGGCCCACAAAGTCTAACATATTTACTCTCTGACCCTTTAAAGAAAAGTTTGTTGACCCCTGCTGTAGGATATACACTGAAAATTGGATGGGTATAAGGTAAATTTGTCTTCAAATTTGTTAGATCCTACAAAAGTACCGTCCAAAATAATACCAATTTACACACCCATCAGCCATGTATGAAAGCACCACTTCTCCAAATCCCCGGAGAAAACTATTTTCTTGAGGTTGAAAATTACCAAATCTAAACAAAGGATTTTGATTCTACTATAATCTTCTCGATCTCTCTGAAGCATTTGCCATAGCTGATCCTTACGAGTAAGAAGGCCTTAAATTTATATATTATTCTACAGTTTATAGGGTGCCTTCACGAACTTATTCATGTTTCAAACATCAGATGCTTTGCAATGACTTAGCTACTTGATGTCATATATATTCAAAGGATGGGCTTAGCAGTTAAATAAAGAGCACTTGGTAAGACATATGAAAGTTCCATCTGTGGGTTTTCTTCACACATCCAGGCCAACTCTCCCAATTAATAAATTTCACTACATGATATAGGTGCTATATACCATTTCATCATATAGTCAATACAGTCAAATTTAGGTATACAAAATTAAAACTTGAGCATTTTGTTTCAGTATTTTACTGAAAATTACTTAGGGTCTAAGATGCCACACACATGAAATAAACATTCAAATTCTCTACTGTAATATTTTAACACTATGATGGAAAAATTAATCTTTGTAAACCTCCTCAAAAGTCAGAGTAATTATGCCAAGTAACACGAACTGCTATAAACTTTACAACAAATCAGTATTTTGAGTCAGTTCCAAATAGTACAAATATAAACTAAAACTCTCTAACAAATCCTGAACGTTTACAAATGTACCAGGCCAGGGACACCTGGGTGGCTCAGTTGATTAAGCATCTGCCTTTGGCTCAGGTCATGGGATCAAGTCCAGCATCAGGCTCCCTGATCAACGGGGAGTCTGCTTCTCCCTCTGCCTGCCGCTCCCCCCTGCTTGTGCACTCTCTCTCTGTGACAAATAAATAAAATCTTAAAAAAAAAAAAAATGTACCAGGCCAGGGGTGCCTGGGTGGCTCAGTGGGTTGAGCATCTGACTCTTGATTTCGGCTCAGGTCATTATCTCTCAAGTCTTAGGATCAAGCATCCCCCACCACCACTCCCCAAGGCAGGCTCCAAGCTCAGCATATTCTTCTCCCTCTGACCATCCCCCCTGCCCACGTGCTCTCTAAAATAAAAATTCTTAAAAAAAAAAAAAAGTACCAGGCCACTGAAGAAGCATCAAAAATACAATGATATATTCAAGACTCAAAGCTTTATTTTTTTAAATACTCAATATTTTTTTTTCAAGATTTTATTTAGTTGAGAGAGAGAGCATGAGTGCACAGGAGAGAGCATGAGTTGTGGGGGGGGAGCAGGGAGAGAGAGAAGCAGGCTCCCCACTGAGCGGAGAGCCTGACTCAGGGCTCAATCCCAGGACCCTGGGCTTATGACCTGAGCCGAAGGCAGCAGCTTAACCAAATGAGTCACCCAACTGCCCCAAAATACTCAATATTCTTAATATCAATGACAAGTTTTTCTACATATAATATTCCTGCTCTGCCTAACACCAAACCTCCTAGAACATAGCTTATCCATTACACATAGCTCTAGTCAAATTAACCAAAATATAAAAGACAATTAGTATGCATAAAAGCAAAAGACCTTTTTCCAAAACATAACTTTATCCAGATTACACTGTAACTAACTTTTACATTACCCTGAAAAATTTTTTTTAAGATTTTATTTATTTATTATTTGAGAGAGAGAAAGAGAGCCTTAGCTGGGAGGGGCAGAGGGAAAAGAGAGAGAGAATCCTTAGCAGACTCCAAGCTGAGCACAAATCTGGACACGAGGTTCAATCTCACAACCCTGAGATCATGACCTGAGCCAAAATCAAGAGTCAGACACTCACCTGACTGAGCCACCTACATTACCCTGGAAATTTAAGTGCGCTTTTAAAATGATAACAGTAGGGGCGCCTGGGTGGCTCAGTCGGTTAAGCGTCTGCCTTCGGCTCAGGTCATGATCCCAGGGTCCTGGGATCGAGTCCCGCATCGGGCTCCCTGCTTGGCAGGGAGCCTGCTTCTCCCTCTGCCTCTCTCTCTCTCTGTCTCTTATGAATAAATAAATAAAATCTTTAAAAAAAAATAAATAAATAAAATGATAACAGTAGTAGTAAACAACTATCCCAGTAACTTTTATCTCAGTATGGAGGACAACCATATTGGTGACTATTGGCTTTGGCGACCATTCTCCTTAAGGACAGGACATGCCTTATTCATCTTCAATGCTGAGTGTCTGCAATATGTAAAGAATCTAATATTTACCAAATTGATGAATCCTACCTAAGTAGACTACCTCGGAAAGATTAGAGAACTGCCTGAAATTAGTCCTGTTTCAATAAAACAAGGCAAATATTCTCAACATTATAATCTGATATTCAAGTCATACCAATATTTAAAAAAATACACTTCAGTGTATTATTTATGGGAATGAATAAAAAGGCACAAGTATAAAATATTACCTATATATCTAGCTTTCAAAATTACTTTCTGCTACTCTCCACATGACATAAAACACTGTGATAGATAATTCTAATAATGGCCCTAATGAATCATACTTTCCTGTGTCCACACCCCTTCACAACCTGACAGTATCACTCTCTCATTAAGCAAGGGAGTGGAGTCTCTTCCATCCTCTTAAAAATGGGCTTTGCATGAACTTCTAGGAAAACATGTTCTTCTACTCTCCATGGTTTGAAAACAAATTTCACCACCTTAAACTAGAGGTGATGTAAAACTTTTATTTACATTGGTTTCTTTTTATTCCACAAATAGACAAGTATTTAAGAACTTTCAAACATGGAACAATGAAGCATGAACCAATAAAATCTACTTCTGGAGTTCTCTAATTTTGGAGTCCTTTACGTGAAATTTAGTGTATTTTTAGTTCTTATTCTTGAATATAAGTCTGTAAAGTTTTCTTTAATCCATAAAAGAATTTGATTAGATATATGCTATCTCTACTTAGACTATACATCTGTGTTTGCTTTGCAAAAACACTACTCAACATTTGATTTTATCTTTACGTACCTACAATGGGATGTTTTTGCTGTTGCTGTTTTTTGAGAGACAGTGCACCTATGCACGTGCAACAGAGGCAGAAAGGAGGGGCACAGAGAGGGGTAGGAAGAGGAAGAAAGAGAATCTTAAGCAGGCTCCACGCTCAGTGCAGAGCCCAATGCAGAGCTGGATCTCACAACCCTGAGATCATGACCTGAGCAGAAATTGAGAGTATGACACTTAACCAACTGAGCCACCTAGGCACACCTGGGATATATTATTTACCAAGAAAATACGTAAGAGCTGAGTATAGCCTCCAGTAATTAATGTTATATAACTCAATTTAAACCATTAAGAGTTCTCTCTTTGTATCAAGAAATTAACATGAATTCAGTTAAGAGGAAAGTAACTAAAAAAAAAAAATGTGTTATGTTCCCCTCAAAGAAATCATGAGTCTTTAAAACACTCTTATAAACTAAGTGTTCCTGGGGCGCCTGGGTGGCTCAGTCGTTAAGCGTCTGCCTTCGGCTCAGGTCATGACCCAGGGTTCTGGGATCAAGCCCCGCATCAGGCTCCCTGCTCCACTGGAGGCCTGCTTCTCCCTCTCCCACTCCCCCTGCTTGTGTTCCCTCTCTCACTGTCTCTCTGTCAAATAAATAAATAAAATCTTTAAAAAATAAAAAAATAAATAAACTAAGTGTTCCTTCACACTAATTATAATTATCATTGATGACATATAAAATCTTCAAAAACCAGGGCGCCTGGGTAGCTCAGTCCTCTGAGTGACCAGCTCTTGGTTTCAGCTCAAGTAATGATCTCATGGGTCATGAGACTGAGGCTGCATTAGGCTCCATTCTCAGCAAGGAGTCAGTTTGAAGATTCTCTCCCTCTGCCCCTTCCCCTCACCTCTAAAGTAAATATTTTTTTAAAAATCTTCAAAAACCATAATTAACATTATAAACATATAGACATAAACATATAAACGTATAAACATCCAGCTATTAATCCAAAAATTGAGTAACTTTAAAATAGGTACACTTTCATTTAATTATGTTGAATAATGAATATATCTATTATGTATCATTTAAATCTCATCTTATGGGGGTACTAGTTCTATGAAGTTACAACTCCAAGAAAAAAGATATTTAATTAATTCTCCCAAAGCCAAACAGATACTAATAAACAAGAAAATCCACTTTTCCTACCTTAAGATAGCAGTGTGCATAGCAATAATGAAGCAGATTATCAGAAGGCTGAGTAAGGCTGCTGACCACATGCACCAACTGTTCAGCATACATTGGCACAGAATGTTCCAGATTAATTTTATCCACTAATATCTGAATGGATGGCAAAGGCCGAAGTGACTGGAAGTTTGTAGTATTCAGGAAGTTACTTGGGTTCTGGAAAATAATAGAGTTCACTTTATATTTCAGGAAAACAGTGACTGACATGCAATGCCCCCATACAAGCCTCAGACTGGCACATTTTGCAACGTTATCAAATCAATCTAGAAATGATGATTTTCTACAGAACTCTCTTACCATAACCAAATACAAATGCCTTCTATATATTTTCAAGTATGTCCTAGATTTCAAAATGCATATTTACTATAAAATTATTACTACCCATTTAGCTAAACTTTTATTTTCCAATCAACTGGAATAGCTCACTATGTGCTCCTCAGTACATTTAATGGTATTTTCTTAAGCTCAACCATTCCCAAATATTGACCTAGATATCCCAGAGCCACCCACCATTTGTCTTCCTGTGCTTTATTCACATTTAGATGATGAAGAGACTAAGAAGACTACTCAGACAGCTTCAAAGACACAAGAAGCAAAATTTGCAAGGAGGAATAACTTCTGATCCATATCATATCTACTAATAATACACATGTTAAAGGCTCATAAAATCCTAAGAATCTCAAGTTAGGCTTGGTACTTTCAGTGTTACAGAACCTAAGCTTCCAAGTAAATGCAAGTAGGTATCAAGATGTCCAGAGTATGAACCCTCATTAGCAAGCAACTCCTTCTGGTCCTAAAACTAACTTATTCCCTTAAAATGCCATACTGTCATTCTCAATGAGAAACTGTATGACCTTAGACATACGGGAAAATCCACGCAAGAGAGGTTTCACTGTTTTGTCTGTCTTTCATTGTCACAACAACTGCGGAGTACTACTAGCATTTAGCAGGGATTGGCTAAAGATAGTAAATGATACATAAAACTTTCCCTGTCCAAAAACCCAACAGTGCCATTATTGAGAAACACTGTGCCTAAAATTGACTAAGTTGAACATACTTGTTTGAACATGCTTTTTTAACTTTTTACTAATTTTTAAACCACCACTTACTAATCAATTACTCTTTTAAGCAACTTTGGATTACTAAGGTACAACATACGGTAAAGCACACAAATCTTAAGTGGAGAGCTCAATAAAATTTTACATCTGTAACTACCACACATTTAAAGTACTCTACAATATATCCCTTCTCAGGCGATAGATCAGATCACTGCCAGAGGTAGCCAATATTCTCACTGCAATCACCACAGACTAGTTTTGCCTGTTCTTGAACTTTACAGAATCATACAGTACATGCTCATGACTGCCTACTTTATTTTTTTTAATTTTATTCTTATGTTAATCCCCATACATTACATCATTAGTTTTAGATGAAGTGTTCCATGATTCATTGTTTGTGCACAACACCCAGTGCTCCATGCAGAATGTGCCCTCCTCAATACCCACCACGAGGCTAACCCATCCTCCCACCCCCCTCCCCTCTAGAACCCTCAGTTTGTTTTTCAGAGTCTATCGTCTCTCATGGTTCGTCTACCCCTCCGATTTCCCCCGCTTCATTCTTCCCCTCCTGCTACCTTCTTCTTCTTCTTTTTTTTTTTCTTAACATATATTGCATTATTTGTTTCAGAGGTACAGATCTGAGATTCAACAGTCTTGCACAATTCACAGCGCTTACCAGAGCACACACCCTCCCCAGTGTCCATCACCCAGTCACCCCATCCCTCCCACCCCACCCCCCACTCCAACAACACTCAGTTTGTTTCCTGCGATTAAGAATTCCTCATATCAGTGAGATCATATGATACATGTCTTTCTCTGTTTGACTTATTTCACTCAACATAATACCCTCCAGTTCCATCCACGTCGTTGCAAATGGCAAGATCTCATTCCTTTTGATGGCTGCATAATATTCCATTGTATATATATACCACATCTTCTTTATCCACTCATCTGTCGATGGACATCTTGGCTCTTTCCACAGTTTGGCTATTGTGGACATTGCTGCTATAAACATCGGGGTGCACGTAGCCCTTCGGATCCCTACTTTTGTATCTTTGGGGTAAATACCCAGTAGTGCAATTGCTGGATCATATGGTAGCTCTATTTTCAACTTTTTGAGGAACCTCCATACAGTTTTCCAGAGTGGCTGCACCAGCTTGCATTCCCACCAACAGTGTAGGAGGGTTCCCCTTTCTCTGCATCCCCGCCAACATCTGTCGTTTCCTGACTTGTTAATTTTAGCCATTCTGACTGGTGTGAGGTGGTATCTCATTGAGGTTTTGATTTGGGTTTCCCTGATGCTGAGCGATATTGAGCACTTTTTCATGTGTCTGTTGGCCATTTGGATGTCTTCTTTGGAAAAATGCATGACTGCCTACTTTAATAAAACATGCCATCTGTAAGAATTACCTATGTTGTTCCACTCATGGAGTTAACAGTCATTATTACAAAACAGCTATTTCTAATAATAGTTCTTGTCTTGAGCTCACACTTTCTGGTATTAAAACAGCCACACTGTATTTCCTGTGATTTGCATTTAAATTGTTTTCCATCCTTTTATTTCTAATTTGTGTTAGTTTTCAGTTACAGAATGGGATTTGTTGTTGCTTTTTTATAGATTGAGGTATCTTGTGAAACCTTCCACCTTTTTGTCTCTTTCTTGAACTCATTACTCACAGCTGCTTCGAAGTTAATGTCTAATACTGACATACTTTTTCTCTGCTGAAATTTTCTCCAGATGATCTCTTTACCCAGCAACACAACAATTTAAGTGGACAATATGGAGCAAATACACAAAATCAAACTATCGTATCATAGTCAATTCCCTGTCATACTTCCACAAGTTCTTATTTAAAGTTAGGACAGTTCTTATTTCTATAATCATCATTATGTAGATATCAAAAGAAATATAACAGAAAAACCCTAAAGATAACAAATACATTATGTATATGGCAAACTCAGAAAGCAATACATTATATATGGTCTAAATCAAGTGAAGTATCTAAGAAGTCCTCATTAACAATAAAGTAGTAATTACTGTGTTCATAACATGTGCAAAATGATTTATGTGCATTATCTCATCTAATATTAAAAATAATTCTAAGAGGCAGATACTGTAAGGGAACAGCTCTGTGCCAGCATCCTGACAATCTTACACAAATCCATGTAGACCATAAAGGCAAGATGCAACCACAGCAGACCTAAGCCGTGGGAGAATATCCTGTGACTTTCACAACATGAGAAGATAGGGGGGTCTTGCAAAGAGCTTCTGAAAGACCACTTCTCACCTTCTTTTGAGGGAGACTGCTATGAGACATTTTCTCATCAGTATCCCACATTCAGGTGAGATATGGGGTTTCCACTTACTATTCTCAATGTACAGCTGTAATCTATGTAACTGCTTAGATGAAATGTGGAATTGAATCCTTGACAAAACAGTACTGTACTTAATGGTGTGCTGCACGTGTGTGCTGCAGGTCATTCTGGCCTTCTGGTTTCAAGGTTGTCCTGAGAGAGACACAGCAAGCTGACACCATTAATGATTTGCTCTTATGTTTATATGTAAGTAATAAACTATCTGAATCCATACAGGCTTACTGCTTCTTTACCAGCTGAATCTGTCAGCCCACTTGAAAAATATTCTTGTTTTGTTTTTCAGAAACAGGTTTAGAGATACAAAGTGTCATAGTTTGTATATTAGACTGACTTCCAGGCCCACGATCTCTTCAACATTTCTTGATACAGTCCTAGCTTAAGGTTATTTATATATAATATATATGTGTACACACATACACACACACTTAAAAATTAACAATCATAGTTACATTGTTTTAACATCACCATGGATAACTATATAAGCACTTATTCTTTTACTCTATCACCTTCCTCTTATAATATCATAGGACTTGCAAATATGCATGTATGAGAAAAAAAAAAAAAAGTAGTGAACTGCAAAATATACCTTTTCTCCCATAATGACAGGTAGCAAATGATCCAACAAGTTGAATTCAGCCATGAAAATAGTACAGGTACATTTGAGGAGAGTAACACTTGTATGTCGAGTAGGAATATATTCCTCCAAAGATGCCACTTCTTCAGGATTCAGTATTGTTTCATTTTCATCCTTAATATCTAAAAATGAAATCATGAAAATTTAATAAAATGTTATTTTTAAATAATTGAATTAATTGGTTCCCAAATTTTAAGGTCAAATAGTATTTTTCTTTTCAACAATGAAGCAATTGCAAACTAATGTGTTACCTTTAACAAATATAAGTTAAACTTATATAAGTTACTGTAGAATATAAATGTAGGTCTTTGCTATATAAAAATTTACATATTTGATTTTAAATTATTTTTTAAATATTTTAAAGGAATTTTTAATCTCTTTTGTTAAAAGAATAACAGCTTCTGTTCATAAAAATACCATTAAGATGATGCAAAAGCAAGGCACAAACTGGCAGAAGATATTTGCCATAGATAGATGGATATAGATATCTATACAAAGGACCCACAGCATATTAAAAATTTTTTAATGTAAAACCTTTTAAAAATCAATAATAAACAACTGAATAGAAAAATGGGCTACAAAGCCTTGAACAAGCAAAGGATAGTATTTCTAAATGGCCAAAAATCCTATGGAAAGCTAGATAACATCATTAGGCATCAGATAAATGCAAATGAAGTTACATGACAGCATCACAGACCCACTAGAATGGTTAAAATGAAAAAGACTAATACTGGGTGTTGGCAAGCATGCAAACCAAACATCAGCAAACCTTTTACATAAACAGCCATTTAGAAACTATTCTAGCCTTTGTGGGCCATACAGTCTAGCACAACTACTCAACTCTGCCACCGTAGCACAAAAGCAGCTACAGACAATACCAAACTCTATGAGCAAGATTATGTCCTGATAAAACTTTACCTATGGAAACTGAAAATTAAATTTCATATAGTTTTCATGGGTCATAAAATAGGATTCTTTTATTTTTTCAAAAGATTTTATTTATTTATTTGACAGAGAGAGAGAGCGAGAGAGGGAACACAAGCAGGGGGAGTGGGAGAAGGAGAAGCAGGCTTCCCCCCGGAGCAGGGAGCCCGATGCGGGGCTCGATCCCAGGACCCTGGGATCATGACCTGAGCCGAAGGCAGACGCTTCACGACTGAGCCACCCAGGCGCCCTTTCCTAATTATTTAAAAACACAAAACCCACTATCAACTCATGTGCTGCACAAAAAGAGGCAGTAAGTCATAGTTTGCCAGCCCTGGCAATTAAAACTCTCCAAACCACTGATAAGAACGTAAAGTGGTCCCACTTGGGAAAACAGTTCGGAAACACCTACTAAAAGTGAACATTTGCAATCCTTTTACCTGAGTGGTTCTACTCATACATGCCCAACAGAAAGGAGTACACATGTTTACCAAAAGGCATGTACTAGAATGTTTGTGGCATCACTACCATAATTAACCAAAAACTAGAAACTAAATACTCATCAACAGTAAAATGGATAAATGGTGGTATATTCACACAATGACACACTATATAATAATGAAATAAATCTCATAAACAAGCTAAAGCTAAAGCCAGAGACAGAAGATACGTATTGTGTGATTCCATTTATATGAATTATAAGCTAAGCAAAAACTCAATCCAAGAAGTTAGAAGTAAGGAGAGCGGTTACCCTTGGGGTCAAAGGAGTAAAGACAATAGAGCACAAAGGGGACTTCTGGAGTGCTGCTAAGGTTCCATTTCTTGAACAGTTATATAGATGTGGTTAAGTTTGCAAAATTCATAGAACTATACCCTTAGGTTTTGTGCTTTCCAATATGTATATTACACCACAATAAATAGCTTCTAGAAAGTGGATAAGTACTTAAGATGTAATACATATGTACTCATTTACATGCACATTATGTATGTAGAAGCAGCTCTCACTTTGCACAGTTCTGGGTATACATCAGTTTCAATTATCTTGTTTTAGTTAAAAAATGCCAGTTCCCCCAAAAACAGTTCAAATATCAGTTACCACAGTATAGTAAGAGCATAAAGTACAAACCTTACTGCAAGTTCTTCAATCCACAAATCATAACATAGATAAAAGATGTGCATCATGATCAGTGACCAATCACGTCACTTCTTTCAAAGTCAGTCAGGTTTGGTTACTGGTATCCCATATCTGTTATTTAACTCCCAGACAGCAAAGCATGTAGCTGTACTGCCTCCTTGTTTACCAGTAATAAACCCATGTGACATTTTACAAAAATGGGTAATTGGAACAGAACTGGCAATCAAAGATGAAAATGCAGCAAAGAAACAAAGACCAATAAAATACAAGGAGTTACAGAAGAAATAGCTAACTGTGGGAATATCAACTCTGTACCCTTGGAGAGACTCCAGATATGAAGCCAGGGGAATTAGTGAAGACAGACTTATCAATGTTGATGAGGAAAGTGGCTGTGATAAAAAGAACCAAGAAAGGGGCGCCTGGGTGGCTCAGTCATTAAGTGTCTGCCTTTGGCTCACGTCATGATCCCAGGGTCCTGGGATTGAGCCCCACATCGGGCTCTCTGCTCGGCGGGAAGCCTGCTTCTCCCTCTCCCATTTCCCCTGCTTGTGTTCCCTTTCTCGCTCTCTCTGTCCAATAAATAAATAAAATCTTTAAAAAAAAAAAAAAAAAGAACAAAGATGTCTAAAGATGTCCCAGAGGAAGTGATGCAAACAAAATACTTCCCATTAAAGGAACTCTCAGAGGTTTTCACGACACTGAAATGTATGGGAATCTGATCCAAACTTAGAAGTATAACAATCTGCCAAAGCATAGGAAAGAGTCACTCTATATTGTAAGTTACAGGACAAGGAGACAAGCACCATTTAAACTACTCTTAAGTTTCTCTTTTTTAAGAAATAAAACTCTTACTTTACTATTCCCTTTTTTTCATTTCTATATACTTTCAAACCAATAGTAAGAGAGCTTTTAGTGTTTTGACAAAAATATCCAAAAGTGTGAAACAGTTTCAATTTGTCCCACTGATTATGATCACTTTCCATGATATCAGCTGGCACATTTTTATGATTCCTAATTACCATGGAAAGTGAGAATTGTCTGTATATTAAACTAAAGTGAACTAACAGCAGTATATATATATATATTCACACACATATATAGTTTATATATATATGGATATACAGGTATGTAGAAAAATAGATATAGATGTGTGTGTGTGTCACATTCTTGAGATGATAAACTGCTTCAGATAAAAATTCATGTTATATATACTTGTGTGTGTGTAGGGAATCATTCCACTGTCAAAGAGACAGCTAACTACAATCTTTCTTTTAGCAATAAAACCCTCTGAATTGAAGTCTGGTACTGAGGTTTCCAGAGACTACTATACTTTCCAGTATCCCTGCTGCTAGGTATAGGGACATGTTACTAAGTTTTGGTAAATGGGATGACAGAGCCATGTTATTAAATAAAACCACATACCTACCATTTTCTCTTGCTCCACCTTTCCTGTTGATTCAAATTAAATATTGTAATCATGGTCCAACATTTACCACGAAGATGAGGTATATCTCAAAGAATGGTAGAATAATAAGACAAAGAATTCTGGGTCTAGAGACAACCTCAAGCAACAGTTACCCTGATCTGCTAGAGCACCTACCAGCTTGGATTTTTACATGAGAAAAACAAATTAGGTATTGATATTTGTGTGAACCTAAGTTTTCATTTCTCTGGCATAAATGCCCAAGAGTACAGCTGCTGGGCTATATAGTAGTTGCAGGTTTAGTTTTAAAGAAATTGACAAACTGTTTTCAGAAGTAGTATAGATTTTACATTCCCACCAGCAATGATGAGTGATCCTGTTTCTTCACATTCTCCCCAACATTTGGTACTACCACCGTTTTTATTTTAGCCATTTTATACACACTTTTCTAGCCCTTTAAAGAGTGTCTGAGATGGAGTAGGCATGCAAGCAAGGTGCAAGAAATGAATGCATGAACATGTCAAGCACTTACTATGTACTGGACACAGTGTTACATGCTATTACATGTACTGATCTTTGGAAATGGGTCCTACTAGTATAATATTTAGATAACGGTAAATTTGCTATGACAAAAGTCAAGTAAAGTTTGAACAACAGCAGAAGTTTATTTCATATAACAATCTGAGTCTAAAGGATCCAGAGATGACAGTGCTACCATGCTACCAGAGATCCAGGTTCTTGCTGTCTTGTTGCTGTTATCCTTAGCATGCAACTTTCGTTTCAGGGTCAAAGATGGCAGCTCCAACTCCTGCCATTATAATTTTTTCCAGCCAGAAGGAAGCGGTAAAGAAGAAAAGGAAGGTATGTGCATTTCCTTTTAAAGTCACCGCCCCAAAATTCACTTAAAGTTCTGTTCCCATCCCAGCAGTCAGAACCTTGAGTCCTGTGACTATACCTGGGATGTGTCATCTTTACTTTTATCATAAGAATTGTTATCATAGAAACTTCTTTTACTATAAAATAAGGGGATAATGGATAAGGGGGAGACAATTTAACCATCTCTGTTACAATAATTAAACTCATTATTGAGATAGAGAAATGAAAAATCAGTGATGTCACTTACATATCCTAACTTTAAAAGCAGGGGTCAGAATTCAAGCCATAGTCTGACACTATATTATTATTATATTATACTATTATATCCTACTCTAGAGTGCTTTGTTGCATAAAAAATGAATTTGTATTTTAGGAAACCATGACACCTTCATGCCACACAGAGAAAATTAGGTGTACAACAAATTCTTTTTTTATCAGTAAGACCTACATCTCCTTGAATGCTAAGTTTATATGTTTAGAGTCCATCTTCATGTCTGCTCTTCAGAAACCACAAAGGTGGGAAAATGGTATTTCAGGAATATACACTGGGAAAAGTATCAAAAAGTCTGGTAATAAAATGCTGACAAATACTGGCAAATAAAGTACTTATGTAAATAATTTCCAAATCTTGACCTCTCCCATAACTTCTACATACAACTAAATACATGAAAATCAGATAGGCAAACTACACAAAAAAGTATACTTTAGCAAATTACAACAAATTGGATTATATAATCATTCAAATCAACTAGCAAGAGATTCAAAATGAGGCCAAAAACAAACCTGGTTTTAGCCCACTGTATGGTTCATATTCATGTTCCAAGGCACAAACAATCATTTTCAAAATTCTATGTACTGCACTGCTATCCAAACGAAAATCAAGAGGACCTATAACAAGGCTTTTTGTAGATTTCTCCTGAACTGTTCCCATATCCTCACTTTTTCCTGAAGAAAAGTCTTGTTGATTTGTAGAACCTACAAGAAACCACATCTTATATTAATATTTTAAGCAATTAGATATACCAATTGTAATATTACTTTTATCTTTTTAGCTTATAGCTTAATGCCTTAAAACCAATTCTCCATTGGTTGAATAATCAGAACACTGCCAATCTGTATTTTTCTCTACATAAATGAGATGGTTATTATTAAAAAAATATTGATTCAAATAACAATTACCCCCATAATCTATTTAATGTTACAGGAAGTGCGATAAAATTGAAATAGTCATTCTTAGAAAATTAGTCTCTAAAATCTAACTGGCTAATATCCATATCCAGTAATTCTATACACAATACTATGATGTTGACTGAGAAGGAGGAGTAGAGGAAGTTGCATTTTACTCTTTTATCTTAGAAATTTCCCTGAAAAAATGTTCACAGGGTGCTGTGACAGGTGTATAGTGATCATGGAAGAGAACAATAGGTTTTACCTACTTTAAACTTTTTCCAGAATAAAATTACTATGTCCATGCTTCATGGTACAGAACCCAAATTCTTCAATCCCTTATCTGCCCATTATTGAAGAGGAAACCAACAGCTATCTTCTAAGAAAAACATCGGCTCTACCTACAGGTATTTCTCTTTATCTAATATGTACACTCCATACATTAGAGATTTGTTCTTAATACATAAATCCACTGTTGTAAGTGACAACGTATGATAATTTCTAATTTTTTTTCAGCTTTATTGAGATACATTTGACATAGTAACATTGTGTCACCAAGTACCCCACCCCTCTCCCCCTCCGCTCCAACAATCCTCAGTTTCTCATAATTAAGAGTCTCTTATGGTTTGTCTCTCTCTGATTTCATCTTGTTTTTCCCTCTCTTCCCCTATGATCCTCTGTTTTGTTTTTTAAACTCCACATAGGAATGAAATCCGATGAAAATTGTCTTTTGCTGACTGATTTACTCCAGTTAGCATAATACCCTCTAGTTCCATCCACATCATTGCACATGGCAAGATTTCATTTTTTTGATGGCTGAGTAGTAGTCCATCGTATATATATACCACATATTCTTTATCCATTCATCTGTCGATGGACATCTCGGCTCATTCCATAGTTTGGCTATTGTGGACATTGCTGCTATAAACATTGGGGTACAGGTGGCCCTTCGGATTACTACTTTTGTATATTTGGGGTAAATCCCTATTAGTGTAATTGCTGGGCCAAAATAGAGCAGGGTAGCTCTATTTTCAACTTTTTGAGGAACCTCCATAGTATTTTCCAGAGTGCCTGTACCAGCTTCTATTCCCACCAACAATATAAGAGGGTTCCCCTTTCTCCACACCCTCACCAACATCTGTTGTTTCTTGACTTGTTAACTTTAACCATTCTGACTGGTGTGAGGTGGTAACTCATTGTGGTTTTCATTTGTATTTCCCTGATGCCAAGTGATGTGGAGGATTTTTTCATGTGTCTGTTGGCTATTTGTATGTCTTCTTTGGAGAAACATCTTTTCATGTCTTCTGCCCATTTTGATTAGATTATTTGTTCTTTGGGTGTTGAGTTTGATAAGTTCTTTATAGATTATGGATATTAAGTCCTTTATCTGATAAGACATTTGCAAATATTGGGCACCTGGGTGGCTCAGTCGTTAAGTGTCTGCCTTCGGCTCAGGTCATGATCCCAGCGTCCTGGGATCGAGCCTCACATCAGGCTCCCTGCTTGGCGGGAAGCCTGCTTCTCCCTCTCCCACTCCCACTCCCCCTGTTGTGTTCCCTCTCTCACTGTGTCTGTCAAATAAATAAATAAAATCTTAAAAAAAAAAAAAAAGGACATTTGCAAATATCCTCTCCCATTCTGTAGGTTGTCTTGGTTTTGTCGACTGTTTCCTTTGCTGTGCAAAAGCTTTTTATCTCGATCAAGTCCCAATAGTTCATTTTTGCCTTTGTTTCCCTTGCCTTTGGAGATGTGTCTAGCAAGAACTTGATGTGGCCGAGGTCACAGAGGTTGCTGACTGTGTTTTCCTCTAGGATTTTGATGGATTCCTGTCTCACATTTAGGTCTTTCATCCATTTTGAGTCCATTTTAAGAAAAGTCCAGTTTCATTCTTCTGCATGTGGCTGTCCAATTTTCCCAACACCATTTGTTGAAGAGACTGTCTTTTTTCCACTGGACATTCTTTCCTGCTTTGTCGAAGATTAGTTGACCATAGAGTTGAGGGTCCACTTCTGGGCTCTCTATTCTGGTCCATTGATCTATGTGTCTGTTTTCGTGCCAGTACCATACTGTCTTGATGATGACAGCTTTGTAATAGAGCTTGAAGTCCGGAACTGTGGTGCCACCAGCTTTGATTTTCTTTTCCAACATTCCTTTGGCCATTCATGGTCTTTTCTGGTTCCATACAAATTTTAGGATTTGTTCCAGCTCTCTGAAAAAAGTTGACAGTATTTTGATAGGGACTGCATTGAATGTATAGATTGCTCTAGGTAGCATAGACATTTTAACAATATTTGTTCTTCCAATCCATGAGCATGGAATGTTTTTCCATTTCTTTGTGTCTTCCTCAATTTCTTTCATGAGTGTTCTATAGTTTTCCAAGTACAGATCCTCTGCCTCTTTGGTTAGGTTTATTCCTAGGTATCTCACGGGTTTTGGCGCAATTATAAATGGGATTGACTCAATTTATCTTTCTTCTCATTGTTAGTGTACAGAAATACAACAGATTTCTGTGCATTGATTTTATGTCCTGCCACTTTGCTGCATTCCTGTATGAGTTCCAGAAATTTTGGGGTGGTGTCTCTTGGGTTTTCCACAAAGTCTCATGTCATCTGTGAAGAGTGAGACTTCTACTTTGCCGAGTCAGATGCCTTTTCTTTTTGTTGTCTGATTGCTGAAGCTAGGACTTCTAGTACTATGCTGAACAACAGTAGTGAGAATGGACATCCCTGCTGTGTTCCTGACCTTAGGGAAAAGCTCTCAGTTTTTCTACATTGAGAACGAGATTCACTGTGGGCTTTTCATACATGGCTTTTATGATATTGAGGTAGGTCTCCTTTATCCCTACACTGTGAAGAGTTTTAATCAAGAAAGGACACTGTACTTTGTCAAATGCTTTATCTGCATCTATTGAGAGGATGATATGGTTCTTGTCTTTTCTTTTATTAATGTAGTGTATCACATTGATTGATTTGTGGATGTTGAACCATGCTTGTAAAGCCTGGGAATAAATCCCACTTGGTCGTGGTGAATAACCCTTTCAACATACTGTTGGATCCTATTGGCTAGTATTTTGGTGGAAATTTTTGCATCCATGTTCATCAAGGATATTGGTCTGTAATTCTCCTTTTTGGTGGCATCCTCTTTAATTTCCTGGTTGACCCACTCATTCTTTAGTAGGATGTTCTTTAGCCTCCATGTATTGGAGTTCTTTCCAAATGTACTCTTGTGACTGAGTTCAAGTTTCAAAGCATTGTGGTCTGAAAATATGCAGGGAATGATCCCAATCTTTTGGTACCGGTTGAGACCTGATTGGTGACCCAGTATGTAATCTATTCTGGAGAATGTTCCATATGCACTCAAGAAGAATGTGTATTCTGTTGCTTTAGGATGAAATGCTCTGAACATATCTGTGAAATCCATCTGGTCCAGTGTGTCACTCAAAGCCCTTGTTTCCTTGTTGATCTTCTGCCTAGATGATCTGTCCATTGCGGGGGGTGGGGAGGGTGTTAAAGTCCCCTACTATTATTGTATTATTATCAAAGTGTTTAATTTTGTTATTAATTGGTTTATGTAATTGGCTGCTCCCATATTAGGGGTATAAATATTTACAATTGTTAGATCTTGTTGGATAGACCCTTTAATTATGATATAGTGGCCTTCCTCATCTTTTATTAGTCTTTGGTTCAAAATCTAATTTGTCTGATATAAAGACTGCCACCCCAGCTTTATTTTGATGTCCATTAGCATGATAAATGGTTTTCCACTCCCTCACTCTCAATATGTAGGTGTCTTTGGGTCTAAAATGAGTCTCTTGCAGACAACATACCAATGGGCCTTGCTTTTTTGTCCAATCTGATACCCTGTGTCTTTTGATTGGGGCATTTAGCCCATTTACATTCAGGGTAACTATTAAGAGATAGGGAGCTAGTGTCATTGTATTACCTGTAAAGTCACTGTTTTTGTATATTGTCTCTGTTCCTTTCTGGTCTATGTTACTTTGGGCTCTCTCTTCACTTAAAGGATCCCCTTTAATATTTCTTGCAGGGCTGGTTTACTGATCATAAACTCTTTTAGTTTCTGTTCTTCCTGGAAGCTTTTTATCTCTCCTTCTATTTTGAATGACATCCTTGCTGGATTAAGTATTCTTGGCTGCATATTTTTCTCATTTAGTACCCTGAATATATCATGTCAGTCCTTTCTGGCCTGCCAGGTCTCTGTGGATAGGTCTGCTGCCAGTCTAATGTTTTCCCTTGTAGGTTACAGACCTCTTGTCCCAAGCGGCTTTCAGGATTTTCTCTTTGTCTCTGAGATTTGCAAATTTCACTATTATACTTTGAGGTGTTGATCTATTTTTATTGATTTTGAGGGTTCTCTGTGCCTCTTGGACTTGAATGCCTGTTTCCTTACCCAAGTTAGTGAAGTTCTCTGCTATAAGTTCTCCAATATACCTTCTGCCCCACTCTCTCTTTCCTCTTCTTCTGTGATCCCAATTATTCTAATATTGTTTCGCTTTCTGGTATCACTTATCTTTTGAACTCTCCCCTCATGATCCAATAGTTGTTTATCTCTTTTTCTCAGCTTTTTTTTTTTTTTTTAAAGATTTTATTCATTTATTTGTCATAGAGAGAGTGCGCCCAAGCAGGGGAAGCAGCAGGCAGAGGGAGAAACAGGCTGCCACTGAGCAGGGAGCCCGATGTGGGACTCAATCTCAGAACCCCGGGATTATGACCTGAGCTGAAGGCAGACACTTAGCCAACTGAGCCATCCAGGTGTCCCTCTCAGCTTCTTTATCCTCCATCATTTAGTCCTCTATATCACTAATTCTCTCTTCTGCCCCATTTATCCTAGCAGTTAGAGCCTCCATTTTTTTATTGCATCTCATTAATAGCCTTTTTGATTTCAACTTGATTAGATTTTAGTTCTTTTATTTCTCCAGAAAAGGATTCTCTAGTGTCTTCTATGCTTTTTTTCAAGCCCAGCTAGTATCTTTATAATCGGTATTCTGAACTCTAATTCCAACATCTTGCTTATACCATACTGATTAGGTCCCTGGCAGTCAGTACTCCCTCTTGTTCTCTTTTTTGAGATGGTTTTTCCATCTTGTCATTCTTGCAGAAAGTGTTCGCTTTTCTATTTGTAGAGTTGCAGCAATTCTTTTCTTAGATCTCTGTTGAGTTTGCAGATGTTCAGAATGATTTAATAGCTATCTAAGCTGAATTCCTGGGACCAAACTGCAGTCTCTTACTCCTCTGCCATCTTGAACTCCTCAGCCCCGGTAATTTCTAATTCTTAAGCCATTTTGTTTCTTCAAACAGAAACAGGAAAGTAAGGCTTCCTAGCACTTAATACCTTTAGAATATAGAAAGGCCCAATTAAACACAAAAGTTCTGTATCCACACTTTCTTTTTTTTTTTTTTAAGATTTATTTATTTGAGACAGAGAGACAGCTTAAGCAGGGAGGAGGATTAGAGGGAGGGGGAGAAGCAGACTCCCCGCTGAGCAGGGAGCCTGATGTGGGGCTCAATCCCAGGACCCTGAGATCATGACCTGAGCTGAACACAGATGCTTAACCGACGAGCCACCTAGGCAACCCCATATCCACTCTAATAACTTTTTCAAAAATTACTTTTCTGTAATTTCAAACAAAGGATTTCAGTTCAATCTTTAGTCTCAGTACCAAAGACAAAAAATAATTTAAATTTATCACACACAGGTATTTCCATTATAATTCTTTGCTATTCTGTACATAAATGTGTAGAACTTCTCTGTTTGTATGTTATGATCTAATAGTTTGTTGGAAAAAAAGTTAAGGACTAAGATATTTATAACATTGTATCCTATTCTTCGAAGTGGAAAATATGAAAAATTTAAAAGTTAACAAACTACCAGTTTCTCATACTGAACATATACAAGCAGCCCAGCAAATACAACTATGTCTCTATCTTTTAGAAAGTGTAGAAGCAACATATGCACAAATAAAATTTTCAGTGCTTGGTTTCCTTCACTTGAAGGACAACTACTTGATACTCTACCTCCTCACAAGATATGGAATCCATAACACATGCAGAAGACTTCATACTGAACCAGAAGAAACCTACCATCTTACATTTGGTAACTACAACACTATAACAATTTGTAAAGTTCTTAGTTGCCCTTTCCTATATATAATTTGTTACTGAATATCTCTACCTCAATATCCACAGGTACGTCAAAACACATCTTTTCCTCCAAAAATCTTACTTGTTTCTATCTTCCTTGGTGGTTATCACTATTCTCCAAGTAACTCAAGACTAAAATCTGATACACAATTTAAATTTAATTTGTAAATAAAGCAATGCAAAAGCAGTGAGTGAGGGTTTTAAGCACAGAATTAAACCAATCTGAAAGCTCGTGAGAAGCAGGAAGCCAGTAAAAAGCCATTAAAATGTAGAGAGGACAGTAGATTGGATGAGAGTGGTAACAGTGGAGTTTACAAGAAGTCAACGAATATAAAATAGATTTGTAGATGAAATTTGACAAAAAATATGTTGATGGACTGGAAGCTAGGAGAGGAGAAGTAGGTCATGATGATTCCTAGGTTTCTGGCTTGAGCAACCAGAATACAGAAGAAGAATTTTCCAAGACAAGAATATTGAAACTAAGGGAAAAGCAGTAAGCAGTAGACAGTCATAAGGATTTTAATAATTCCATTTGAACATACTCAGTTTTTTGTTTTTTGTTTTTTAAAGATTTTATTTATTTATTTGACAGAGAGACAGTGAGAGAGGGAACATAGCAGGGGAGTGGGAGAGGGAGATGCAGGGTCCCCACCAGGCAGGGAGCCCAACACGGGGCTCAATCCCAGGACCCTGGGATCATGACCCGAGCCAAAGGTAGACACCCAACAACTGAGCCACCCAGGCGCCCCTTCAGTTTTGAAATATTTGTGAGACACATAAAGAAGTAAAAATATCAAGTATGCATTGGATATTTAATTCTAAACTTAAGGAAGTCTGGACTAAAATTATAAATATGTGCATCAACAACATATTAAAGGTACTAAATCAATGGAAAAGAATGAGAGAACGTCAGGAAAGCATCTAAAGAAAAAAGTAAACCCAAGGTTTGATCAATGAGAACACCAACATTTAGAAATCCATTACAAAAAGAGGAAGCAGAAAATTACTGTTCTTTCCTTCTGTTTTCATCTTACAAAACTTAATGATCTTTCAAGATCAACTCCTCTGTGAAGTTTTAAACCCTACACATAAAAGTAATCACTTTCTGACCTAGACCTCTCTTAGCTCTCCATCTTAACTACTGTTCTTAATGTGCTATATTATAATCATTCATTTAAGTGTAGAAACACTACCTATTAGTTTCTTGAGAAATGCTTTGGTCTTCTTGGCATTCACTATATCAAACTCATCACCTAACACACAAAAATCAATATATGAAAAATTAACAAAAAAGGATTAACTTATTTTCACTGTTTTCAATATGAAAAAAAGATGAAAATAAGCACAATATAGTATATTGATGAGCACATAAAGTATCAGTTAAATTTTTAAAAACATATGATTGCTTTTAAAACATGTAAGACTGTATCCATTATCTCCAGAAGAATTTATTTCCACTATTCTGCTTGAAACAACAGGTTTTTTAATAAAAATATCTAAATAACCTTCAAAATGTATTTAACACAGAAAAGGAAATGTTTATGCTTTTTGACAACTTAATGCAACATGAAATTTGATGTATCAAAACTTCAATATTTGGTACATAATAGAACTAAATCTGATTGGCTATGTAAAATGTCTTCTCAATCAATTACACAAAGAAAGGATTAAGAATCTAAATGTCTAAGAAAATTATAACATGATATTAAAATTATTCCATTCCCCAAAGTACCAGAAGGTAAATCTGATTTAACAGATTATAGCCAGTCAAGGATCAACGGATTCTGAAGAGTCTTTTGTTTCTGTTGTCCAAGGAAAAGCAAACATAATGGAAAGAAACTAGTACCTTTGCCACTGATGTTCTCCATTATATACAGGTAATCCATGTAAAAAGCCCCAAACCTTTGCATTCCAGCTATTTCAGTGTATGTCTCCTGCCAACAAAGAAAAGCAAACAGAACACACATTGTACAGAAGAGACTTCAGAGTTTAAAACCTGACAGGTCAAGAATCAAACATACATCCTTATATACAATGTGTATCAACTAAAAGGATTACCAAAACAAAAGAACAAAGGCTATCCAAAGAATTCACTTCTAAAAAAGGTAATGTTAACTCTACTAAAGACAACACAAAAAGACATCCATAATTCTACTAGACATTTTGACCACTTTATCAATAATGTCTATCGGTTAATGAATATCTATAATGGAATAGGATAGTACACCCTTGACCTTTAACACCATCACAAAACTGTCCAATATATACTCTGAAATATATTTAATCTTTATTTATTCCAGTGCACTTATATGAAACAACTCAAATACTAAAGATATACTAAAGTATTGAAAAGATAGGTAAATATGCAGATTAAAATTAAATTCTTTACAAAAGTAAATGTAGTAAAAAGGGTTAAAATATATATTATTTATTCTTTTATACTAATCTTCAGGTAAACTTCTTTGAATTTTTTAATTTATTCCCTAAAAGTACATTAATTTAACATGAAAAATTAAACACTAAGACACATACATAGTAAAATGTGAAATTCTTCATCTCCTCCTATTAATCCCATATCCAAACGTAACTGCAACTGAAAGATAACTCTACAAGTTTCCTCTATGACTATTTTAACAGTAGGGGATGGATAAACAAACTAACTGGCTACATAGTAGATAGAAGTAGAGACCTATGTGCACTCTTCAAACTTCTCTAAGATGTAGAAGCTGGACAAAAATATTCTAAATGCTTCAATAAACAACTAGCATTCAGAATGTATTACTCGAGAAGAAAAATGGCAATTACAAGTATTCACACAAAATATCCACCCAAACACAGCCTAGAAATTGGCTCAAATATATATTCTCTGACCTTATGATGAGTTGCATCCAAGATAAATTCTGCACGAGTACCATTATTTTCTGGGCTTCGGTAATCAAACAATGAATTTGTAAGGTATGTCAAACCTTTCATACTCAAATTTTCACCACAAATGAAGAAACAGGCTTCCTGAAAATAAATGCAAAATTTTTGAACAGGAGGAAAAATCATTAAACTGTTAAAGAAAATAAAACCGTGATTTTATAACACCCATTCAGTAGTCAATAGAAATCACTACAATGTGAAGTCCTGTAAAAAGACAAGGAATTCTGTCTCCATTTCACTGCCTTTCTTGGCAAAGAACATTTTAACAAACCAAAAAGGAACTCCAAGTAGCTGCCATAAACAAGAAAGAAGAAACATTTATGAATTGGAAAGTATTTGGAACTACTGTCCAGGTGTTAAGTGCTACCAACTTTCTAAATTCCCCTGAGCTCTATAATTTCCTACAGGGGAAAACAGTAAAGTTCCTTTCTTAAGCCAAAGATATATGAAGTCTAACAGATTTTTTGGTATAGTTAAACACTTCAATAAGCACTTCATTATCCCTGCATTCTATCCAAAAAAAGGGGGGGGGAGGGGGAGAATTTGACTTACAGTTTCACTTCTATTCATACTCTCTTCAAAATCTTTAACACCCATAATTCCCTTAAGGCACAAGGCTCTGCAGCCTACAAAACCAATCTGGCAATCGAAGAAAGGCTCTCCCATCATAAGGGCCTATAAGAGGGAAGGAAACATTAGAACTAAGAATTTGAATTTCATAAAAATGTTCCAGGCTTAAAAAAAATTACAGGCTTTCCTTGTAGAATTTCTGAATTAGTAGAAACTTCTTTAGAATTATGGCCTTTCCAAATTTATTCTCCTCAGATCATAAACCCTATTAAATTAAGAAACATCTTACTTAACTCTGTATCCTCAGATCTTTGTATCCTCATTGACTGGCACCTTATACATACATACGAGCTCACACAAGTTAAATGAAAAAATGAAAGAATTCATGTTGCATGTTACAGTAGAATCTTTGTTAAAGTAATAATTATTTCAACCAATACTACTGATGACTAAGATAGAAAAAATCATGAATATATTTTAAACATACCACTATGATAAAAGCCTGCATTTATTAAATATTAACATTAAGGACCATTCAAAAAAGTTTTAAATATATATGTTCAATGTTGAAAGATTACCTCAACTGTAGTTCCTTCTTGTTCCCAACACAATACTTCTTTGGATTTTACTTTCTGAGGGCTATAATAACTACTCTCAGCTTGCATTTCAGTGAGCTAAGAAAACAATATAGGAACATTAAGTAAGTAAAATTAGTATTAGATAGCAATAAACTGTCATTTATTATGATGAATTGATGGAAACAGGGCCAATTTTAAGATTCGGGAAATTTAATTATTAAGCAGGAAAACAGGTGCAACAAAAACAGCTGTAACAGATTATCCATGGTATAAAGGTTGAATATGCCACTGTAAGCTCAAATAGAGAATTTAAATACCATCCTCCTTTTATTCAACTTCTTTGTCTTAACAATATTGCTTAAAAAGGTAAAAGCTATGTAGCTATAACAGTCTCATATAATGGTTCATATATTCTGCCAATATTTTAACCTCAATTCATTTTATATCCCATACATATTCAACCAGAGTTAGTTCAATCATTTCCAAAATTTCTCCCAAATTTTTCATCAAAAAGAAAACTATTAAAATACCCACAAATTCAACAAAACTTCATTTAGCTCTATGAGGGAAGTAGGTTCATGGGTGTTTACTTTCAAAGTATGTGTCTCAGACTCATTCGATCATGCAAATACTTTATGAGTGACAGCTAGTAAGTACTAATCTAGATGCTGCCAAAACCACCACCACCACCACAAGCCTTGCACCCCTGAAGCTTACAACACATTACTTGTATGTATCTAGACAAACTGAGATAAATTATTTTTAAGAGGTACTTTTCTAAATGCAATGTGGTATCCTGGTTTGGATCATGTTACAGAAAACGACATAATGAAATTTAGTTAAACTCTGGAATGTAAAAGAAATGCACCAGTGCTGGCTTCCTAGTCTGGACAAATGTACTATGATAGCATAAGATATTAACAATAGAGAAACTGAGTAAGGAGTCTACGTGAACTCTCTGTACGTTGCAAGTTTTCTGTAAATCTAAAACTGTTCCAAAATAATGTTTTTATTTTTTCAAAGGTATTCTGCCCATGTTTACTAATGAGACCCTTCCTTACTCTTGTGAAATGGATGTATTATTCAAACATTAAGGCAAAGTCAAAGATCACATTAAAAAAAAACAAAACAGTATTTAATTTAGGTCAAATAGAACTTATTAAACCAAAAAGTTATAATTTTAAGCATGATAACTTCTTTATATTTAAAATCAACTAATTATTCTCATTCTTTGTAACAAAAAGTTTATATATAAGCCCTTATTTTTTAGATGCTTCTAGAACTAGTATACAATGTCATTATTTTAAAGTACAATTCTATAAAATGCTCAAGTAAAATTCAGTATTTTAAACTTGATCACCCTTCAGCTGTCTACAATTACTGTAAAGAAAAAGCAATTAATTGATTAAAAGGACTCAAACATTACAAGAACAATCTTCAACATGATTTCTTAAATGCTACATTTAATTTGGCATGATTTTTGTTGGATTGATATCAACTGTTCAGAATGCTAATGTAGAAACATGACCTTATTTTCTGACCAAAATATGAACCACAAATTAATTCCATACATTCCTTAAATCCAAGCTGAACAATGAATTCTGTTTTCCTCTTAAATCTTAACATATTTCCCTTAGAGAAACCTTAGAAACATAAATGTTCTAAATTTTTTAAAAGATGTATTACCTAATGACAACTACTGCCCTAAAAGTCTATAAAAGTTTTATATTTAAATACAAACTATTCTGACTCAGTTTAATACAATTCTTCTCATCAATGAAGAGAAATATACCAGAATAATTTCAAACTGAACATAAGTGGGGTGCCTGGGTGGCTCAGTCATTAAGCATCTGCCTTCGGCTCAGGTCATGATCCCAGGGTCCTGGGATAGAGCTCCACATTGGACTCCCTGCTCTGCGGGAAGCCTGCTTCTCCCTCTCTCACTCCCCTTGCTTGTGTTCCCTCTCTCGCTCTCTCTGTCAAATAAATAAATAAAATCTTAAAAAAAAAATTGAACATAAGTATGCAAAAGTCACCAGAAAAGACAGAACTTTACTAGCAATCCTTAAATTCCCTCGCAAACTTATATTAAAAATAACTTCTGGATCATCTAAAACTGGCAATATACCATATGATTTAATGCATATGTGGAATCTAAAAAACAAATGAACAACAAAAAGAATCATCAGACCAATAAATACAGAGAACAAACTGATGGTTCTAAGAGGGGAGAGGTGTGGGGGGATGGGCAAAATTGGATGAAGAAGAATAGGATATACAGGCTTCCATTACGGAACAAACAAGTCATGGGAATGAATATAAAAGGCACAGCATAGGGAATATCATCAAAGACACTGTAATAGCATTGTATGGTGACAGATGGTAGCTACACTTGTGGCGAGCATACCATAAGGTATAGAGATGTGGAAGCACTATGCTGTACAGCTGAAATTAATATAACATTGTGTGTCAACTACACTCAAAAAAAAATTACACCAAGAAAAGTTTTAAGTATAACTTAAGTTCTCAACAAAACGTTAATTCATGCTGTCATTACTAAGATGTTTATATCTTTTAGAATTTAAGCTTGAATATTTATACTTACAATTAATGCAATCAAAATCATTATTGCCAAAAACCTCTATTAAATGCAGAGATATATCATGCAAAAAAATTTTAATTTAAAAAATAAAATTGACAATATATGTAATAATAGTTAGCAATGGTTGGCTTTTTTATTATATATTTTATTTTTTTTAAGATTTTATTTATTTGAGGGGCGCCTGGGTGGCTCAGTCGTTAGGCGTCTGCCTTTGGCTCATGGTCCCAGGGTTCTGGGATCGAGCCCCGCATCGGGCTCCCCACTCCGCGGGAAGCCTGCTTCCCCTCTCCCACTACCCCCCGCTTGTGTTCCTTTTCTCGCTATGTCCCTCTCTGTCAAATAATAAAATCTTTTTAAAAAATTTAAAAATTAAAAAAATTTTTTAAATGTTTTATTTGAGAAAGAGAGAGAGAGACAGCACACGTGGGAGGGGCAGAGGGAGAGAGAATCTCAAGCCGACTCCATGCTGAGCATGGAGCCCAACACAGGGCTCCATCCCAGAACCCCGAGATCATGACCTGAACCAAAATCAAGAGTCAGATGCTCAACCGACCTTGCCACCCAGACACCCCGGTTTTTCTATTATCTATTTTAAAAATTTTATTATTTTTAATTTTACAGGCTGATATTATTTTCATCAAAGCTAGATCAGTGAATTTCAATTATGAAATTTATAATAAAAAATAAATTGTTCCATAGAAGAATTCAGAAATGTAAAATAGCACAGCTAATGTATTTTTATCATTTTTGCCCCAAACTTTATTACCAAAAAAATCTTTTAAGTCAATCAAGCTCATATTTTGCTAAAATTCATTTTCTACATCTTTCAGGGTTTGTCATATTAGAAAATACTTAATGGTTTTAATTAGAAAAGTCTTTAAATTAAAGACTATTTACTTGAAGTATTTTTAATCTACTATCTGGTGTAGTTATAAATTGTATACCTTTACCACTGATTTAAAAAATTTATTTCAAGTAAACAATCCAAGCCAAATTAAAAACACCATGAGAGCAAAAACCTGATTTTTTTTCCCTGTGCTACATTTCCAGTACCTAACAAGTTACCTGGAATAATACCTGGAATACTACTTCACAGGCTGGACCCATGAGTTTATCTCCTTCAGAAAAATGCCTTCATAATAATCCAACAAAGACAAATAAAATTAAAGAAATAAAATCTAAAAGAGGATCCCAAAATTTTGGAAGGTGGCAAGCAGATGAGGAGATAGGCAGAAGGAAAGAGGATTTATTTGTTAAATATATACTGGCAATTTCCAAGAGTTGGAGATACAAGTAGCCTTTTTAAAAATTACCACTGAGTTCGGTGTACTACCAAAAAAGACTATCCTCAATTTTCTGAAAATTATTCTTTCATCCACTGATGAACATTTAACTTTTTTTTTAGGGTTTTTGTTTGTTTAAGTAATCTCTATACCCAACGTGGAGCTCAAGAGTCAAGAGTTGCATGCTCTACCAACTGAGCCAGCCAGGCGCCCCAGGTTGTTTCAACTTTTTTGGCCTTTGTAAACGTGCTTTTATGAACATTTGTGTACATCTATTTGAGCACAGCTTAATTCTTTTGAGTATGCACCTACAAGTGGAATTGCTGGGTCATATGATTCTAAGTTTAACGTTTCAAGGAACCACCAAACTGTTTTCCACGGTGACTGCACCATTTTAAATTCCCACGAGTGTTCACATTTGCTTTTAACCAACTCCAACTAAGATCCCACCACTGTCAAATCACTGCTCTAGTCAAGATCACCAACAATTCCCACAATGCCAAATCCAATAATCCATTCTCACAAATGACCTACTTGTTCAACTTTAAGACATTTGTGGCACTCAGCTTCCAGATAGACACTCTTGGTTTTCTGCCTAACTTATTTTCAGTTTCCCATGCTATTTCTGCCTTTTCTTTCCAAATAATTAACATCACAGTGCCGCAGAGCTTGGCCCTAGAACCTCTCCTTTATATATGTATGTATGTGTATATACACACACCCACACACACACTGATTCCAGTCTTAATGAAATCCTGACTCTCAAACTTATATACCCAGACCAAACTTCTAATCTGAACTCTAGATTCATTAATCCAACCTGACAGCTGTACTTGAATATACAGTGTGCATCTTAAACTTGTCCAAAACCAAACTCCTGATTTTATCTCAAACCTAATCCTCTCGCAGTCCTCCTTATGTCAAAAAACCCAAACTCAATTCTTCTAGTTGCTCAGGAACCATCCTTAGATACTCTTCATTTATGTCTCACAATAAAATCTATCAGGAAGTTCTGTCCTCTTGACCTTCAAAACACATCCAAAATCCAGTTACATTTCACCACCTCCCCCTTGCTTTCATTTCATCCTAGTCCAGCAATCATTATCTTCTGCTTGCAAATTCCTATCATCTCTGTCTGATCTTATTTCTGCTTTTGCTCCCTATAATCTATTCTCAACACAGCAACCAGAGTGATGCAGTTTAAAACATAAATCGTCTTGTAACTACTATGCTAAAAATTGTCCAAAAACTTCTTATCTCGCTCAGGATTAATGACAAAGACCCTAACCTAAAATGACCTACAAACTTTTACAATTTATGGATCTCTCCCCAACCCCTCACCTCTCTGACCTGATTTCATACTACTTCCATTTTAGCCCACTCTGCTCTGGCCCCACTGGCTTCCTTACTATTCCTTCAACTTTTGGGGTCTTCCCATTTGCTATTCTTAGAATGTTAATTCCTATATATCTACAAAGCTTTTTCTTTCATGAGTCTTTGCTTAAAGATCCCCTTCCCATTAAGGCCTTCCCTGATCACCCAATTGTAAATTGCATAATCCCTTCCTATCTAATGGACACATTCACTATTCCTGTTCCCTCTTTATTTTTTCTACAGGACCCTTTCATAAATGAGTATACTAAATAGCTTATTTGCATATAATGACAATTTATATTTTAAGAGGCAGGGATATTTATCTCATCTGTTCACTGGGTATCCTTAAAGACAAAACAGCCTGGCATATAGAAGGCATTAGTATGTATTTATTGAATGAATTAGATACTGTTCAAAGATATTACATGTGTGATAATACTATTTTAAAAAGCCAAGAAATAAATACTCGGAATTAAGTTTGGGCTATAACTGAGGGGCAAATAAGACAACATATGATCCAAGAACACACACAGGCTGCTGAAGTACTAATAATTTTATATTTCTTAAAATAAAAGGGTGTTCCTAATTCAAAGGGATACATGCACTTCTATGCTTGCTGCAGCATTATTTAACAATAGTCAAATTATGGAAGCAGCTCAAGTGCCCATCAACTGATGAATAAAGAAGATGTGGGTTGTGTGTGTGTGTATGCAATGGAGTATTCAGCCATTAAAAAGTATGAAATCGTGCATTTGCAATGACATGAACAGAACTAGCGGGTATAATGCTAAGCGAAATAAGCCAGTCAGAGATTTCACTGATGTGGATTTTAAGCCACTTATGAGTAAACAAGCAAGCAAAGCGGGGAGAAAAGAGACAAACCAAGAAACAGTAGAGAACAAACTTAACTATGTTTGTTTAACTACGGAGAACAAACCAATGGTTCCCAGAGGGGAGGTGGGTGGAGAGATGGGTGAAATAGGTGATGGGAATTAAGGAGGGCACTTGTGATGAGCATTGAGTGATGTAACACTGTATATTAACTAACTGGAATTAAAAACTTAATATAAAAAAACTACAGTGCTCACTTTACTATTCTTTAACTGGAAAATATCTATTATATGGTCTCTTTTGACTATATACTTTACATGTATTTGTTAATGGAGAAAGTAGTCAAAGTATGTGAAACACTGCTGAAAAACCGAGTTAAATGAGGACCTAGAAAAGAAATAGGACTATCTCAAAGAGTAAAAGGGTGAGGAAAGAGTGAAATTTTATGTAAACAGCCCTCTAAAGAAATTTTGTAACGAAGGAGAGCCAGAGATCAAACAGTAACTGAAGGTATATATGAATTCATGGGAGAGGTTTTACTGCAATTCTTCTTAAATGGAAATATAAAGGCATCTTTGTTTGCCAATTTAAAGATTCAGTGGGAAGAGAAACTTTCCATGAAACTGATAGAAAAAGATCAAAATTCAGAGTCACACGAGGGAACATAATTTTATGAAGTAAAGATTACTAGACTATCTTACATGTAAGTGTAAAACAAACTTGAAACTAGATCCTTTGGAGAAATCAAAATTTATCCATTAAAGTTGCAAAAAATATGAAGAGCAAGAAAGAGGAAACCTACTTTGAAAGTCACAGTTGCCTTTGTACAATAAAATCCTATAGACACAATAGGATCCCTCAAAATCTGTGCTTTTTGCTGATGTGTAGTTGATGTAGGATCATTCCCAAGGAAGTCTTCCTCACCATCATCATAACTCACAATTGCAGGCACAAATGACCAGGCCCACGATACCCATCCCTGTGGCTGTTCATCCTCTTGCTGTGAATACAGCTCTTGGCCTTTGTACTGAGCAGGATACTGCATATCTATTCTTGTTTCATCCTCGGCACCTATCAAAATAAAGTCATTTTAAATAAATCAAGAGGATTTAACTAAAAGGAAAATTAGGAATGTAAATTCTATAAAAATATTTCTCCCACATCCTTCTTTCCACATATAATTATAAACAAGTTACACAATGGTTATTATTTGAAATCCATAATATATCATTACTATTTTCAAGGTGTTTTGTTTTGTTTTTCAAAGATTTTTTTAAATTTACTTGGAAGAGAGAAAGAGCACACACGCAAGAGAACACAGGCAGAGGGAGCAGCAGAAGGAGAGGGAGAAGCAGGCTCCTCGCTGAGCAGGGAGCCTGATGTGATGCAGAGCTCAATCCCAGGACCCTGGGATCATGACCTGAGCCAAAAGCAGACGCTTAACTGACTGAGCCACCCAGGCACCCCACTACTTTCAAGTTTCTATATGTTGTACTATGCTAATCCCCTTTCATAGTCCACAATATAGGGCATAGTTTATAACATAATTCTAAATGTATTTGCTAAATACAAAGAATCAATTCATTCTTTAGCATTCCACTAATTAAAAACTTCCTCCCCAAAATAAGGCTAAGTGCTGAAAAACTGACTTTTTTCAGAAACACAGTGTCAGAAATATCCAAGAAAAATTCTTTAATTCCTGATGTACCCAATAAAGAAATGTCAGGCACTCCTAGGCAAAATACACCACCCCCAAAAAGAACTATCCCTAAAGATGAAAGTAAATATTATAATAGAATTATTCCTATGTGAAGCTAAAAAAAATAGTGTTGGTGATTCTTATTAGTAGGAACATAAATTAGTAACTTTCCTATTCTACATATGAAAAAATTATAGCAAATTACTTTCACTTGGTTAGAAATTGGCAAAGGATTTAGAGTCCAACCACTCCAACTCATTCCACCTTCGTAAAGACAAACTGCATCAAAGTCCATTAACATTATCCTAACAATACAAACAAAAAAAGCCTATCATGGAATTTAGAAAAAACATTACTTTTTAGAAAATTTGTGGTACAAGCAGTCTCCAACAGATTCAAGCATTATTTACTCTTCAGTGATAAATCTATGACACATATACTCCATTAAATATCATCTTCATTGAGAGCCGGATTTCTGGCTAGAAAAACCTCATAACTTTTTAAATCCTCATGACAAGAGACTCTTGGAATATCTTATATGTATAGTTTATGAAACATGGCCACTTACCTTAGTTCATCTGGGAAGGAAAAGACATGGTAAGTAGTAACTAAAGAACCTAACATACAGTACTAAGAAACTTTAGCCATTTTACTTCAAAATAAATTATAAAAATTATAAATCCAAAAAGTATTTTGTATAATCCTTATATCTTGCTGTTTAACCATAAACATTTTATCACTTTCTATAGGGGAATAAGTAAAGCCTGTTATCAACTGAGGTAAGACCTCAAATTGGACATCATCAATGATCATCTCAGTTATAAAACAAGTCAGACCACCTCTACCCAGGAAGCAGTGACCAGGTTGAGTCCACAGGGCTGGACTCTTGACCTCGGTTGTCTAAACCATTAAAACACTGCTTGATCTTGTGGAACAAAAGAAACATCACTAAAAACCAGCCACTGTAATTTATACTTATTAATTAAAAATTAGGTATTTTGATGAAAGATGCTTCTGAAGTTTCAAATCTTTGCTCACTGCCTTGCAGAAAGAATCAATAAGAGCCTTGAAAAGAGAAAAGCATCTCCCTAATCTCTGGCTAGAATTTCTTAAAATATTCTTTTCCTTCAGAAGAGTGCATCTTAATCTGGAGCCCTTTGACAGAAGTCAGGAACTTCATGAATCTCAATGGAAAAATATATATTATTTAAAATGTAGCACTTTTAATTATGAATGTAGGTAACAAACTGCAGTTGCATAGTTTAATTATAAATATAAGTAACAAATAAGTTACATCACCATCAACTGTAAAACCTACAAAAATCAGATCAAACATCACTTGTGAAGCTATCTCAGAATATCAAAATGTGTGTTCACTCATCTCTGAACAAGACCTGTTCACAGAAAGCTCCTCATATCTGCAGAGGGTCCCACTCCAGGACTCAGCTAATTACTCAATTTCATGCAGGGAAACTACTGAGGCTACTAAAAGAACCACCAGAGGGAAAAAAAAAACAAACAAACAAGAAAACCACCCCCAAGACTTACACAAAATTGGGACTAGTTTGTGATCTCAGCAGAAAGAAAGAAAAAACCTTTAATTCATCAGGCATCAAGAAAGTATTCAAGAGGCTAAGTGTCAGTAGTGAGACAAAATTGGCCTTAAGCTAATGGCGGCTCTAATCTCAACTAAAAAACATGTAAAGCAAGACAAGTGAATTAAATTATTTCCAAGTAACTTAACTTTTTGCTGTATATAAATATATCCAGCATCCAACAAGATAAAATTCACAATGTCTGGCATCAAATTAAAAATTATTTTATTTTTATTTTATTTATTTATCTATTTATTTTACAGAGATAGAGACAGCGGGAGAGGGAACACAAGCAGGGGGAGTGGGAGAGGGAGAAGCAGGCTCTCCACCGAGCAGGGAGGCCCGATGCCGGGCTCGGTCCCAGGACCCTGGGACCATGACCTGAGCTGAAGGCAGACATTTAACGACTGGGCCACCCAGGGGTCCCAAAAATTATTTTAATTTTTAAGAAAATTAAAAGAAAAAAGTCTATATAAATGAGGTATTTAAGAAAGCATAAACAAGGAGAAATAAGGTATCTTTTTTAACAATCCAAACAACTTCTAGAGATGAAAAATACAGTATCTGAGATGAAATATAAACTAGCTGTGATTAATAGATTAGATACAGAAGATTAGTGAGCAAGAACAGAAATAGAAACTCTCAACAATCAAACAAAAGAAAAAGGAAAAGAACAAAAATGAACAAGAGCATCAAAGAGCTCTGCTGAACTTCAAGAAGCCTAATACACATGTAATTAGTCTCCAAAGGAGAGAGAAGAACTGAAAAATAGTTCAAGAAATAATGCCCACGAATTTTCTAAATATATATGAAAACTATAAACCCACAGACCTAAAAACCTTAATGTATTCCAAACACAAGTAACATAAAGAAAGGATACCATGGCATATCATAATCAAGATGCTTAAAACCTTCTGAGAAGAGATTCACAGGCTTGACCAGAGTGTCAAAGGCATCCACAGCACCCACAATAAAAGGATCCCTGCTTTAGACAGATGAGAAAACTAATTCTGACTACTCTGCAAGCAAAAAGAGTTGCTTTCGGGGCGCCTGGGTGGCTCAGTTGGTTAAGCGACTGCCTTCGGCTCAGATCATGATCCTGGAGTCCCTGGATCGAGTCCCGCATCGGGCTCCCTGCTCGGCAGGGAGTCTGCTTCTCCCTCTGATCCTCCTCCCTCTCATGCTGTCTCTCATTCTCTCTCTCTCTCAAATAAATAAATAAAATCTTTAAAAAAATAAAAATAAAAAAAAAAAAGAGTTGCTTTCTCCCCTTTTTAACATAGAAGAAAAACCTGTCACTTCTTAGAGGACAGAACAAAACAGTTATAAAGGAAAAATTTGAAATCTACATTTAATCAAAATTTAAAACTGCTCGAGACACCTATTAAAAAATGAATTAGTCAAGTCACAAGCCGGCAAAAAATATCCCCAAAACATGTTTATGACAAAGGACTTGAATTCAGAATATATTAAAAAATTATGAATCAGTAATGAAACCCAACAAAGGTTTAAAAATAGGCCAATATTTAACATACTCTTCACAAAGGTAAATATATTAATGGTCAATAACCACATGAAAACCTTCAAAATAACTGCTCATCAATGAAATGCAAATTAAAACCACAATGAGATACCACAACACATCCATCAGAATGGCAAAAAGCAAAAAAAAAGACAGGTAACACCAAATGCTGTCAAAGATGTGGAACAATTGGAACTCTCCTACAATGTTGTGGGGGATGTAAAACACCACACCTGGCACAACCTCAACATACAATTCCACAATTCTACCCAAGAGAAAGTACAGCACAGGTCTACAAGAGACTTGTAGAAGAATGTCCAGGACAGCTTTATTTATAGCAGCCAAAACTGGAAACAACACAAATATCCATCAACAGGAACATGGCTAAAATAAACTATGGTATATTCATACAATGTACCTAGAAATAAAAAGGAAAGAACTACTGATATATGCAACAACACAGATGAATCCCCAAAATATTATACCTTCACGGCAGTGAAAATACTCTGTATGAAACGAAAATGATAGACATACGTCATTATACATTTGCCGAAACCCACTGAATGTCAAATACCAAGAATGAACCATAATGTAAACTATTGATACAATGATGTATCAATGTAGTTGCAACAATCGTAGTATATGTGTTAGGGCAGGGAGTATATGGGAAATCTCTGTACCTACTATTCAATTTTGCTGTGAACCTAAAACTGCTCAAAAAAATAAAGTTTTAAGTAAAAATAAAAGTAAAAAAGAATACTATGTTTAATGAAAGAATCCTTTCATAAGAGTTCATACTATATGACTTGATTTATATGAAATTCTAAAATCAACAGAACTTTTTTTTTTTAATTCAGAACAGTGTTTTCCTGAGTGAAAGTGGGGGATGTGGGAATGATTAGAAAGGGGCAAAAGAGAAGTTTTTGGAGATACTGATAAATCTGTATCTTGATGGGTGCTGTACATCACACAGGTATACGCATTTCTCAAAACTTGAATAGTATACTTAAGATTTATGCATTTCACTTTGTAAATTACACCCTCAAAAAAATAAAAGGAACCATTACCAAATATAAACTCTAGTAACAATATGCTGCTGAAGTCTAGGGGTGAAATGTATGGATATCTAACCCTCTCTGAAAGCCATCAGAAGCACTGGTTGAACTGATGAAGAGAGAAGTTAGATGAACAGCTATATGATAAAACAAATTTAACAAAACATTATACAATCTACGCTTTCTACTTTTCTATATATTTGAAATTTGTCATAATAGCATGTTGGGAAAAAAGTGAGCACCTTCTGGTGCTAGGTTTTGCTCTAGATGTTAGATAGTATTCCTGTTTCAGGACTTCATTGTCTAACAGGAATTCACTGTCCAGTGTGAAATAAAGGTATATTTTATACTTACATATACTTATTAATGTTATTCCCTAAGCTTTTAAGGTGATAACAGCTTTTCATAAGCTATAAATACAAAATTTCACCTTTAGAAGTGTACAATTCAGTGTTTTTAGTATAATCACAAAGTTGTGCAACCATCATCACTACCCAATTTTGGAACATTTTCATCACTCTAAAAAGAACACCTCTACCCATTAGCAGTCAATCCCCATTTCCTTCTCCCTCCCAGGCCCTTGCTGCTAATCTACTTTCTACTTCTATTGAATTGGCTATTAGGGACGTGTCATATAAACGGAATCATACTAGGTGTTCCTTTCTGACTGGCTGCTTTCACTTAAGATATTTTCAAAGTTCATCATGTTGTAGCATGTATCAGTTTTTCATTCTTTTGTATGACTGAATAATACTAGAGTATGGATATATCACAATCATTTATCCATTCATCAGGTGATTAACATTTGGGTTGTTTCACTTTTTGGTTATAATGAACAATGCTGCCATTTAATATTCACATGTGAGTTTTTATGGACATATGTTATCAATTATTTTGCATATATACCTAGGAGTGGAATTGCTGGGTCATATGGTAATTCCATGTTCAATTTTTTAAGGAACTAGATTGTTTCACAAAACAGCCATACCATTTTACATTCCCACAATCAACATAAAGGTTACAATTCTCTACAATCTTGCCAACACTTGTCATTATGTGTCTTTTGATTATAGTCATGCCAGTGGCCTTGAAGTGATGGCTCACTGTGGTTTTAAGGGAAGAGAACACACCTTTTTATCTCTGTGTTTTCCTACATTACCAATGTTCAGTACATTCAGTAGACTTTAGTAAAAGTATAATGAACTGAATAACTGAGGTTAACCCACTAGCATCCTTCAATGAAATATATAGCCCATTAATAATGCTCTAATTAACTAGGTATCCTCCAATGAAGCACACAGTTAATTAAGTGTAACTATAGTTGTTACACATAATTACATATAATAATTAAGTATATCTAACTCCGCTGTAACTCTTGGTAAGCCTTCGTAAAAAATTACCAATACCACAATTTATTAGGAAATATTGATGGTGCATTACCTTAACTTTTATATAACGTACATTCCCAACATTTATATCTATTAAAAATATTAAAGTTATTTTTAGAATGTAAAAAGAAAAATCACAGTAATATCCAGCATGTAAAGAAAAAAAAAAAATCAAGTAGTGTCAAACCACCAAAATAAAATCATCCCATCATGTTAGAACACTGCAAAATTCAATCTAATGTTTTATTTTTTTAAGTTTCACAATGGTGAAAACACTATCCAAACAATAGCTCAAAAATAAAGTTTTTATTATATTTACCTGTAATGTTTCCTAACATATCTTTATTGTGACAGGTAGGATCTTCCGTTTCGCCATCTTTAAAATTGCCTATTTCCCCATAGTAAAGAGCAATCCCAAGTTGCATTATACGGATAAACATAGGCAGTTGTTGATCTGTGATAGAAAGTTTCAAACTCTCTACTAAAGTATGAATCTGTATTTGAAAAAATAAACACATCAACAAAAGCATGTTCAAAGGAAGTACCTTTTAACATAAATAGATAAATGTTAAAAGTCCTAAAATAGAGAATACCATAAGAGAAAAGTAATGTCCCAAACATTTCCAATATGTAAGCCAAAATAATTTACTCTAATATCTTAGGAATTAAATTTGCTATAATGACCAACCAACTTTAGATAGAAACTGTACTAAGCCAAATTATATAAGTATAAATAGAAATGATGATGAGAAGATACAGTCACACTAGACTTTTCCAGAAATAAAGTTATGGAACCAAAATATCAACTCCATTGTTCATATGAAGAATTTGATAGCACTCCCCCACAATCAGAGATTTCTGTCACACCAAGAATAAAAGTTTCATAATGTCATTTTAGTAAAACCTCAATCACCCTTTCCAGCTTTATTAACCAAAAAGAATACATACACATTCTAAAAGCCTAAGTGAGAAAATTAGTAACATTACAACTACGGAAGTATGAACATAATAAAACTTTGTCAAATATGGAAAACCAAGTGACATACATGTTCAGAAAAGTTTTCCAAACAAGTTTTAAGAGATTTAAATAGGACATAAAATTTGTAAGATGAATCAGGTATAAGAAACAAGATTAATTACTAACAAATAGGATATACAGCAATCAAAGTTATCCTTATAGAAAGACATTAATGGAATATAAACATAGTCTCAGTGTAATGTTCCCTGCTGTTATATAAACATGGAATAAAACCAATAAAGCCATAAAGTCAAGTCTCTTGGAAGGTTTATTTTGACTTCCAAGTCTCTTGGAAGGTATTTGAGGGTTTATGAAACATGAAAAAGTAATAGTAGTCATCGTATTTTTAGGGTTAGAGGCACAAAAATTTGTATTTGAAGGGGAAGAAAGTTGCAAAAGGCTATATTTAATTATGAATACAGGTTTCTTAAAACTGACTTAAAAATCATACACTGAACAGACCAAGAAAGGGTAAGAAAAAGGTTGGTAGGAGGAGTGGAGAGTGTGCAGTGCAGGCCTGCCGAACTCTTCTTAATTTGGTTTTTCTCTACCACGTCCTTTTAAAATATTGTATGGCACCAATAGCACCAGCAAAAGGCCATCTTAGCTGAACCAGTAACAGACAAAGAATAAACCTTTTATATACATATATTATATGTACATCTAATATACACAAACATATACATTTAAAATATATAAGATATTTTATATATTTTATATATGGTAGATAAAGTATCTCTAAAATCAGTAAGATTAATCCCTAATAGAAAAATGGACAAAGAACCTCAATGGATTTTTCAAAGAACAAATGGCCAGTGAACATATTTTAAAAAATCTAACTTCACTAACAAATGTTAATTAAAATATATTTTAACAAGTTGTCAATTTTTTTAACATGATCATATTTAAGGATAGGAACCCTCCTTGATGCTCATGAACATATACATTGGTTAAATTTTTCTGGAAACAATTTTGCAATAAAGAACACAGGCCTTAAAAAAATTTAAGCCCATTATTAAGATATTTGCAATTACCAAAATCTTTCCAAAGGAATTAATCAGAAAGTGGTCAAAGATTTAGGTCAGACTTTCATATCTCTAAAAAACTTTTTTAAAAAGTAAATTTTCAAAAATAGGGGACATGTTACTTATGTACCCATATAGTCTATATCTCAGATGACACAAACCCTAGGACATATTCGTTCCAACAGATAGAAAATTATAAAAAGCCAACCCAAAATACAGATAAATTCAAAAACCACTTAAATATATGGGAGAGACTTAAATGAATAATTACAGCATCTGGAATATTCTGGGAAATCCCCTCTCTTTGAGGTGATCAATGAGGTTAACCATGTGCTTTTAATATATACTTCCTAGGACTAGGAGTTAGAAGAATGATAGGTCTAACTCAAAATAGCAAATCTTACACCACAATGGTATTAATAAAAAATTCAATTTTATTTCAGTTGAACATAATGATACCTCATATTTGGTGATTACCAGGGTCAAAAACCCCATGTCAACAAACTTACTTAATATTAAGATGCTTTTTAGGATGATATATCATGGCTAATCATTTTGAGAATACAAACTTAAATGCTAACACTAAGTTTCCCTCAAATTCATTTACTTTTACTTTCCTCTAATTTAGCCACATTCTAGAATGTACAATTACATTTGTACTAATGATCAATAAGTTTATTTTATACTGTAAGGCATACACGCATCCATTACTTGCTGTCAAAATGTATCTTGAATTTATCCTTAACGTTCCCCAATGTTTCTAGCAGGTTCAAGGTGAAAGAAGGAAAGTAAGCCCATTATCCTGAGACAGAGCCATCAATACCATTGAATTAATATTTTTCTATGCTTATCTTTGGCAAAGAAGCTAATTCAAAAATAGAAGGAAAGAGTAACGGAATTTCAATAAATTGATGTGCACTGTATACAATGGGAAGAAAACTAGAACCCTGATGACTGAAGTACTACCAAAGAAAAACAGGTGGATTTCATGAATAAATATACAGTAAAGCTACCTAAAAGAGAAAGTGTTACATGCTTTTTAAAAAGACAGTATTAAAAAATAAGTTATATATCCATGTACAACTAGGCACAGTAGTCAATACCCGTGTTCAGACTCAGGGGCAGCTTTTCCATTATAGCACTTTAGTATTCAAAGGCATGATACTCAACAATAAATATTCATTCCACATTAAAACTTAGTTATTAACAAGATCACAAGCTACTGTGTGAATTCTTTTTCAAAAACTAATATATGGATAGAGGTTTAGAAAACTGTTATACAAGGAAACAACACAAGATTTACATTAAGAGACTAACTATACACGTTGAAAATATGTTCCACTATCTTGGGAGTAAAAGCTTTCACATTACCTAAAAAATTCCTACATGCTAAGATTTTAATTACATTCTGAATCCATAGATCAATAGCTAAAATTTCCTGAACCAATAAACAAAGATATTAGGTCAGCATATTAAGCCTTATGAGGTTATCTAAGGGGGACAATAACTACAGTTATCAGATCATGTTAAATAAATTATAAGGATTGAAATATACATTGATATTCAGTCCACTATGGGTATAATTACACTTCTTACAGGATTTCCTCTATCCATTTAAAAGAAAAAAACATGAAGAAACAGCTGGACAAACTATAAAGGAAACTACAGTCACAGGGAGAAAAAAAAGTCCCCAAAATCTCTCTACTACAACACACAATGCAGAAAGATTTAAAATATAATAAACAATAAAACCTAAAATTATAAATAGAAATAAAACTCTTACAAAAACTAATGGTATATATTTTTATGAGGTTAATTTCTTCTTTAGTAGCACCTGCAAGAACCAATAAACAAAATGGAGATATGCAACTCAACTACTAGAAAAAGAAACACCTACTTTAATAACAGATGGCATCTTGGAATTTAGGTTATCATATGTGAAATGCAGACGAGTTCTGAAGGAACATTTATACAATAAAGGATCCTGGTAAAATTCTATTTTACCACTAGCATTTCGTTTATCAAGACAAACTGTACAGTCAGAAAAATTGATAACCTTTCTCAGCACCAGATCAGTTGCTAAAAAAAAAAAAAAAAAGAAAAACCATTTTAAGTAAAAAGGAAAGTTAGAGAAAAAAGCAACCATTTTTTATTAGTACAAATAGTTAAGATTAATAGAGCATTTAATACATGATGCCAGAATCCATGCAAAGAATTTCTCATTTATTATTTAAATCCTCCAACAACCTTATGAAATAGGCACAAAAATCCCACTGCAAGTATGAAGAATCAAATAAAGGACAAAGAAATGAAATAGCTTGTCCCTAATTTGCTTGGTATCTAACTACAAATTTAAGACAAAATTTATGAAAAATTTTGCTACATTTTGCTATCCGCAATGAGATACCAAATAACTTAAATATAATTCTTGAGAAACCACATTAAAAATAACATTCTGAGCAGTAGTCATTCATTTACTATCTTATACAAAAAAACTCACAGCTTCTCTAAACTTGTACTCTCCAGTATGGTAGCCACCAGCGATATGTGACTATTTAAATTTATATATAAGTTAAAATTATATAAAAATTAAATTTCAGTTCCTTGGTTACATTAGCGACATTTCAAGTCCTCAATAGCACATGTGGCTAGTAGCTACAGTACTAGACTGTAAAAATATAAAATATTTTCATCATCACAGAAAATTCTAGTGGACATCACTGCTCTAAGCAATTGATGAAGAAACTACCACGTTACCAATAAGAGTAAACAGTTTGTTTTCAAGGGAATATAAAAATGAAACAACTGCTGATAAAGTATCAAACTAGAAAATGAAACCTTTAGCAAATGAGAAGTTTTATTCCTAACTAATAAGCAATTCCTAGGTAACTATTAGGCCCAAATCTACTACAATTTACATAGTATATAAATAAATGATTTACTGATATATTTCCTTGTGTACATGTATGTAATAACAGAACTAGAAATGAAAGAAACCCTCTAGATACTTCCTTCACTCTCTTTTTCATAATAATTTACTGAATGTTTGCTATCAGATAATACACTAAGTCTTTTCCCTCTGCTATCTTTTAATATTTACATCCCTCTGTTTAAAAGATGTGAAAACTGAGACACAGTAAGGGGAAATAGTTTAATGTTAGTTTATAAAGGACAGACCGATCATTCAAACTCTGGCAACCTTACTTGAGAATTCATGTTTTTATCTATTATGCTGTAAGAAAATAGTGGTCTATATTTTGAGGGTATTCTAGAAAATTATTATTCACTGACAAAGGAAATTATTAAAGCTTTGAAAATATTTTTCTTAAACACTAAATATAACAACTACCTTTTAAAAACTTACAAAATGAATTCTAGTTCTGGTACATACTTTAGATAATGTGAAATTAAATTGCAATTTAATCTGTAAAATGGGGATAATAATTATGTCTATCCAACTCTGGAGCACTCTGGAAAATGATCTGGCATTATTTTGAAAACATGAACATTTGCTCTCCTCCCATCTAACAAACCCACTAAGTGTATGTCCTTAAGAAATGCTTACACATATGCATCAAAAGGTATGTACAAAGATTCCTAATAGCACTGTTTGTAATAGCAAAAACCGGGAAACATCCCAAATGCCCATCATCAGAACAATTAAGTTCTGGCATACTTAAACAGCAGAATATTATTCACAAGTAAAAATACGTGATCTATAACTACATGCAACAATATGGAAAAATATTAAAAGCATGACATTGATTGAAAATAGGAACCTGTTTTACTCAAGCCTCAAATTCCCAACATAGAGCATACTATCTTTACAAAGCTCAAAAATACATGTAATATATTATTTATGTATAATCACATCTGATACTTTTTGATTGAGATAAAATTCACATAACATAAAATTAGCAACTTAGGGGTGCCTGGGTAACTCAGTCGGTTGAGCGTCTGCCTTCGTCTCAGATGGTGATCCCAGGGTCCTGCCCAGTGGGGAGTCTGCTTCTCCCTCTGCCCCTCCCCCTGCTCGTTCTCCACCCCCCCTCAAATTAATAAAATCTTTTTAAAAAATTAACAATTTAAAGGGTACAACAGAGTGGCATTTGGTATACTGACAATATTATGCATCAATCAGCACAATCAATTTCAAAACTTTTTCAATACATCAGAAAAGAAACTCTGTACCCTTGAGCTCTCATCCCTCAATCCCCTCATTGCCCTCCCTACTCCCTAATCCTGAGACAGTCCCTAATCTACGTTCTGTCTATATAGATTTGGCTATTCTGTGCAGTTCATATAAGTGGAATCCTACAATATACAACTTCTCTGTCTGGCTTTTTTCACTTAGAATGTTTTCAAGGTTCATCCATGTTGCAGCATATATCAGTACTTCATTCCTTTTTATAGCACAAGTCTTTTCAAGCAATTAAATGATAAAATTTAATATAGCAGTTAACTCTAGGAGGAAGGGGATGAGATAGGGAAAAACACACTCGTGGGGGTAAACTACTGTGTATGTTCTAGATACTTAGAGAAGAGGTGCTCCTTACACTGTTTTATAACAAAATATGTGACCTAAATCTTTATAAGTATCAAATGTTGCATTAAAAATAAAAGGGAAAATAATACTAACTATCTCAGAAGGTAAAGGATTAAAACCAGATAATGTAAAAAAAAGCACAGCACCAGGCTCAGCAGTTAACAAGAACTCAACAAGTGAAAGATACCATTTTTGCTGTTTTTATCACCACCCTCATATGAACTTTCATGGGGATACTTGATTTTCTTAAATACATTAGCACACTGGTAGTAATGATAATTCACATTTTACAAATGACTCACCCAAGGTTATACTAAGTTAGTGGTGGAAGGAAGACTGAAACCAAGATGCCCTAACTCCCAACCCAAGACTCTAATTCACTATAATGTCCCAAAGTAATATTTACATTCCTTGTATTTTAAAACTATAAATGAAACTTCTTCCCATAAAATGTCAACACATTCAATCCTGCATTATCCAGTTCTGCTTGTTTTCCATCGTCCTTAATGTTTCCTTGTGGCCTTTGTATGGAATATTTTTCCCAAAGAGGATGATAGGGAGGCATTAACAATGTCTCAGAAACAATGCTTGGGACTTTGCATATGCACTGATTAATGCCTCACAACAAAACTGTGAGATCACAACTATTCTTCATTTTAAAATATAATGACTAAGAGGCACCAGGGCAGGCTCAGTCAGTAAAGGATACTGACTCTTAATCTCAGGGCCATGAGTTCGAGCCCCATGTTGGGTGTGGAGCCTATTTAAAAAAAAAAAAACAAAAAGTAAAGACTGAAGCTTGGAGAACACACAAAAATGAGACTGTATCAAATTCTGCTAGTTCCTAGTTGTATGCCTAAACTAGGCAAGTTAAGTAACCTTGAGACTAAATTTCCTTTTGCTTTCCTTTTAAGTAAGACTTAAGATGAGTAAGTGAACATATAAGTAAATGAATGAGAAAGAATATCACTTTATGGAGTTATGAGAATTTGAGAAAATAAATGTAAAAAATTTTAACAGCTCATTTTCTGAGCACTATGTACAAGACACTTTTATAAGTGCTTTCAGTGCATTAATGTATTTAATAAAATAACTCTATAAGGAAGCTCCTATTTTACCCCCATTTTACAAATGCAGAAACTAAGAACTGGTCAAGTAAGTCACCTAAGGTCATATAGCTCTACTAAGTGAGACAGCCAGGATCCAAACTCAGGTTGTCTAACTTTAGTGCCAACACTGTTAACAAATACATACCCTGGCAAGTCACAGATAAAAGGTGCTCACAATAGTCTCCTCACTATATTTTTTTTTTTTTTAAGATTTTATTTATTTATTTGACAGAGAGCACAAGCGGGGGAGCAGGAGAGGGAGAAGCAGAAACCCTGCTGAGCAGTGAGCCCGATGCGGGGGCTCGATCTAAGCATCCTAGGATCATGACCTGAGCCAAAGGCAGACGCTTAACTGACTGAGCCACCCAGGTGCCCCTCCTCACTATATTTTCAAAAAATGTCCACTCCTTACCCTATCAGAATATTTATCAAACATTATGATTTATTAATATCTCTTCTGACAAAAGAAGCAGTGTCTCTTTCACAGCTGTATTTTCAATGCTTAGCACAGTGTCTACCATGTAAAACATAATAAAATAAATAAATGGTAGTTACTAATATTATATTACTTAATAGTTCTTTTAATGTAAGCAGAAGAAGATTACAGCATGTAACAGTCAAAAGAGGCTTTAGGATTATCCAGAAGTCCCAAATACACTCTGGAATGTACAAACCAAAAACATAAATCAGTCAAATACATTGTTTTGCCATTACCAAGCAATACAAAAGCAACATGTTCCATTTCCTCCTTCAAATATGTCAAAAATTTTAACTATTTTTATTACTACAAACCCATTGCACTGTAAAATGTTATATAATACATTTGAAACATGTGGCAGGTAAGAAAGAATAAAAATTAAGAATATTAAAAATGGAGTCTGGGATTTCTTCATTTGAGGGTCTATTAAACCTATAGTTAGTTGCATGCTAAATTTTTTTAAGATTTTATTTACTTATTTGAGAGAGAGAGAGCACAAGAGCAGAGTGAGGGTCAGAGGGAGAAGGAGACTCCCCACTGAGCAGGGAGCCCAATGCGGGACTCAATCCCGGGACTCCAAGATCATGACTTGAGCCAAAGGCAGACACTTAACCAACTAAGCCACCCAAGCGCCCCTGTATGCTAAATTTTATATATGTTCATTTTTCTAGGCTGAAGCATAAAGTTCTCATCAAATTTATCGAAGAGCCAGTTGGCCCAAAAAAGGTTTAGAAACCAAGACAACTATTTCAATAATGGAAAAATCTATACTTTTCTTAATATTTACTCACCAGAAATATCCATGAATGCACGATCCCATAATTCACCTACTGTATAGCACTCTGCGGAAGTGATATTGACTGAAAGAACAATATCATCTTCAACATATTTTAGTATGAGATTATTTATAACAATATTTACATTATTTACTACTCGTCTGATCAGACTCTGCACATAACCTATAAAAGAGAAAAAAAAGGATTCAATTAGCCATAAGTCTGTCAATAAACAATTATTCTTAAAATGTTATTGAACTTAATGTATATGATAGGTGGGTATCATTTAGCATATTTTGCAAAGAAGAAACAGTCAGGTGGACAGGCTTGCAATACTGACACAGCTAATAAGTAGCACATCCACCCCCAAAAACCATTACCAAGAAGTTCTATATAAGGAAGTGTTCATGTACTAAGAGAAATCAGAGACTAACATAATACTAGATCCCAGTCAGTGATAATCCTATATTCAGTACTTTGTCTGGTTTCTGCCTATTTTAGAAACATTTTCCCAAATGAAACAATGTTACTAAATGCTGATTATACAACCTATTAGAAGAGTTGCTTCTTTAAGAGTTTCTTTTTGAGCCATCTTCTCTTCCTACTTTAAATAGCCATAGAAGTATTCAAAAGTTAGGCTGGGAGGAAGAAAGGTAGGAGAAACATGACCATCATAATGGATTCAAGTATTTCCACCTACTAATAAGTAATATTGAAGGAGGGTAGAGGAGAGAATAAGAATGAGGAAGAAAATGTAGACACAATTTAGAGAGAGAGACAAAGAACACAATGAAAAGAAAGAAAAAAGAGAAGTATGGAAGAACGGAGAAAAAGCATAATGCGAACACAGGGAAATAAGAACAATAAACAAATAGTTTAAAAAAAAAAAAAACAGAACTAGTGAACATTCCTTTTTGCCCTAGCTTGCCTAAAATCTCCAAAATTTTCTTTTAATTTTATGCTACTATGGGATACTCCACATTCTCAGAAGCTTCTCACACAATAAATGTGTATACAGATACATTAGTAAGGAATTTAATTGAAATTATAAATAAAAAACAAACAGCATTTTAAGAAAACACAGGAGAAACATATGAAAGACTTCACTTGATTCAAATGCACTTCCGACTATAAAACTTATTTAAAAACTAATTAAAATGTTAACTATTTCATGAACTATCCTACTTATATTCAGAACTTAACTGGGCAAAACAGAATCAACTTCTGTCAGCAACTGTTCACTGTTAACACCTACACTAAAACCTGCTGAGAGAAAGCCTATTTAAATCAATTCAACCATAACACCTTTGCAAAAACCAACTCCCTCATTCATTCCCAAAGGATATAAATAGGAAAGAAATGTAAAACAACTAATTTCAATTTTTTCTCCTATGTGGAAACTATTAGCAGCTTTTAGAGTGCCAATTATCATATTCAAAGAATTAACATACAAAATATCAATAAATTTAAGGTAATAAATACTCTTTTTTTTAAGATTTTATTTATTTATTTATTTATTTGACAGAGAGAGATACAGCAAGAGAGGGAACATAAGCAGGGGTAGTGGGAGAGGGAGAAGCAGGCTTCCTGCGGAGCAGGGAGCCCGATGCGGGGCTCGATCCCAGGACCCCGGGATCATGACCTGAGCCGAAGGCAGACACTTAACAGACTGAGCCACCCAGGTGCCCTGGTAATAAATACTCTTATGAGAGTAGACACTAAAATGCTTAACAAATTAAGCTTCCAAAAGAAATTTTAAAAATCAAAAGTTTCGATCTTGGAATGTATATTCCCCCATGCTATTACTACTCAACACAGATGTTAAAAATAAAAATAAACATCCTGTTTCTAAGAAGTCAAGAAGCATGACTAATATTGGTTTTCCTCTTTCTGAAAAATATGTCATCAATAAGGAATTCATAAAAACCTCTTAAGAGTTCATGACTTTTTATTACCTTCAAAAGAAAAAAATAAACTCTCGAAGATAGAACTGGAGAAAATATTTAGTGCAAAGTAACAGAAACATAATACTGTAAATGTATTTTAACCAACAAAACACTGCTAATGGATTTTTTAATCTATTTTTTAGTATTTTCCCTCAGTTTCTCATTATAAAAGTAGCATACAAATTGAGATGAATAAGCCAATTCACCAAAGAATATTAAAGAATAAAATATCTAAAAAGAACTACCCCATAGACTACATTTCCTTATTAAAAATGCAATACCAAAGTAACAGAAACTAACTAATGGAAAAAATGATACACTGTCTCCCCAATCCTCCATAATAACTTAGTTCTAAGTAAGCTATAGGAGAGTGTCAAACAGCAGATCTACTAGTTCTCATCACTAAATATTTAGATAGTCCCTGAGAGTATATCTGTTCAGATGACATAACAGTAATCCAGGTCTATTCCCTAAGCATCTGAAAATGCAAGGTCACTCTGGGGTAAGAACCTACAAGATGTCATACTGGATGGCTCTAAAACAGCTGCCTGTTACTAATCAAGCTTTCCAGAAATTCCTAATCAAACTTTCCAGAAATTCCTATCATTATCCAACTCTCACCCACCCATAAACCCCATTCCTCCAGACATATATACATCTATGCCCACAGGGCCAGATAAAACACTATGAACTTTTATGGACTTTGCTCATACTCTTCCTTCAGTTTAGAGTACTCTTTGTCCATTCTCCCTTCTTGTTACAGTCCCAGTATAAATGTCTTCTCCCCTACAGCCTCTTCTCCAATGTCCCCCAACCTACACAACATTAAGAAGATTGTATGTGCTATGGTAAGCGCTGTGAATTGTGTAAAACTGATGAATCACAGACCTGTACCCCTGAAACAAATAATACATTATATATAAGTTAAAAAAAAATTTTTTTTAAAAGCTCTCCAATTTTCACCTTTTCTGTAATAAACAAAATATAAACATTAGATATCCTGAAGGTTATTGACATAACAGTTTTTAGCATAACCCACTTTTAAAAGAATCAGTATATCAATATATTAAAGAACACCTGGATATCAGAAATGACTACCCATGAGTATCTTGTGCTTCCCCTTCCATCCAGATTATAGAATTATTACTGAGATAAGGACTTCTAAGCCATACATAATGTCCATACAGTTTTCCTCAGTGAAATGTGAGCAGACTATGTATCACTTCGAGCATGGGAGGATTAAGAGGTAGAAAGGTCTTCTCCAGACTGTCCTCTTGGAAAGGCTGAAAGCAGTAATTCTAAGTCTGGCGTAGGGCACAGCAGAGCCTCCAAATAAAAGAAGCCTAGGGGCACCTGGGTGGCTTAGTCAGTTAAGTGTCTGACTCTTGATATCAGCTCAGGTCTTGATCTCGGGGTCATAAGTCTGAGCCCCATGTTGAGCTCCATGCTGAGCATAGAGCCTACTTTAAAAAAAAGAAACCTGGGCTTCTAGTAGAATACAGTCTTTATACTGGTACATAAAGAAAACAACACTTCTGTTAGGTTAATGCTAACTGCTGGGAACTTAACCAGTGGATTAACACAATTTACACAATGTGTCACTGTTATTAGGAGAAAAAAAGTTTTTCCTGAAAATGTTAATGGAAGATATTAAAACAATAAAAGCATAAAAAATAGATGTGAAATGCATTTCTTTTTCATTTACCATAGATCTTCTCTACTCTTAGATGTTCCAGAAAGGAACAGTGATCATATAGCTTTAAAATCTTGTGGTCCCCCACAGGCAGAGAGAAAGGAAATGATTATGCTATCTTCTATAACAAGACATTGCCATTCTTGGCTTAGGTTCTTGAACAGATGATATATTACAAATATTCCTAAATTATCTCATATACTCTCCAATTATTATTAAACTCCCTTTCAAGAGATTTTTCAGAATACCAAGCCCTAACAGCCTAACATGGCAAACATTCAAATATACACACACACCACAAACTGTATCTTCCACTTCATATTCAATATTTTCTGCAGAAAAAATTTTGACTGCATGACTACTAACTTAGTACTATCTCTCCTCATGTATACCAAGATATCTGAGTTTCCATTTTCTTATCCACAAAATGTGGGCTAGATCAGAGGCTTAGCTGGAACCTAGAGATGGACTTCAGCAAGAATGTGAATACCTGAAGTTATGTGCAGTTTCAAATGTGCGTATGTGAGTCTACAACTTTTTCAACAGATTTTCAAGGGTCCATGTCCCAAAAAAGATAGACTGCTAGACCAGAAAATCTTGACATTAGCTTCTTATTTCACATTTCAACGAAGGGACTCTGATTATTGAAGAAAACACTGTGATTTTGTGCAGTTCAGTTTCTGTGCAGTGTAGTAAACATATAAATGCCTATTATCAGCCAGACACTGTTTAGATCAGGGGCTGGCAAAATGAGATCTTTGCATCAATTTTTATAAATAAACTTTTATTGGAACACAGGCCAATACATTAGTTTATCATGTATGTTTGATTTCATGTGAAATCAGAAGAATGGAATAGCTGCAACAGAAAATATACGGCTTGCAAATCCTAAAATATTAAATAACTGGCCCTTCAAAGAACAGGTCTGCTGTCCTCTTTACTAGATGATGATCAAAGATGACTAAATCATAACTTCAGACCCAGTAGGCAACATGATTTTTAAAGTTTATCTATATCCTAAATATTTTTATTACATTTAAAATATATCTATATCCTAAATATTTCTATTAAACTAAATATATCTATTAAACTATTATCTATAACCTAAATATTTCTATTAAACTATACACACACACACACACACACATATATTCTGAGTAAAAAGGTAAAAAGAAAAAGAAAGAGATAATTATATGACAAAACCAAGAAAGAGGAAGCCATGCAATGGAAGACAAAGTTTATCTCTGAGCTTCCTAACAAACAAATAGAATTTTTTTTTACTAACTATTTAATAATAGAAAAAACATTTAATTAAAAGACCCTGAGTAAATTAAAGGACAATATCATATAAAGCCATTTTTGGATAAAATGACCTTCAATAAAAGCCAAAGGCTGTATACTTCAGAGAGCACAGAACTGAATAGCCCAGCTGTCTAACTCAGAAGTAGTCTCACTTTACAGAGACAAAATGCAGAGAATACAAAGGAAAGCATGAATAAATAAATAAAACATCCTTAAACTTTCTAAGTAGGAATTATCAACATATTTTACAGGATATGCTAAGCCCACAATTTAAAACTGTTATTAGCAGTAATCAAAGGTCCTAGCCTATATATAGATCACTTGACTGAAAGAGAACATGTATACTTCAAATCAGTCACATTCAAACTCTTTTGAACCCTCTCTCCGAGGAAGAAATATTACACTATAACCCAGCACAAGTGCACACATATGCACAAGTTTCTTTACTAATAACTTTACTATATGCCTTTATGCTATGAGGTTTTCTATTCTTTCCCATATATTTTAAATGCTTGCTATATAACCCACTAAATTGCTCTTCCAATGCACTAATTGTCAGGATCCATTATTTGATAAAAGACTGTTCCATTTCCTTACACCACACACAAAAATAGACTCAAAATGGTTGAAAGACCTAAATGTGAGACAGGAATCCATCAAAATCCTAAAGGAGAACACAGGCAGCAACCTCTTCAACCTCAGCCGCAGCAACTTCTTCTTAGAAGAAGGCAAGGGAAGCAAGGGCAAAAATGAACTATTGGGACTTCATCAAGATAAAAAGCTTTTGCACAGCAAAAGAAACAGTCAACACAACCAAAAGACAACCAACAAAATGGGAGAAGATATTTGCAAATGACATATCAGATAAAGGGCTAGTATCCAAAATCTATAAAGAACTTATCAAACTCAACACCCAAAGAACAAATGATCCAATCAAGAAATGGGCAAAAGACATGAACAGACATTTTTCCAAAGAAGACATCCAAATGGCCAACAGACACATGAAAAAGTGCTCAACATCGCTCAGCATCAGGGAAACCCAAATCAAAACCTCAATGAGATACCACCTCACACCAGTCAGAATGGCTAAAATTAACAAGTCAGGAAACGACAGATGTTGGTGGGGATGCGGAGAAAGGGGAACCCTCCTACACTGTTGGTGGAAATGCAAGCTGGTGCAGCCACTCTGGAAAACAGTATGGAGGTTCCTCAAAAAGTTGAAAATAGAGCTACCATACGACCCAGCAATTGCACTACTGGGTATTTACTCCAAAGATACAAATGTAGGGATCCGAAGGGGTATGTGCACTCCGATGTTTATAGCAACAATGTCCACAATAGCCAAACTGTGGAAAGAGCCAAGATGTCCATCAAGAGATGAATGGATAAAGAAGATGTGGTGTGTGTATATATATGTATGTATACACACACACACACACACACACACACAATGGAATATTATGCAGCCATCAAAAGGAATGAAGTCTTGCCATTTGCAATGACGTGGATAGAACTGGAGGGTATTATGCTGAGCGAAATAAGTCAATCAGAGAAAGACATGTATCATATGATCTCACTGATATGAGGAATTCTTAATCTCAGGAAACAAACAGGGTTGCTGGAGTGGTGGGGGGTGGGAGGGATGGGGTGGCTGGGTGACAGACACTGGGAAGGGTTATGTGCTATGGTGAGCGCTGTGAATTGTGTAAGACTGTTGAATCACAGACCTGTACCTCTGAAACAAATAATACATTATATGTTAAAAAAAAAAGAAGATAGTAGGAAGGGAAAAATGAAGGGGGGGAAATCAGAGGGGGAGATGAACCATGAGAGACTATGGACCCTGAGAAACAAACTGAGGGTTCTAGAGGGGAGGGGGGTGAGGGGGATGGGTTAGCCTGGTGATGGGTATTAAAGAGGGCACGTACTGCATGGAGCACTGGGTGTTATACGCAAACAATGAATCATGGAACACTACATTAAAAACTAATGATGTGGGGCACCTGGGTGGCTCAGTCGTTAAGCGTCTGCCTTCGGCCCAGGTCATGATCCCAGGGTCCTGGGATCGAGCCCCGCATCGGGCTCCCTGCTCCGCGGGAAGCCTGCTTCTCCCTCTCCCGCTCCCCCCGCTTGTGTTCCCTCTCTCGCTGTGTCTGTCTCTGTCAAATAAATAAAATCTTACAAAAAAAAAAAAAAAAAACTAATGATGTAATGTATGGTGATTAACATAACATAATAAAAAAAAAGAAAAAAAAAAACACTGTTCTAGATACCAAGAAAAGAGAGTGCAAAGAGGATATTAGATATTGATGTATATTCTTTTCATATGCAAGAGCCACCCATCCTTCAAGGGTGTAGAACAAATGACTATTGGAAACACCAAAACTATTCTCAAAAAGCATCTCTGGATCTACGTAAATGCTCAAACTCCAAAATTGTAACCACAGCCATATCTTTGCCCTAGAAAATTTTGAGACCAGAAATTCATCTCTACCATGGAAGAACCTTAATATGGTTCCCAGGCAGGATAAGGTTGCCAGAAAGGAGTCCTCAAATAACTATATGAGTCAACCTTTAAATAAAATGATTTACCATTATCCAGCTGGATTCTCAAATTATCCCTTCTTTTTCCCCTTTGGCAAGATTAACTTTAACTGCTCTGCCTCCCAGTAATCGCCCAACAAGTTCAGTTACTTCCTAAATCAACTCTTTCACTGTGATTTATGTCGGCATGAAAGAGGATACTAGTCCTCCTGTTAGGTAAGGCAGGAAAGCACATGTTAATCCAAACGCTACCTCAAGTAGTTAAGAATACAGTTCTGTTTCATGCCCTCTAAAAATAGGATTTTTTTTGGTTATGTTTACATGTTTTTATGTTTTATACTTTACGCTCCCAAAAATAGACCAATTTTCCCAATTCTGATTATCAGTGTAAATTCTAATAAAGGCTTTAAAGAATCTTTTAAAAGTCTGGGGCCTCTTTTGAGTACATCCAGGTTAGCCAATAGATTTTTATCTGTGAAATCAACAACTGACAAAAGCTTTAAATTTATCTTAAACAAGTTCTTTCTTAAAAGAAAAAGAAATGTGGGCGCCTGGGTGGCTCAGTTGGTTGAGCGACTGCCTTCGGCTCAGGTCATGATCCTGGGGTCCCGGAATCGAGTCCTGCGTCGGGCTCCCTGCTCGGCGGGGGGCCTGCTTCTGCCTTTGACCCTCCCCCCTCTCATGTGCTCTCTCTCTCTGTCTCAGAAAAAAAAAAAAAAAAAGAAAAAGAAATGTTATAAAACTCAACAGTTAAACCTAAAACTGATTATTCTTTGCCAGGATATTGATGGAGAGAATTCAATAAAATAGCTGGTATAGGAAATTTTGAGGGGATATATAGTCAGTAATTTGGAGAGGTAAAGGGGTTGCCCATTTAATAAATAAGAATAAGCTACAGGGGCGCCTGGGTGGCTCAGTTGGTTAAGCGACTGCCTTCGGCTCAGGTCATGATCCTGGAGTTCCGGGATCGAGTCCCGCATCGGGCTCCCTGCTCAGCAGGGGGTCTGCTTCTCCCTCTGACCCTCCTCCCTCTCATGCTCTCTGTCTCTCATTCTCTCTGTCTCAAATAAATAAATAAAATCTTTAAAAAAAAAAATCCTTTAAAAAAAAAAAAAGAATAAGCTACAGTTTAATTTACACTTTACACCAAGGATTTTTCCTAAGAAGTAGTAAGAAAAAATCTAGAAAGTTCTGGAACAATCACACCACTCTAAGGAGAATTAGAAATATTCAGAAGTAAAATACCTTCTTCTGGCACCTTCTCCAGCTATAGCAATTAATCTATTTAAAGCCAAAGGGATTACCAAGACTTGTTAAGTTCAGAAGAATATAAAGCATCAGCAATAACATCACTACAACGTTAGTTTAAAATGTTCAACTCAAATGTAACTTAGAACATATCTGAGGGAGGATGGTTATGAAATGCTGTATCTAACTCTAGCCTCTTAGTAGATGGTACCAGGAGTCTGTCAACAGAAAGCCTACAAACTTTTTGGCACAGAAAACAAATATGTACCAATGTCAACTACACCTCTGAGAAAAAGAAATGACTGATGAATAAAATCAAAAGAGAAGTGACTGATAGAAACAACTCCTAACAGTAAAAAGTCAGCAATGCACTCTGGCCACAGAGCTGACACGTCATGATCACATTATTCTTCTTCATTAAATAATTACTAAAGAACTGTTGTTTGTAAGCCACTACTATTCCAGGTAAATAAAAATTTCAGGAAATGAAAGAGATGGTTACAAAATTCTGTGATCCTGTTGGTGAATTCTATAATTTCCTGAAACTCAGAACAATCTAGTGTCTTTCTACTTGAGAAGAATAAAACAAGATGAAACCTGAGAGGGAGACAAACCATAAGAGACCTCTTAAGCATAGGAAAGAAACTGAGGCTTGCTGGAGGGGAGGTGGGGGGGCGGATGGGGTAATTGGGTGGTGGGCATGAAGGAGGGCACGTGATGGAATGAGCACTGGGTGTTGTATGCAACTGATGAATCACTGAACTCTACCTCTGAAACTAATAATACACTATATTGTTAATTAATTGAACTTAAAATTTAAAAAAAGGAATCCCCCCCCCCAAAAAAAAAAGAAGCAAGGGGAACAAAGAGGATACTAGTCCTCCAGTTAGGTAAGGCAGGAAAGTGAGAGTGAGTGACTGAGAAAGCAGAGCCAAGTCTTTGTTTGGACAGGATGTAAGAAAGAAACTTAAGAAACAGACCTGCAGCAAAAGAGCATCAAAATTTCAATAAAAGACATGTTTGAGGGCTCTGGACTCAATCTGTTCTTACGTCATGAGCAAATGCACATACACATATAATCTAAGTATTCTATGACACTAAATATTGAAAGTGTACATTCTACAACAGGCTACAACAACGATTAATAACAAGTGAAATTTTGGCTTTACCAAGCTCATTAGAAATTACCTGGTGGTAAATCAGGATCTGTGGGAGCAGCCTGCTGAATTGTTCTTCGGGGTTTTACTGATGATTTCGTGTTCTCAGTAGTACTTCGGTTGGTAGAATTAGAACCACAGCTTTCATGGTCATCCTATTTTTATTTTAAAGAAAAGGAAAGTATCAGCCACCATTCAAGAATTAGGAAAGGTTTTTTTAGTTGAATATATACAATTTATGTTACTAAATTTGATTAGCTAGACTAATTTCTTAGCTCTAAAAAATCTATATAAATAGCCAAACAATTCTTATAATTTGCACTCTCAAACAGCATTTAAAAATAACAAGTAGTTTAAACCACAAATTCTTCCTTTCTTGAGTTGGTATCTAAACAAACCGCTTGATAACATAAAAAAATTCTTAAATATGGCTTTCGCAAAAGAAGACAATTTAACAGAAGTTTTTTTTAAAACACTTTCCATCTGAATACAAAATAAATGGAAAGTGGGCAACCCTCTCGGGTCCCCTCCCCCTTCGGGAGCTTTGTACTATCACTTTGCTATCGCTCAATAAACCTTGCTTCGCTGCCCACCACTCTGTCTGATCTATCTTTTCATTCTTCGAAGCAGCTTGACCAAGAACCACAGGGATCGACGGAGAAAAAATCCTATAACATTCATGGAGGCCCGACAGGGATCTGTGCCATCATTAAGGACAACTATCCAATAAAGGTCCTCAAACTCCTAACGGTCGTTCAGATGGAGCCTCACATGGAGGTCAAACCAGACATCTACAGGGAACCCCTTGATAGATCGGGATGAGAGGAACCCTGACTGCCACCCAATCCAATGCCCCCCCCCCCACCAGCAGGAAGTAGATATGATTTGTCATTGCCCTTCTTCCCTAACAGCAGTTAAGGTTACCTCTTCAGAGCGGGGGAATGATGGATAACTGGAAGGAGGGCAGGACAAGGGGCCCCCCGCCCTGAGAGGAAACCACCCTTAAAAGGATTTTACACCACCCTGGAAGGAGCCCTCCACCCTTTTCCATATGACAGAGACATGTGACAAAAATCTGATTGAATGACAGGTGCAGGGAGGGTTAATCAGATTAAAACAGCCCATAAAAACCCCTGGACTTAGAAACTCAGGTGGCAACCCTCTCAGGTCCCCTCCCTCCTCGGAACTTTGTACTATCACTTTGCTATCACTCAATAAACCTTGCTTTACTGCCCACCAAATAATAATAATAATAATTAATAAATAAATGGAAAGAATCTTAACTTTCCCCCATTTTTTGTTTATATGTTAAGGCTCTCAGTATTTGTGTATTAAATTAAGAATCAAAGCTGTCTTCTTAATCACCTTAATGATTAATCTTAATCATCCTTAGACTCCTTTGCATCCTGTTTAATTATGTTTACTGAATTATTATCCACATTAGATATAAGGTTCCATTGGGCTTTGATATGAGTAACAAAAACTTCAACAAAACACATTTTTGAAATGTATTCTCTTATTTACACAATGCAGACAGTACTCTTTTCCTGCCTTGATTCAACAAAAGTTTATATAATGCTTTTAGGTGCTAATTGTTGGATGTACAAAGACAAATCAGATTTCATACCAGTCCTCAAAGATTTCAGAATCTATTGAAAACATATATAACCAGTTCTACACAGTACTTTTTTTTTTTTCCACAGTACTTTTTGTTAAGTTAGGAACAGAGAGTCATTCTATTTGGAAGAACTAGAGAGGTCAGGGTCATAAAAGTGAATATAGGAATGTTTTAGGTTAAGATTGGAGGCTAAATGGAGGAAAACCGTAAGCAAAAGGAAAGGAGTATATATGTATGTAACATGTACAAGGAATAACGATTAGCCAAATAAAGCCAAAGTATTCAGTGCTTAAGATGAAAGAACCATACCAGAAGCTGAAGGCATGAACCAGTTCAATAAAAATGGGGTAACATTAAGAACTATAAAGATATTCTCAGTCTTCATTCTAGTTGCTATGTTTCAAGATGTGGTATTAGGATGCCAATAACATATTTAAAAAAAGATTTAGTAGTTCTAGCAGAGAGACAGGAGTGGGAGCAGTAAATTAATAGTTCAAAGAGTGAAAGAGAAATTAAAGTGGAAACAATAAACAGATTGCTCTTTCAAGAAGAAAGGCAATACAGGGAGGAAATAGATGGGGTAGTAATAAAGTAAAAGTATTTGGCATCTTCTTTTTCCTATTTTCAGGATAAAAGAGCACATTCTGCCTAAAGGAAAGATAACATATAAGGAAATATCAAAGGTAAAAATATAGGGGCACCTGGGTAGCTCCGGTGGTTAAGTGTCTGACTCTTGATTTCGGCTCAGGTCATGAGATCGAGCCCCGAGTCAGGCTCCACTCTGGAGGGTGGAGCATGCTTAAGATTCTCTCTCTCCCTTTCCCTTTGCCCCTCTCCTCTCCCTCCCCGTCTCTTAAGAAAAAAAAAAAAAAAAAGTTTCAATACAAAGGATAACCAATGGTGTACTGTGCCTCATCAATTCATTAATCAATAAAACTATTTTATAACACAAGAATGGTGAGGAATTCAGACAAAATTTCAAGATTAAAAAGGAAAATCACTACATTTACCAATCTAATAGGATACCAGAATAAGAACAATAAGACCTTTAGACAACAAAAATTCTTATTCAATACCATACCAGAGAATAAAACAATTATATAAGATGAATCATTTACAAGATAACATGGCTTCAGATGCTGGTGCTATATTAGCAGAAGAAAAAAATTTGTTTGAAACTTCAATACAAGCAGAAAGTAAAACATTTGCTATCATAAAGAAAAAAAATTCTCATATGAACTTATGTTCATTTTAAGTTAATGCAAAACAAACTTCACAGTGTTTCATTCCACAAAACAACTTCACTATTCAATCTTTTTAATGACATCTTCTGTTATTTTGGGGGATGTTATCATCTCTAAATACTAAAAGACTACTACTGTGAATAAAACCTTACTGTAATGACTTTTAGTTCAGCTTACGTCCTTAAAAATGTCTGTAGTCATACACTTCTGCACGTTAACACTAAAAGCACACTATTAATTTCTGAAACATATGGTTGTCTCAAAAGCCCAGAAGTAAAACATGTTCATTAAAGAAATGTGAAAAAGTTCCAAGTGAACTGCCAAAACTAGCATAATTATGAAAATATTTAACACTAAAACCATCTGAAATCACATACTGTATATAGATTACAGTGATGTCATAATAAACATTCCAGCCAAAATGCACTAAAACTACTGCAGTCCAATAAATCTGGCATACATGAGATGACAAACATTTTAAAGTAAAAGAAGTTATTTTTATTTTATTTTATTTTATTTTTTAAAAGTTATTAGCAGCAAAAAAAGGTAAAGTACATAGACTAAACATAAGATTTCAAATAGTTAAAAAAAAAGGTAAATAAAGCTTCCCTACAAACTACACATTTTTATTATTCAAAAGAAAAATCTAAATAATTTGCTTAAACAAAATTTATAATAAACCTGAAATTTTAGTGTGCTTTAAAAATGGCCGTTAATCATGGTACTCAAAGGTACTACAAAACAAACACTACCAAATGTGCAAATGCAAATAATTCTTAATTATGGTTAGGAAATAAGGGTTGCATATATATTTAGAAAGTAATCCCTTTGATAACTTGAACTTGTTTTCATTTCAATTACATTTTAATTGTATCAATTATAAGTCAGCTTCCATTCAAATCCTATCCCAACTACATTAAATAAAAATAAAGCAAAACAAGAATTACAATATTTACCATTAAAACTGGAATTACTTCCATCATTATGAGTTCACCATCTGCTCCTAAACAGTATGCATCACTCTGGACACATTTACTTCATTGAAAGTCTCTAATTTCTAATAAAAGAAACCCTGTTCTCAAAAATACTAGCTAAAATATTTTGAGATAATTTTTAACCCCAAACACATTACAGTTGTATCTTTCTTATTTAGGTTGCAATTTTTCCCAAAATGTCTGGTAAGTATATTTCATGGCAAAAGAATGTTTTCTCTTGGGGACCACATAGCTATTTCTGAAAATACTGCCCTTTGCTCCTCATGAAACAAGCAAGAATGTCATTTCCTTACAAAAGTTCCTCTACAAAAAGAGGGAAAATGTGGTGAACACTATGTAAATAGATCCATTACTTTCATACTGACAGATCATAGGATCAGGTTGCATACTTTTCACCTTAGCCCTCATAAGGGGGAGTCAATTAAAACTTGAAACCCATCAACTCCCAGATTCACAATGATATGAATAAGATTGAGGACATGACTTAAAACAGGTGGCTGAATCATTCCAAATCCTTGTTTAAAAATAGACAAAGAGGTTAAAATGAAAGAAAAGAACTGAAGAAAAAAACTGAAAGGTAGAATTAAGAAGTGATGTGCTTTACACTCTTCAGCCTTGTGGCATGCAGATAAGCAGAAAAGAACTGAGGCTTACCTGGAAGCTCTGATCACCAAAAACTACTGAAAGACAGAGTGAGGGCCTTGCAAATGACCTACTACAGAATTCATAAGGACATGCACCTTTATCCTCTTTGGCAAGTACAGTAGCAAGTACACTAGCAATTGTCAAATGCAATAAAGAATCTCGAAGAGTAAACCTGAACTTCAGAGACTCAGCCAAATAAAGTCACCAAAGCTGGGGTATACCTGGAGAACACTAGACAGAGCCAGGGAAAACACATTCACTAACTTTCACGATAAAAATGGGAATCTCTGGCTCACCTCTACCGTGACAGCAATATTAATCAACTTAATTTTAGTCATTAAAAAAAAAAAATACCTAGCACATTTAAGGAATTACATATGTCCCCAATCTCTTCACACATCAATTTTACCCACAGAAGAGGCTGCTTCCATCTTCTCTCCCATCAAGGGTGAGAATTCTGGGCAAGAAGAGGAAAAGTTGATGCCCCCTTACATTCCTTTGCTTGATCCTCCCAAAAGAAGGAATAGCTAATCTGACAGGCCAAAGCTGAACATTCATTAGGCTACATTTTAATAATGAAAGACATCACTACTAACTATAAACACCTGTGTGGTGGGGCCTATCTTCTATCTTTGAGATCCATGCTGAGTACTCAAGTAATGGTACCAGAGCCATGTATCCCAGATTAGCCATCTCTCTCCTGACTTCTTTTCACACACACACAGCCACCTGACCCAAGATACTGCCCCAGCCAGAAAACTGCGCTGGTTAACAGCAACACATTTAAGGAAAATCTGTCCTATATTATTGCCTAGGACATCCCCTTCCCTCTTATCACTAGGCATATATCATATTGCCAACCTCTCCTCCTCCTCTCTTTTTAGGCCACTGGATTGAATTGGTTAGACCCACTCATATTTGGAAGGTGAAACAGGCAGAAATTAAGAGAGGAAAGAACAAAAGCATATACAGAAGCATTCTGGCAAAAGACACATTCTACTATCTAATTTTTCCCAGAATTGACAAATGGGTACGGGGGATTGGGTGCTTGAGTAAATTAATAAAACTGTACTTCTCTTACATATAACTTCCTTCAACAAGAAAGACCTGATCAATGTGTATTTATGTGTTAGACACCTAGAGAGAAAATAACTAGTGTAAATAGACGGCCCTTATCTAGGTACTTTACTTACCTTCTTGACGAACAATCCTTATATGCATAAAAAGGTTAAGAGCAATGTAGGTTAGTCAGCAATCATATATGTCACAAAGAAACAATAATGACCTTTATTGAATACTTATATGCGCCAGGCCAGGCCTCAAGTATTTTAAGGATGAGGAAATTAGAGCTTAAGAGGTCACAAGGTCATGTACCTCTGAAACAAATAATACATTATATGTTAAAAAAAAAAAAAAGAAGAAGATAGCAGGAGGAGAAGAATGAAGGGGGAATCAGAGGGGGAGACGAACCATGAGAGACTATGTACTCTGAAAAACAAACTGAGGGTCCTAGAGGGGAGGGGGGTGGGGGGCTGGGTTAGCCTGGTGATGGGTATTAAAGAGGGCACGTTCTGCATGGAGCACTGGGTGTTATACACAAACAATGAATCATGGAACACTACATCAGAAACTAATGATGTAATGTATAGTGATTAACATAACATAATATTAAAAAAAAAAGAAAAGAGCAGGGAAATAATGATTGGAAACCAGCAGGAGGCATTAAAATAAAAGGTGTTTTCTTGGGCAACAGCCACTTCATGTGGCTTTGCGCCTCCTAGGTCAATAATTTTTAAAAGTCTAAGTTGTATATAAGGATTCCTGTGCTAATAAGAGTTCTGGAAGGGCACTATTAGGCAACTCGATGTAAAATCGTATCTGGATTTGCTTGGCTTTGTATCTATTTTATAGCTATACTCACTATCATTTTTTTTAAAAAAAGGTGTAGGAAAGTTTTTTTCTATATGACTAAAAATTTTTAGATTCTTAAAAAAAAAAAAGTCCCAAGGTCAAAAAGATAGGAAGTGACTGAGCTGGGATAAACACCCAGCTCTGGCTGGCTGAAAAGCCCCTCCTATAAGCCCTTTCCTAAACTTAAAAGATCAAAAAGCAGGCAGAAAGAGAAAGAAGAAAGGCAGAGAGGGAGGAAAAGACAAACAGAAAATTTTTTTTATTTATGGCACTTCTAATGTGTCACCTACTGCTAATGACATGACACTCATCTCTCTTAATCCTCTTAATAACCCTATGAATTAGACAGTATTCCCCATGCAAAAGTGTCTCCATTTAAAGATGAGGAAACTAAGGCATAAAGAGATTAAATGGTTCAAAATCACACTGATATTAAATCACATAATCCTAACCACAGTTGCTCTACTTCCTCCCTATGAGAAAAGGCCACTTAACAGCACAGTACTGAGTACAATATATTTGGAGGAGGGACTGATCACAGTGAGCTTTAGTCAGTAAAATGTCACAAAGGACATGAGGTTTGAAAAGACTGTGCCCTACAGGACAAAAAAAGGGGGAGACTGAACCAAGAAAGGTAGGAAGGAAAAAATCATATGTCCTATTGAAGAGAATAAGTAGTCCAATTTAGGTAAAGTAGAGAACAATGAACCATGAGGCTATAAAAAGCTAGAGTAAATGATCTCTACCATGAATATCTTCCTTACAGGAATTTAAGCTTTATTTTACATATTGGTCAGTCAATGAAATTTAGGAGTAGAAGATTAACAAAATGAAGTACTTCATTCAGGAAGAAGAATCTTCTGGTTATGTGACAGAAAGCTAAAGCAGAGATACGAACAATTCACAGATTATTATAAAAGTTTAGAAATTAGATGATGTGGGAAGTAGCAATGAGAACGTTTTTAAATGCTTGCACCTCAAAGTCAACACGTGTAAAATAAACAAACTCTGCAAATGACTGTTCCTTTTCCCTTACCTCCATTTCAAAAAAAAAAAAAAAAACCTCTGTCCTTTACATCCTAATTCAGTCAACAAAACTACCATCTTCTCAGTCTAAGAAAGTGAAACGTGAACTTTTAGATCTACTCTAACTTTGCAAAATGATGCTAATGAGCTTTGAAAATTTCAAAGCAGTGTGATGCTTGACCACGAACCATACAGGATGACACTGCTCTCTAAGCTCCAGACTACCCAGGAAATAACCATCTGATTCTTTAAATCTAATTTTATAGTAAATAATAGACTCATTTTTGGATATGTAGCATTTTGGGTGAAAGCACATCAACCAATACGTACGTCTACAAGGGAACTGAACACGTACAAGTCAAGATCAAAACGGCAATCAGAGTTAAAGATTTGGGGCTCATCCAAATAGAGGCAATATTTGAAGCTACTAGATTTCCAATAAAAAGCAAGATGCGGATTAACACTCCTAAAATATGGCAGACTAGATAAGTGAAAAAACTTAGGGCTGGAGGATGCTAACAATAAAGTGAAAAAAAAAGAAAAAGAAAAAAAAATTTTAGTCAGGTTCAAAGCAGTGAGTCAGACTGAAGCAGAGATACAGTTATGCTCAAGGTATAAGAGCTGACTGAGGCAGGTGAGGAATAAAGAGGACTCAAAATGGTCCAAGTACGGCAGGAGACCATTACCAGGCTCAACACTTGAAACCAATAATGAGTAAAAACATCCAATTCTTGAAAAGGGGCCAAAAAGAGCTACTGCCAACTGCTGCCTATAACTTAACATGAAGCTACATGGCAAGGCAATCTGAGGAAACAAACCACACAAGTAAGAATTGACACAAGTAACTTTGTATCACCCAATAGCAACACCCAGGAGCCCTGAACTGCCAAAATAAGACTTGGCTCCAGAGGAGAAGCCAGAACAAGTTAACTGTAAAACCACTAGACAAGAAGGGATGAGCAAAAGGGCTTGAGAGAAAAGGTGGTACAATAGATAGTGACCCTATTCAAAATAACCTTACAAACCACTATTCTAAAATGCACAAAGCAATCTGATGCCAAGATAGCTAAAGAAATCAATGACATTCACTCACAGTAATATTACTCTTCTAGAACAGACTGAGAAGGTTTTAAAATAAATGTATTAAAATCCTCACAGAGTGATATGAACGAATATCTATACACACACACACACACACACACAGATGGCCCCTCCTTCAGCATTATGATGATAGAACGATATTAAATTTAAACAAACCAATAGAACAAAAGAGCCTAGAAACAGATCCAGATAGATATGAATACTTGGAATAGGATGGAGTGGCATTATAAATCAGTGGGAAAGAAAAACTATTCAAATGGTACAAGAACCATTAGCCATATTCCTGCCTCACACTACACATGAAAATACATACACACACACATAGTCTAATAATTTAATTTCTAACCATTCAGTATTAACTTATTTTCTTTCTGTCTCCAAATAAAGAAAATTACTTAATTTAAGGGCTCAAATTATTTGGGTATTACTCAAGCAAGGTATCTGGGTATCTGATAATTTAACACTAAGTAATACTTTACCTTTCCAAATCATCTATTTATACATAAAAATATAAATATACACAAAAACTATACTGTCCACACTGAAAATATCAACTCAACATAAGTGTCTGTGGGCTCTCTAAATTTTGAGTAATTACAAACATGCAAATTCCTATCATATCAATCTAGAAAAAGCAATATATAGTATTTACACTCTTTTAATGGAATTAAATGTCAATTTTGGGATGGTCACATACTTTAAAACAAGGGTAGGCAGACTTTTCTATAAAGGCCCAGACAATAAAAATTTAGGTTTGCAATCTATATAGTCTGTTTCAACTACTCAATTCTGCCATTGCCCACTAAAAAATGAAAACAGCCATAGACAATATGTAAACAAATAAGATTGGCTGTGTTTCAAAAAAAACCTTTATTTACCAAAACAAGTGCTAGGCCCACAGACCGTAGTTTGATGGTCCCTGCTTTAAAACATTTGTCCTAATAAAAATGTAAGGATAAACATTTATCCCACTTGAAATCGCATTATAACCCAGTGTTTTCATCATGTAAGGCAAAAAATTCAGACCACCTCCACAGCTAGGGAGGAAAAAGCACAGAATTTTTGCTTGGCAAAAGTACTGCCAAGATGACAAGGCATTTCTACTGTTATCCCTTTGGCTAACATCTAACGAAAGAGTGAAGGTTTAAAAAGAGAAAGGAAAGCAAGTGGCAGTAAAAAAATAGGCCTAAGTTTCTAGGAGAAATAGAAACACATATATAGAAATACATAAACATTACTGCAAGGAAATAATATATGTAACTACAGCATATTATCAAAACAGCATATTCTAAACATATGTAAGTGTAAAAGTTATAATGTTGCCAACATGGTAAAATAAGATCTAAAAGTAACCTAGGAAAAAGTATGGGTGAAAAAAACTGGAAACATCAAATCATATGTAATTCTAAAAAGGGGGGAAACTCCCAGAATATCCTAATATTCTAATAAGAAAAAAATGCATTTCAGATAAATTTTCAGTGAAGCACAGAATTTTCCCAATAGTACCATGAGTACATTCTCAATAGTACTACTAAAGCCAAGTGAGAATTTTAAAGGTTTTAAAGGAATGACATAAAAGATTAAAAAGTATTTAATTATATAGTGTAACAACATTAGCAAGTATAAAATTCACAAATTCTTAAATATTCAGATTATAATGACTCCTTCTACTTTAGCTATGAAAGGGACTTTTACTCCTAAAGAAGTGGTGTAATACTAAGTATGCTGCTTTTAAAAAAGGGGGGGGACAATAAGGGAAAAACTCAACAGCCATAATGTTTACCATATTCCTGTTTCAATAAGAAACACTTGTTTATTTTGTTTTGAAACCCCCTAACAACTATTCTATATTTGAGTGTCCATTTATACTCATGCTTTAAACAATGGTCAAGAAAAGATGTAAATACTTTTAACTATTATAAGAAAACAATGTATTCTTTATTAAAAAGAATAATTTATATATCTAATAAACTTGTTTTCCAGAACCCATACTCTTTAACAGTTTAAAATCTGTCTCATTTGAAAAAGAGGAATAATGATAATTTTTTATCTCATAAAGGTGTATTCAATCTCTTATTGGCTTTTCTCTGACACATGAAAATTTTCTGTTAACATTAACTACTTAATACAGAAAACCCTAAATAACATTTTCCCCTTCTAGGACATTGCTGTTTGCACTGTAGATATTAGAATAATTTTATATATACTCAATGAAATTTCCTATTTTCCCTATAAAACAAATGCAATTCAGAGGCAAATAATGGTGTTAATAAATATGATACTAAAATTGAGAATGAGATCTAATTTGCAAGGATGTCTGCATTTAGACAAGTTGAGGCAAAGAACAAAACCTGCCAGGAGAGTTAAAGAGTGCACTGTTACACAGGTATGAGCCTAGACTTTGGGAAGATCTCAACAACTAACTCAATACTGATCAGAAGCAGCACCTGTGTGTATGCAGATGCACAAAATAACCATCAACACCAAACAAGATTCTCTCAAAATTACTCCATCTTTGGACAATGTGGACAAATTTAATTCTCCACCAAAAAGATATCAAATCTGAATATTACAGTATTTATAATTATCTCAAATTAGGACAAAAATTAACTTACTCATAATACTAATAGATCATTACAGAAGTTTGAAAGAGTAGTTCTATTAGAGTAGTAAGGGAAGAAGCCAGATTACAGTGGGTTAAAGAGTAAGTGGTTGTTGAGTAAATTGAGACAGGAAAAGACTCCATTAAGTCTAGACATAAAAAAGCCTGAAAATAGTAAAATAGAATAGAGGTGGTATTTAGGATACTCTGCACAATGGTATGCAGGAGATACCAGTTGATAAGTGGGAAGAGAAAGAGTCTTCACCGTCAGAACATTATTTATAAAGGAACTTTTTTAAAGTAAACAGATAAGTCATACTGTAAAATAATATTCTAAGTATTATGGGTACCAATAATGCAAGCTTTATATTCATTGTTCATAAACATCAAAAACATCCTATAAGATACTGTTATTTAACATAAGGAAATTAAAGTTCACAAGGATAAACAGCTTATCAAAAGTGAAAATTTTTGACAAATATTAGAGTTTGTTAAAGTCTTGAAATTTTTAGTTCAAAAAAGGAAGGAATTACTTTAAGCTGTTTCTATTGCTCTCACTAAAATCCTTTCATCTTCTAAGAGTTAGCCATTTTTCTCTCATTCTAATTCTTGCTGTTCTCTTTTGAATAGAAAATAGATAGAGCTGCTATTAGAAAAGTCCTAGGCATAAGCAGATAAGCAGGAGTTAACCCAAAGGTTAAATCTAGAAATCAGAATTGTTAAGCAAAGAAAGCAGCAAAGACTTCTCAAACAAAAGCTGAAAGAATCTGCAGCAAGATGAAATGGACTATAAAAAATATTCAAGGAAGTTCTTCAAGCTCAATAAAATGCTCCTAGATGAAAACTTTGATCTATATAAAAAAATTAAGAATGCCAGAAGTAACTATGTGGATAAATACAACAAACACTTTTTCCTGTTTTTTAATTTCTTAAAACACAGACTGTTCAAAGGAATCATAACATATTGCAGATTTATAATATATATAGAAGAGTTATAACAACTTTAGCACAAATGATGGCAAGGGATAAAGAGCAAAATACTGTTGTAAGCATACTAAAGAATAATATTTACATTACCACTGAAGTGGTATATTATTTGAAAGTAGATGATGTAAGCTAAACATACATATTGTTAACCCTAGAGCAACCACTAAAAACTGGAGATAGCAAATAAACCAATAACAAAGATAAAATGGAATGCTCAAATATACTCAGCTAATCCAAAAGTGGCAGAAAAAAAAAAAGGAACAAGAATTAGATGGCACAAATAGAAAACAAAAAGACATTCGACTTAAGACCAACCTTACTAAAAGCCACACAAAATAATCTAAAACACTCCAATTAATAAACAGAAACTGTCAGACTCGTAAAACCCAACTCTTATCTGTCTATAGAAAACCCAGTTCATATATAGACTCAGTAGTTTCTAAGTACTAGATATCCCAAGTTACAAAAAAAAAATGACAAAATGAAGTTCAAGGAAAAAGGAAATTAGTATCTAATTATCAGAAGGAAAATCAGAGAACCATTACATTTTATGAATTGAAGGGAACCTATAGACTAGCTTGGGAACCAAACAGAAGTAAAAAACTAGGAGCTGCAGTCTGTGTTCTTCATTATTACTTATGCCAGACAACACATTGAGACGGCTTAAGGCTAAAAGGGAAAAGAGAACATGCAACCACCACCAAGCTGCAAAGTATCAAACCAGCATTGTTTCCTGTTTGCAGCATTGAAACATATAAATTATAGTGTCCACAACACTGAACACTGTAATTAAGGTTGTACTGGCACTTCTATTACAACCCCGTATTTTCATTCATTCATAACATTCTTAGAACGTCCTTCAGAAAAATAAAAGACTTCATTACTTGTTTGAATCCAAATGTGACTTTTCTTCTTCCTAAGAAGAGCTATGAGAGAATGAAAATACCATTTTCAGCTCAAAAGAATAAAAGGGAAAAACTTTCCAAGGATAAAACAAATACAAGAGGACCCCTCAAAAAATCCAACATGGCAAACAATAATTAAAATTTCCTCAGTAAGTTTAATTTATTTAACCAAAAATCCAGTTTATGCCAAGTTTAGTTTTCATATGGCATCTACTTTAAGCTTATACATGCCATAATAAAAGATTCTAGTATGTATTTTTTTTTTAAGCAAGAACAATGCAGTTTATTAAAGTAAAAGTAGGGGCACCTGGGTGGCTCAGCTGGTTATGTGTCAGTTCTGTTTTGGATTAGGTCAAGATTCCAGGGTCATGAGATCAAGTCCCTGCTCCGTGCTCAGTGCAGAGTCTGCTTGAGATTCTCTCTCTCTCTCTCTCCCTCTGCCCTATCCTCCACCCACTCCACTCACACACATACTCTCTCTCAAATAAATAAAATCTTTAAAAAAAAAGTCAAACTATACATAAACTAAAATAATTTTGTAGATCTTGAGAGATTTTTATTACTGTCAATTGCAAACAATAATAAAGCAAGTGAAGTTAAATACACTAATCTCTTTTGACCTTTTCATATGTAATACAAAGTTCCATGTTGCCATAGAGAGAATACACAACTATTATATACAATTCTTAATCATCTATATGCAAAGGAAGAAAATAGCAGTGTTGAAATGCAATGGAAAACTAAAAGAATCTGTACTTAATTTTTGACTCTTTGTGGGGCACCTGGGGCTCAGTTGGTAAAGCACCTGCCTTCAGCTCAGGTCGTGATCCCAGGGTCCTGGGACTGAGCCCCACGTGGGCTCCCTGCTCAGCAAAGGGGCCTGCTTCTCCCTCTCCCCCTGCTTGTGCACACTCTCTAGCTCTCTCTAATAAATAAAATCTTTTAAAAATATTTGTATTTAATTTTTGTAGATTTGCCTCTATTAACAGATTTTCTTATACTAATATTTAAATTAATCAAAGCTCTCTAGAGTATTGGAAAGCAAGGGGCAAAACATAAATTTTGTGAAATTCATCCATCAAATAGATTATACAAATAGTGAAGAACAGAATTTTTTCAATGGATTTTTATAAGGACAAAAGACATTTTAAGATACAGCTTACACTAAACTTGAAGTAAGTATATTCTAATTTGCCAATATATTAGTGGGAATTGAAGCATCTGGACTTTATTGATAAGGCAATGAAAATTAACTCAGATAAATCATTCTCATCTATTATCCATGTCCATAAATGAACTGCTTATTATGTTTTATACATTATATTTCTTTAGGTTCTACAGTAATTAATACAGTGTCAGTGTGATGAACTACAAATGATTTAGAGAACCTGAAATATGAGATAAGAGAAAGTGATTCAGGAAGCCAGGCTAAAAAGATTGAGAAGAACTACAGAAGCAACAGGAAGGCAGCCATTAATAAATTTTAAGCACAAGAGTTAACCAATCAGGTCTACAGTTTAGGAATATCATTCCTGGAGGCAGTGTGAAAAATGGTTTGGAGAGAAGTACCAATGATGACTGAAAGACCCATATTCAAGAGATAGTATAGCAGTGAATCCAGTAATGGATGAATAATTGAATAAAAGCAGTGTGTAAAGTTAAGGATGACTTCAGGGTTTCTGGACTGAAGGTAAATAATGGAATTGTACACTGAAATAGGAAATGTAAAAGGAGGAAAGGATTTAGGATTTAAGATTAATTCAATTCGGAACATTCTATGGGTCACATAAGCGAAGATCCATTTTGCTCTTGATGTTAGAGATCAGAAAATGAGACTGGACTCTAAGAATTTTATGCATTAACAACATATAATAACTAAATCCACAGAAAATAAAATTATCCAAGGACAGGATTAAAATATTGAAAGCCTAGAAACTCAATATAAATTTTGGGATGGATGGCAAAAAAGAAGTCACAAGAGAAGCCAGATTGGTGCCAAGAGATAGGGAAACAATCAGAGGAGCCACAGAAACTGAAGTTTTCAGAAAAAGATCAAAATTATCAACTATCACAGTTGAGTGATTAAAAAGTAAATGAAAAATGTCCACTGGCTTTTGCAACAGTGATGTCACTACTGACCTTTGCTGAAGTGTTTACAATGGCATCATGGACGCATATTCAGTAAAGAATATTAACTTGTAATTTAAAAAAAGGGTGGAAAGGCATACAGATTGAAAGTGAATAAAACTCTCTCTACTTGTAGAAATCTACCAAAACCAAAAACGACTTCTAGAGTAAATAACTGAAGCAAAGTCACAGGACATAAGATCAACATATAAAAATCAACTGCATAATGTAAAGATAACTAACTAACTGGAAACCAAAATCAAGAACACAGTAACATTTACCAACACTCCAAAGAAAATATTTAGGTATAAATCTAACCAAACACATACAGGATATATATGCTGAAAAAGCAAAATGCTAATGAAAGAAATCAAAGAAAAATCTAAATAACTCGTGAAACATACTGTGTTCATCAATTAGAAGACAACATAGAAAAGATGACAATTCCTTCCAAATTCATCTATACATTTAAGGCAATTCCTGCCAAATCCCAACAAGGTTTTCCTAGACATCGACGAGCTCATTCTAAAATTTATCTGGAAAGAGAAAGGTTCGATTTCAAATAGCCAGAAGAATGTTGACAAGAATCAAGTGAGAGGATACACAATTCCCAGTGCCAAGGCTTACTATATTAACTACAGTACTCAAGTCAGTGTGGTACTAATCAATGCAAAAGAATAGAGAACCCAGAAATAAACCCATGTAAATATGCCAAATTGTTTTTTGATAAAAGTAAAAAAGCAATTCAATGGAATAGGGGCAACCTTTCCAACAACCGGTGCTGGAAAAGTGGTCATCCGTAGGCAAAAAGCTTCAAACTCAACTTCACACCTTATATTAAAATTAACTCAAACTGCATTACAGAATTAATGGAAAGCAAGGGGCAAAAATAAATTGGACTTAAATCTACAGAATTAAACCTACAACTACAAAACTCTTAGAAAAAAATGTACAAGAAAATCTTTGCTATCTTGGGCTAGGCAAAGAGTGATTAGATTTGATATCAAAAGTACATATGCATAAAAGGAAAAACTGATAAATTGGACCTAATCAAATTTGAAAACTTTTGTTCTCCACAAGGCCCTGTTACGAGGATTAGAGGACAAATTACAAACTGCAGAAAGTATTTGCAAACCATACACCTGACACAGAACTTGTTTCTAGAATATACAAAAGAACTCTGAAAACTCAACATTGAGAAAACATTCAAATTAGAAAGTAAATAAAAAACATGAATACACATTTCACTAATACATGTGGCAAATAAGCATATGAGAAGTGTTCAACATAATTATCCTGAGGAAAATACACACAATGAGATATCACCACATACTTATCAGAATAGCTAAATAAAAAGTAAGCGAGTTAATAACCAATGCTAGTGAGGACACAGAGAAACTGGATCACTCCTATACTACTCATGGGAATGTACAGTAGGCATAGTCATTCTGGAAATCAATTTAGCAGTTTCTTTTAATAAAAATGCACTTCCCATAGAATGCAACAATAGTGACCTTGGGCATATATCCCAGAGAAATGAAAACTTATATAAGCATAGAAATTTGTACACAAATGTTCAGAGCAGCTTTATTTGTAATATCAAAAATGGGAAGCTACCAAAAAGTTGTTCAATGGATAAACAGTGACACAACCTGTGGTACATCGGTGATGTGTGGCAGAATACTACTCGCTGATACACACAACAAACCACTGTTAAACACAATAACTTGGATGAACCTCAAGGGATTTATACTAAGTAAAAAAAGCTAACCTCAAAAAATTATATACTGTATGATTCCATTTGTTATGTGTTATCCTTGAAATAAAATTACAGAGAATGAGAAGAGATTAATGGTTGCCAGGGTCAGAGGGCAAGGACGCTGATGGTATAGTTATAAAGGAGTAGCACAAGGAGGCTTTGCAGTGCGGTACAGTTTTGTATCTTGATTGTGGTGGTAGTTTCACAAAGCTACAAGTGTGATAAAACACACAGAGCTCCATACACTCATATACACACATGTACATATATAGTGAATCTGAATAAACTGGATTGTGCCAATGTATATTTCTTTTGATAGTATATTATAATTATGCAAGATGTTAACATTAGGGGAGGCTGGGTTAAGGGATGTAAGAGAGCTCTCTTTTTCTTTGCAACTTCTTGCGTTTATCTTGAAATACTTCCAGATTCGCTTTTTAATTTTTTTTTTTAATGGAAGGAAGACGGGTGCCTGGCTGGCTCAGTCGGTAGTGTGTGTGACTGTTGACTTAGGGGTTGTGGATTCAAGCTCCATGCTAAGTGTAGAGATTACTTAAAATATATATATAAAATAGAATGGAAGGAAGAAAAGAATATAAACAGCTCTGTCTCTTTCAAGTACACAAGGAACATTCTCCATGATAGATTATCTGTCAGGCCATAATACAGTTAAATAAATTTCAGAAGTTCAAAATCCTACAAGGTATCTACTACTACTACAATGGAACAAAACTATAAATAAGTAACAGAAGGGAAATTATAAACTATGTAAACATCTAACGGGTGGAAAAAGAAATCACTAGGAAAATTACAGAATAAGATGAATGTAAATAAAACCTATCAAAACAAATGGATGCAGCTAAACCAATACCTAGGAAACTTATAGCTGTAAAAACATGCATTATAAAAGAAGAATGATCTCAATCAACAACCCAAATTTACACACTATGGAACTATAAAAAAAGTAAACCCAAAACCAGGAATGAATAAAGTTTAGAGCAGAGATAAAGAATAGGAAGTCCTAGCCTCAGCAATCAGACAACAAAAAGAAATAAAAGGCATCCAAATCAGCAAGGAAGAAGACGAACTTTCACTATTCACAGACAACATGATACTCTATGTAGAAAATGTGAAAGACCACCAAAATATTGCTAGAACTGACACAAAAATTCAGGAAAGTCGCAAGATATAAAAATCAACACACCGAAATCTGTTGCATTTCTACACACCAATAATGAAACAGCAGAAAGAATCAAGGAATCCATACCATTTACAACTCCCAAAAAAAAGATACCTAGAAATAAACCTAAACAAAGAGGTAAATGATCCGTACTCTGAAAACTATAGAACACAAATGGGAAAACATTCCATGCTCATGAATTGGAAAAACAAATATTGTTAAAATGTCTATATGACCCAAAGCAATCTACACATTTAATGCAATCCCTATCAAAATATCAACAGCATTTTTCACGAGCTAGGACAAACAATCCTAAAATTTGTAGAGAACCACAAAGGACCCCAAATAGCCGAAGCAATCTTGAAAAAGAAAAGCAAAGCTGGTGGCATCACAATTCCAGACTTCAAGCTCTATTACAAAGCTGTAGTCATCAAGACAGTATGGTACTGCCACAAAAATAGACACAAAGATCAATGGAACAGAATTAAAAACCCAGAAATGAACCCACAACTGTTATGTTCAACTAATCTTTGACAAAGCAGGAAAGAATACCCAATGGAAAAAAGACAGTCTATTCAATTAAATGGTGTTGGGAAAACTGGACAGCAACATGCAGAAGAATGAAACTAGACCACTCTCTTATGCCATACACAAAAATAAATTCAAAATGGATGAAAGACCTAAATATAAGACAAAAATCCATCAAAATCCTAGAGGAGAACACAGGCAGCAACCTCTTTGACCTTGGCCATGGCAACTTCTTACTAGACACCTCTCTGGAGGCAAGGGGAAAAAGCAAAAATGAACTATTGGACTTCATCAAGATAAAAAGCTTCTGCACAGCAGAGGAAATAATCAACAAAACTGAAAGGCAGCCTACAGAATGGGAGAAGATATTTGCAAATGACCTATCTGAAAAAGGGTAAGTATCCAAAATCTATAAAGAACTTATCAAACTCAACACCAAAAAAAAAAAAAAAAAAACCAAAAAATCCAATAAAGAAATGGGCAGAAGACATGAACAGACATTTCTCCAAAGAAGACAAACAAATGGCCAACAGACAATGAAAAGATGTTCAACATCACTTGGCATCAGGGAAATACAAATCAAAACCACAATGAGATACCTCACATGTGTCAGATTGGTTAAAATTAACAACACAGGAAACAATAGATGTTGACGACGATGAGGAAAAAGGGGAATCCTCTTACATTGTTGGTAGGAATGCAAACTGGTGCAGCCATTCTGGAAAACAGCATGGAGGTTCCTCAAGAAGTTAAAAATAAAACTACTCTATGACCCAGCAATTGCACTACTAGGTATTTAGCAGAGATGTCTGCAGACAGCTAAAAAAGGGCAGTGGCTTTCAGTATCAGCCACAATGTGGATGCCTTCAGCCTCTGCAACTAAGGACCTCAAGGGCCCTCCGGACAGCCATAGACTGACTACCCCAAAGCTTTTGCAGTTGAGGACTCCCTATTATTCATTGGCAGACTCCAGCTGCCTACTCCATACGACCTGATCAAGCTTTTGCCACTGACCAACTGCTGTCAGAACCAGAGACCCCTGGGAGAAGACTGCTGCACTGCCCCCTAACAGAGCAGCTATTGTGCTGCCCCAAGACCAGGGCTGCAATGCCACCCCTCAACCCAAGAACACCTCAGATGCCAGAGCCATACCTGCTCCATGTATATCTATACATCCAACCCTGGCTCCATACATACTGCCACTCAAGACCCTGGTACCACAGCTGCTCCAAGTGTACCTATGTCTCAGGTATTGGAGCCAGCACCCATTGAAGGCTAGTCAGCACCTAGGACCCCAAAACCAGCATCTTTCCTCACAAACCTGTGCTTAAGACCTCAACTCCATAATATTCACTGCACGCCCACATCTCAAATTTCAAAGCCACCACCAGTGTAGGCTTCCCAAAGCCCTGGACCCCACCTCTGGGACTACTCCACAGGCACCTTTCTTTCCATCAGACACCAGTACAACTACTACTACAAGGGCACCTACCAGCCAGACCTGGCACCAAATAGGATGCTCTCAACCATGACATCCCCCATAGGACAAAAAGACATCAGAGGTCCCTAGAAGCATTCACCGCTGGACACCCCAAAAGCCCTTGCCACCTGCTGACATCACAGCAATATGCCATTGAGGCCTCCTGCAATCTCTACTGATGCTGACCTCAGCTGATGGAGCTGCACAGACTACACTACTGAGCCTACCACAGACCAAAACTTTTCACCCAGCCAGAGCCCTTGTACCCACCCACAGGTGAAGGTCTGATCCACCAAAACCATCCTCTAAAGTGTGGAAGAGGTGACTGCTCCAAATATGCAGACACCAATGCAAGGCTATAACACACACACACACACACACACACACACACACACACACACACACCCCCCCAAGGAAACATGACACCATCAACAGAACACAATTTTCCAGTAAATGATGCCAAAGAAATGGAGATCGACAAATTGCCAGAAAAAAATTTAAAAGAATTGTTCTAAGGAAGTTCAGTGAACTACAAAAGAAGACAGACAACTCAATGAAATCAGGGAAACAAAAGGTGATCAAAATGAGTTCAAGAAATCATAAAAAAAAGAACTCAACAAATTCTGGAGTTGAAAACTTAAATTTAAAAATTCAATACAGAATTTGACTTGATATAATATCAGACTTGATCAAGCAGAAGAATCTGTGAACTCAAAAACAAATCATTTGAAACTGTCCAGTTCAGGAGAGAAAAACTAAGAAAGAATTTAAAAGAGTAAAGAAAACTATGTGAATTACAAGATACCATAAAGCAAAACAATATTTACATTAGTGAAGTGCCAGAAGAAAATGAAAAGGGGCAGAAAGCTTAAAGAAATAACAGCAAAAACTTCCCAAATTTAAGAATATGGACTTCCAAGAACATGAAGCTCCTAGGTCTCCATACAGATTCAACCTGAAAAGGACTTCAACCAAGACATTCTATAATAAAACTGTCAAAAATTAAAGACAAAGAGAAAATTTTGAAAGCAGCTAGAGAAAAGAAATTAATCTCATACACACAGAAAAAAGCAATAAGGCTATCAGCTGATTTCTCAGCCAGAAGATAGTGGAATGATATATTCAAAGTGCTGAATGTATCTTATTTGGGAGAACTGCCAAACAAGAATACTTTACCAGGCAAGGCTATCCTTCAGAAATGAAAGAAAGGTCAAGATTTGTCCAGAAAAAAAAATTGTTTTTAATTAAAAAAAAAAAGTCCACAGGAGTTCATTACTAGGCCTGCATTATAAGAAATGTTAAAAGGAATTCTTCAAGATGAAATGAAAGGAGATTAAATAGGTAACTTACTAAATAGGTAAGTATATAGTTAAATCCAGAATACTTTAATACTGTAATGGTGGTGTGTACAAATCACTTTACTATGAAGTTTAAAAGACAAAATTATAGGGGCACCTGGGTGGCTCAGTCAGTTAAGCATCCAATTCTTGGTTTCAGCTCAGATTATGATCATGCGGTCATGGGATAGAGCCCTGCATCTGGCTCTGCGCTCAGTGCAGAGTCTGCTTCAGATTCTCTCTCCCTCTCCCTCCTGCTCTCACTCTCTCTCTCTTTCAAATAAGATCAATAAAATCTTTTTTTAAAAAAAGACAAAAGTATTAAAAATATAGCTATAGCAATTTGTTAATGGATACACGATATAAAAAAATGTCAACTGTGACATCAAAAACAAAATATGGGGAGCAGTAATGAAAGAATAACATTTTCGGATGTGATGGAAGTTAAGCTGTTATCAGCTTAAAACAGATTATAACTAAGATGTTTTATATAAGCTTCATGATCACACAAAACAAAAACATATAGTATATACACAAAGATAAAGAGAAAGGAAGCAAGGGGCACCTGGGTGGCTCAGTGAGTTAAGCATCTGACTCTTGATTTCAGCTCAGGTCATGATCTCAGGGTCATGGGATTGAGCCCCGTGTTGGGCCCCTCACTCAGTGGGAAGTCTGCTGGAGATTTTCTCTCCCTCTCCCTCTGCCTCTCCCATGCACGCATGCACTCCCTCTCAATAATCTTTAACAAATGGGAGAGAAAGGAATCAAGGCATGCCACTACAGAAAATCATCAAATCTCAAAGAAAAAGGGAGTGAGAGAGAAATAAAGGGACAAAGGAAGTGCAAAACAACCATATAACAATAGATGGCAATAATAAGTCCATACCTATCCCTAATTACTTTAAAGGTCAATCAAATAAACTCTCCAGTCAAAAGAAATGGAGTGACTAAATGGATGAAAAAGGAAAAAGGAAAAAAAAAAAAAAAAAAGGCCCAACTACAGGCTGCCTGGAAGAGATTCACTTCAGCTTTAAAGACACACACAGGCTCAAAATGAAGGGATGGAAAAAGATAGTCCATGCAAGTGTAAACCAAAACACAGCAAGGGTAGTTATATAATTATAATTAGACAAAATAAACTTTAACTCAAAAGCTAAAACAAAAGACACTGATAAAGAAGTCAAATCACTGTAAATATACATGCATCCAATATTAAAACACCTAAATATATCAACAGTCTGAAGATAGAATTATACAGCAACATGATACTAGTACGAAATTTCAATACCTCATTTTCAACAATGGATAGTTTAGAGAGAAAAATCAATAAGGAAATACTGAACTTGAACTATACTTTTACCAAATGGAACTTACAGATATACACAGAACATTTTACCCAACAACAGAATACACATTCTTCTGCACAAATGGAACATCTTCCAGGATAGAACATACCGTTAGATCACAAAACAAGTCTTAACAAATTTAACACGACTGAAATAATACCAAGTACCTTTTCTAACCACAATGAAACTAGAAATCAAGAACATGAGGAAAAGTTAAAAATTCGCAAATACATGAAAATTACACAGCACACTCCTGAACAATGTGTCAAAACAAGACCTCAAAAATGAAATCAAAAAATATCCTGAGACAGGGACGCCTGGGTGGCTCAGTCAGTTAAGCCTCCACCTCTGGCTCAGGTCATGATCCCAGGGTCCTGGAATGGAGCCCCACATCGGGCTCCCCGCTCAGCGGAGAGTCTGCTTCTCCCTCTACCTCAGCAGCTCCCCCGCTTGCACTCTCTTGCTCTCTCTCTCTCAAATAAATAAAATCTTTAAAAATACATATATCTTGAGACAAACAAAAATGCAAACACAACATACCAAAACTTATGAATGCAGCTACAGCAATTCTAAGAAGGTAGTTTACAGCAATAAGTAGCTATTTAAGAAAAAAGAAAGATCTCAAATAAGTAACCCAATATTACACTTTAAGGAACAAGGAAAAGAACAAACTAAGCCCAAAGGCAGCGGAAGGAAAGAAATAACAATGATCAGAGCAAAAATAAGTAATAAAAACTAGAAAGACAATAGTAAAAGATCAACAAAATAGGTTGGTTTTTAAAAAGATAAAATTGACAAGCCTTTAGCTAGCAGACCAATAAATAAAATCAGAAATTTAATAGGAGACTTTATAACAGATACCACAGAAATATAAAGGATCTTAAGAGACTACTATGAACAATTATACACCAACAAATTGGGTAACCTAGAAGAAGTGAATAGCTAGAAACATAACCTAGAAACACATGAATCATAAAGAAATAAAAAAACTTGAACAGAGCCTTAACTAGTAAGGATGTCAAATCAGTAATCTAAAGCCTCCCAATCTCAGAGGGGAAGATGGCAGTAGAGGAGGAGGACCCAAGGCTCACCTCACTGCACAAATACAACTAGGGAACTAACAAATCATCCTAAATACCCCAAAAATCCATCTGAAGACTGGCAGAACAAACTCCATAACTAAAGGCCCAGAAGAGGCCACACTGAAGAAGTAGGAAGTGCAGATCTAGGGCTTAGGAGAGAAATGGAGGATGGCCACTGCTGCAGTGGGGAATGAGCCATAGTTGGGGAGAAGGGTGAGAGACAAACAAGCACACAGGGGAGCACAGGAGGAAAATGAATCCCCATAGCAACTGACTTAGAAAGCAAGAGGGCCCAAATTTCTTGAGGTCTTGCCACAGCAAGGCTTAAAGCCTACGGTTTTAAAGGTCAGTGTGCTTGGCTCTGGGAGAGCTCACAGGACATCAAGGCTGCTCTTGGAGAAAGCAGGGCAAACAGCCCATGGACATACAGAAAGGAAACAGCAATCTGAAGAGCACATGGAGCACACAGCGGGAAGGTTGGTTGCTCATCTTGGAGCATGTCCCAGTGAAACTGTTCCCGGAGACATCATCCAGGAACACAGGGACGCACAAGCACCAGTTCCCTCCAGGGCGACTCAGCTTGAACACAGAACCACCTCCAGAAACAAGCTCAACTCCAACACTCACTACCTGACTTGTTTACATGAAGCCCCACCCAGGATGCTCCTGTGCAACTGCTCTTCCCAGTCACCGTTTCCTCAGTACCAGCATGGTGGGCCCCGTTCCCCAAAACATTGGCCCAAACACCTGCCAACACAGTCTCCTGACCCAGGAGTTTTGCAAGTCTTCAGCTCCAGCAGCAGAGGCAACAGGTCTCATTTCAGAAGCAGACCAGAGCAGACCTAGTTAAAACGCATCACATTCAGGCCAGGGACCAAACAGTGCCCACAACAGGCAAAGAGAGCCCCTGAAGACTGGCCTGAAAGAAAGCAGCCAGGACAAAACAGCAGAGCACATGCAGCACACATTGGAGACATTCCAGGAAGCACCACACCCTGGGGAACAGAGGACACTACAGAACAGGGCAATACAAAAGTTCTTCTTCATAAGGTCATTACCCTCAAGAACAGGAAATGTCAGGACGCCTGGGTGGCTCAGTCGGTTAAGTGTCTGCCTTCGGCTCAGGTCATGATCCCAGGGGCCTGGGATTGAGCCCCGCATGGATGGGGGGGGGTCCCGGCTCAGCAGGGAGCCTGCTTCTCCCTCTCCCTCTGCCTGCCGCTCCCCCTGCTTTGTGCTCTGACAAATAAATAAATAAAACCTAAAAAAAAGAAAAAAAAAAAAAAACAGGAAATGTAGCTGCCTTTCCTAACACACAGAAACAGGCACAAAGACTTAGACAAAATGAGAAGCCTGAGGAATTCGTCCCAAATCAAAAAACAAAACAAGAACACAACTGGAGATTAAGCAAAACAGATAAAAGTAACATGCCTGATGGACTATTGAAAGCAATGATCATAAGGATACTCAATGGACTTAAGAGTGGGGGACATTAGTGAGACCATTAAAACAGAGATAAGGAATAACACAACAAAGACAAAGGGTACAAGAAACAAAATGAGAAACACTTGGAATGAACAGCAGTCCAGACGAAGCAAAGAAATAAATTAATGACCAAAAGATAATAATGGAAAGTAATCAAGCTGCAAAGAGAGAAAAAATAATTATGTAAAATGAAAAAAGACTTAGGGAACTCAGTGACACCATCAAACGTGAAAACATTCCTATTGTAAGAGTCCCAGAAAAGGAGAAACAAAAGCGGGCAGAGAATTTATTTGAAGAAATAATACCTGAATACTTCCCTTATCTAGGGAAGCAGAGGTACAGATCAAGGAGGCACAGAAAATACTGAACCAAAAAAAAAAAAAAAAAAAAAATCAACAAAGTCAACCAAGACATACTGTAGTTAAGACGGCAAAATATAGTGAAAAAGAAATATTAAAAGGATCAAGACAAGGGGCACCTGACTGGCTCAGTCGGTAGAGCATGCAGCTCTTGATCTTGGAGTCATCATGAGTTCAAGGCCCACACTGGGCCTAGAGCAGATTTCAAAAATAAAAAAAGAAACTCTAAAAGAGTAACAATAAAACACTTATTAAAACAAAAAACAGCACGACAAAAGATAATTACATACAAAGGAAACCCCATAACACTATCTGCAGATTTTTCAGGAAAAACTTTCCACACCAGAAAGAATGGCAAGATACATTCAAAATGCTGAATGGGAAAATCCTGCAGGCAAAAAAACACTCTATTTAGCAAGGTTATTGTTCAGAAAAGAAGAAGAAATGAAGACTTTCCCAGACAAAAACTAAAAGGAGTTCATGACAACTAAACCAGCCCTACAAGAAATATTAAAGGGGACTCTGAGTGTAAAGGCCAAAACTGAGAGTATGAAGGTAGAAAACACAAAAGCAGTAAAAAGGAATATTTCTGGGGGAAAAAAGTCAAACTCACAAAATAAAAGGATGTAAAATATGACACCATAAACCTAAAACATGGGGAGGAGTAAAGAATGGGTTCAAACTTAAACACCCACTAACTTAATGTAGACTGCTACATGCAGATGATATTATATATAAATCTAACGGTAACCACAAATCAAAAACAACTAATATACGAAGAATAAAGAGAAAGAAATCAAATATATCACTAAGGAAAACTAGCAAACCATGAAAGAGAGAAAGACAAGAAAGGATCAGGGAAAATCTTCAGAAATAGCCATAAAACAAGTAATAAAATGGCAATACATATCAATAATTACTTTGACTGTAAACGGAATAAACACTCCAATCAAAAGACCCAGGGTGACAGAATGGACAAAAAAAAAAAAAAAAAAAACTCACCTATAGGCTGCCTACAAGAGATTCACTTCAGACCTAAACACATCTGCAGATTGAAAGTGAAGAGATGGAGAAACATTTATCATGCAAATGCATGTCAAAAGAAATCCAGAGTATGGGAAGCCTGAGTGGCTCAGTCAGCTGGGTGTCCAACTCTTGATTTCAGCTCAGGTCATGATCTCAGGGTCATGGGATCAAGCCCTGCATTGGGCCCCTCACTCAGCGGGAAGTCTACTGGAGATATTCTCTCTCCTTCTCTTCCTCCTCCTCCTCCCCACTATGTGCACTCTCACTCTCTTTCTCTCTCTCTAAAGTGAATAAATATTAAAAGAAAAAAAAAAAAAAAAGAAACCCAGAACAGCAGTACTTGTACCAGACAAAATAGACTTTAAAACAAAGAATGTCAGGACACCTAGGTGGCTCAGTCAGTTAAGCTTCTGCCTTCAGCTAAGGTCATGATCCCAGGGTCTTGGGATCGAGTCCTGCACCAAGCTCCTTGCTCAGTGAGGAGACAGTTTCTCCCTCCACCCACTCCCAGGCTTGCTCTCTCTCTCTCTGACAAATAAATAAAATCTTTACAAAAAATAAATAAAACAAAGACTGTAACAAGGGACAAAGGACACTAGATAACAATAAAAGGGACAATCCAACCAGATCTAACAATTCTAAATATTTACTCACTCAACACAGAAGCACATATATACCTAAAACAGTTAATAACAAACAAAGGAACTGATCAATAAAAATACAGTAACAGTAGGGAACTTTAACACCCACTTACATCAATGGACAGATCATCTAAACAGAAAAAAATCAACAAGGAAACAATGGCTTTGAATGACAACTGGGCCAGATAGATTTAACAGGCAGATTGAGAACATTCCATCCTGAAATAGCAGAATACACATTCTTTTCAAGTGCACATGGAACATTCTCCAGAATAGATCACATATTAGGCCACAAAACAAGCCTCAACAAATTCAAATAGATCAAAGTCCTACCATGCATCTTTTCTAACCAACCTGGAAGAAATGGGTAAATGCCTAAAAACTATAAACTTACCAAAATACTAAAACTAAAACAGGAAGAAATAGAAAATTTGAACAGACTGATAACCAGCAAAGAAACTGAATCAGTAATCAAAAATGTCCCAAACAAAAGTCCAGGATCATATAGCTTCACAGGCGAATTATACCATTTAAAGAAGAGTTAATACCGATTCTCAAACTACTCCAAAAAAATAGAAAAGGAAGGAAAACTTCCGAATTCATTCTGAGGCCAGCATTACCCTGATACCAAAACCAGATAAAGACACCACAAAAAAAAACAAAAAAACAAAAAAAACTACAAGCCAATATCGCTGATGAACAAAGATGCAAAATCCTCAACAAAATACTAGTGAACCAAATCCAACAATACATTAGAAAAATTTTTTAAAAATCATTCAACACAATCAAGTGGGATTTATTTCTGGGATGCAAGGGTGGTTCAATATTCACAAATCGACATGATACATCACATCAATAATAGAAAGGGTAAGAACCATATGATCCTTTCAATAGATGCAGAAAATGCATTTGACAAAGTACAACATCCACTGATGACAGAAACCTTCAATAAAGTAGGTTTAAAGGGAACATACCTCAACATAATAAAGGCCATATATGAAAAGCCAACAGCAAGTATCATCCACAACATGGAAAAACTGAGGGCCTTTCCCCTAAGATCAGGAACAAGACAAGGATGTCCACACTCAACACTGTTATTTAACATAGTACTGGAAGTCCTAGCCTCAGTAATCAGACAACAGTAAGAAATAAAAGGCGTCCAAACTGGCAAGGAAGAAGTCAAACTTTCACTATTTGCAGATGACATTACACTATATATAGAAAACCCAAAAGACTCCACCAAAAAAATTGCTAGCACTGATACATGAATCCAGTAAAATCACAGGATACAAAATCAACGTACAGAAATCTGTTGCATTTCTGTATACCAATAATGAACCAGCAGAAAGAGAAATCAAGGAATCCATCCCATTTACAATTGCACCAAAAAACGTAAGATACCTAGGAATAAACCTAAACAAGGAGGTAAATAATCTGTACTCTGAAAACTACAGAACACTTATGAAAGAAATTGAAAATGACACAAAGAAATGGAAAGACATCCCACCCTAGTGGATTGGAAAAACAAATATTGTTAAATTCTCTGTACAACTTAAAGCAATCTACACATTTAATACAATCCCTATCAAAATACCACCAGCATTTTTCACAGAGCTAAAACAATCCTAAAATTTGTATGGAACCACAAAGGACCCCAAATAGCCAAAGCAATCTTGAAAAGAAAAGTGAAGCTGGAGGCATCACAATTCCAGACTTCAAGTTATATTACAAAGCTGTAGTGATCAAAACAGAATGATACTGGCATAAAAACACACATATAGATCAATGGAACAGAACAGAAAACATAGAAATGAACCCACAATTATATGGTCAATTAATCAACAAAGCAGGAAAGAATATCCAATAGAAAACAGTCTATTCAACAAATGGTATTGGGAAAACTGGACAGCAACGTGCAAAAGAATGAACCTGGACCAGTTTCTTACACCATACACAAAAATAAATTCAAAACAGATTAAACACCTAAATGTGAGACAGGAAACCACAAAAGTCCTTGAAGAAAGCACAGGCTGTAGTTTCTCAGACATCAATCTTGCAACTTTTCTCTAGGTGGATCTCCTGAGGCAAGGGAAACAAAAGCAAAAATACTGGGACTTCATCAAAATAAAACGTTTCTGCACAGTGAAGGAAACAATCAATAAAACTAAAAGGCAGCCTACAAAATGGGAGAAGATATTTACAAATAACATATCTAACATAACCCTGATAAGAGGGTTAGTATCCAAAATCTATAGAGAATTTATCAAACTCAACACCCAAAAAATAATCCAATTAAAAATGGGCAGAAGACATGAATAGACATTTGTCCAAAGACATACAGATGACATGAAACATGAAAAGATGCCAATTATCACTCATCAGGGAAAAAAGCAAATCAAAATTATGGAGGGATATCACCTCACACCTGTCAAAATAGCTAAAATCACAACACAAAAAACAGACGTTGTCAGGGATGTGGAGAAAGGGGAACCCTCTTGCACTGTTGGGAATACAAACCACTGCAGCCACTGTGGAAGTCAGTATAGCAGTTACTCAAAAAGTTAAAACTAGAACTACCCTATGATCCAGCAAATAGACTACTAGGTATTTACCCAAAGAGTACAAAAACATTAATTCAAAGGGATACATGCACCCCAGTGTTTATAGCAGCATTATCTACAATACCCAAATTACTAAAACAGCCCAAGTATCCACTGATTGATGAATCGATAAAGAAGATGTGGTATATACCTACACAATGGAATATTATTCAGCCATAAAAAAGAATGAAATCTTGCCATTTGCAACAACATGTATGGAGCTAAGTGAAATAAGTCAGAGAAAGACAAATACCATATGATTTTACTCATATGTGGAATTTAAGAAACAAAACAATAAGCAAAGGGTGGGGGAAAGAGCAATAAACCAAGAAATCAACTCTTAACTATAGAGAACAAACTCCTGGTTACCAGAGGGGAGGTGGGTAGAGGAATGGGTGAAATAGATGATGGGGACTAATGAGTGCACTTGTCATGATAAGCACCAGGTAATTAAAATAAAAACTTAAACTCCCAAAGAAGCCCAAGAAAGATACTTCACTGGTGAATTATACCAAATATATACAGAAGAATTAATGCCAATCCTTCTCAAACTTCCAAAAAATTGAATAGGATGGAATACTTCCAAACTCACTTTATGAGTCCAACGTTATTCTGATACCAAACCCAGACAAGGACACTATAGGACAATTACTGGCCAATATCCCTGATGAATATGTATGTAATAATTCCCAATAAGGTATTAGCAAACTGAATTCAACAGCACATTAAAAAAAAAATCATAGGGGGCGCCTGGGTGGCTCAGTCGTTAAGCGGCTGCCTTCGGCTCAGGTCATGATCCTAGGGTTCTGGGATCAAGCCCTGCATGAGGCTCCCTGCTCCACGGGGAGCCTGCTTCTCCCTCTCCCACTCCCCCTGCTTGTGTTCCCTCTCTCGCTGTGTCTCTCTCTGTCAAATAAATAAATAAAATCTTTAAAAAAAAAAAAAAAGTTTAAAAAAAAAAATCATAAAGCATGATCAAGTGAATTTAACCCTGGGATGCCAGGATGGTTCAACATATGCAAATAAATAAATGTAATACATCACATTAACAAATGAAGGATAAAAATCCTCTCTCATTAGATGCAGAAAAAGCATCCAACAATATTCAACATCCTTTCACGATAAAAGCTCTCAACAAATTAGGTATAGAAGGAATGTACTTCCTAACATAATAAAATAAAATAAAATAAAAGAAGGGATGTACTTCAACATAATAAAAGCCATATATGACACCATGACAGCTAACATCATACTCAATGGTGAAAAGCTGAAAGCTTTTCCTATTAGAAACAAGATACAGATGCCCACTCCCACCACTTTTACTCAATGTAATTCTGGAAATCCTAGCCAGAGCAACTAGGAAAGAAATAAAAGGCATCCACATCAGAAAGTGAGCATTAAAATTATGTTTGCAGATAACATTATCTTACATACAGAAAACTCTAAAGAATCCTACAAAAAAACAGGACTAATAGATTCAATACAAAGTAAATATACAAAGATCAGTGTTTCTATATGCTATTAATGAGCTATCAGAGAAAATTAAAAGCGTTGTTTACAACAGCATCAAAAAACAAAATATTGTATCTAAAGTGATCTACAGATTCAATGCTAACCCTATCAAAATTCCAATGGCATTTTTTCACATATATAGGAAAAACAATTCCAAAATTCATATGGAACCACAAAAAAAGATCTCAAATAGCCAAAACAATCTTGAGAAAGAAGAACAAAGCTGGAGGCATCACACTTCCCGATTTCAAATATATTACAAAGCTACAGTAAACAAAATAGTATGGTACTGTCATAAAAACAGACACATATCAATGAAACAGAATTGAGAGCCCAGAAATAAACCAATACATATACAGTCAACTAATCCTTGACAAAGGCACCAAGAACACACAATGGAGAAAGGACAGGCTCTTCAATTAATCATGCTGGGAAAATTGGATATCCAGGTACAAAACAATAAATGAAAATGGACTTGATCTTACACCACTCATACAAATTAACTCAGAAGGGATAAAAGAGTTAAATATAAGACCTGAAACTGTACAACTTACTAAAAGAAAACATAATGGAAAGGTTCCTTGACATCAGTCATAGCAATGATTTTTGGATATAACACCAAAAGCACAGGAAACAAAAACCAAAAAAAAAAAAAAAAGGTGGGACTACATCATATTAAAAAGCTTCTGCACAGCCAAGGAAACTACCAACAAAATGAAAAGTCAACCTATGGTATGGGAGAATATATGTGCAAACCTTTTATTTCATAAGGGGTTAATATCTAAAATATAAAAAATGAACTTATACAATATCAAAAAACAATCCAATTAAAAATGAGCAAAGGAACTGAATAAACATTTTTCTAAATAAGTTACACAAATGGCCAAAAGATACCTGAAAAGGTGCTGAACAACAATAACCATCAGAAAAATACAAATCAAAACCACAATGAAATATCACCCCAAGCCTCTTAGGATGGCTATCATCAAATAGACAAGAAATAACAAATACTGAAAATAGGGAATCTTTGTACAACATTGGTGGTAATGTAAACTGGCATTATCATGGAAAACTGGAAAACTGTACTGAGGTTCCTCAAAAATTCAAAAATAGAACTACCACATTATCCAAAAAAGAAAAGAAAAATAAAGAAATCCTGCCATTTGTAACAACACAGATGAACCTAAAGCATTGTGGAAAATGAAATAAGCCAGACAAATACTATATGGAATCTAAAAAAAAAAAAAAAAGGTCAAATTTATAGAAACAGTAGAATAATAATGTTTGACAGGTCCTGGGTGAAACGGGCAATATTAGTCAAAGGGTACAATTTTCAGTTATTAGCTGAACAAGATCTAAGATTCTTTTTTTTTTTAAAGATTTTATTTATTTGACAGAGAGAGACACAGCGAGAGAGGGAACACAAGCAGGGGGAGTGGGAGAGGGAGAAGCAGGCTTCCCACAGAGCAGGGAGCCCGATGCGGGGCTCGATCCCAGGACCCTGGGATCATGACCTGAGCCGAAGGCAGATGCTCAACAACTGAGCCACCCAGGCACCCCAAGATCTAAGATTCTAATGTACAGCTTGGTGACTACAGTTAATGATACTATATTGTATACTTGAAATTTGCTAAGAGTAGATCTTAAGTATTCTCATAAAAAAAAATTAAAAAGGTTAAAAAAAGAAAAAAGTTAACTGTGAGGTAAAGGAAGTATTAACTTGAGGTGTGAATCCCTTCATGTGTATACTTACATCACCACATTGTACACTTTAAATAAATGCATTTTAATTTGTCAATTACATCTCCATAAAATGGGACTAAAAGTGAAAACAACAACCAATAACCAAAATATATAAATACACAAAGGATTCCACCCAGAGTGAAACTCAAAAGTATCTCTTTCTCTACTACATCTCAAAACAGACTTAGAATATAATTTCAGGTATTAATTTTAGAAGATTCAAGATATACGGAAGAGATAGGAATCACCTTAATGCTTGCTGCACCTGACTAAACTGAATACCTCACTTAACTGAAGAATTTGGTATACCTTTAATTAAGTGCAAGTAAATTCAGGATCAGATTCACGTATTTAAAATTTCTTGAGCAAAACACATAATTTTATGTGTATCTTAAAGAAATGGTGATTTGGCTGGCTTATTCTTCTCTCAACTGAGAATGTGAAGGGACATTTACTACTACTACTATCCCTCCTCTACATATTACTTGCTTTTGAATTATACAGTTTCTCCACTCTTTCATGTGGGCTGCCACCAGGGCAGATAACGTAGGAGTCACAGTCAAAGACTTCTAGATTCTCCTCTGCTGAATCCTCCATTCACCTTCTTTACACAAAAGGTCAATGCCCCACTTCCCAGTCCTATTTCACCATTCCAGTTACAACACCAGAAACAAGAATTCAAACCCAAGGTCTGAAGTTTGTAGGAAACAGATATAGCCAAAGACTGGAAATTATTTAGCTACGTACTCCACTTAAAAAATTCTTTACTAGGGGCACCTGGGTGGCTCAGTTGTTAAGCGTCTGCCTTCAGCTCAGGTCATGATCTCAGGGTCCTGGGATCAAGCACCGCATCAGGCTCCCTGCTCAGCAGGAGTCTGCTTCGCTCTCTCCCACTCCCCCTACTTGTGTTCCTGCTCTCTCTCGCTGTCAAACTCTTTAAAAAAAAAAAAAAGTCTTTACTAGATCAAACTGATATGAAGTTATTATAATTCATCTTATTAACTTACGTAGTTTTTCTAAACTATTACACAGGAAGATGTCCCAGAGGATCCATCTCCTTCACAATATAAAAGGGGTTCCCTTGTGAGAGTAAAGACACTACCCATAATTTATAGGGAACTCTTTCTCACTTTATATAAAGAAGCTACAGAGAGAATCTAGACTACATTATCTGCTATTATCATAACCACCATCATTAACCTGCAGCAGTGCAAGTGAGGAAATCAATATAATAAATTCCACAGCCTGAGTCAGCGTTTCTGAACCCTGTTAAATTTCTGAAAAAGTAGTTGTCTTAGTCCATTTGGGCTGCTATAAAAAATACCACAGACTGGATAGCTTGGTAGCTTATAACAGCAACAGAGATTTTTTCTCATAGTTCTGGAGGCTGGAAAGTCCAAGATCAAGGTGCCAACATGGTCTGATTTGAGGGCCCTCTTCCCGGTTCACAGCTGGTACCTTTTCACTGTGTCCTCACATGGCAAAAGAGACAGGCATCTCTCTGGAGCCTCTTTTATAAGGCACTAATCCCATTTATGAGGGCTCATGACTTAAGCATCTCCCAAAGATCCTACCTCCTAATACCATCATCTTTGGGGAGAATTTCAATATATGAATTTTGGCAGGAGTGGGGGGTGGGGGAGGACGACACATTCAAATGACTACTAACGTAGTAGTCATTCAAATTAATCCCACCTCATTTAAGAGAATTAAAGTGTTTTTTTAAAAAGTCCATATAAATATTGTTAATAGCCTTACCAAAACTTCCTCCAGCATGGTGCTCAAGCTTCAAGGACAAGATAAGATACTTCCCTCTTCAAGACCACCTAAACAAATAATGGATTTCTACAGCACCAAAAAACATGCAAGGAGAAAGGACAGCAAAATTGTCCTGTAACTCCAAGCACTAACCAGGGATTAAAAGTACATACATACGTTAACCAAAAGCTGTTTATCTATCCCCAGTTTTTACTGATAATTTTAAAGTTTTGGTTTATGAAAACCCAAAAGATTTTTGGGTTATGAACAGTGAGTATTCTATAAATAGCCTTGCAAACAGTCACATTTAACAAGTCAAAAGATTTCATAGGGTTTTTTTGGGGGGGGGGGTTGTTTTTGTTGTTTTTTAAACTTTCTAGGTGATACAAAGGCCCAAATAAATAGTTCTTTAAAAACAAATTTACTACTACTCTAGGTTGAAGATTTTTTGCAAGACTTATTAATACAATGAGCAAAGAAAGCATATACAACCATAGAATAAGAACTATGTATCAAGTCTTGCCCTATTTTACAGATGAGGCCCATAAAGGTTGAAAAGCAAGAATATGCAAAAGGAGAGGAGCATACAGTTAAATGTAAGTTACTGAGCTATGTGCTGGATCCACATGTATTTATTAGAGTGAACTATTTAAATAAATAAGTCAGACCTGGACCACTGATGATGTGTCATGAATCAAATTCTGTAATTTAAGTCAAAAAAACAAACAAACAAAAAAAACAAAAACAAACAAACAAAAAACCTCAGAAGTAAAATCTGAAGGATCTAAAGGTGGGTATGATGGCAGACAGGTGTCCCAGAGTAAACAGCTAACAGTTAAGCATTTTCTGAGTGAAATATCAATGTATTAAAAATAATTCAGTCTGAACATCAAGGTGGCCTTTATTTGACCCAACACAACAATTTGGGTCACCTTCTCATCGGAAAAAAGCTCCATAAATCTAATTACAGAGGCACCTGGGTGGCTTGGTTGGTTGAGCTACATACTCCTGGTTTCAGCTCAGGTCATGATCTCAGGGTGGAAAAATGGATATCCACACTCAGCAGGGAGTCTGCTTGAGATTCTCTCCCTCTCCCTCTCCCCCCAGAGCTCATGCACATGAACTCGCTAAAATAAATAAGTCTTTAAAAAAAAAAAAAAACTAGTTACAGAGACATGCTAAGGCCGTATATTGTAATTATTATCACTAGAGTCACCCTCAATCATCATAAATCTAAGTCTCCTTAGAAGATTATATAAATATCTTGGCAATGGTGTTCAGTGCACTGAAGAGCAGGAAATCAACAATGTTGGTAGAATTAAATTGAACTTTACAAACCAGACATGCCTTCTTATCAAGGCATTTAGCAATATTATATTTTTGTAATAACCTTTTCTGAATTAGACCTCAAATTTCTAACTTTTTAAGTTGTATTTATTACACTGTCAAATATCAACAGTAGTTATTTTTAACAGATTCATATCTATAACTCTAAACAATCCCTTCCTTTAACCAACCATCCCACACTAATTTATGAAATAAGTATTTTCTTCATGTTGATTCTACAATGTAATAATTTGAAATAATTTTAATTAAATATGGGCTTATTCAGTTTTACTAATACATGTGTAACTTTTTAACTTAATTTCCTACTACACTAATCAAAGCTTAAAATAGGAAAATAAACTGTTTAAAAATGTGTTTCATCTATAATGTCTGACTGAAAAATTAATTCCAATCATTAATCTAAGTATTACTCTCCAGGGATGGACACTGCTAAATAATTTGTCCAAATGTCAACTGCAATTTTCAAAAAATTTTCTACCTCAAAATTTTAAACATCTGCAAAAAATACTTGTTTTGAGAGTAGTTTACATTCATGACACTTGACCTTTTGCTGTACACACCACAAAATTCAAGTCTCAAATACCATGCAAGCAGGAAACCTGATCATTCCTGCAGTAGCCATCTGCATGGTCCAATATCAAATATTAGTTCTAGGTTCCACTAAGTCATGTGTTACAAATCTTTTTCTGCAGCCTCTATAATTAGTTGTAATTTGCCTCTTTTAAAATGTGTTTCTTATGGGACATCTGGCCTTGAAACTTCCACCTTCCCATTGAAAAAATACTTAGTGTCTGGATTTTTTTTTTCCTCTTTTAATATGGAGCACTCCATGGGTGGTATAACCAAGTCCAGACTTTAAAAAAAAAAATTAAATTCCAGGAATAGATGATGATTAAGACCATTTAAGTATTACCTAAAATAAATGTAAAATAAAACTCTGTTGTAATGTAACTATCTCACAGATTTCTAAATCTATCTCCCACGTATTTTATGTTTACAAAATAAATTCTCATAGAAATATAGCATTAGTCTACTTACTTCCAGAAACTACATCAGTTAAATTAGATAATATAGGTTTAGAATCAAAGATTTCATAAAAGGAAAAAAAAAGATGAGCCCAGTGGGTTGACATGACAATGTAGCTTCTTAAAAAAGCAAATTATTTTAACATCATAAATAATCTTAATTTCACCAACTGAAGTAATATTTAGGACACTCTAAAATTGCCTTAACGTTTAATAAGTTATTAAATTGTTAAATTTAAATTATTAATACTCATCAACTCTTTTGGTTCTAGAAAGCATTTTTTAAACTGCAAGTTAAATATGGGCTAAGGAAAACATAATAAAAATGAAAGAGACTACTTTTCTATAAGATGAAAATGGAAAAATTTATGATATATTGCTCAGACCTATTTGCTTCCTAGATTAATTTTTGCTAGAAACTCCTTTAAAAAAAAAATCAGTATTACAACTTTACAAAAAAGAAAAAAAAAAACACTAAAGAGAAATGTAAGATGGTCAGAGAAAAGGTTAAGTCGGAAAAAAAAAAAAATCAGCTTCTGATGCCAAAACTTCAAAAACACAATGGAATTTGATAGGTTTCTTAAACTCCACATATGAGTGAAATCGTATGGTATTTGTCTTTCTCTGACTTATTTTGCTTAGCATAATACTCTCTAGCTCTATCCACGTCATTGGAAATGGCAAGATTTCATTCTTTTTTTATGGCTGAGTAATATTCCATTGTGTATATATACACCACAGCTTCTTTATCCATTCAAACTAGCAGAGGGGGAAAAAGGAGGCAAACCAAGAAACAAATTCTTAACTATAGAGAACAAACTGATGGTTACCAGAGGGGAGGTGGGTGTGGGGATGGGTGAAATAGGTGATGGGGATTAAGGAGTGCACTTGTGATGAGTACCCGGTTTAGAAGTGTTAAATTACTATATCCTACACCTGAGATACTATAATACCATATGTTACCTCGAATTAAAATAAAACCTTAAAATTTGATATGAAAGTAAATTCAATATATTTTCATTTCAAAAAATGAGAAATTTTCATCTCATTTAAAAATGTCATGTAAATATAAAAAAATCATACAGGTCATTTGCAAAAATTCAAAAACCTTCACCTGAAAATTGGGACACAGTCAGGTCCTACTTCTAGTAGACACAGATAATAAGCCATCAACATGATCACTATGATGGCTATGATTAGATTAAGTAAAATTAGTATGAAAATAACCATTAGAATGTTTCATCCAAATATAAGAATACCGTTTTGCAATTACGGTACTTTAATAGGCATGTGAGAAACAGTTAAGTGTATGTAAACTTTGTGTAAAAGGTGACATATCCCAAAAGTTAAAGAAATAACATCAATAACTATTAAAATAGGTTTATATAAACAACTAGGTTCAATAACTTCTTACCTGTATTCCATCTTTAAGTTTCAAAATGCATTCCATTGTATTGATGGTAATTACCACTGGTTCTGAACCCAGTTTTGTCCATGGTACATGGATCCTCAATTCATGAATATGTCCACTTAAAAAAGTGAATGGTAATTTCAATTCCTTAAAACAAAATATTAAAAGTTGGTAAGTGCTTAATTTTTTCATAACATCCAAATTACTTTCCGAAAAGAGAAATGAAATTTCTAAAACAAAAATATTTTAAGAACTACTGTTCCTCAAAAAGTAGCAAATAACTTCTTAAACTATAGGTAATGATACACCACAAAAACTTACTGTACAAGTTACTTTTAATAAGCTAGTCAACCTGCCTAGGCCTCTATTTCTTCTTCTGTTGAATGAATATAATACAAAATATGTGGTACATAACAAAGGTTCATATACGATAGTGGCTGTAATAATCATAGTAGCCAGCAGCACTGAGATAACTGAATGGCATATTGTTTAAAATCTCCATTCAAAACGTGTATTTAAAATGTGTTTTAAACTAACAGAACAGGATTGTAAGGCAAGTTAAAAGGGTATGGGGGAGAGCAGAGTTAAGAGATAGGAGAGTGACCCAACAAAATAAAAATTTACCAACCTTGAAAAATAAAAAAAGTATTGAGCTTTACCTAATTAAAGATTGTACCTGGATAATCTCTGGTCATAAAATTTAAATGTTTTCTGACTGATTTCCATTATTATTAGAAAGAAAGAAATGAAAACATAAATGTCACCATGGTCACTTTATATTGGTAACTTGTTTCACTGACAGACAAAATTTTTGTTACAAATCAACAAAGGAAAAAATTGCATGTAGATTATACTTCACATTTTAAGTTATCTATTTATGAAAGTTAATATACATTAAACTTATTGATCCAACAACTGCCCACCCACTTAGGTTAGCAACATAGCAATATAGCTAAGTATCGGCAATATGGCAAACCACTGGACAACTTGTTTAATGTATGTGTCTCAGTCTATCTGTAAAATCTGGATAACAATAGTATCATTGAGGATTGAATGAATTTATATAAAGTGCTTAGAATATTATCTTCCTCTAAGAACAATTGTTATAAAAATGCTAACTACGCTTACAAATGTGTGGGCCTCATGTATGTCTTCACAAGTTTTTCTCCTGCAAGGACAGAATACTTAAAATCTATTTCTACTATATTATTCTAATGGAGTGTCACATTTTAAGTATTTGCCATTAGTAATTTGAAAGATTAATTTGAAGTATAAATCAATTGGCACAGATTATATTTTCATTAGCATCTATAACAAAAACAATGTTTACTGAGCACTTACTATGTACCAGGCACTTTACCTGCATACAATTATTTAATCCTTATAAGAGCCCCAAAATGTAAATACTATTATTCTACTCAGTTTACAAATGAAAAATCTGAGGCACGGAAAGGTCAAGTCATTTCCCAAAATGACACATCTTAGAAAACCAGGACTCAAAACTGGAAAATATCATGCCAGAACCCTTGCTCTTCACACAGCTATACTGCATCTATACTTCCATTATGAGCATTTAATACCTTTCCATTGGTTATACATCTATTTGGACAATGAGCCCATGATATTGCCATCTCTACCACTTCCTGACTTGTGTAACAAAGAAACATTTGTGAAATGCCTACCAAAGTTGCATGGGTACAAATTGGATTTTCGCAGTAAGAAGTTAAAAGCACGTGAATCAAACTCATGACCTCGGTATTATCAGAATGCTTCTAATCAACTTTACTACTACCTAAACAATAACCCAAGAGGCAGCATTCTATATTTGAACATGGAATTTTGAACCATATTGCCCATACTGAAATCTACTTGAAGTTCAACATTTACTAATCATCTGACTATAAGCAAGATCATTTCCATTTCCTCAGAGTTGTGAAAAACGAAAATACATTTATGCCTTGTAAAAGACAAAACACAAATGTTGTTATAGTAGACAGACCATCCTGAATGTAACTATAAAAGCAATTTTCATTCCTTTTACTTCAAGATACACTGTACAACCTTAAAATACTTCATTCACTTCTATTCAGAAATACATTGTGAAAAATGCATTCCTAATACCAGAACATCTATGACTGCACGAAGAATATCAGTAACAAGGAATTTAAGAAGGGGGTTAAATAGCTCTCAAAAACCTAATTCTAGGAAGGCTATAACAAAATATTCTAACAGAAAACAGGCATACTTTAAAACTAAATTTAACAAGTAACAAAAGCAAGCATAGACAAACCTAAAAACCTTCATGCAGCAAAGAAAACATTCAAAAGAGTGAAAAGGCAACCTATGTAATGGGAAAAAATATTTGCAAACCATTTATCTGGAATGGGGTTAAAATCTAAAATAAACAACAAAAAGTAATCCAATTTAAAAGTGGATAAATCACTGAATAGACATTTCTCAAAAGAATACAAATTGCCAGCAAGTATGTGAAAAGATGTTTAACATCACTAATCAAGGAAATGCAAATCAAAACCACAATGACCACAATGCTAATGGAATGGCCACTATCACACAAAAGGTAACAAGGGCTGGCAGCTTTGTGGAGAAATTGGAACCCTTGTGTGCTGTTGGTGAAAACGTAAAATGATGCAGCCACTAAAGAAAGCATTATGGACGTTCCTCAAAACATCAATAGAATCACCGTATAAGGGACACCTGAGTGGCTCAGACGGTTAAACGTCTGCCTTCAGCTCAGGTCCTGATCCCAGGGTCCCGGGTCCCAGGTCCCAGGTATCGAGTCCTTACTCAGCAGGGAGCCTGCTCCCCACCCCCCCGCCTGTGCGCGCACATGCACGCGCGCTCTCTCTCTCTCTCTGACAAAATCTTTAAAAAAAAAAAATCACCATATGAAATCAGTTCTGAGTATATACCAAAAAGAACTGAAAACAGGATCTCAAAAAGATATTTGCACAACCATGTTCACCACAGCATTATTCACAATAGTCAAGAGGTGGAAGCAGACTAAATGTCCATTGAAAGAAATGGATAAAGAAGATGTGGTATACACAATCAAATATATCCAGTCTTCTAAAAAGAGGAAATTCTGTCTTGTGCTACAACATGAACAAACACGTTAAAGACATGATGCTAAGTGAAATAAACCAGTCACAAAAAGACAAACATTGTATGATTCTACATATATAAGGTATCTAAAGTAGTCAAATTCTTAGAAACAAAGTAAAACGGTGGTTGCCAGGCACTGGTGGTGGGGGGAGAAGGAAAAAGGAAGTTGTTGTTAAATGGTTAGAGTTTTAATTTTTGAAAGATGAAGAAGTTCTACAGTTCTATTCAATAACAATGTGCATATGTTTAACACTAGTGTATCCTTCAAAATGGTAAATTTTATGTTATATACTTCTTACTACAAAATTAAAATACAGGACAGGACTTTAAGAATTCTGAGTTAGGAAGTGGGCAAATCCTCTTTCCAAAAAGCAATGACAAAACTAGATAAAGTTGTCAAAAATGACAGAAAAATCAGAGGCAAAAGGGAAGTCTAACCTCAGGTCACAATATTTGTTGGTACAAGCAACAACACAGCAGACTGGCCAGAAAATTAACCAGAGATCAAGAGAACAAAACAGCCAAACACGACCTTGCTATGATTTCACATATCCTTGATAGACTAGAAAGCTATATGCATTTGCCAGGTTGTGCTTACTTAGAGGAGAGGGAACTAACAATCTACTCACTCATGGTTAACCAAGAGACCTTGTAAACCCACTAAGTTAAAAAAAGGCGGGGGGGGGAGGGGGGAATGATCAGATTTATAAACTCCCTGAATTGTGAGCATTATCTAATATATGTGTAGAAGTGGAAGAAAGTATATGTAAAGAGTGGAAGACTTACTGGTTCAATGGTTTAAACAGCCTCTAGCCAATCAATGGCTGATGACTAAGTTATAGTGACCCAGGGTAATCCCTAGAAAGCCAGAGCTGAATACACAAAGAACGGGTTGGGGGGGAGGGAGAGCACAAACATTAGAGGCCACACACTATAGGGGAAACACCACAAATGTGGTTCAGGCAAGTCACGAAAATAAATCAACATCAACAACAACCAACCCCTGGATAGAGGAAATCAGAATTCAGAGTTGCTACAACTTACTATCTATAAAATGGGTTCAAAAATGAAGGCAAAATAAAGGAACACCCAAATAAAGACTCAAGATAATTCACTGTTAACCAAATACTAAAAGTTCATCAGACTGAAAGGAAGGAACACCAGACGGTAACTCAAATTCACAAAAAAGCACCAATGAATGTAATTATATAATCATTAAAGGACAATATAAATATATTTTTTCTCCTGATTTAAAAGGCCATTACCTGGGCACCTGGGTGGCTCAGTTGGTTAAGCGACTGCCTTCGGCTCAGGTCATGATCCTGGAGTCCCTGGATCGAGTCCCGCATCGGGCTCCCTGCTCGGCGGGGAGTCTGCTTCTCCCTCTGACCCTCCCACCTCTCATGTACTCCCTCTCTCTCATTCTCTCTCTCTCAAATAAAAATAAATAAAATCTTAAAAAAAATAAATAAAAATAAATAAATAAATAAAAGGCCATTACCTAAAACATAATTATCAAATTGTACTGTTGGACACAAAGATGCAATACATATGACAATGGCACAAAGAAGGGGGAAGTAATGGAGCTATAATGGAGAAAGTTTCTATTTTAATGTAACAAATTTAGTATTAATCTAAAATAGACTATAAAAAATTGGATGTATATTGTAAGCCTTTGAGCAACCACTAAGAACAAAAGCAATGTGAAAATTAAAGGAATTAAAATGAAACATTAAAAAATATCTACTTAATGTAAAAAAGTAGTAAAGGATTATGAGAAAAAAAAGAACACAAGAAACATTGACAATAGAAAATGGTAGATGGAAATCCAACCATATGATTAAAAACATTAAATGTGGAGGGATTAAATACTCCAGTCAAAAGGCAAAGATTGGGGGCGCCTGGGTGGTGTCGGCCTTCGGCTCAGGTCATGATCCCAGGGTTCTGGAATCAAGCCCGCAACGGGCTCCCTGATCAGCAGAGAGCCTGCTTCTCCCTCTCCCGGCCGCTTCCCTTGCTTGTGCTATTTAAGATAAATAAAATCTTAAAAAAAAAAAAAAAAAAAAAGGCAAAGATTGTCAGACTGGATTTTATTTATTTATTTTTAGAGTGGGGATAAGGGGAGAGGGAGAGAGAAAATCTCAAGCAGGCTCCACACCCAGCACGGAGCCCAATGCAGGGCTCGATCCCACAAAAACTGAGATCATGATCTGAGCCAAATCAAGAGGAGGACGCTTAACTGACTGAGCCACCAATATTTGTTAACTATGCAGGGTAACAGATGTTAACTAGACTTATTGTGATAATTGATCTTTTTACAATATATAAAAATATCAAGTTATGTAGTACACCTAATATTACACTTTTATGTCAATCATATGTTAATTAAAAAGCAGTAAATAAGACTCCAAAGAAGTCACGTGACCCTGTTTCTCACCTGCAATACCTGAAATACAACATTTTCTTGCTATTTAAAATGGTACAGATTCTCTCTTAGGCATATAGGGAATTTTCATTTCTATGATATTAACACTGGTGCCAGCAGTGTTTCCTTCCTCCTGTTTTGTTTTGTTTTTTCTTTTTGTTTTTGTTTTTGAGAGGGAGGCAGGGGGAGGGGGTGAGGGAGAGAGCGAATCTTATTCAGGCTCCACACCCAGTGTAGAGCCCGACACATGGCTCAATCTCATGACCCCCAAGATCATGACCTGAGCTGAAATCAAGAGTCAGACATTTAACCGACTGAGCCACTCAGTTTTCATATGACTGTTTTCCAAAATGAATAGTTTATCCCAGTCATGGGATAAAATTACAGTGAATAGGGGCACCTGGGTGGCTCAGTCATTAAGCATCTGCCTTCAGCTCAGGTCACAATCCCAGGGTCCTGAATCGAGCCCCACATCGGGCTCCCTGCTCAGCGGGAAGCCTGCTTCTCCCTCTCCCACTCCCCCTGCTTGTGTTCCTTCTCTCGCTGTGTCTCTCTCTTTCAAATAAATAAATATTAAAAAAAAAAATTACAGGGGCGCCTGGGTGGCTCAGTTCGTTAAGCGACTGCCTTCGGCTCAGGTCATGATCTCAGGGTCCTGGGATCGAGCCCCGCATCGGGCTCTCTGCTCAGTTGGAAGCCTGCTTCTCCCTCTCCCACTCCCCCTGCTGTGTTCCCTCTCTCGCTGTCTCTCTCTCTCTGTCAATTAAATAAATAAAATCTTTAAAAAAAAAAAAAAATTACAATGAACAAGATGAAATTTGAAAAGAGGTAGTTAAAGCTCAATAACATGCCAGTAAAACTTTCAAAGAGATGGTACTAGGCATGATTAAACACAACACAAAGCAAACGTTTAAGACAATTAGTGTACTGAGAAAAAAGTATATATGTATAATGCAAACAGCAACCACAGAACGACTGGAGTACACTATTAAGAAAACAGACTTTAAGAAAAAAAATATTAAAGATAACATAAGATACTTTATAACAATAGAAGGGTTAATGCAAGAAAATATAAAAACATGTGAGCATAGCAACAGAACCCCAAAATACATAAACACTGACAAAAGTAAAAAGATATTTCAACAATCATAGACTTTAATACTCACAATAATGTATAGACAGAAAAATTAACCAAGATATAGAAGACCTGAACACTATCAACCATTTAAACCTGAAATCTATAAACCACTCCATCCAACAAATGCAAAAATACACATTCATCAAAGACAATCAGAAAGCATCTGAACTGAATGAAAATGAAAATACAACATATCAAAATTTATGGGATGCAGCTGAAGACATCTGTAGCTGTTTAAATGCCTATAATAGAAGAAATCTCCCAAAAATCAATAACCTAAACTTCTACCTGAAATGGGAGGAAAACAAGCTAAACCCAGCTAACCTAAACAAGCTAACCCAAACCAAACAAGCAAAAAGAAGGACCACAATACCAACAAAACGAAGGAAAGTGGAAAGTAGATGTAGTCAAACTGTTGTAAGATTGTTCAGGAAATGGTAAAAGTACTAAGTTAGACTCTAATAAGTCAAATATGCATTCTGTAACCTTTAGGGTCAGCAACTGAAGCAATTTTTTTTTTTAACATATAATGTATTATTTGTTTCAGAGGTACTGGTCTGTGATTCAACAGTCTTACACAATTCACAGCACTCACCATAGCACATACCCTCCCCAATGTCTATCACCCAGCCACCCCATCCCTCCCACCCCCACCACTCCAGCAACCCTCAGTTTGTTTCCTGAGATTAAGAATTCCTCATATCAGTGAGATCATATGATACATGTCTTTCAGGGTGTTATGCTAAGTGAAGCAATTTTTAAAACAGTATTATTAAAAAAAAAAACTTTAAAGCAAGAAAAATTACTAGTGAAAGGACACATTTAAGCATGATTTTTAAGTGTGTTGAATAAGATAACACTTAAATTTGTGTACACCTAATAACAATTTCTAGATATATAAGGTGAAAGTTGTCAAAATTAAAAAGTAGACAAATAATCATAATTGTAGATTTTTTTAATGTTTTATTTATTTATTCATGGGAGCGAGGCAGAGGCAGAGGGAGAAGCAGGCTCCCCTCCCAGCAGGGAGCCCAATGCAGGACTCGATCCCAGGACCCCGGGATCACAACCCGAGCCGAAGGCAGACGCTTAACCATCTGAGCCACCCAGGTGCCCCATAATTGTAGATATTAACATACCTTAGTAATTGACAGAACAGCAGATATGAAAATCCACATGGATTTACAAGATTTTAAGAACTCTATTAACTAGGGCGCCTGGGTGGCTCAGTCGTTAAGCGTCTGCCTTTGGCTCAGGTCATGATCCCAGGGTCCTGGGATCAAGTCCCACATCGGGCTCCCTGCTCCACGGGAAGCCTGCTTCTCCCTCTCCCACTCCCCCTGCTTGTTCCTGCTCTCACTATGTCTCTCTCTGTCAAATAAATAAATGAAATCTTTTTAAAAAAAAAAAGAACTCTATTAACTAACTTGAAGTAAATAATATTTATGGAAGAATATAGCAACAACTGCCCAATACACACTTTTTATCAATTACATATAGAACATTTACAAAAACAGACCATATACTGACTCATAAACTATAATGGATTAAAATAATACAGAAACTACTCTGACCACAGTGGAATTAAATTAGAAATCAGTAACAAAGATAATTAGCAATTCCCCAAATGTTCAGAAATTAAACATACACTTCTAAACCCATGAATCAAAGAAAAAAAATCAAAATGGAAATTAATATTTTCCTGAACAAAATAATGAAAAACCAACATGAAATTCTGTGACATAGAGGGCCAAAAAAAAAAGTTATAGCACTAAATGCATATATTTCAATAGAAAAAGGTAGGAGGAAAAAATAAATGACAGAAGCTTCCACCTCAGGAAGCTAGAGAAAACAGCCAAAGAAGAAGAAGAAGGTAGCGGGAGGGGAAGAATGAAGCGGGGGAAATCGGAGGGGTAGACGAACCATGAGAGACGATGGACTCTGAAAAACAAACTGAGGGTTCTAGAGGGGAGGGGGGTGGGAGGATGGGTTAGCCTGGTGGTGGGTATTGAGGAGGGCACATTCTGCATGGAGCACTGGGTGTTATGCACAAACAATGAATCATGGAACACTTCATCTAAAACTAATGATGTAATGTATGGGGATTAACATAAGAATAAAAAAAAATAAAAATAAGAGTAAAAAAAAATCCAAAGAAAGTAGAATGGGGGAGAGGGAAATCAGAAAAATCAGTTCTCTGCAAATAAAATTAATAAAACCCTAACAATGTGATGAAGAAGATACAAATCACTAATATCAGTAAGAAAAAAATATCACAACAGGTGTGTGCTTGTTCAGTGCGGACCTGGTACCTCTTTTGTGAAGCGGCAGCTGAGGAGACTCCAGCACAGGCCATGGCTGATGAAAAGCCCAAGGAAGGAGTCAAGACTGAGAACAACTATCATATTAACCTGAAGGTGGCGGGACAGGATGGTTCTGTGGTGCAGTTTAAGATTAAGAGGCATACACCACTTAGTAAACTAATGAAAGCCTATTGTGAACGACAGGGTTTGTCAATGAGGCAGATCAGATTCCGATTTGATGGGCAGCCAATCAATGAAACAGACACACCTGCACAGTTGAAAATGAAGGATGAAGATACAATTGATGTGTTCCAGCAGTAGACAGGAGGTATCTACTAAAAAGGGAACTCTAGAACTCTGTTCCTCCAGACCAAGAAAACATTCTCAATTAGAAAGCCACAATTTGCTTCCACCACATCCTGACTACTACAGTATAGTCTTCTCTGTTCTTTCATTTTCCCCTTCCCCATTCCTTTATTGTACATAAAGTAACTGTGTATGTGCACAAGCATATTGCATTTTTTTTTTAACTAAATGGCCAATGGTATGTTTTGATCGACATCAAATGGAGATGGGATGGGGGAAAATACTGCTTCTGTGAAAATACCCCCTCTCCCCATTAGTGGCATGCACAGTCAGCTCTTTATATTCCAGTAAGTTATTTTGCTCTCACTGTTTAACAAAAAAGGAACAACATAAAAATCCTTGCATACCTTGTTCGACTGGAGCATTTTAATATTTTCATTTATCATTGTAAAACGAAGGACAATTTTGTAACTTTTTTGTACGTAGCTGTTACATGTAGGGCAATCTGTCTTTAAGTAGGGATAAACTACTCTAAAAGAAATGAATCCTAGATAGTTTTCCCTTCAAGTCAAGCGTCTTGTTGTTTAAATAAACTTGTTTAAAAAAAAAACAGATCCTAGATATTTTTTTTTAAAAAATCAGTCAACTTTAAACTGGACCAAAAAAATCCAACTCTATGGCTTTAAATACAGACAATTCAGGGCAGGGGCAGGAAATTTTTCAGTAAGGGCCAGATAGTATATACTTAAGGCTTTTGCAAGCCATGCACTCTGTCCCAGCTACTCAACTCTGCCATTTTAGTTCTCAGAAGCTGCCAGACAATATGTAAACAAATGAAAATAGCTGCGCTCCAATAAAATTTTACTTAGAAAAGTAGGTCCAAGCCATTGTTTGCTGATCATCGGTTTTGAAGAAATGGAGAAATTCAGTGAAAAACTAACCAAAACTAACAAAAGAAGAGATAAAATCTAAATAGTCCTATATCTACTAAAGAAATTAAATCATAGGGGTGCTTGGGTGGCCCAGTTGGTTAAGCATCAACCCTTGGTTTTGGCTCTGGTCATGATCTCAGGGTAGTGAGATGGAGTCCCAAGTTGGGCTCCATGCTCAAGGCAGAGTCTGCTGGTCCATTTCCCTCTCCCTCTCTCCTCTCCCCCACCCAACCAAATAAAATCTCCAAAAAAAAATTAAATCAAGAATTTAAAACTTTCCAGCTAAGAAAACTCTTGACCCACATGACTCCAGGATTCATTTTTCCTAAGATTTATAAAACTAGTAAAAGAACAAAGTTGGAGATTATACACATCTTGATTTCAAAACCTACTACAAAGTTATGGTATTCAAAACAAAGTGATTTCTGACCACAGACCTATAAACCACAAAGGGAACTGTATTGAGAGCCCAGAAATAAACCCTCACATCTATGGCCAAGTGATTTTCAAGAAGGATGCCATGACCATTCAAAGGGGGAAAAGGACAGTCTTCAACTAATGTTACTGGAAAAGTAAACACCCACTTATAAAAACAAATGAAGTTGGATCCTATACCATAGGATACTATACCATACACAAAAATTAACTCAAAATGAATCAAAGACCTAAAAGTAAGAACGAAAAATATAAAGCTCTAAGAAAACAAAGAAAAAGCTTCATGACACTATATCTGGCAATAATTTCTTATATAGGATACCAAAAACCCAGGCATCAAAAGAAAAAATTGTTAAGTTGAACTTCAAAATTTAAAACTTTTCTTCATCAAAAGGCACAAAAGACTCAAAGACAACTCACAATGGGAGAAAATATTTGCAAATCATGTATCTGATAAGGGACTGATAATCAGAATATATAATTCCTACAACTCAACAAAAAAAAAAATGCAATTTTAAAAAAGGGCAGAGGACTTGAATAGACATTTCTCCAAAAATATACACATGGCCAATAAGCACATGAAAAGTTGCTTAAAATCAATCATTATGAAAATACAAATCAAAACCACAGTGGGATAGCATGTCACATCCATTAGAATGCCTATAATAAAAAAAAAACAAAAATCAGAAAACAACAAGTATGGTGAAGACATGGAGCAACTGGAAAACTTGTACATTGCTGTGGTGTAGCCACTGTGGAAGGCAGTATGGCAATTCCTCAAAAATTTAAACATCGAATTACTATACAATCTAGCAATTCCACTGGTGGGTATATACCCAAAACAAATGAAAGCAGGGACTCAAAATAGATATTTGTACATCCATGTTTGCAGCAGTATTACTCACAGTAGCCAAAAGGTAGAAACAACGCAAATGTGCATCAATGAACAAATGAACAAAATATGGCATATACAATGGAATATTATTCAGCCTTAAAAAGGAAGGAAATTGTGATACATGCTACAATATGAATGAACCTTGAAGACACTGTGCTAATAAGTTAAATAAGCCAGTCACAAAATGATAACTATTGTAGGTTTCCACTTGTGAGGTGTAAGAGTAGTCAAATTCATAAAAACAAAGTAGAATGCTGATTGCCAGGGGCTGGTAAGACAGAATAGTGAGTGAGTGGATCAAAGGGTACAGAGGTTCAGTTTGGGAAACTAAAGAAGTTCTGGGGATGGGTGGTGGTAATGGTTGCACAACAACGTAAATGTTATCAATGCCCCACAGAACCATAATAAAAAATGGCAAAAATGGTAATTTGGGTACATATATTTTACCAAAATAAAAAAAAAAACTAATATCAATCTTACACAAACTCATTTATAAAAAAACAAAATACTTAATAATTTAATGAAGCAACATATCTATGATAATCCAAACCAGATAAGGACATTACGAGAGCACAGACCAGAATCACTTATGAACATACCTGCTACAAAACTAAACAAAAATTTAGCAAATCAAAGCCAACATATAAAAAGGTTAATACGAAGTATGGGTTTATGCCAGGAATTCAAACTCCATCTAAAAAGTCAATGTAATTCACCACATTAACAGAATAAAAGAAAAATCAGATAAATTCATTAAATGTAATATTTGATAAAATTCAAACCCATTCATGATTTTTAAAAACTTGTAAAAGGAGGAACAAAAGAGCATTTCCTTACCCATAAGGAGTACTTACAGCTAGCAACATGCTTAATAGTAAAATATTGAGCACTTTAACACTGAAGGTGGGAACAAAAAAAAGTATTTTCAAGATGTCTACTCCACACTGCAATAAAGAAATAAAAGGTACAAGCACTGGAAGATGTAAAACTGTCACTATTTGCAAATGGCATGATTGCGTACACAGGCAATCTAAAAGAAAACACCAAATCATACAAGTTAGAAAGGACACTGAATGGAAGGCCAATGTACTAAAACAACTGTATTTCTGTGCACTGGTAATGTACTTAGAAAATGAAATTTTTAAGAAATAATGCTCCTTATAACAAAAAAAAAGATCATATTTAATGAAATATGTGCAAGGCCTCTCTTGAAAACTTCAAATCATTGCTGAGAAAAATTGAAGATTTAAAAATACAGAAAGCAATGTTCTGTACTCAATACTATATTAAAACAGTATGTGTTAATGTTAATGCCTCCCAAATTAATCTATTGATTTCATGTAACCTCAACAAAAATGTCAGTGGGTTCCCCCCTTAGGGGAAAATTCTAAAATTTACAAATTGAAACTAAAATGTATGTGAAAATGCAAAGGATCCACAATAGTTATAACAAGGAAAAAAATAACAAAGTTACACAAATTACACTGTGAGACATCAAAACACTGTAAAAGACAGTATGGTAATGACACAAGAATAGACAAATAGACTACTGAGCAAATACAGAGTTCAGAAATAAATCCACACATATATGACAACCTGATTTGCAGTAAGGCTTACTGCAATTCAGTAGAAAAAGAATGGTTCAACAAATGGTGTGGATCAAATGAGTCTCAAAGGAAAAAAAAGGTGCATCTTGACCTCTACTTCACACTTCCAGAAAAATTTTAGATAAATCAAAAAAAAAAAAACCCAGTAAAACTTCTAAAAGAAAACAAGAGAAGGGACAGCAATACGCAAAAAAATGAAACTGGACCATTTTCTTACCATACACAAAAATAAATTCAAAAGACCTAAATGTGAGACAGGAAACCATCAAAATCCTAGAGGAAAACACAGGCAGCAACATCTTTGATCTTGGCCATAGCAACTTCTTATTAGACACGTATCCAGAGGCAAGGGAAACTACTGGGACTTCATCAAAATAAAAGCTTCTGCATAACAAAGGAAACCATTAACAAAACTAAAAAGCAACCTAAGGAATAGGAGAAGATATTTGCAAATGGCATATCTGATAAAGGGTTAGTATCCAAAATATGTAAAGAACTTACAAAAGCCAACATCCAAAAACCAAACTATCTGATTAAAATGGGCAGAAGACACGCATAGACAGTTCTCCAAAAAGACCTACAGATGGCCAATAGACATATGAAAAGATGCTCAGCATCACTCATCATCAGGGAAATGCAAATCAAAACTACAATGAGATATCACCTCACACCTGTCAGAATGGCTAAACTCAACAACACAAGAAACAACAGGTGTTACTGAGGACATGGGAAAAGGGGAACCTTCTTGCACTGTTGCTGGGAATGCAAACTGGTGCAGCCACTCTGGAAAACAGTATGGAGGTTTTAATAATCCACTGAGTGCCCTATGATCTAGCAATTGCACTACTGGGTATTTACCCAAAGGATACAAAAATACTAATTTGAAGGGATACACACACCCCGATGTTTACAGCAGCATTATCAACAATACACAAATTACAGAAAGAGCCCAAATGTCCATCGACTGATGAATGGATAAAGGAGATAGATAAATATAGGTATTTCTATCTATACATATATAATGGAATATTATTCAGCCATAAAAAATGAAATCTTGCTATTTGCAACATGGATGGAGCTAGAGTGTATAACGCTAAGTGAAGTAAGTCGGAGAAAGACAAATACCATATGATTTCACCACTATGTGGAATTTAAGAAACAAAACAAATGAGTAAAGGGGGGCAAAAAGAGAGGAAGGCGGACGCCTGAGTGGCTCAGTCGTTAAGCGTCTGCCTTTGGCTCAGGTTGTGATCCCAGGGTCCTGAGATCAAGCCCCGTGTTGGGCTCCCTGCTCAGTGGGGAGCCTGCTTCTCCCTCTCCCACTCCCCCTGCTTGTGTTCCCTCTCTCGCAGTGTCTCCCTCTGTCAAATAAATAAATAAAATTTAAAAAAAAAGAGGAAAGCAAACCAATTAACAGAATAAACTAATGGTTACCAGAGGAGGGGGTGGGAGGATGGGTTAAACAGGTGATGGATATTAAGGAATGCACTTGTCATGATGAGCACGGGGTGATTAAAATAAAAACAAAACAAAAAAAGAGTATCTTCATGTACCTGGAATAAGCAAAAATTTCTTAAAGGAAAAGACTGACAACTTGAACCTCAGTGAAATTATGAACTTCTATTCATCAAAAGATAATTTTAAGAGAGTAAAAAGCCAAGCCACAGACTGGGAGAAGATATTGCAAAATATATCTAGCAAAGGACTCATTTCCAAAATATGTAAAGAACCCCTCCACATCAATTAAAAAAAAATACCCAATTTTTTTTTAAAAGGCAAAAGAATTAGAGACTTTACAAAAGAGGATATTCAAATAACCAATAATCAGCACGTGAAAATGTGTTCAACATCATTACCCATTAAGGAAATGCAAATTTAAATAGAGACCACTACACACCCACCAGAAAGGCTAAAATTAAAATAACAAACATGTCAAGTAATACCAAAAACTTGAAGTAACTGGACCTCTCATCCACCGTTGGTGAGAATGTAAAGTGATACAACCACTTTGGAAAACTATTTGGCAGTATCCATCAAAGCTAAACATATACATACCTAAGTATACACCTAAGAGAAATTAATACCTATGTCCACCAATATACATGTACAAGAATGTTCACAAGAACTTTCTTCATAACAGCCAAAAGTAGAAACCACCCAAATGTACATCAATGGGAAAATAAATTGTGAATCTTTAGCCAACGGAATACTGCAAGGCAATACAAATGACAGCTCCTGCAACAACATGGGTTAATCTTAGCCATAAAGTTAAACAGCCAGACACAAGTGATTCCAATTTATTAAGGTTCAAGAACAAGCAAAACTTCTTTATGTTGAGAAAAGTCAGAATAAGAGTCACCTGTTTTAGGGGGTGGGAATACTGATTTGCAAAGGGGAGCCATTTAAGCTGCAGGAAATATTCTATTTCATCTCCACAGTGGTTACACACGTGTATACATACATAAAAACTGAGCTGCACACTTAGGACGTGTGGTCATTTTTAAAAAATTAAAATATTAAGATAATTAACCTTGGAGAGAAGAGGGGAAGGAACGAAGAGTATTATTTCTTAGTGATACTCTAGATTATTCAATAATAAAGGGAGCAGTGGAATGTAAAAATTATTAACTTTCACCATTAGATTAAGACTTCCCTTATCTCCTAAAAAGCAGGTGGTCTGGCTCTTCAGAGTTTCCACAGATAGTTTTTGTATCTTCAGGCCTAACAGAGTTGCCTGGCATATGTTAGTAATAAATGTACTCGGTGGATTAATAAATATATGAACTTTAAAATTAGTTATTTACATCAGACCATTCTCAAGTTAAAAGAAAAAAAACCTAAAAAGTGAATAAGTAGTAAGTTTTCAATTTTACTGGCATTCTCAATCTGTGTCTGCTCAATTCTCTCAGGATGTCATGTCCTCTTTCCTACTAAGAGAACTTTCTTGCTGTCTTTCAGACCCTTCCATTCCCCAAAAAGGAGAATGGGAATGTATTTTCCAGCTTCATACAGAAATCTTAGCAACGTATATTAGCATATCCGGTAATGCTTCCGAATTGAGTAAGCAGACTGAACAATTCTGACAAGAACAATGAAGCTGTCTTCCTATCTGTTGAGGCACCTTTTGGAAATCCAATTCTAATAAACCATCACTAGTAACAAACCACGAAAAAAACTGTAAAGGAAGGTCTGTAGTTTCAGCGTAGTCCAAAATACTTAAACAGACCATTTAAGTTTTTAAAGCATAAAGCCGAAGTGCAGGAAACAAAGGATTACTAAACTAGCTGAAAATGTTTCCAGTTAGTGACAGCTACGCAGCTTACCTGTTCCAGCACATCCAACTTTAACTCGAGCTTGCTGAGAACCACATCTCCACCCCATAGCGAAAGCTGTAGATCTGAAGGCTTTAAATTCTTGATGTAGCGATTCACATAGCTCATTAAAATTGGAGTCACATATGACTCCAGCATCTTTTAAGGTGCAGAGGAGTCAAAGTCAGAAGCTGAAGGGGGTAAAGACAAATATGAGAAGTAACTGAGTCGGTAAAGCAGCGAAGGAAAAGCATTTCTCAGGAGGGACGAAGATGAAGAGGCCGAAAAGCAACAGTCCCCACCAAAGCAGCCGCTCGCCTCCTCCCAGAAGCCGAAAACACAAGTGGATTCTCTGCTCCAGCTGCAACTTCCTCCCTAGTAAAACTCCCCTCAACTCGCCTGGCGGAGGGTGGGAGGCATAAGCTGGTGAACTAAAGAGAGCAGATCCCCAGGAAAGGGAGAAAGAAGGGAGCGGGATCCCCTTCGGCCGCCGCAACCCTCCACCAGTCCAGCCTCCCCACGAGGCCCTCGACTCCCGGAACCCAGCCGGATCTACCACGGTAAAAGCTGGGCCAGAACCAGGCCAGCTCCCGCCTCTGGCGGTATTGCACCCTCCGCTGACACTTACGGCAAAGAGTACCGTGGCTTCCTCGCCACCTCCCGGTACCCGGCACCCGCCCCCGGCGGCAACGCAACTCGGGTACGGCGCCACTTCCGGGTGTTACCCCATTCGGTGCTCAAAACAAACTGTCCCTCCACCGCCACCCCTCGACTCCGCAGCGCGGCGGGAGTTGCCAGGCTGGAGCAGCCACTCAGCGCGTCTTCTAGGAGACCTTCAGTTCCGGGCTAGCCTGCGTCCCCGCTCCGACCCCGCCGATGTTTTAAGACAAAGCTCTGGGAAATGCGCGGGGGAGGTGGGCGGACCGGTAAAGCGGAGACACTCGGCGATCCGGAAGTGGCGCCCCGGCGAAAAGCGGCTTGTAGGTGGTGGAGGTCGCGTCCGGCGGGGGAAGCGCCGAGGGCCCTCGGGTCGAAGGAGGAGGAAGAAAGTGGATACTGGTGTTTAAAACCCTGAAACACAAAGCGGCTATTGTTTTTCTTGGGAAATGGAAGGCCTGGGGAGGGGAACTTGGGTTCAGTGGGCAGGGCAACAGCCTTAAGGCCGCAGGTAGGAGCTGGGAGGTTGGAGGCGGGGGCAGATTTAACTTTAGATCCGAGGTTCATTTGCTGGAGGAAAGGTACGAGTAGTGGAGAAATTAAAGGAATTAGGATGTGTAATTTAGGGGAACGCATTTTGATCAAACGTGCAGACAAGCTCTCGTGTTCTTTGGCAAAGGAGTGTTAAGTATCCCTAAACGTGCTGATGCGGGGCGGTGAAGGAATGGCCAAAGAGAAGATTGTGAAGAACCATTAGATTGCAGTCTGATGTGGGCCTTCAGAAAAGCGGTGGGAATATCACAAGGAAGGCTCCTAGAGATAAAGTGAAAAGAAATAGCTGACAAGGAATGAATTCAAGAGTTTTAAGAGGCAGTGTTGGTTTTATTAGGCTGAAATGAATGTATAAAATATTACCTTTCCTTGCAATATTTTGCAGGCTAACAAAATCGAGAAACTCCAACACCTAACTCGGAAAAATAACACACTGGGCTTAAAGGAGTAGCGTAGGACTTGCTCGCTGATTGTTTTTACCAGTAACGTCTGCAGAAAACAACTACCACTGCATTTTGAAAATAGACTTTTCGTTACAAAGGGATTAAGATGCCCACCCAACCAAAAAAAAAAAAAAAAATTAAAAATTTTAAAAGGGGGGCGCCTGGCTGGCTCAGTCCATAGAACATGGCACTCTTGATCTCAGGGTTGTGAGTTTGAGCTGCACACTGAGTGTGGGGATTACTTAAAAAATAACCACCCATAGGGCGCCTGGGTGGCTCAGTTGGTTAAGCGACTGCCTTCGGCTCAGGTCATGATCCTGGAGTCCCAGGATCGAGTCCCGCATCGGGCTCCCTGCTCGGCGGGGGGTCTGCTTCTCCCTCTGCCCCTGCCCCCTCTCATGTGCTCTCTCTCATTCTCTCTCTCTGAAATAAATAAATAAAATCTTTAAAAAAAAAAAAATAACCACCCATATTGTTGCATTTAATTGAAAATAGTAATAAGTATTCTAAACTTTTAAAGCTCTTTACTGGAATTCAAGTTATGATTTCTTGAAAGAGTGTTAGAAAATGCAATAGAAAAGAGGCATATGTGAGGATGCCAGGGTATTTAGATTTATTATGTTAATGAAAATAAGTTTCAAAAGAAAAAAGCAGCTAATTGGCTGATTCAGAGCAACTCCTCTCACAAAAAGCCTTGATGAATAACCCAAGTAATCTAGTTCTTATTAAAACCCACTGAATTAGCCAAGTAAATTAAGAAATTTCTTAGTTATCTATTTCACTTGGAAAGCAAACAGGTTGAAGCCATGACTCAGAAATCTTAACATAAAAAAATGATTCCACTAATTGTATGAAAGCTCTACAGTTCTAGAACTACAAGTCTTGTTATTCTTCTAGAGAAAAGGGGCCTAGTCTCACATTGTCACCAACGCCTGTTGTTTCTTGTTGATTTTAGCCATTCTTACAGGTCTCAATTTAGTATAAAAGAGCAGTATACTAATATAAATTTAGATTTGTTTTACTATGCCATATAAACAAAATAAGCATGGTATATTTTTTGTTCTGTGCCATTTTTCTCTTGGGGCCAACAAAAATAATTGCCAAATTCCTGCCTTGAGAAAATTATTTGGTCATTGATTTTTTTTTTTTTTAGTTTGGTTTTAAGAATCAAAAGTAGTGGTTTTCAACCTGTGTTCTATTGCACCCTGTTCTGTAAGCAGTCAAAATAATTGTTTTTCTCCGAATTTTTATTTAAATTCCAGTTAGTTAACACAGTGTAATCTTAGTTTCAGGTGTAGAATTTAATAATTCATCACTTACATACAACACCCAGTGCTAATCACAACAGGTGCACTCCTTAATACCCATCACCTATTTAACCCATCCCCACCCACCTCCCCTCCAGTAACTCTGTTCTCTATATTTAAGAGTCTGTTTCTTGATTTGCTTCTTTCGTTCCATGTTCATTTGTTTTGTTTTTTAAATTCCACGTGTGAGTGAAATCGTGGCATTTGTCTTTGACTGACTTATTTCCTTTAGCATTATACTCTTTAGCTCTGTCCACACCATTGCAAATGGCAAGATAGCATTCCTTTTTTAATGGCTTGGTAATATTCCATTTTATATACATATATCACATCTTTTTTATTCATCAGTCCATGGACACTAGGGCTCCTTCCATAATTGGCTATTGTAGATAATGCTGCTATAAACATCAGTGTGGATGTATCCCTTTGAATAAGTATTTTTGTATCTTTTGGGTAAATACCTAGTAGTGTGATTACTGCATGTATTTGATACATTTAAGAGAACTGCACATTTTAAAAGGATACCGGCATTGTCCTCAAGGGATCTATAACTTGGGTACAAAAAAGACAATGAATGGTGCTAGCTATGAATTAAGAATTTTAGTCTGGACTAACTGACAAGCTTTGTAAGATTCTTTCATGATAATTGCTGAGAATCTCTAAGACCTGGATCGTAGAGTAGTTCTATTTTTAACTTTTTGAGGAATCTCCATGATGTTTTCCAGAGTGGCTGCACCAGTTTGCATTCCCACCAACAGTGCACAAGGGGTCCCCTGTCTCCACATACTCACCAACACCTGTTGTTTCTTGTGTTCTTGATTTTAGCCATTCTGACAGCTGTGATATCATTGTAGTTTGATTTGTATTTCCCTAATGATGAGTGATGTTGAGCATGCTTTCATGGGTCTGTTGGCCATCTGTATGTCTTCTTTGGAAAAATGTCTGTGCATGTCTTCTGCCCATTTTTTAAATTGGATTATTTGTTTTTTGGGTGTTGAGTTTTATAAGTTCTATTTTTTGGATACTAACCGTTTATCAGATATGTCATTTGCAAATATCTTCTCCTATTCCATAGGTTACCTTTTAGTTTTGTTGATGGTTTCCTTCGCTGTGCAGAAACTTTTTATTTTGATGAAGTCCCTATAGTTTATTTTTGCTTTTGTTTCCCTTGCCTCAGGAGATATATCTAGTAAGAAGTTGCTTTGGCCGATGTCAAAAGACGTTACTGCCTGTGTTCTCCTCCAGGATTTTGATGGTTTCCTGTCTCACATTTAGGTCTTTAATCCGTTTTGAATTTATTTTTGTGTATGGTGTAAGAAAGTGGTCCAGTTTCATTCTTTTGCATGTTACTGTCCAGTTTTCCCAACACTTCAATACTGAAGAGACTGTCTTTTTTCCATTGGATATTCTTTCCTACTTTGTTGAAGATTAATTGATCATATAGTTCTGGGTTCATTTCTGGGTTTTCTGTTCTCTTCCATTGATCTATGTGTCTATTTTTGTGCCAGTACCATACTGTCTTGATAACTATAGCTGAATTCTGAAGTCCAGAATTGTGATGCCTCCAGCTTTGCTTTGCTTTTTAAAGATTGCTTTGGCTATTCGGGGTCTTTTGTGGTTCCATACAAATTTTAGGGTGGGTTGTTCTAGCTCTGTGAAAAATGCTCATGGTATTTTGATAGGGATTGCATTAAATGTGTAGATTGCCTTGGGTAGTATAGACATTTTAACAACATTTGTTCCTCCAATCCACTAGTGTGGGATGTCTTTCCATTTCTTTGTGTCATTTTCAGTTTCTTTCCTAAGTGTTCTGTGGTTTTCAGAGTACAGATCATTTACCTCTTTGTTTAGGTTTATTCCTAGGTATCTTATGGTTTTTGGTGCAATTGTAAGTGGGATGGATTCCTTGATTTCTCTTTCTGCTGGTTCATTATTGGTACACAGAAATGCAACAGATTTCTGTACGTTGATTTTGTATACTACGACTTTACTGAATTCATGTATCAGTGCTAGCAATTTTTTGGTGGAGTCTTTTGGGTTTTCTATATATAGTGTAATGTCATCTACAAATAGTGAAAGTTTGACTTCTTTCTTGCTAATTTGGATGCCTTTTATTTCTTACTGTTGTCTGATTACTGAAGCTAGGACTTCCAGTACTATGTTAAATAACAGTGGTGAGAGTGAACATCCCTGTCTTGTTCCTGACTGTGGAGGAAAAGCTCTGTTTTTCCCCGTTGAGGATGATATTTGCTGTGGGGTTTTCATATATGGCCTTTATTATGTTGAGGTTTGTTCCCTCTCTTCCATACTTTGTTGAGGATTTTATCATGAATGGATATTGCACTTTGTCAAATGCATTTTCTGCATCTATTGAAAGGATCATATGGTTCTTATCCTTTCTTTTATTAATGTGGTGTATCATATGGATTGATTTGTGAATATTGAATCACCCTCGCAGCCCAGGAATAAATCCTACTTGATTGTGGTGAATGATTCTTTTAATGTACTATTAGATTTGATTTCCTAGTGTTTTTTGTTTTTGTTTTTGTTTTTTAAAGATTTTATTTATTTATTTGAGAGAGAGAGAATGAGAGAGAGCACATGAGAGGGGGGAGGGTCAGAGGGAGAAGCAGACTCCCCACCGAGCAGGGAGCCCGATGCGGGACTCAATCCAGGGACTCCAGGATCATGACCTGAGCCGAAGGCAGTCGCCTAACCAACTGAGCCACCCAGGCGCCCGATTTCCTAGTGTTTTGCTGAGAATTTTTGCATCCATGTTCATCAGGGAGATTGGCCTGTAGCTCTCTTTTTTAGTGGAGTCTTTGGTTTTAGAATCATGGTAATGCCAGCCTCATAGAATGAATTTGGAAGCTTTCCTTCCTTTTCTATTTTTTGGAATAGTTTGAGAAGAATAAGTATTAACTCTTCTTTAAATGTTTGGTAGAATTCCCTTGTGAAGCTATCTGGCCCTGGACTTTTGTTTTATGGGAGATTTTTTATTACTGATTCAATTTCTTTGCTGGTTATCAGTCTGTTCAAGTTTTCTATTTCTTCCCATTTCAGTTTTGGTAGTTTATATGTTTCCTAGGCATTTATTCATTTCTTCCAGGTTGTCCAATTTGTTGGCATATAATTTTTCATAATATTCTCATAATTGTTTCTATTTATGTGATGTTATTTCTCCCCTCTCATTTGTGTTTTTCTTTATTTGGGTCCTTTCTCTCTCTTTTTTTTTAATGGATCAGTTATTTAATTACGTTCTTTGTAAGAAATTTAGAACACCAATTTGTGAGGGTAAACTCCATTTGTGAGAGAAAACACAGAACAGAGGTAGCCCTGAAGCTGAGGAACAGCTTTTATTTTTGGCAGAATTTGCGAGTCCACGGCTTTCTGATCAACCTTGCGCTGCTCTGTAATCTTGTATTTCTCTTTCTCGATGTCGAAGATCTCACCCTCCTGGTGTCTGGGCTTACACAGCTTCTTCTTGAAGTAAGCATCAGTGAGATGTTTGGGGATTTTCACACTGCTGATATCAATTTTGGTAGAAGTAGCAATGACGAATTTCTGGTGTGTTCTACGCAGAGTTACTCGATTGAGCGACAGAGGTCCAGTCACAAGTAGCAAGCCACTGCTCAGTTGCTTCGGGAAAACTACCCTCTTGCCTCTGTGGCACCTAGTGAGGATGATCAAAATGGTCCCGTGAGTGATACTAGCTCGCAGCTTTCTCATGTGCTGACTGAAAGGTTTTTTGCCATGGCTCAACTGCTTTCGAGGCACATCTTCAGTAGGATAATACCTAGGCATTTTGCGAAGTTTAACCACTCGGGTACCACCGTTCTTGTCACCACCAACTGGTTTTGTGACCGTAGCAAGAACTTTCTCCTTTTTCTTTTCAACCCTGGATTTAGCTGCCGAATACTTCCTCTTGTACATGGCCTTTCTGGAATACATAGCCGATCAGGAATATGTGCCAATTCCTCTGACAAGGACAGGGTTTCGGCTGCAGTGGGCTTCCCCTTCTTTGGCGTTTTAGCCTTGGGGTTACCCTTCTTAGCCTTGCCACCGGCATCAGCCTTCTTAGCTTCAGGTTTCTTCTCTTTAGTATCCGGCTTCTCAGCTTTTTCGCCCACCATCTTGCAAGATGGGAAAGAGTCTCTTTTCTTTTTAATAAGTCTACCTAGGGGCTTATCGATTATATTAATTTTTTCAAAGCACCAGCTCCTGGTTTCATTGATCTGTTCTTCTGTTTTTGTTTTTGTTTTTTTTAGTTTCTATATCATTTATTTCTGCTCTAATCTTTATTATTTCCCTTCTGCTGGCTTTAGGCTTCATTTGTTTTTTTGTTTTTTAAGATTTTACTTATTTATTTGACAGAGAGACACAGTGAGAGAGGGAACACAAGCAGGGGGAGTGGGAGAGGGAGAAGCAGGCTTCCCGCGGAGCAGGGAGCCCGATGTGGGGCTCGATCCCAGGACCCCGGGATCATGACCTGAGCCAAAGGCAGATGCTTAACAACTGAGCCACCCAGGCACCCCTTCGTTTGTTCTTTTTCCAGCTCCTTTATGTGTAAAATTAGGTTGTTTGAGATTTTTCTTGCTTCTTGAGGTAGGCCTGTATTGCTATATACTTCCCTCTTAGGACCGCTTTTGCTGCATCCCAAAGGTTTTAGACCATTGTGTTTTCGTTTTCATTTTATTTTTTAATTTCTTCTTTGATTTCCTGGTTGACCCATTCATTGTTTAGTAGCATGCTGTTTAACCTCCATGTATTTGTGGTTGTTCAAATTTTTTTCTTGGCAAGTTTCATAGCACTGTGGTCAGAAAATATGCATGGTATGATCTCAATCTTTTTGTACTTGTTGAGGCCTGATTTGTAACCTAGTATGTGATCTGTTCTGGAGAATGTCCCACGTGCACTTGAAAAGAATGTGTTTTCTGCTGCTTTAGGATGAAATGTTCTGAATATATCTGTTAAGTCCATCTGGTCCAGTGTCTCAGTCAAAGCCATTGTTTCCTTTTTGATCTTCTGCTTAGATGATCTGTCCATTGATGTAACTAGGTTGTTAAAGCCCCCTACTATTATTGTATTATCATCAATGAGTTTCTTTATATTTGTTATTAATTGTTTTCTATATTTGGGTGCTCCCATGTTGGGGGCATAAATATTTACAATTGTTATATTTTCTTGTTGGATAGACCCCTTTATTATGATAGTGCCCTTCATCTCATTACCGTCTTTGGTTTAAAATCTAGTTTGTCTGATATAAGCGTGGCTACTCCACCTTTCTTTTGACTTTCATTTGCATGATAAATGTTTCTCCATCCCCTCACTTTCAATCTGCAGGTGTCCTTAGGCCTAAAATGAGTCTCTGTAGGCAGCATATTGATGGGTCTTGTTTTTTAATCCATTATGACACCCTATGTCTTTTGATTGGAGCGTGTAGTCCATTTATATTCAGAGTAATTACAAAGAGATATGTATTTAGTGCCATTTTATTACTTGTTTTGACATTGTTTCTGGCAATTTTTTTCTGTTCCTTTCTAGTTTTTGTTACTTTTGGTATTTCTTTCCCACTCGAAGAGTCCCCTTTAATATTTCTTGCAGGGCTGGTTTAGTGGTCACAAACTCCTTTGGTTTTTGTTTTCCTGGGAAACTCTTTATCTCTTCTTCTATTCTGAATGATAGCTTTTTTGGATAGAGTATTCTTGGCTGCAGATTTTTCCCATCCAATACATTGAATATATCATGCCACTTTTTTCTGGCCTGCCAAGTTTCTGTGGAGAGATCTGCAGTTAGCCTTATGGGTCTTCCCTTGTAAGTTAGGGACTTAACTTCTTTTGTCTTGCTGCTTTTAGAATTTTTTTCTTTATCACTATTTTGCAAATTTAACTACAATATGTCTTGGTGTTGGCCTGCTTTTGTTGACTTTCATGGGAATCCTCTCTGCCTCCTGGATTTGGATGTCTGTTTCCTTTCCCAGATTAGGGAAGTTTTCAGCTATCATTTTCTCAGACAAACCTCTGCCTCTTTTTCTCTTCTTCTTCTTCTGGGACTCCTATGATATGAGTCTATTCTCGTGATCCATAATTCTTCTTTCTCTCTTTTGTTCAGCTTCATTATTTTCCATTATTCTGTCTTCTGTATCAGTTATTCGTTCCTCTGCTTCTTCCATCCTTGTGGTCATTATGTTCAGTCTGTTTTGAATCTCACTAACTGCATTTTTCATTTTTGCCTGATTGTTTTTTAACTCTTTTATCTCTGTGGTATCTCCTTAATGTCTTCCATGCTTTTCTAAAGCCCAGTAAGTATCCTTATGATTGTTGCATTAAATTCTCCATCAAGCATTATTACTTATATGTGTTTCAGTTAAATCTCTTTTCTTGTTCTTTCTTTTAGGATGAATTCCTTCATCTTGGCATTTTGTCTAAGTCTCTGTCTTCTTCTATGTGTTTGAAAAGCCAGTTGTGTTTCCTGCTCCTGGGAGTAATGGCTTTATGAAGAAGAGGTCAGATAGTGTCCGGGGCCTGGCACTTCAGGGAGTGTCCCTGGTGCATGCTGCATGCACTCTGCTGCTCTGTTTCGGCTGCTCTATCTCTCAGGCCAGTCATCTGCAGAGGCTCTCCTCGCCTGCAGTGGGCAGTGTTTGGACCTTGGCCAGAGTGTGGCAAGTTTTAACTAGGTGTGTTCTGGTCTGCTCATTAAATGAGACCTGATGGTACTTCCACTATAACTGAAGCCTTGCAGAACTCTCTGGTCAGGAGACATGGTGTGTACGGGGGTTTCTCCTGGTCTTCTGGGGAAGGGACTTGTGCTGGGCCGTAGGCACACCTGTCCAAGAAAAGCAATACCAGCAGAGTGCAGGTGGGCAAGACATGGTGTAAGCATATTCGGCAACAGTGTTGGCACTGTGCTGTTTACTGAAGTTGGTTTATGCTGAGGAGTGGTGGAGGGAAGTGGCGCCAGCCAGTTCCTTTGTCCCCAGAGAGGGATGTCCATGCTTGCTGCTCTCAGGGAAGCACTCCCAGACAGTGAATAATTTCCCCTCATGCATCCCAGGCATTTTTCAGATCACTGTGTTCATGTGGTCTGCCTCCAGGTTGCTTGCCTTCCTAGAGCAGCACAGTGCACTTTGGGCTATATCCCAGCCAAACCTGCTGACTTTTAAAACTCCAAACTTTAGGGACCTGGTGTGGTGGGGGTCTGCACTGGTCTTCTGGGGGAGAGTGTCACTGCACTTGGACGGAAGCTGGTTTGATCGAGAAGGGCAGCCGCCCCAAAGCACAGGGGGCTGGGATTTGGAGCAAAGCAGGCTAAACAGCCAGTGTCTGGGTTAGCTGCCCTCAGCAGGTATCTCTGCACCTATGCTCAGGGGCAGGAGAGGGAAATGGTGCCTGGGGACTCTCTTGTCCCTGGAGAGGCAGCTCTGTGAATGCCACCTTTCACGGATGCACTCCATAAAGAGTGAACAGTCTCTCCCTGTGCGCCTTAGGCAATCCTCAAATCACGGGTTGTTTGCCTGCCTTCTCCAGGAGTAGGTCAGTGGCCTCAGGGCTCTATCCCAGCCAAGCCCGCTGACCTTTTAAACTCTAATCTTTGAGCCCCACTGGTTGCGAAAACACAAAAATCAGTCCCTCTGTTTTCTCAGCCAATGGCTTTGGGGAAGTGTTCTTCTTGTGCCTATCCCTATGCGCTCCACTCTCTCTGGTCTTTCTCTGCAACTAGGGCTCCCTCCTCTCCACAGCACCTGTGATCTGTTTCTCCCCCAAACCACATCGCAGCACTTACCACCTTCTTTGATGTGGCCTCTTCTCTCCCTTTAGTTGTGCAGTTTCTTCTCGGGTCAATTTCTTGGGTAATCAGAATGATTTGATAGTTAGCTAGTTGTTTTCAAGGGATGACATAAGCCTAGGGTCCTTCTACGCTACCATCGTAGCTCCTCCTCAAAATAAATTTAATTACTTTTAACTAACATGTTTCATTCATTGCTTATGGTTTTCTTTTAATGTCAAATGAACAGCCTTTCCCAAATCTCCAATTATGTCTTTATTGTAAGATTTTTTTTCCCAAAAAAAAATTTTTTTTAAATCTTCTCAAGAAGCCTTTGAGGCAGGTTGGTTATATAGGCAATACTTCTCCAGAGTCAGGTGATGTTTTTGCTTTTCTTAATAAACTCTTTTTAGAACAGTTGCAATTCACAGAAAAATTGAACTAAATGTACAGAATTCCCATATATTCCCTGTTCCTACACACACAAAACTGTCCTGACTATGGACTCCCCCATCATAGTGGTACATTTATTACAATCAATGAACCTACATTGACATATCATCCAAACTCCATAATTTACAGTAGGGTTCACTCTTGCTGTTATACGTTCTATGGATTTTGACAAATGTATAATGAAATGTATTTGCAATATACAGAATAGTGTCACTGCCCTAAATATCTTCTATGCCTGTTCATCTCTCCCTCCCCCAACCTCTGGCAACCACTGAACTTAAGAATGCCATATAGTTGAAATCACATATGTGTAGCCTTTTCAGGTTGACTTCTTTCACTTAGTAATATGCTTTCACATTTCCACATGTTTTTTCATGGTTTGATAGCTCTTTTCAGCACAGAGTAATATTCCATTGTATGGATGTACCACAGTTTATCCATTACCTTTTGCAGGACATCTTGGTTGCTTCCAAGTTTGGGCAATTATGAATAAAGCTGCTATAAGCATCCATGTGTGGACATTTTTGTGTGTATATAAGTTCTCAATTCCTTTGGATAAATGCTAACAAGCACCATTGCTGAATCACATGGTAAGAGTGTGTTTAGTTTTGTAAGAAACTGCCAAACTATCTTCCAAAGTATACCATTTTTGCATTCCTACCAACAACAAAGGAGAATTCCTGTTGCTCCACAACATTGCCAGCATTTTGTGTTGTCAGTGTTCCAGATTTTGGCCATTCTAACAGATGTATAGTGGTATCTTATTGTTTTAATTTGCAATTTCCTAATGACATGTAACATCTTTTCATTTGCTAATGTGCCATCTGTGTGTCTTCTTTGGTGAGTTGTCCAATTGTAGTTTTACGTTTTTTAATCAGGTTGTTTGTTTTCTTATTGTTGAGTGTTCTTTGTATGTTTTGTATAAAAGTCTTGTGCTCGCTTCGGCAGCACATATACTAAAATTGTATAAAAGTCTCATGTGTGTTTTGCAAATATTTTCTCCTAGTCTGTGGTTTGTCTTCACATTCCCTGAGATTTTCTTTTGCAGAGCAAGAGTTTTTAATTTTAAAGAATTCTAGCTTGTCAGTTGTTTTTTCATGAATCATGTCTTTGTGTTGTATCTAAAAAGTCTTCACCATAACCAAGGTCACCTAGGTTTTTTCCTGTTATCTTCTAGAGGTTTTATTATTCTCTGTTTTACATTTAGGTTTTGAATCCAGTTTGGCTTAATTTTTGTGAATGGTATAAGGCCTGTGTGTAGATTTATCTTTCTGCATGTGGATGTCCAGTTGCTTCAGCACCCTTTGTTGAAAAGATTATCTTTGCTCCATAGTATTGCCTTGGCTCCTTTTTCAAAAATCAGTTGACTGTTTATGTGCATCTATTTCTCCTTACAGTTCTATTAGGTTTTGTCTCACATAGTTTGATACTCTATTTTTAGGTGTCTACACATTAAGATTTGTTGGCTTCTTGGAGAACTGACTCCTTTATCATTATGTAATGCCCTTTTTCATCCCTGATTACTTTCTTGGCTTTGAAGTCTTCTTTGAAATTAATATAGCTGTTCCTGCTTTCTTTTGATCAGTGTTAGCATGGCATGTTTTTCTCCCTACTTTTAACCTATATCCATATACTTTTAATCTATTTAAAATGGGTTTCTTGTAGTCAACATATAGTTGTTTTTTGACCTACTCTAGAGGGGTCTGGAGTTGGGTATTCCTTTCCCCTACAGGAAAGGCTAGAGTTGTGTATTTCCCATCACCTCAGTAGGTTAAGCTCTGATAAAACCCCAAGGGTTTAGGCTCTGGTATACAGGAAATGATAATAGTTTCTCCTTGGGGTAGGCCTTGTTAAGAAGGACAAAATGCTCTGGTGTATTTCAAAATGGCTTCTTTTATTCTCCCTCTGCCAGAAACACAGGGGAATTTTTCTGATCTTCACTGTGAGAACCTGGAAGAGCTCTTCGAGATAAATCTCACAAAAAGGTGGGGACCTCCCTGTGACTGGGTCCCCCCTTAGGTTTTTAACTCTCAGACTTGTCCACACTCAGCCTTCAGCAATTTGTCAATAGCAATTTAGGTTTTCCTATGCTGACACTGATTCCCTAGGATGTTTCTGCTCATCGGTTTCTGCTGCAGTAAGTTGTGATTCTCTCTGTTCATCTGTCTGTCCAGTTTGGGATGCAGTAGTTTGCCCTGTGACCTCATTTCTCTGATGGATCTAAGAAAAATTAGTGGTATTTCAGTTTGTTCAGCTTTTTACTTGTTAAGATGGAGTGGCAACTTCTAAGCTGCTTCTGGTTGCACCAGAAACCAAAAGTCTCAACCAAAGTTTTTACATACTTGAGTGACTGTTAAAAGAGTGAAAAGTTAGAGAAAGATTTTATTATTTATTATTATTATTTATTATTTATTTTTATTTTTTCTATTATTTATTTTTTAATATTTTATTTATTTGAGGGAGAGAGAGTGCACACATGAGTGGGAAGAGGGGCAGAAGGAAAAGGAGACTCCCTGCAGAGCAGGGAGCCTGACATGGGTCTCGATCCTAGGACCCCGGGATCATGATCTGAGTCGAAGGCAGACACTTAACTGACTGAGCCACCTGGGTGCCCCTATTTTATTATTATTTTTCTATTATGTGTAACATATTATGAGATCTTCAAGTACAGGGACTTATATTCCTAGCACTTTGCATACTCTGTGGTAGTAGGTTGTGGCAATGATTGACTTTAACAATTATTCAGTGAATCTGTTTTCCTTTTCCTCCTGTGCACATGGCAAGATTACTATTCAGACTCTCTTGCAGTCAAGTGTTGTGAAATAATCAACTTCTAATCATCTGAATGTGGATAGAAGTGATGAAGATATAGGCCTGGCTCATAAAAGCCTTCCATGCAACAGCCTTACTCTTCCCCCCATTACCAAGCTAGATAAATAGAATGCAACAGAGGACTCCCAAGGTCCACAGAGATGCCAAGGACAAAAAAATAGCAGACCAAGTCTGTGAATCATTGCCTAGAGAAACACAAAGTGCTGATTAGTAGCATCCATTAGAATTTTGCATGATTGAGAAATAAACTACTCTTTATATCACTAAGATTTGGGGGTTTATCTGTTATAGCAGGGAGTGTTAAGTAACACAAAAGTAAAAAAAATAATTGACATGAGGTGAACTTAATCTGTTCAATTTTGTTACTTCAGGAACATTAAAATTATAACTTGATTTACTCATGAAATTATCATTGTATAATTAAATTTTAAAATATACTTACCTAGACAATCACTGACCTAACTCACTGAATACCTTTACATGTTACACCTTGTTCCTTTTATAACAAAAGTATGGCAAGATGAGGAAGCTCAGACACAGAAAGCTTAGTGAACTACCTATGGTCACAGCCAATCAACCCAACGCTTAGGACTTCAAGTCTCCATTTCTTCCCTTTTGAGAAGGAAAAAACAAAAGAAAAAATCACTAATTACTATAATAATAATAATAACCAATCTGCGTTGAGAGTACTACTATTAAGCTGCACAAAATACTTCTGACTAGCTTTAGCTTCCTAAAGAGTTATAGCACATAAAGATTTTTAATGTAGCCTCAGAGTTAACTGTAAACAAGTATCTGTCCAAGTCATGTAGGTGTTTTCCCACTTGAAAGCTGGGCACAGAATAGTTCATAAGAAGTCCAATTGGTAGGAAATCAATGACAATGGTTGCTTCAAATTATTTAAATATAGTAGTTTGGTATTCTGAATTTACTCAAAACTCAAAGACGTTTTTTGAATGCCTACTATGTGGCATACACCATGCTAGGCACTAAGGCATGCCTACATGGAAGGACCTCAGTTTCCTTGGAATCACAGAGATAAATGACTAACATATGATTAAGTGAGATATGTACAAGTGCTGTGGGATGTGGAAAAAATCATTTAGAACTATATGAGAAAATCAGTCAAGGCTTAAGAGAAGAGTTATCAGCTATAGATGACTTATTCCTGGTTACTTCCTATTAGAGAAGTAGTATGATTCTCATCATACTACTAGTTAGAGGCTAGGAGAACTAGGCAGAGTTCAACTTCTACCTAATCACAAAACAATGTGCTGTTTTCCCTGACATAAGCCCAACTTTCTGTTTGTAATTCTCACTGAAATAAAAGGATACTACCTCAAGTGGATTAGCCTAATTTAAGACCTATCTGAGGACAGAAACAGTCTTACAAACCTCTACTAGATCAAAATAAACTGGAGGACAGTCAAGTATACCAACAGGACTGAATAAAAAGGCCCAAATAAAGCTTCTCATTTATGGTTATATGACAGAAGTAGCATTACAAATCAATGGCAAAGTGTTTGCAAATACCAATAATTGGTACTCGAGCAATTACTATCCATATGGAAAAAACTTAAATTAGACTCCTACCTCAGACCTAGGATGAAGTTCAAGTTTTATAGGGCCTGAAACTTATAATTTGGGGATGCCTATTTAAGAAAAAAATAGCAAAATATTTTACTTTTGCAAATTTTATAAAAACATACAACCCATATTGAACACATTACTTGGGCTTCTTCCAGGCACATAGAAAGGGCTTGTGCAAGTAACAGTCCCTGAAGCTTAAGCTTCATTCATCTCATGGTGAATCTACATCTGCTTACACAAAAATAAATTCTAGGGGGCACCCGGGGGGCACAGTCAGTTAAGCATCCGACTCTTGGTTTCAGCTCAGGCCCTGATCTCAGGGTCATGAGATTGAGCCCCACCTCAGGCTCCACACTCAGGGCAGAGGCTTCTTAAGTTTCTCTCTCCTTCTCCCTCTGCCTCTACCTCTCCCTCTCTCTCAAATAAATAAATAAATAAATCTTTTTTAATTTATAAAAATTGTATAGGAGAAAAATTGTTATTCCTCAGAGAGGAAAGGTTTTGTAAAATAAGATGAAAATACATAAAGAGGACAAACTGTTCAAAAAAGCTTAATAAGTTTTATACATCAAAATTAGGTTTATCAGGGGCGCCTGGGTGGCTCAGTTGGTTAAGTGACTGCCTTCGGCTCAGGTCATGATCCTGGAGTCCCTGGATCGAGTCCCGCATCGGGCTCCCTGCTCGGCAGGGAGTCTGCTTCTCCCTCTGACCCTCCTCCCTCTCATGCTCTCTGTCTCTCATTCTCTCTCTCTCAAATAAATAAATAAAATCTTAAAAAAAAAAAAACTTAAAAAAAAAATTAGGTTTATCAAAGAATGTGGTAAAGTAAAATATAAGCCACAGGCTGGATGAAGAATATTGCAATGTATATTAGTTAACAAATGAGTATAACACAGATTTTATAACAAACTACATCTTAATGAGTTAAAAACAAGAGAAAAATGGGCAGTCCATAAAAGAGGAAACCCATAAGTCTAATAATCACAAGAAAACACACTCCACTAATATTTAGAGAACCACAATTTAAAACAACAATGACCTGCTATTTCATACCCATCAGACTGACAACATTTTCGATTTCTAATGTCAATGACATGGAATGACTGGAACGACTACACTGCTAGTGAAAACTCCACAATGGAGAGAAATTTAGCAATATCCAGCAGAGTTGAAGATGCACGTACTCTAGCAATTCCACTTGTAAGTATAGAGAAACTCTTGCACATGTGCACAAGGAGACATTTTTTTTTTAAGATTTTATTTATTTATTTGAGAGAGAGAGAATAAGAGACAGAGAGCACGAGAGGGAAGAGGGCAGAGGGAGAAGCAGACCCCCCGCTGAGCAGGGAGCCCGATGCGGGACTCGATCCAGGGACTCCAGGATCATGACCTGAGCCGAAGGCAGTCGCTTAACCAACTGAGCCACCCAGGCGCCCAAGAGACATGTTTAACAGTATATTGAAGTATGATTTGTAGTAATAAAACAGTAGAAACAACTGAAATATCAATAGGAAAAATGGTTAAACTGTGGTATATTCATATAATGAAACATATAGTAGTGAAAATGAATCAATTAGGACTATGACTTTGAAATAGTTTACCTAGAGTTGGAAATACAGTTTATACCATGCATGACTCGGTGCACATATATATGCACTGAGAATTCTCACAAAACCATACTCAAACTGAGTACATGTAATGCATTCTCTTATCTCTGTTCTGTTTCTTCTTTTTCTTCTAAATTAGTTCAGGACCTACAAAATTGATACTGTGAGCTACAAATGGTTTGTAACAGTCTGAAAAAACACTGAACAAAGTCACATATTAACAATAAATCTGAAAAATAGAACATTGAGAAAAAATAAGTAGCAAAGTATAACATATCACATATATAGTATATGTTTGCTATATATTCAATTATATATATATACACACACGTATACATACACATATGGCATTCCTAGAAATGCAATATATTGTGATAGCTACATATATATTTAGAAATAGCATTAGATACTTTCATAACAAAAATACCAAATTCAAGATAATTTAAACAGGGGGAAGGGAATACAGAGTACTTCAATGTATCTGTCAATGTTTCATTTCTTCTAAAATAAGTCAAAATATTAATATTTGATTAGTAGGTAGATAGGTATTTTTGTGTTTTTATATATATACAAAATACTTGATGAAAAATCAATTAGACCAATATTTCTCAACTTTATATCACACCTTCAAAGAATCATAAATCCCCCTTTTTCCAAGAAGTCATTTATATATTTTATAGACATTTGATTATCTTATTCATTTACGGTAAGTTTTAGAGAAACAAAAGTTTTAGTCACATCTTAGGGGCTATTTTAAGGATCTCCTATTTTGCCAGGATAATTAATAGTGACTAGGTGTAATGGGCTGAATGGTGGCCCTGCAAAATGATATGACCATATTCTAATCCTCAGAACCTATGAATATCACCTTATATGGCAAAAGATTAAAAATTACCTTACATGGCAAAATATGTGATTAAGAATTTTGAGAAGAGTTTCTCCTGGATTTTCCAAATAGGACTTAAATCCAATAATGTGTCCTTATAAGAGTGAACAAACCCAAAACAAAAATTAAACAAAAAGTTAAAAATTGAACTACCATATAATCCAGCAATTCCACTTTGGGGTACTTATCCATAGAAAATTAAAACACCAATTTGAAGGGATATATGCACCCCTATGTTCACTGCAGCATTATTTTACAATAGCCAAGATATGGAAGCAACCCAAGTGTCCATTAATAGGTGAATGGATAAAGAAGATATGGTATATACAATGGATATTACTCAGTCATAAAAAGAATGAAATCCTGCCATTTGCAACAACGTGGATGAACCTAAATCATGTTTGGATAAGTGACATAAGTCAGACAAAGACAAATACCATATGATTTCACTTATATGTGGAACCTCAAAAACAAAATAAATGAACAAACAAACAGATTCATAAATACAGGAAACAAACTGTTGGCTACTGCGGGGAAGAGTGAAATAGGTGAAGAGGATTAAGGGGATTAAGAGGTACAAACTTCCAATTATAAAATAAGTCATGGGGATGTAATGTACAGCATAGGGAATATAGTCAATAATATTATATTAAGTTTGTATGGTGACAGGTGGCAACCAGACTTATCATGGGGATCATCTCCTAATGTATAAAAATACTGAATCACCATGATGTATATCTGAAACTAATAGGATATTGTATGTCACTTATAAAAAATTTAGAATTCAATTTTTAAAAAGGCTAGTGGAAAAAAATTAGTAAAAAAATAAAATAAAATGCAGTGTTGACTACATGTAGACACTAATAATACCTAAAAGTTGCATAGTTTTCACTAGTTTACAAAGTCTTTGTCTGCATTACCTATGCAGATACCTGGTTGAATTGAATTTTCTATAATTGGCTATTAATAATCAAATGAGATCAACTGACTAAAAATTGAAATTTGTAATGGGTCCACATTACCTATTCATGCATTGTAAGCATTAAAGTCTTTAAAAATAGTTGTTAGGCTTTGATAATTCCAGAGACCTTGATTTCTTGAGCCCTTCGTGGAAACTTGGATGAAACTGGTGACAAACTTGGATGAAATTCTGCACATTTATAATTAAAATTCTGAAACTTTGAAAATGAAGTTTATTTTTTTTAAAAAATGAGACAAAGGAAAATAACACAGAAAAGGAGGCAATGTGACCATGGAGGCAAAGACTAGAGTGATGGAGCTATGTATCAAGGAATGCCAAGAGCCACCAGAAGCTGGAAGAGGCAGAAATGGATCATTCCCCTACAGACCCTAGAGGACGTGCAACCTTGCTGACACCTTGATTTCAGACTTCTGGCCTCCAGAACTACAAGAGAATAAATTTTGTTGTTTTTAACCTGCCCATTTGTAGCAATTTGTTACAGCAGCCACAGTAAACTAATACACTAAGTCATATTGGCAGGGGAGATGTTCTTTGTATAACATGAAGATTAACCCTGAGCTAGCAGAAGAATAGGAATTAAGATTCTTATCTTGAATGGCCAAGAGACTTAAGAGAAAAACCCAATGGGGACTCTTTTACAAGGAAAGTCTGGACATTTCAATTATTTACCTGGGGTAGACCCAATATTTTAGGAAGAAAACTGAGGCAAAAGAGATTTGTTGGGGTGATTTTATAGGAAATCTATATCCAGAAACCTGGTTAGGAACACTAGTCCTAAAAACACTTTTCTTTCCTAACCCCGCAACACCAGATATATCCTTAAAATCTTTTTCTGCACAAATATCCTCGTTGGTTGCAGGGGTTTAAAATATGTGCACATATCCTTTAATATCCTTCCTCTTTTAAAAAGTGGAAACTAATTGCCCTCCCTTTGAATATGAGTTGTATTTAGTGACTCATTTTTGAGAGCTATAAGGAGACCGAAGTGACAATGTGATTTCTGAAATAAGAACATAAGAAGCATTGTGGCTTCTTCCTTGCTCTTTCACTGGGATTACTTGCTCTGGAAGAAGCCTGCTGCCATGACATGAGAACAGTCAAGCTGCACTAGGGAAAAGTCCACATGGCAAGAAACTGAGGCCTCCTGCCAACAGCAAAGAGGGAACTGGGGTTTTCTGTCAGTAGTCAGCCTTAAAATGAGTGCAGCCCTGGCTTCTTAACTGCAACCTCATGAGAGACCCTGAGCCAGAACCACCCAGATGAGCTGCTCCTGAATTCCTAAACCACAACAGAAATTGTGAGAGAATAAATATTTATTTTAATCTGCTAGATTTGGGCAATTTCTTAAACAGTAACTAATAACACTGATGCACCTTACAAATGAAGTGCCATCTTTGTTAAGGATGCCATAGTATAATGAATGTCCCAATTATCCTTTGATTTACTAGAAGTTAATAAATAATAATGTAATAAATGATTCATAGCATCACTTACTGTCACATAGTGGGATTAATAATATTATTTGTTGAGTATTTAATAAGTACTGTGAATTTTAACAGTGAGAAAACTTAGACAGCCTTTAAGAACCATGCCTAATAGCACATAGCTATTAAGAGGAGTAGCCAGTATTTGAATCCATGTCTCTTTGAATATATATCCCATACTCTTAACTATTCTACTTTTACTCTACAAGACCTTCAAATTTTTAAAAATTTCTGTCTCCTTTTACTGCTTTCATTTCTAGACTATCCCACATTCCTTCAATCTTTGCTCTTTGGGTCTTCTTAATATCCTAATCTACTTCCTCTGAATGTACTTAAGTTTGACAATGTTCCATTTAACACTTAGTCCCAGAATTGAAAATAATAATGTGATATGATCACTACAAAGTACCATAGAGTATTACTTTTTATTATGCACTTTCATAAGTGAAACCTGAGTTCATTAGCCACATCACACCCTTAACTTGTATTAACACCATGATCAACTAAAACTCACATGTCTTCCACATGAACTGTGGCCATACAAAGACTTCCTTCTTTATCTACATGCAGGCCCTTAATTTGATAAAGGTACTGCTAAGAAAATGAAGTCAAGCCACAAACTGAAATATTTAAAATATATATATCCAACAAAGGACCTTCATTTGGAATATATTGAGAACTCACACCCCCCAATCTCAATAATAATAATAATAATAATAAAACACAATTTAAAAATGGGTAAAGGATTTGAAATTGCACTTCACCAAAGAAGATGTATGTATGGAAAATGAGTACATAAAAAAGATGCTCAACATTATTTGTCATTAGTAAAATGTAATATAAAACCACAATAAAATACACACTAAAATGGCTAAAATTTAAAAGACTGACCATACCAAGTGTTGGTGAGGATGTAGAGCAACTGGAACTTTCATATACTGTTGGTAGGAATGTAAAATGATACAATAGTTGGCTGTCGTGGGAAAGGCCATTGTTTTTCATTGTTGGAAACCAGTTTAGCAGTTTCCTACAAAGTTAAACATACACCTACCATACAAACCAGCCATTCTACTCCAAGGTATTTACCATAGAGAAATGAAAGAATAAGTCTGCAAAAAAATTTGAAAAACTTTCAAACAGGATCATTTGTAATAGCTTAAAAGGTAGAAAAAATCCAAAGATTCAAAAGATGAATGGATAAATAAGATGTGATATAGACATGCAATGGGAATACTATTCAGGAAGAAATGAGGAACTATTGATATATGAAACAACATGGAAGAAAATAAAAATGGTTATGCTGAGTGAAAGGAACCAAATAAAAAGCAATAAAATGTTATTCCACTAATATACAATTCTAGAAATGTTTAGTAAAAGAAAGTAGATCAGTGAGTGCAGGCAAACAGGGTTTCAGAGTTGCATTGGATTACAAAGGGCCATGTGGAAACTTTTGAGGGTGATGGAAATGCTTCTATTCTTAATTATGGTGATGAATTCACAGATTTATACATATTTCAAAATTCATTTAATTATTAATTTAAAATATATTCAGTTCATTGTGTATCAACTTATCTAAATCATCCATTTTTAAAATAGAAATGAGTCCACAATGCCATAGAACATTATAAGAGCCAAAAAGTGGAAATAATCCAAATGTCCATCAAGTGATGGATGGATAAATAAAATGTGGTATATCATACAATGGAATACTATTTAGCAATAAAAGGGATAAAATATTGGTACATGCAACATGCATGCCCAGAGCTCAGTGCAACTCAGAAAAGACCTGAGTGGACCCTAAAAGCTTCTATCTCTTGCTGATCTTTAGGGTCCATGTGAACAGGAGTAAAAGCTGAATCAGAATTATAGGTGGCCTCTCCAAGCATTGAAGGATTGCCTCTGCTCAATGCTAATCTACAAAAATAAGGAGAGTATTTTTTCCCCCCTTTTAAGCTCCAAGCATTTAAAGAAATCTCTATCAGGTCTCGGCTGACCACTGAAATAATATAACAGAGACTTAGGTAATCACACATGAATAAGAAATACAGTCTTTGCAAAAATAGTATGGGAAAGTCACTAGAAATGTGAATGACTACGGCCCTCAACAAGCAACAACAGCAAACTCTGAGGAGGGGGAAGTGTCTGATTTCCAGAGTTATAATATTCAAAATGTCCAGTTTTTTGTTTAAATTCAGTTAGCCAACATATAGTACATCATTAGTTTCCAAAATGTCCAGTTTTTGACAAAAAAATCACAAGGGATACAAAGAAACAGTGAAATGTGGCCCATTCACAGGACAAAAGTGACAGAAAACATCCCTAAAGAAGCCTAGACATTGGACATATTAGCCAAAGACTTTATTTTTTGGGGGGAAGGGGAGTAAAGACTTTAAATTAACTGTCTTAAATATACTCAAAGACCTAAAGATGGTGGAGTTAGAGGACCTTAAGCTTGCCTCCCCCCATGGATAACACATCAGTGTAAATAACCCAGAAAAAGATCTAAAGACTGGCAGAATGAACTCCACAACTAAAGGTAGAGAAGAAACCATCGAAGAAGATAGGAAGGGCGAAGATACTGTTTGGGACTGAAATGGACCAGGGCCATCCACACTGGGGAGGGAGCCAGTGGCATGGAGAAGAGCAGAAAAAAAGACTTTCACAACAGGGAGCCCAGAAATGGGAAGGACAAATCCCCATAATATTTGCCCTTGAAAGTGAGACGGACTGAATCTCGTGAGTTCTTATCAACCAGTAGGACTTAAAGCCTGGAATTTTAAAAATCTGCAGCTTAGCTCTGGGAAAACCTGGAGGGCATTAGGAAGAGGAGTTCTGCCCTTAAAGAGACAACAGACAAATAACTATTACACATACAGCATGGAAGAAGTCATTTGAAAAACACTGGGGGCAGACGGGAGGGAGAGTGATTTGCTCATCTTAGAGTGTGGCCAGAGAGACAGGGATCATGAGGAGACCCCTCCAGGAACAAAGGAATTGGCATGTGCCATTTCCTTCTCCTGCCCCCCTCAGCATAAACAACAGCCACCTGTGGGAACTAACTTGCTTACACCAAGCCCTATCCTCCCCTCCCCTGCCTGCTCACTTCCATGGATCTGCCCTTCCCAGTCATACTAACCTCAGTCTCATTGCTGCAGGCCCCCTCCCCCAGAAGACTGGTGCAAACCCTGCCAAACCACATCCCCCCACCCACATGTTTTGCAGGACCTCAGTTCCAACTGTGGTGGGGGCAGGTCTCATTGTACAAGCAGACCACTACACACCTTGTTAAAACATGCCCCACCCCTGCTAGGGACCAATCACTGCCCACAATATGCAAAGTGAGCCTCTGCAAACAAACGGACTGAAAGAAAAGGAGGCCAAGACTCAGTAGCAGAGCACAGGCAACATGCATAGGAGACACTCATGGAAACATCGGATCCTGGGGAACAGGGGACACTACACTCAGGACACCACAGGTTCTTTTCTTCATAAGGCTATTATTGTTAAGAGCAAGAGAAGTAGCTCACTTTCCTAACACAGAGAAACAGATACAGAGAGTTAGGCAAAATGAGGAGACAGAAAAATATGTCCCACATGAAAGAACAGGACCAAACCACAGCAAGTAACCTAAGCAAAATGGATTTTAAGTAATATGCCTGACAGAGAATTTTAAGTAATGATCATAAAGGGGCACCTCGGTGGCTCAGTCAGTTAGGTGTCCGACTGTTGGTTTCAGCTCAGGTTATGATCTCATGAGTTGTGAGATCAAGCCCCACATCAGGCTCCATGCTCAGCAGGGAGTCTGCTTGAAGATTCTCTCCCTCAGCCTCTCCCCCAATTCATATGCTCATGCTCTCCCTCTCTCAAATAAACAAATCTTTAAAAAAAAAGAATGTATTAAAGTAATGATCATAGAGATACTCATGGGATGTGAGAAGAGTAGAGGACATCAGTGAGAACCTTAACACAGAGATAAAAAAAAGAACCATTAGAGATCAAGAACACAATAATTGAAACTAAAAATACACTTTATGGAATATATAGGCTAGATGAAGCAGAGGAACAAATTAAGGAGCAGGAAGACAGAGTAATGAAAAATAACCATGCTGAGCAAAGAAGAGGAAAAAAATTACGCAAATTGAGAATAATCTTAGGGAATCAGTGACTCCATCAAGCATTATAACATTTGCATTATAGGGACCTCAGAAGAAGAAGGGACATAAAGGGGACAGAAAATTTATTTGATGAAAAAATAGCTCAAAACTTCCTTAATCTGGGGAAGGAAACAGATATCCAGATCCAGGAGGCCCAGGGATCCCCCCAAAAATTCAACCCAAGGAGGTCCAGGCCAAGACACATAGTTAGTAAAATGGCAAAAAGTAGTGATAAAGAAAAACATGTTAAAAGCAGGAAGAGAAAAGAAAGACAGTTACATACAAGGGAAACCCCATAAGGCTATCAACAAATTTTTCAGGAGAAACTTTACAGGCCAGAACGGAGTGGCATGATATATTCAAAGTGCTAGAAGGGAAAAATCTGCAACCAAGAATCCTCTAACCAGAAAGGCTATTATTCAGAATAGAAAGAAAGATAAAGAGTTTCTCAGACAAAAAGTAAAGTAGTTCAAGGCCACTAAACCAGACTTACAAGAAATATTAAAGGGGACTCTTGAGTGCAAAGGAAAGACCATAAGTGAAAGTATGAAAAGTAAAAAGCACAAAGGCATAAAAATTAGTATTTCTATAAAAATCGGTCAAGGGATTCATAAAATAAAAGGATGTATAACATGACACCATATACCTAAAACATGGGGGGCAGAATAGTAAAGAATGAGTTCAAACTTAAGTGACCATCAACTTAATATAGACAGCTATATGCAAAAGATGTTATATATAAACCTTACAGTAACCACAAATCAAAAACCGGTAACAGATATGCAAAGGATAAAGAAAAAGAATCCAAGTGTATCACTAAAGAAAGTCAACAAATCATGAAAAGAGCAAGAGAAGAAAGGATCAGAGAAAAATCTATAAAAACAACCACAAAACAAGTTTAAAAATGGCAATAAATACATATCTATCAATATTTATTTTGAATGTAAGTGGACAAAACACTCTAATCAAAAGACATAGGATGTCAGAATGGATTAAAAAAACAAGACCCCTCTATATGCTGCCTACAAGATACTCATTTCATGCCAAAAGACACCTGCAGAATGAAAGTGAGGAGATGGAGCAATATTTATCATGTAAATGGTTGTCAAAAGAAAGCTGGGGTAGCAATACTTACATTGGACAAAATAGACTTTAAAACAAAGACAAGAGACAAAGAAGGACATTATATAATAATAATAAAGGGGACAATTCAACAAGAAGATCTAACAATTATAAATATTTATTCACCCAACATGGAAGCACACACACGTACAAAACAGTTAATAACAAACATAAAGGAACTAATTGATAGTAATACAATAACAGCAGGGGACTTTAACACTGAATTTACATGGATGGACAGATCATTCAAACATAAAATAAACAAGGAAACAGTGGCTTTGAATGATACACTGGATCAGATGGGTTTAACAGATATATTCAGAATATCCCATCCTAAAACAGCAGAATACACATTCTTCTCAAGTGCACATGGAACATTCTCCAGAACAGATTACATATTAGGCCACAAAACAAGCCTCAACAAATTCAAAAAACTCGAAGTCATACCATGCAACTTTTCTGACTACAACACTATGAAATTAGAAATCAACCACAAGAAAAAATCTGAAAAGAGCACAAATACATGGAAGTTGAATAACATGCCACTAAACAATGAATGGGCCAACCAGGAAATCAAAGAAGAAATCAAAAATTACATGGAAACAAATGAAAATGAGAACACAATGGTCTAAAATCTTTGAGATGCAGCAAAAGTGGTTCTAAAAGGGAAGCTTATGGCAATAGAGGCCTACCTCAGGAAACAAGAAAAGTCTCAAGTAAACAACCTAAACTTACACCTAAAGGAGCTAGAAACAGAAGAACAAATAAAACCTTAAGCCAGTAAAAGGAAGGAAGGAAATAATAAAGATTAGAGCAGAAATAAATAATATAGAAACTAAAAAAATAATAATAGAACAGATCAGTGAAAACAATAGCTGATTCTTTGGAAATCAACAAAATAGATAAGCCTCTAGCCAGACCCATAAAGAGAAGGAGAGAGAGAACCCAAATACACAAAATCACTGATGAAAGAGGAGAAATAACAACCAACAATACAGAAATACAAACAATTGTAACAGAATATGATGAGAACTTAATGCCAACAAATTGAACAACCTAGAAGAAATGGATAAACTCCTAGAAACACATAACCTACCAAAACTAAAGCAGGAAGAAATAGAAAATTTGAATAGACCAATTACCAGCAATGATATTGAGTCAGTAATCAAAAATCTCCCCCAAAACAAAAGTCCAGGACCAGACAGTTTCACAGGCAAATTCTACAAAACATTTAAAGCAGAGTTAATACCTATTTTTTTTTGAACTATTCCAAAAAAATAGAAAAGAAAACTTCCAAATTCATGCTATTGGGCCACAGTGATACCAAAGCAGATAAAGACACCACAAAAAAACAGAGAACTACAAGCCAATATCTCTCATGAATATAGATGAAAATATCCTCAACAAAATAGTAGCAAACTGAATCCAACAATACAGTAAAAAATCATACACCATAATCAAGTGGAATTTATTCCTGGGATGCAAAGGTGTTTCAATATTCACAAAACAATCAATGTCACATCAATATGTCACATCAATAAGAGAAAGGATAAAACCCATACGATCATTTCAATAGATGCAGAAAAAGCATTCAACAAAGTATATTATCCACTCATGATAAAAACTCTCTGCAAAGTAGGCCTAGAGGGAGGATATCTCAACATAATAAGGGCCTTATATGAAAAACCCACAGCCAACATCATATTCAATGGGTAAACACTGAGAGCTTTTCCCCTAAGATCAGGAACAAGACAGGGATGTCCACTCTTCACCACTTTTATTCAACATAGTACTGGAAGTCCTAGCTACAGCAACTAGACAACATAAAGAAATAAAAGGCATCCAAATCAGTAAGGACGAAGTAAATCTATCACTATTTGCAGATGACATGATACTATATTTAGAAAACCCTAAAGATTCCACCAAAAAAACTCCTAGAAATCATAAATGAATTCAGTAAAATTGCAGGATACAAAATCAATCTGTAGAAATCTGTTGCATTCTATATACTAAACAAAACAGCAGAAAGAGAAGTTAAGAAAACAATCCCATCTACAATTGCACCAAAAATGGTAAAATTTCTAAGAATAAACCTAACTAGAGAGATGAAAGACCTGTAAACTATAAAACAGTGATGAAAGAAATTGAAGATGACACAAAGACATGTAAAGACATTCCATGCTCATGGGTTAGAAGAACAAATATTATTAAGATGTCTATACTACTCAAAGCAATCTATACATTTAATGCGATCCCTATCAAAATACACATTTTTCACAGAACTAGAACAAACAACCCTAAAATTTGTATGGAACCATAAAAGACCCCAAATAGCCAAAGCAATCTTGAAAAAGAAAAACGAAACTGGAGACATCACAATTCCAGACTTCAAGTTATATTACAAAGTGGTAGTAATTAAAACAGTATGCTGCTGGCATGAAAATAGATCAATAGAACAGAATAGAAAACCCAGAAATAAACCCACAACTATATGGTCAATTAGTCTTCGAGCAGTACAGGTTTCCCTTCCTAACCAAAAATAAGAGTGTTCTCATGAAACATTTTGTAAGCCAAAATGGTGTAAAGTGAAGAAGCAAATGCCATTAATTTATGTGGAAAAAATCTTTGAGAGTTCTCAGACGCCAAAAATAGCCTCTCTTCAGCTTCTCTGAAATCTTAGGGCACATCTTGCTAACAGATGCACAAAATAAATTGAGATAAAGCACACAGGCTCACCGACATGGGTCAAAGCTGTGGTGGCCCGATGCTGAGATGCTGAGTGTAGTTCCCAGGGTTAGGAGCTTGACAGTGTTGCTTTCACTGCTCGGGTGCACGCTGCTCTGTAACAGCTTGTTGCAAAACAAACTCTGAATGCTATTTTAGCTTTTCATCCTTTTTTGTAAAAGTGAAAATCCTCTTCGGATTTCTTTCAGTTACCAAAAAAAAAAAAAAAAAAAAAAAATAGTGTACTAACAAGGTCTCTTGTAAAAACGAAGTGGTGTAAGGTGAACTTTCAAAAAGTGGGGAATACTTATATTGGATTTATATTTGGATTTTTTTACTCAGAACATAAAACAAATATCCTTGAGTCTATACTGAGTTTAATAAATTGAATAAATGAATAAATGAGGGAGAAGAGACAAATCTCCTTTGCAGAAGAATTCCAAATAATTTATGCATATACACCACCATCAAGGAGTAGGAGCATAACTCCTCACTTGCTAAGTGTGAGCTGCACACAATGAATTCTTCCAAAGTGCATGGTACAAAAAGGTGGAAACCTTTTTGTCAGGAAACACCTGAGAGACACTACCATCCAGTTAAGGTCAACACCAAAAGTGATAGGTCATATTGATAGTCTATATCCTTGATATGATTGATAATAATGGCACTTTATCTCTGTGGTCTTTCTCCTACAAACCCAGAAAAATCTAATCATGAGAAAAACATCAGGCAAATCTCAAATGAGGGACAGTCTACAAAATACCTGACAGGACTTCTCAAAACTGTCAAGGTCATCGAAAATAAGAAAAGAGAAGTCTGAGAAACTGTCACAACCAAGAGGAGTATAAGGAGATAAGACAACCAACTGTAATGTGGGACCCAGGATGGGGTCATTAGAACATTAGGTAAAGAGTAAAGAAATCTGAAAACGTATGGGTTCATTGATGGTAACAAATGTACCATATTAATGTATAATGTAAATAATAAGGGGGACTGGGTGTGGGATATCTGTCTTCAGCATTTTCCTATAAACCTAAAACTGTTCTAAAAATAAAATATATTGTTATTCGGGCGCTTGGGTGGCTCAGTTGCTTAAGCGACGGCCTTCAGCTCAGGTCATGATCCCGGGGTCCTGGGATCGAGTCCCACATCAGGCTTCCCTTGCTCTGTGAGGAGCCTGCTTCTCCCTCTCCCTCTGCCTGCCACTCTCCCTGCTTGTACTCACTCTCTGTCAAGTAAATAAATAAAATCTTAAAAATAAATAAATAAATAAAATATATTGTTATTAAAGAACTATTTAATGCAGATGGAAAGCACACTGGACTTACAGATCTGAGTCCCAAACCTGACTCCACCCATGATTCGCTTTAAATCTTAAACATTGGCTTACTCACCTTATATTTCACAGACTGAGAAACCTGAAGTCTCTTTAACGTCTAAAGGTCTATGAATCCATGGTTCTATTCCTTCATTAATCCAGCTATATCTGAAAAGAACACATGGAAAAATGAAAAAGTATTCAAATTAATTTTTAATGCTTAACAAAACTTCAAGTTCACTAAAATGAGAATAATTTTTAAATTTCAATAATTTTAACATTTCATTATAACAATTCAAATGTTATCACACAGAACTTAGGAGGCTGCAGAAAGTGCAGGCAAAACTCAGTAACTGAAGGTAGTTAAAATTTCTTATAAATTACCTCTGACACAGAACTGACTTTATTTAAGCTTATATCATTCCCCATTGATGTATCACTTTGAACATTGAAAGTGTATAATTTTGGAGGTGCCTGGGTGGCCCAGTTGGATGAATGTCCTACTCTTGATTTTGGCTCAGGTCATGATGCCAGGGTCCTGGGATCAAGCCCTGGGTTGGGCTCCCTGCTGAGCAGGGAGTCTGCCTCTCCCTCTGCCCCTCCCCCCCAGCTCATGTGCACTCTTTCTCTCTCTTTCAAATAAATAAATAAGATCTTAAAAAAAAGAAAGTACACAATTTTTCATAGTATTTTGAAAAATTATAATGTAGTGTTAAAATGTAGAATTATTTGAGTACCCGTCTTTAATATTAGTTGGCCCTAATCTTTCTAAAACAAAACCTACCTTTTTTAAGCTTAGCATTTCACCGAAAGCATTTAATACATTAACTTTGTAAGTGTAAGTTTATGTGAGAGCAATGATCAAATTTGGGGTAAGGATATTCTCCGTAGTTATTAGATACTTGTAAACATACCATAAACATCAGGAAAGTTTTTTTTTTAATATTTTATTTATTTATTCGAGAGAGAGAGAGAAGGAGAGACAGTGAGAGAGTACAAGCAGGGAGGAGAGGGAGAAGTGGGCTCCTCACAGAGCCGGGAGCCCGATGTGGGGCTCGATCCCAGGACCCTGGGATCATGACCTGAGCCGAAGGCAGACGCTTAACAACTGAGCCACCCAGGCGCCCCAACATCAGGAAAGTTTAAGGGGAAAATATTTTGTCTAATATATCCATGCCAGATTAAATTTTAAAAAGTTTTAACAGCAACTAAGTAATTTATAAAAATTCATTCTCTGGTCAGCTATCTGTGGTAAGTCTGACCTTATGGGATGCCCATAGGGTGTATATTAGATTAAAATGTTTGATTTCTTATTCACGCTGACAGTAATATAATCTAAAACAAGACTCAGAGGCTTACTTTGGCCTGAAAGTCAAGGATATGATAACACTATAATGTGAGAAGTGAAATAATATTTACCAGGTTTTTTTTTCACTTTTTATGTGAAAGGGTGGCACAAAATGTCTCTCATATTTTAAATTGCCATATCAAATAAAGAAAAATAATACAGTAACCAGTAGCTAACTGTAGCTATATATTTAATCACAGTAATCCCTTCTAGTACTAAAAATTTTTAGCATGGAAGAAGCATCATAAATGATACTATAGCAAATACCCTCGGTGAAAAAGGATACATCATCATATTCTAATATTTGGCATGTAACCAAAAAAATTACCTTTCCTTAACTTTCAATAAAATGAAATCTAAACCTCGAAGTAACACGCACCTATCTGAAGAAAAGTTTTAGAGCTATCATCGTATTTTCTTAGATTAAAGGAGGTAAGAACTGCATTCTGGTTTTTTTCTATACACTTCCATACTTTCTACATTTAAAATACTAATTTTGCTTGTGTTGCCCTTGACAAACTAATTTTGTTTAGTATCTTCCAAAGTGTAAATACTCCTGCTTTAAGTTCTATTAATATTCTCATGGCAACATCAAAACTTCCAAACAGGCATTGTGATAATACTTGTTTTGTTAGGTTTGCAAATGTTTCTTCGTATTATTTGCTCTTATATCACCTGCCTATATCACCTGCCTGCCATTTTAGTGTATTTTAAATGTCTTCAAAATGATGGAATAAAAGAAGGAAATGTGTATTAAAGTAAACTTTGTTCAAGTCATTTTATCTTACTGGCATTTTACATAGAAAAAATAGTAGGGGAACAGTAATATCTGACACCCTGCGAGTGTACTTTGAACTGTGTTGGTTTCATGTCAGTTATTGACAACTAGACTTGGAGAACCCCTGCTCATATCAGTAACAATGGCCAAAACGATACAGTACATTTACATCAAAAACACGTCACAGGAAATCACTCATCTTTGTTGATAGAAAGGAGGATTGCACAGAGAGATGATGTCTTCAATAGAGGGTTGTGTTTGGTGAAAAGAAAATAAAGATTCTAAATGTAACTACGTAGTAAATCCAAAAGCCATTCTTTTCAAGAGAAATTTAAAATTACGTTTTCTACTTTCAGAATCCTTTTATCATTACAAGAGTTATTCTTTTCTGGTTCAAATCTTGCTTACCTCCTTTTTAAAGTTATTCCTGAAAACATTAGCCCAGATGACCTAATTTCAGATGGCTTATTTACCTGTTCATAGATTTATATGCCACCTGCTTTTGCTTTTTCTACAGATGTAAAGTCAACCTCTGGGGCAAAATTCCACTTTTCTCTTTCTGCCACACAAGTGGTAAATAACATTACCCAATAAATTTTAGCATTTCCCCAAATGTGTAGGATACAAAAAATGTATTCATTCGAGTGAGATATAAAAATGTACACTCACACTTCTGAAATCAACAGCCAGCCATTTCACACTTGGGCCAAAGGCAAACAAACATAATTCTCGCTGGCAGCTGGACAACATTCCAAGCTGCCACCACATTAATTAACTCAGCTCAATCAGATTCCACTTCGACTTGCACAGCTTGCTGCCAAGACGCCCAGCAATAAATTGTTAGGTTAAATACTGAACAAGGTAGGGAAATACCATATGGTATGTTGTTATAGAAGGTGGGATATTCTTGTTTAACACTGGTAGCAGGGTTTTCTGTTGACATTTTATTGTTCTCTTGCGATTTAAGAAAAATGAATATTTGTTCTTGTTGATAAATGATCTTGCTTGTCTTATTGTGGTGGGGAATGGGTTAGTAACAAGGTAACAAAATACCTTTGTCCACAAGCGTCTATAGTTGATAGTCCTTAAATTTCAAGGCAACAGCTTACTCAGCAAGTACCGGGAACTTACTAATGGTAAGTTATTAGTATTAAATTTGGGGGGAATGTCAAGGAACAAAGAACTCAATTTTTTTTCATTGAAATCTATTGGGAATTTACAAATAAATACAAATTACTTATAGTTGAAAAAAATTCGAATCTGGGAGTCAAAAGATTTGGTCACCTGCCTCTGGATGGTGGTGTCACTTTGGCCAAATCACTTGACTTCTCTGATATTATTTCCTCATGTGTAACATGAAGCGATGTGATGAGATAAGTAGTTCCCAAACCTTAATGTGCATATCAGTTTAAGGAGTTGGTTAACAACGCAGATTCTTGGATGCCACCCCTAGGGATTGAAATTGATTCAGTTTGATGTGTAGCTCGAGAGTCTGCATTTGTAATGAGACAAGAAATTCTTCTGCAGATAGAGGACCCACACTTTGAGAATACTAGACTACATAATATCTAAGATTCTCTTACTAACAGGGTATTATTTTACTTATCAGTCCATGCCATTGCTTTTATAACTCGTGGTGTGAGTTTGGAAAGAGGTCTAATTGAGGGGCGCCTGGGTGGCTCAGTTGGTTAAGCGACTGCCTTCGGCTCAGGTCATGATTCTGGAGTCCCCGGATCGAGTCCCGCATCGGGCTCCCTGCTCAGCGGGGAGTCTGCTTCTCCCTCTGACCCTCCTCCCTCTCATGCTCTCTGTCCCTCATTCTCTCTCTCTCTCAAATAAATAAATAAATAAAATCTTTTTAAAAAAAAGGAAAGAGGTCTAATTGGGAGTGTTGATTCAAGACTTAATCTGCATTAGGAAGTTCAAATGCCTTTAGTTAAAAAGACTGGAAACATAAGAATATGATTACTCAAAGTCATGTAAGCATTGTCTGGGGGTTGTGGGATGGGTGATAAGTGTAATAGCTGACTGGCTGCTCCCCCTAAAAACCCTCCCTGTCTATATAAGAAGACTCCAAACCTAGACAAAGAAAAACATTAAACCCATCCTGCAAATCAGCTTTATTCATACTCTTTATCACTTACCCAGCAGAAGTCTTTCTGTGCTCTAAGGATGTATTAGCAATGCTCATTTCATTTATTTTGCTTTTTGTGTACCTGGTGCATTCTCCTTCTAGTTTAAATGCTAGAAATCAGAAAAATGTTTCATAGTTGTTTGCAAGTCTATAAAAGTCTAGGAACTTTCGGAAATCTCTTTCTTCCTAGCTCTTAGGACATGATTTGATAAAGAAAGTAAAAGGCTCTTACTAGAATACACTTTGAGTTTATTTCAAATAGGTGCTTATGGATTTATACTAAGCCATGTATCTTCTTCCATCCAATCCCTCTTACAGCCAGCAGAGAACTATCCCATAAGACATCTGTTTGGAGGGCGCCTGGGTGGCTCAGTTGGTTAAGCGACTGCCTTCGGCTCAGGTCATGATCCTGGAGTCCCAGGATCCAGTCCCGCATCGGGCTCCCTGCTTGGGAGAAGCAGGGAGCCTGCTTCTCCCTCTGACCCTCCCCCCTCTCATGCTCTCTCTATCTCATTCTCTCTCAAATGAATAAATAAAATCTTTAAAAAAAAAAAAAAGGACATCTGTTTGGAGATAGCCTTAAAATAGGAAAAGAGCAACCTTAACTGGCCCACATAAATTAGTATGCAACACAGGTCTTTCTCATTATGTTATAAGCTCAACAGACTTGAAGTCTCAAAAGCAGACTTCATTACTTCACTACTTAAAACTGTGAAATCACCTTTGTTCTTAGTTTCTATCAATGGAAGATGTAAAAAGGCAATGCAGTGTTTGCTTTATTATTCAATCTGCACAAAAGAAACCTGATTCTCTTAATCAGTTCCTTCCAAGCTACTCTAATCACTACAAAAAGCCCCCAATTCTAATAATGTTCCTTAGGGGACGGGTGCACGGTCTCTTGTTGATCTTTGTGTTCTCCTCAGCTACTAAAATCAGTCTCTTAGTAGATGCTTAGTAAAGGAATGTTGGATTAAAGATATTTGGCAGAGAAGTATTGAATTCTGCTGCAGACTTCTTCATCCCCTGCAGGTGGTGCTGGGAGACAGGTTCTTTGTTTATTTACTTATTCATAATGATCTGGGCTGGTAAAGGTGTTCTCAGTACCTGGTTTAAAGCTTTGTAATTACATTTCTTCCTTCTCTTCACTCTAGTTACTGAGTCACAGAAGAAAGCCAAAACACCGAAAAAGGTGAGGCAAGTGAAGAGAGGCACTAAAGTAATTGGTGATGTCACCCAGGCTGGCCAGTGAAAAGATTCTGTAGGAATTTCAGGGAAAGAATTTGTACATTTCTACTTTCCAAAAGAGAACATATATTCAGGAAATTATTCTGTAGTACTGAGCATTACCTCAGATCTACTATTAACTCTGATACTGTAATTGTCATCCGTGTACTTCTAGTATTTCTCACCATGGTTAGACATGACTGGTTGCTGCTATTTGGGACTTCAACTTTTAAGACTTCCTATCCACCCCACAATCTGTCCACCATGCCTCCCAGAGTTAGCTGCTCTCTGCTCTGTGATCCTTCAGTTTAAGGAATATATCACTTATCTTTTAATATCTGACTCTCCCACTTAATTGAGAGCTGCTATAGGTTAGGGATTATGTCATTTTCATCTTTGTATCACTAGTTCTTACTTAATGCTGGGGATGTAGTAGACACCAAATAAATTGAATTAATAAAGCAATCAATAAATCAATAACTGCCCACCACATACATTAGTATTGCCTGGAACAAGTGTACATTTCTCTTCTATCATTCTTGCCCTGGAAATTTCTGAAGCCAAAAATAGAGATCTATGACTATAGTCATAAATAAGGAAGCTGGTATGTTTTAATTGACATAATATGATTCCCCAAAACCCACATATCTAGCTAGCCCTATCTCTCCTACCTTCCCCTATATGAATCTTGTACAACTACCAGACTGGTCTGCTCACTTTCTCTGATATGCCTTATGCTTTCCCAGCATTGATATCATGCCATCCCTCTATTTTGCTCCCAGTCTATTTTAATCAGTAGTTCTCAAAGTGGTTTTCAGGGGGCTCACGATATGAACACTATGTTCATAATAACACTAAGATACTGTTTGCCTTTTCACTCTCATTCTTTTGCAAGTGTACAATAGAATTTTCCGGAGGCTATATGAGATGTAATATCACAACAAAAGCAGATATGAGAATCCAGCTGTATTCTATTAAGTCATATATTAAAATACAAAATGTAAAACAATAGGCATTTTTTTCATTAATTGGTTTTGTTTTGAAAAATAGCTATTTTTCATAAGAATATATTATATATGTTAACATGTAATTATTTTAAAATAAATTAATAGATACTTATTGATTTTCTTGACTTTAATTTAATATGATAAATACAAAGAGCTATAACCCACATAAGCAAAAACTCTTTGAGGTCCTCAATAATTTTGAAGAGTATTTTAAAAGAGTCCTAAGGCCAAAGAGTTTGACAATGCTGATCTAAATCTTGTATATCCTTTAAAGCCCAAATCAAAGCCTTCCTCCTTGATAAGCTATTTGACCGTTGAAACTAGAGAGAATCTCCTCTGTCTAATCTAAATACCTAGGACACGTACACAGTTAGGGTTCTTTTGCACCATTCACCTAGTACAGAGCTTGTGCCAAAAAGGATAATATTGTTATACTGATTAAAAATGATAATTAAAGACCTTTGTGCTTGATGGTGAATCATAAACCTTTTTCCAGTCTCTGATGGTAGTCTTCCCACTCTCCAAGGAAAAAAAAGAATTTTCTTGACTTTTCAATCTACCCTTTTCACTGAAGATAGTAATAAAGTTACATGTACATATAAAACATTTGTTATGTATTTTTACTACAAACCTACTAAATGTTCATTGCAAAAGAATGAAACATAAATTAGAAATTAAAAAATTAAATTCACCCTTAAAGCCATCAACCTGAAGTAACAACTGCTAACATTTTAGTATATAAATCTCCAGTCTTCTACCCTACATTTGTTTTTTCACTGAATTAAGTTATACTGAAAATAGTACTATCATTTTTATGATATTCTAAGATGCTTTTTTGTTTTTTGCACTTACTATCATATGGTGTCATATAAGAAGATTTGAAGAAACCGGTAATGTTCATTTTTCGGGCATAATGTTCATTTAATAAGTGGGTGGAAGATACATAGGTATCATTTTTCTTTAAATTAAATATGTAGTTTAATTTCTTTATGTGAAGAATAACTTTTATCATAAATGAGTTTTCATAACAAATGAATTCTTAAGTGATATTTGATGAACATTTTTCTATGTCATTAAGCATTTATTACCTTACTTAACTCTATAATAGACAATTATATAATATATCTTCTAGGATTTGTTTAACCCCACTGTTAAGCACTTAAATTATTCTAATTTTCAAAACTACAAATAATGTTTGGATTTTCTTCCTTGTGTATACATTTTACATACATCTCTGGTGATTTCTTTAGAATAAATTTAGAATTACAAGGCCAGGAGATATAAACAATTTTAAGACATTCAATCTAAAAATGCTGCTTTCTCACTAGAAGAAAAACAAAACTATCATTTAGGAGAAAAGGAAAAGAATTTGAGTGGTAACAAGAGAAAGCTGGGAAGGCACAAAGAAGTAAAGTTCATAGAAAAAAGTGCTGCCAAGGAAGATAGAAGAGAAAGGAATAAAAGTGGGAAGCATGAATAGAGTTGCAGAATGCCTACAGTGGGTAAAACAAGGCATACTAGAGAGAAGAGGTTTTAGAGTTAGGCAGATGAAGATTTCAAAAAAGTCATCCATTAATTATCTATGTGACCGTAGGCAAATTACATAACTTCTCTAAGCCCCCATTTTCTTATCTGCAAATGGGAAAAGCAAAGAGCTTGGCAAATAGTAGGCACATAAAAAATGTTTGTTTTCTTCTAAGGAAATGGGATAAAAGGTGGGAAGCGCAGAGGGAGGATAAAAGGGAAATGGAAAAAATAAATAATTGAATATATGGAAAAAACACAACTTAAAGAAAATCAAATTCTATTTCACAAATTGCTACTTTTGTATAAAGTTCTGATGTAACATTAATGATGAAATAGAGAAAAGAAAGAAACCACAGATAAGTGTGTGGTTTGAGGGGAATGAAAATGTGCTGATGAGAGGAGAAAAGTGAATTAATATGTGATAAAAAAAAAAAGTAAGAATGACAGATCTTAAAAAATCAAATGTTGACTCAAAATATTTGCAGAGGATTTTTTGGTCTTTGTATTGCTGCTTAATAAAGTCTTTGTTATGGTTTGAAGAAAAGATATATAAAAAAGATGATGAATAAAAAGATTATGATTTGGAATAGTTTATATTCATTAAGCCATTTTAAGAATTGGAAAAGAATTAGAAATTGGAAGCAAACCAGTTTGCATACTCATTATTTTGACCCTGAGCCCCTGAAGGCCTGCACTTTATATCTGTGCTCCAGCATGCATGCACACATGCACACACTTTATCTTTCTCTTCTATCAAGCAAAGAAGCAGGTGGGCAACATTTTACCACTCTGCTTTCTGTTACCTAGCTTCTGGTCTTTGTTTTCTCTTCCACAAACTCTTTAAAGATAATGTTAGGAGTTAAGAATCTCCTCTTTCTTGAATTTCCCTAGCTGGACTAGAAATCTTGAGAAAACAGGTTGTCTTTTTCTCATGAAATTTTTTGGCACTTCATACTTCTAAATGTTCCAAGAATGTCTTAAGACATTTTATTTGGCTTTTTTACTTGAGAATCGAAATAGAACCTGCCTGCCCAGAGGTACATGCACATCACTAAAAATTTAATATGATTCAAAGAGAAAGTGAATCAAATCCTTTTTTTTTTTCCCAATGGAAGTATAATTGGCACACAATATCCTATTAGTTTCAGGTGTACATCATAGTGATTCAGTATTTTTATACATTATGAAATGATCTCTACAATAAGTCTAGTTACCATCTGCCACCATACAAAGTTACTAAAATATTATTGACTATATTCCCTATGCTTTTTGTCACTTAAGTGAGTTTATTTGAATTAAGGGTAAAGACTTGAATCACTTTCTATTTACTCCACAATAATGCATTCCTATTGTTTGGAATGGCTAACTTAGTTTCAGATTGGTGGAACTCTCACCTCTACATGTGGTAGAAAATGCACTATAATTGCTTTCTTTATTTGACTGCTCTTGGAGGAGAGTGCTACAGTTAAGGGTGATAGTGACTTTTCACATAGCAAAATTTCTTCAGGCACCAAACAAGAAACATTAAAATGTTGCATAGCAAATGTATCATATACTTTCATTGAAGACAATAATCTTCTACAAAATGGGATAATAAAGAATCAGTTGAGATAAAGAATAGGTAGCAATTAAAGGTGATTTTAATTCCAATCCAACAGAAGCATTAAGTGGGGTTAGATCACGCTTCTGATGATGATGATGGACTGCTCTGGCTATCCATCAATCTCATTTCTTCCCACTCAGCAACAATATCTTCCATGCAATTTTTCTTTGTCTTCTCACTTTCCTAATATCCATCTTTCCAGAACTCTGAAGCAGTAGGATATCACAATAGAGACTGTTAAAAATCTGTGCGCATATTCTAGATCATGTTAGAGTTCCCAGGTCAAATCAGTTTATTTACCTCATTCCTTCCTTTGCCCCTGCCCTTTAACTCTCTCCCTTTGGAAATTCCCTCTACCTTTTAAGCCCAATGTGCATACTTCAGTTTAACAACATTGTTTGACTACATCATCGTAATGGTGAAATTCTTAGATGGTGATAAGTATATAAAATTTCTGGCTCTCAGTTTTCTAAAAATGTCAACCAGGTCTTAAAGATTCTTTGCAAGTATAATGAAAGAACCTTACAAAAGGTGCCAATTAGTCTATACTAAAATTCTTAATTCAGAGCTAGCACCATTCATGGTCTTTTTCAGACCTAAGTTATAGATCCATTGAGAACAATGCTGATACCCTTTTAAAATGTCCAGTTGTCTTAAATATATCAAATACATCCAGCAGTTGCACTATTGGTATTTACTCAAAGAGTATGAAAATACTAATTTAAAGGTATACATCCACCCTGATGTTTATAGCAGCATGATCTACAATAGCCAAATTATGGAAAAAGCCCAAGTGTCCAAGGACTGATGAAGAGATGAAGAATATGTGGTATATATACACAATGGAATATTACTCAGCCATAAAAAAGACTGAAATCTTGCCATTTGCAATGACATGGATGGAGTTAGAGAGTATTATGCTAAGTGAAATAAGTCAGTCAGAGCAAGACAAGTGCCATATGATTTAATTCATATGTGCAATTTAAGAAACAAAACAAATGGGCAAAGGGGAAAAAAGGGAAAGAGAGAGGCAAACCAAGAAACGGACTCTTAACTATAGAGAACAAACTGATGGTTACCAGAGGGGAGGTAAAGGGGGGGATAGGTTAAATAGGTGACAGGGATTAAGGAGTACACTTATTGTGATGAGCACCAGGTAATGTATGGAAGTGTTGAATCTCTATATTGTATGCCTGAAACATAAACTGTATGTTAACTTACTGGATTTTAAATAAAAACTTTTAAAGAGTTTTTCAGGACATGAAGGTATTTATGACACAAAAATTTGCATTAGGGAACTGAGAGGAAGACATATAATCAGCATTGAAGAGAATGGATCATCTGATTATGGATGATACTTTCCTTACACCCAAGTGTTTTATTAAAAAAAACTTTACTGCTGGCATTGTATAGCCTAGACCTGCACTGTCCAACATGCTAGCAAGTAGCCATATGTGGCTATTTAAATTTAAATTTTATTTAAAATTAAATAAAATTATAAATTCAGTTTCTTAGTCACACTAGCCACATTTCAAATGCTCAATAGCTATGTGTAGCTATTAGCTATTCTACTGGACAGCACAGATAGAACATTTACATCGTCGCAAAAAGTTTTATTGGACAACGGTGGTGTAGAAAAATTACATATAGCATCAAACAGTAATCAGTATAATTAGCCAACCCTACATAAATTTTAACTATATCTAAAAAGGTGATTATTTTTCTATCTTTTATAACATGATATGATGACTTCATATGCTCCTAATTAATTGGCGAAAAAATAGTATGAATTGAACAATTCAACAAAAACACAATGGAGAACTGTTTCAATGAACTCACATGAACTATAGAACATTTCTTACTTTCATCCTTCCTTGTTACCAATGACAAGTGCATGTGTACCCTTCAAAATGTATACAAGCCTCATTTTAGTTTTTTTCAAGTTATTATTTAAATTCTAGTTAGGTAACATATATGGTAAAATTGGTTTCAGATGCAGAATTTAGTGATTCATCACTTACATATAACACCCAGTGCTCATCACAGCAAGACTCATTGGTTTTAAAATGCTTACTTCCCATGAATTCTATGGAAATTCGTCTCCCCAAAATATCTGGGGAATAAGTTAAGTTCTGTGAGAACAGGTGGAAGCAGAGACTAACATTAATGTACTTTCTTGGATATGTTTAAAGTTCTGTTGTCTTTTAAACATTCTTTGAGAGGTTAAACTTTTTGAACTGTAGAAATGAAGAAAATTGGCCTGATGAAATCAATTTTTTTCCTATTGCCGTCTTTCCAAGAATGTGGACAGTCAGAGCATTCCAATGTATCTCCTGCCAAAGGCTTTTGGAGAATGACTACAGACTGAGGTTGTTCTGGAGCTGGAATCGGTTAGCTATGTTTTTCTTTCTGTTGTCAGCATATACTGGGAAATACACCTGCTACACAGAGCTCATTGTTTCTAAAATAATCTGAGAGTTTATTACTCACGCCAAAAACTGTCTAAGTTCCACAAAGCAAACAGGAAAACTGCCTGATCCAGAATTTTCAGGGTGTAAAGCTGTGGCTCACTCCCTCATTATGAATGGATTCAGAATAGGAAAAAGTTAGAAATTTAGGCTATTGAATCAGTTGTTTTCTATCAATAAAGCTATCAGAAACCTGTAATGTGCTTTTGTTTGGCATAGTTTTTTATTAGCACTCTTAACAGAACTTTCAGCTTTTTTATACAGAACTGAGAAAAGTTTGGTTCAACAGATATTTTTTACAATCCTTTCAGTCACAAAACCAACTACAATTTGGCCCCTGCCCTCAACGAGCTCATTCTCTAGTGAACGATAGCAATAGATAAATGAGAGCTAGGAGAGTCAAGGAAAGACTGTGAGGAGATAGGGTCACATGACCGACCAGCCAGTAAGATTTCCTGGAAGTCATGATATCCAAGCAGAGTCTTGAAAGATAAAAGCCTTTCTTCCTAGCTAGGCAAAGAAAGGGTAAGAAAAAGTTTTAGGCAAGGAAAAACATCAGCCAAGACACAGAGGTGAGAAACAGCATAGCACATTCTGGGGATTACATGAAATCTCATATTGCCAAAATAAGTGTCAGGAAGGTAGGCAGGGGCTAGATCATTGTATTCCATGCTAAGATTAATTTTCCCCTGCAGGTGATGGAGAGTTATTAAATGGTTTCTTAGGACGAGTGATCTGTTCATATTTGTGTTTTAGACGGACTACTTTGTTAGACTCTGGAAACCTAACAACACTGATATAGAAGCAGCGGATTTGAGAAGTATTAGGAAGAGAGTATGACCTAGTGGGATTAAAAGAGATGCCAAGTAATTTTCGAAAGTGGTAATAATTAAGGAATGAAATGAAAGGGAAACTAAATACGGAGAGAGTCAAGATTTTCAGGAAGCAGGAAGGGCTTTTCGTTTCTTTTGTTTGATTGATTGGTTGCTCGGTTTTTATTAGAACCTCTGAAAGATAAAGTAGGGAACAGAAATGGGGAAGTACAATACAAAAATTTTAGGAAAGAGATCATCACATGAAAAATAAAGAAAGAAAGCACTGATAGTACAGTCAGAAAAATCCTGATAATGAGTCTGCGTAAACTAAAAGTCAAGTACTAACCTGTACTAAGGAAACCTTAGTACAAAGATCTTCATTAATGATACAGAGCTGAGGAGCAGACAGCCATTCTCCTGGTTATGGAGATGATGTAATTATACTAAAAAAGAAAAAAGAAAAACAGATGAAAAATTAACATGTTTAAGAAGACAGCAAGTAAGTAGGGGAAAACATAAATTAACTCCAAATTAAGCTCTAGATCTCTAGGTCTCCAAGAGCTGTGGTATTCAAACCTCAATCTACTAAAATAACTGTGTTCTTTTTTTTTTCTTTTTTCTTTTTCTGTAAATGGATGGCATAAAAGTTCTCTTGTCGGTCAGGTACTTTAAAGAGCAGGGAAAATTTTTATTTGACTTAAAAATAAACAGAATTTCTTAAAATAGGACTGTATGGTTTCCTGCCTTCAAAACATTCATGACACCATCTGCATCTTGAGGATTTGGATGAGTATTTTTATTGCTTTTGTAGATGCTCCAACAAAATATCACATACAGACAAAACTTTTCAAAACTATTTTAATTACTTATTCTTCCAAAATGAACAGATTAATAACCAAAAGAATGAAAGTAAAGTGGTGCTGAATAGGAAATCCAACCAATAAAAAAATAATGTGCAGGAATTGGAAGCAAAGTCTTTTCTTGCTCTTGAGAAAACACAGCCAAAAATCTTAAACTGATGTTGGATTATTATGCACAAACAGTTCCTGACTCGTTCATCAAGTGAAACAAAAGTTGCAAATGTTTTTCTATCCCTCTTCTAACATTTTGGGAAAGGTTCCTGAAAGGAAAAAAAAAATTTAATTAAGTCACACACACATGCTCACGCATGCACACACACACACGCAGGAACATACTTTTTTTCCTCTTTAGGAAGAGGTAATAAACCACTTGAATAACTTCCATTTAAATAATTTTAAATTGCAAAAGCATGAAGTATCTTTAATGTTTAGAGAAGGAAGTCTCCAGTCACTATAATAGGATCACTTTTTTTGATAGGGAAAACAGTAAAACATAATCTGAAAAAAAAAATATGAAGAGAGCTATAGTAAATTATAAATAGGTAAGAAATAACTATCTGTATGAGATCGAAATTGTTAAGTTTAAGTTGCTTTTGAACTTTTTTATCTTCAACTGGCTAAAATTGCTCCTTGTGGATAAAATATCTGTTGTATATAAAAAATAATGCAATATAAATTTTACTTATCTGATACAGGACAAAATATAATTAACTGAAATTATATAATTAAAAGCAACCGCTATTACTCAAATAACCAAATGCCTTGTTACGTGGTTATATATGGAATAATTCAAATTGTCATAATTCAAAATATTCAATTGCATAGAATTAACTAATTATAATCTTTATTTTCAACTCTCAAATTATAAATTTTAACTATTCATATGTAAAAACTTATAAAATGGCAAATACATATTTTTAAAAAGACCAGATTTGGGGGAGGGGAGAGGATTCCAATTAAGAAAACCACATAAAATGAGAAGCATGAAAAACAAATTTACAAAAATTTTGTATTATTAGACTCTATTCCATTTTAAAATGTGAAAATAAAGTAACTGAAATTTATAAGCACATATGCAAGCTAAATAATATTGAGAGCAGCCACCATTATTAAGTACTTACTCTGTGTTAAGCACTGTGCTGGTTGTTTTATGTATATTTTCTCATTTAATCACAACCATGTATCAGGGGCCTCACTAAACACTTATACATGTAGAATGCTTTTAAATTTTCAAAAAAAAATCCTTATAACTATCTCATGATCTTCACATTATGCTGTGAAATAGACAAAAGGCAAAGGCAATTATTAGCCCTATATTAATTATAGATTAAAAAATAAAAGGACAGAGATTAAATCACTGAGTTAATAGAAAAACACAATTATGTACTTAGTTCTCTTACTTCTAACCCTAATTCACTATCCACAAGAGAACATCAATATTAAAGAGCTCTAGTGATCCTAAATGTTTTAGGGAATAACTTAGCTTAAAGTTAATCAGCAGGCATTCAGTGAGTTTCTATATTGTATAAAGCAGAGAAGTATTTGTGTGATACAAAAAGAAGTAGAAAAAAAAAGAAAAATTGGAAAAATGAGAGAGAAAAGAAGATAAAATTCCATTGAAGAATTCAGTATCTGTCTGAGAATAAAACATTAATTTTTAGAGTTATAAAGTACCACTAAATGTAAAATAGCAGTAGTGAAAACTCCCTGATCTATTGATGTTACCCTGTTCAAATCTAATGGTAATAAAATATGTATTTTCTATTTATTTGGATTAATGATATCCCAGAAAATTTCACTGAAGTAGCCTAATTATTTGTTAAACAAAAACTATAATATACAAATTATTGCTACAAAAAGGTCAACAGCTAGAAAATACCAGGCAATCTTTTAGAAATTTCTGTTTAATTTATTTGTTATAATAGAATTTTGAGTTGAACTTACAAGGAACCAAAATATTTGTCAAAACCTCCCCCCAAAATTTATTAATGAGTATAAATGGAAAAGCTTAAGTTACTAATGACCATACTTAAATAAAAATTAAGCAGACATTACTATAGGGAAAAAAAACTTTGTATGATTGGAAGACAAAAAAGACAAAAATATGTGATTTATTCACAAATAGTATTTGGCTCAGAATATTGTTTAAAGAATAGTAATAAAATTAAAGTTTACAAGATGTAAATCTTACTTTTTTAGAAAAATAACACCTAATCAAAGTTAAGCTTCATACACATAGACACACACACATACACCAAAAAAGCAGCAGTTAGGAAAAGTCATTCTATGGTGAGGTGAGGTGATAGTTTTAAGATAAAATTATCAGAAAAATGAATACTGAATTTAAAATAGTGACATTCGAAAAAAATACAAGTCAGCACTTGATTCTACAACTTCTTAGAGAACCAACACATTGTTATTATAGGTTTTTCTTTTTTTTAAGTGTGACTTTTGCTTCTTCTCATATACATTTTACCTTCATCTTCTGATTACTAATAATTTTCTCCTAATCTCTTTCAACAGCTTCAAGCAACGGTATAGATAAGTGTCACTGATACTTTAATATTTCTGAAACTAGATCAAGAACAAATCACTCAAGAAACATTACCTGAGTACCATCTACGTGCTGAGCACAGATCTAGGTACTGTGGAATAAAAATTAAATAGAAAATATTAACTGCCCTCAAAAAAGGATTTAGCTGAAGCTTTTCAAACTATAGGTCATGACCTTTTAGAGAGTTAGGAATCAATTTAGTGGGTTTCGGACCAACTATTTCAAAAGAATAAAATAAATTAGAACACAATAAAAAAAAACCTCACTGTGCATCACACATAGTAAGGCATTATTTCATGGAAGTTTGTTTCAGTTACCTGTATATGTATGTGAGTACCAGGTCACAATGTACATTTATTTTATACTGTGGATAACAGTCAAAAGTTTGAAAAAACCTTGTTTAGGGAAATACCTGTAAGAAATGTTCACGAAATGGTTTATTCTATAAAGATGGCCACAGGCTGGAAACGTTAAATGTTCTAATCTAAATTAACTGCCAAGACTGAATAAATGTGTTACAGAACAGGTAGTCAAGCACCAGCAATGTCCTTCTTTTGAAAAATGTTATCTTTATTTAGATCTCCTCTATTAAAATGTTCACCAGTCAATCACAGTGCTGTGTAGTTCCAACCAAATATTTTTGCCATTAGTTAATACAACATAAAGTGAAATGAATATGATACTTCTCTAAGGGGCTTTGGGACTATAGTTATATTATCCCAGATGATATTCAATTAGAAACATTATACTCTGAGTTGATTTGTAAGTGTTACAATTTTCTTCAAAGATGATAGACCACTTTCATGTTAATTAAGGAGTACACAGTATCAAAATATTTATATTATGAAATGATAAATAATTTAAACAGTCCCAACGAAAGGTTGAATAGCCAGTCATACCACACTTTTAGAGGCTGATTCATTCCAGCTAAACGTATCAAAGTTCCATAGGGTTTGTTTTGTTTACTTACTTACATTTTTAACTATTTAAAGTAAATTCTTCCTAAATCCTAAACAACTTGAAGTCAGAGAACACATTTTATTCAATGCCTTGAATGTGACATGATTATTGTTGAATGTATTGTTGATATTAATTTTTTTGTATTTTTATTTTACCAAAATACCTTAATCAATATTCCAGATATATTCAGAGATCTCTATGCAGAGGGTCCCTGGAAAATTTAAGCCCATATGACCTATGCTTTTGTAATACCTAAACAATTAAATCCAGTAAGTGTTAATAGTAATTATGTTGTTCAACCAAATATAGACATAAAACTAAAATACAGAATAAAAGAGTTTGAAGGTCATTTGACCCTTTTTTTTTTTTAGATGGAAATTGAATCTCAGAGAGGTTCAGTGATTTGCACAAGATTATCCAGATAATCTGTGCAGGGCTAGAATAGAACTCGGGTCTTATAATTCCCAGTGGTATTCTTTCTACCAAAAAATGCACACTTATTTTTTGGTCTGCTTCCACTTCAACCTTTTTTTTTTCATTCTATACTATGTGCAAAACACTTCTTAGGTACTCTAGGGATTTAAAAAGTTAAGACAATCCTTGACAACAAGGTACTTAAAAATACAAAAATATATATAAAAGTATAGTCAGAGATTTATGGAGATTTAAGTGTTTTCAAACTATGATAATAATTCAATTCAAATAATTCAATTTAAGTTTTGGCAAACTACTGTAATTCAATTCAAACTTCTGAAAAGTCATTCATGACTACTCTAGACTGAAATACTATTTCCTTATGGTACTAAAAAAAGCACTAGATAGGCAACATAAAACCTGCATTTATGGTTTGGCTCAACCACTAACTAGATGTTTGAAAAATAATTATTGAACTTCAGATCATTCATTTTTAAATAGAGAGAGGGCACAGGCATAAATTATTGTACTAAGGGTCCCTTTCAGATCCAAGCAACAATATATGTACCAACTCATTCCAACTCTACACTTTAAAACAAAGCCAACCACTTATGCAGCATAGGGTTGCAGATCTATCATCCATGGTTATGGCAACTGCCCAGGACTCTCACCTTACCCTTAATTCTTCATTCTATTCCAGTGTCTCTCTGGGTCCTTCTTCAGGCCATCTCTTACTCCTGGATGAATGAACTTGGTTTCCCTGGTTTTGATCCTCCGTGCTCTCTAAAGGACTTAGTTTGTACAGATCATCTGGCTCTTCATATGCCTGGACATGTCAGGAAAATACTCTCACGTCATCTGCCTCTGGTCCCTGGGATACAAGACTGAGTTAGAGACATCATGACCCTTAAAACGACTTACTAAGATTGGCTTGAGATATTTCTACCATTATTATATTAGGTATTTGACTATTTGACCATTTGACTATTAGGTATTTGACTACCATTATTATATTAGGTATTTGACTATTTATCATTTAACTTTTTGTATGTCATATGGATCTACAATCCCTAAAACTCTTGGATGTATTTCAGAAGTCAAAATTTTTCAGATTTCAAAAGGTAATATAACATATATACCATGTAAAACAGTATCACCATAATTAAAGGATCAATTATTTCTGAAGTGAAACATTTGAATATTCTTAAGTGGAATAAATGAATACTATAAATAGCTTCACATCAGCTCAAGTCATATTTTTCTGCCAAATGTATTACGCTTGGGTCAGATTTTACTGCCATAAATTACCAAAAACATAACAATGTAATTTTTCTGGGATTTTTGGACTTCATAATTACATATAAAGGATTATAGATCTAATAAATTATGTAGAACTTAGTATGACTACATGTATCACAGGGACAGAGATCATGTATTTTAATTCTTCATATTTCTAAAAAAGTGCTGTGCACAACACTCAATAAAAACAGTTCATGTTTATTTGAAGAATTCTTTACTGAGTACATACTATATGCGAAAACTTTTACTCAGGAGTTGTGAGGCATTAAAAAATCTTACAACACATAGAACCTGCCCTCAAGGACATTATAATCTCAAAAGATACAAAGCATAAAACAAGTGTTAAAATATAAGTCTGTGATTAAGTGCCAAAATTACTGATTCAGACACGAAGGATGTCAGGTATGGGAGTAGCAAGTTTACATGTGAAAATCGTAATCTAGTTTAACAAGAGCTGTCAATACCTTGCAACTGTCAAAGTTGGCATAATGATTTATATTCTGGAGAGGAAGTAGTATGTAATTTGGTAAGATAATTCTATTAGTCACAAAAGGTTATACAGAAAATCACTCTAACTTTTGCTTTAGACACATAGATTTTCAGGCAGAGTTTCATTCACCCTGATTCCAGAAATGGACACTCCTAGGGATGACCCCACAGACTTAAAAATGGAAGAGTGTAAGACCGTGGAGAATCAGCACCATACCACTACACAGAAGTGCCCTAGATTAGACAACCTAATTCTGTACAAAAAGGAGATTATTTTTGACAAAATTAAGTTTCAATTCCACTTTCTGTCAATTGGGCCTACTTTGAAAGGAGTGGTAGATTCTGGTAAAAGCATCTCCTTGAGCCAAGAAAAATCAGAAAAGAATAAGACACATTTACTCAGATCACACATTATTTGTAAATCACTAAGCAATTTTAAAGATAGACGAGATCTAACAATTGGTTGTAATATATTAAATGTATTATTATGATAGAACTTATCTGGCCTTTCTTAAACCAGAAATATTCCTCAAAGGTGATAAAGAGGAGTATATCTATTTTACAGATGAAAATCTTGAACCTGGTGATTACATGGCTAAATGTCAATTACATAATCAGTACATTATAATAAGTTTTAAATACAAGAATCTTAACTCCAACTTCACTGAATTAACCACTAACAATAACCAAACCTAGATAAATCAATTTGAAAATTCATTGACCTTTTCCCCTATATATATAACTACCTGATAGGAAGTTAAGGAAGTAAAAATAATGAGACTTTGTTTGTTTATGAAAACACTTTCTAAGCCTTACTTGTCAATTCGTTCAACCTCTGGAACCTCAAAAAGAACTAGGAATAAGCAAGTTATCCGACAAGAGGTAAAGTCCATTCTGTTCTTTTTTTGTCATATCTCCCCTACATAGTCTTAAAGCAGTAACATTCCAGTATGAAACTTATGAGCCAAATGATGATCACTTGTTTTAGGTAAGACGACTGATTATTAACAGAGAAAAAATATCTTTGCATTATGCTCCTCTAAAGAAAGCTGAATTCATTATCTGATATCAAGTGAATTGTGAAGTATTTTTAGATTTTCCCCCCTATCAATTGAATAAAGAAAAGGAAACATCCTAGTTTTCTAAATGGGAAGAGCAACCTGGCAAAGACTATTACAGGCAAAAATGAAAGGAAGCCTATAGATGATATCAGATGACATCTTCTATGGGGTTATTTTAGTGGTGATATCATCTGACATCTTCTATAGGGTTATTTGGGTGAGTGTGACATTTTCTTAATGAGAAGATTAGGAAGTTGACCTAAAAGAGCCGTATATAATGTATAAGGCCAAGGAACATATGGATAAAGTGTTGCTGGAGAAGTGTAAATACGACTCTTGAAGTAGTAAATGAAGGTTAAACATTAACAGCTGGTCCAGGGGAAATGAAGAGGGAAAAAAAAAAAGTAAGCTGTTTCAGACTGGTGTTTCACTAACCAGTAAGTCATCTTTATCTGTTTTCTATTTCAAGTCACCTGGCTGAAATATATTACATTTCAAAGTTTAAGGAAATAACTGTTAGAATTTGCTTTCTTTAGTTAGGTTAACCAAAAAAGACATTTTAGGATTGTGACTTTAAATTTTGAGCTGCACAGTTGTGTTTTTTTTTCTCTTTAAGAAAGTATCATTTTAACTATAAACCTATCACACTATTGCTTTTTAAGGACTCAGAATTTGTACTTTTATATATTAAATCTTATACTGGAAACACTGTCTACTCCACCGCTACACACACTCATTTCAAAACTATATCACAACCTCGGTTCTGCATTCTCTAGCTCAAAATCCATTCATTTGGTTCAGGAACACCAAATTTTCCATGCAATTTGAAAATCAAGATATCAGTGGTTGCTGGTTACTCCAGTTGCATAGCAGAGTTAATTGAATTAAATGTAAGAATCAAATGTCCCACAAAAACTGTCTCTAGAATACAATTCCAAAGAACAGACTTGTAATGCTCATTCTGCAAAGCTATGGAATAAATTTCAATCAGTAAATATATATATCCCTGGTACAGTTCTGGTCATAATGTATATGTAAAATTACTGCTGTGAAAAGTAAGAATGTTCCACTGAAACCAAATCATATCTTGCCATTGAAACCAAATCATTCCCAACTTTGGAAGAAGAATAAACAAAGCTAAGAATCTTCTTTTACCTCAAATTTTATTATTATGGGGTAAAAAAAAAAAAGTTGCTTATGACTCAGGTTTAAAAAAAAATGCCATTAAACCGCTTAATTGTTGTTTTCTAGAGTAAAAAAGAAAGAACACTACTGTAATAATACCAAATGTTAATCAGTCCTCTACCTCTGAAAATTCAAGCCATGGTATTGTATAACATACATCTCTTTTATTTCTAGTCTGGCAAAGTAGTGGTATGTATTTTGGTAAATGAATTCTATTAGTCATAAAATGTTATACCAAAAATCCCTACAACTTTTGCTCTAGATATATGGCTAACATTAAAAGTTGCAGTAAATATAATGCTAAATACTGGTTTTATTTCATGAAGTAAAAAATGGTAGACTACCCCTAATGAAAATGATTACGACCAATATTGAGCATAACTTATTTTGTTAGGGCAAATTTATCTTATTTATAACTTATAATCAAGTTATATAAATTCATATTGGATAGTACATGTAGACACCTTTACTTTATTCACTTAATTAACATTAATGCACTATATAGTACAAGGCATTATGCTAGGTAACATGCCCCTACCCACAAGAAGCTTACAGTCTAGGAGGCGAGGAAAAAAACATGTATACAAATAAGAAGCAATTGGAATAGATGAATGCAAAAATGAGAGATGTACAAAGTGCCACAAAAATTTACAGATGGGAGAGATCAGAGAATTTCATAAAAGATGTAGCATTTGAGTCAGGCTTGGAAGTGTGGGTAGAATTTCCAAAGAGATGAGGTGGAGAAGGGCATGAGCATCATTTATTTGTCATGTACTTATTATACCCACTAAATTCCAAACATGTAAAGCACTGAGGATGCATCTATTAATAAGATGGATAAACATTTTCTGCACTCATGGAATCTATAGTCCAGTGGGATATGTATTCCAAATAATAAACAAAATAATATTCTAACTTCTATAAAATCAACAAAACACAAAAGTAGGTGGAGAGGTATCGGAGAATTATGCCTGTTTAATATATAGGGTATTTAAGTGTTTAACCCAACTGTCTGAATCTGAAATTTTGCTCCATTTCAATCACTCACACCTCCATGTTGTTGTTACTGAAGTAAAATAGATCATCCAATAATCTAGGTTGAGTCATTTGAAAGAAACTTTGTTAGGAAATTTAAAAACACATGTTTAAAATGTACCATTTAAAAGGTAAATATATATAAAAAAAGAAATGTCTACCAATATCTGGGGTTTGAGTCCTAACTCTGCTACAAACTAGCTAAATGAACTTGAGGCCACCACTGTGAGCCTGTTTCCCCAATTATAAAACCAATAAAATAGTATCTACGTCAGAAAGTTTATTGTGAGAGTGATGTGATAAGCACTGGGTGTTACACACAACTAATGAATTATTGAACACTATATCAAAAACTGATGATGTACTATATGTTGACTAATTGAATTTAAATTTTAAAAAGTTTATTGTGAGAATCGAGATAAATATATCTTAAAGCACTTCATAAGTTACAAAATGCTACATAAAGGTAAGTAATGTGATTATTACATATTTAACTTCCTATGTAATTTTATTACTTAACCTAACCTTTACCAATAGAAAAGAACTATTTTATTTAACCAGGGTTTACTTAATACCTATTTTGGGGTTAACCTGTTCAGAGAAGAGGTAGAATCACACTACCAGAAACTTACACATCAGATTGAAGCACTGTATTTGTTTTTTTAAAGATTTTTTTTTAATTTATTCATTCGAGACACAGAGATACAGAGAGAGAGAGAGAGCATGAGCAGGGGGAGAAGCAGAGGGAGGGGGAGAAGCAGACTTCCCGCCGAGGGGGGAGCCCTAAGCGGGGCTCGATCCGAGGATCCTGGGATCATGACCTGAGCCGAAGGCAGACGCGCAACCGTCTGAGCCACCCAGGCGCCCCTGAAGCACTGTTTTTGAACAACACTGTGGACGTCTATCCAGGTACAATCGGCACCTGCTTACACCATAAACTCTTCCTTTTACCAAAAATTCATGCCGATTTTAACTTTAATATCCTGAGGTCCTGAAATAGTTACTTGTTAGAGAGAACAGCATCACTTCCAAATCACACTACCATAAAATGCTAGTTTTTAAATGGAAGCATCGTTTGGAAATTAACTCTTCCACATATTAGACTAATTATTAACAGAATAAAATGTCTCTTTATATGCCATGCATTTTAGTAATTTGCATTTATAATCACTGCTGAATAATTTCCAAAATGACGTAAACCAATTTGCAAAACCAAAGTCCAGGAATGCCAGCTTATACTAGGAGGCCAGTCTCTCTAAGGCAGATCTCTTTGAGGCTGAGAACACATAAAATGGAGGCAGCACCATTTAATCCCTTGAAAGCTCCACCATTTATACAGGGCTCAAGAGTCGACATTGGCCATATATACAACGGGTTCAGGGATTTCCTTTTCCTCCCCCACCCCCTTTATTTCTGATCAGAGTTTTCATAAGATTACTCACTGGTATGAATTAGTCCTACACTTAAGTAGGACAATAAATTAAATAACACATTTCATTTTTGCATAACTGCCCCAGTTCCAGTGGATTCACTAATGAGTCACAGACCATTAAATATTCACAAATAATAGGATTTTTATAGCTTGATAAAGGCATCACAAATATTGTTATAATTATTTGTAATTTCAATTATATATTGGAATTACCTCTTGTTCCTGTTACTGATGTGATCTTTCAGATAGCAATAAGCAGAAATAGTCTTGTATAAACCTTTATTTCGCAAAAGAATTTGAACCCAACCCTTCAAATCGAGTAGGATCTTTAACAGATGGCAGTGATAAGCGAGCCCTTTATAGTCAAGAAGTAGAATATCTGCCTTACATCTTCCTTTTAAAACGGTCAGCGAACCTGAGATTTCAAGACTCTACTTCTCAATCTCTTTCGCTGACATTTCATCCTTCTGACTAGCCCAACACCCACACACACATTAAAGAGAGGGAGGAGGTGGAGAAGGTCTGAATCGGGTCACTCAAGTGAAGGGGTCCCGTCCTAGGATGCGAAAACGCCCCCCCTAAAACCTTTGTATTGTTTTAATTCGTCCGCACAGCGCCTCCTGCCGGGCCTGAGGACTGCGGCTCGCCGAGGGGGTGCAGGCCGCCGGCAAGGGCGGCCGCCAGGACTCGGCCACCCGCCGCCACGCCGCCCTCCTCCAGCGGGGCGGTCGCCGGCGCTCACCACTGGGCCGCGCGCGCGGGGCGGGAAAACGCCAGCGGCCGCGGCCGCCCAGTGCCGGGAGCCAGCGCCCGACCAAGGGACGCGCGGCCGGTTCCGACCTAGAGAAGGAGCAGGGGCCCTAAGCGCCTGCGCCCCATTTATCCCGGGAGGCCCCCGCTCCGTCTAGGGCAAGGGTCGAGGATGCAGTGGCCTCGGCGTGGCCCACCAACGGCAGGCCCGTCGCTCCTACCCAATCCACACCCAACGCCTCGCCGGCGGCGCTCCGCCGTCTGTCCGCTCGCGCTGGCCGCCCGCGGTCGGCCCTGCGCTCGCACCCAGCTCGGCGACCCTTCCTCGGCCGGGCGTCGCGCCTCCCTCCTGTGCCCCCGGCTCCCGGGCCAGTGGCGAAGGCCGAGCTGAGGGGCGCTGCCCCGGGCCCCCAGCTCCCGCGCGCCCCAGCCAGCTCCCGCGTGCGGCGCCAGCCCTAGCTGTCGCGAGCAGTCGACAGTCCCGTTGGAGTCTTAGCTCTACTTTCCCGCCACCTCTTCGCGGGGCACTGCCGGTCCTGTTCCCCTTTGAATCCCCCCCCAGCGCGCTTATCAACGAGTAAACAAACAGATGTAGCTCAGATAAGTGTTAACTGAGGAGACGCAAGCTGTCGGTCCCGTCACCGCCGGGCCTGTCCGCAGGGTTGGAGCATTTCCCCGAGTACTGGGCCTGCGCCCAGCGTCGCCACAGAGAACCCTTTCCCCCCGCCCACCGCAAGCCGCGCCCGAGGCGCCGGCACGAGCGTTCCCGCGGATGCGCGGGGCCTCGCTCCGGTGGCGCCCACCTGGCTTCTGGCCTCCGCGTCGGGAGCAGCGCGGTCGAGGTTTAGGCGCGAGGCCGTCTGGCTGCCAGAGTCAGCGTGGCCCGGCGAGCGTGAGGGTGTGCGCGCCGCCGGGCTCGGAGGCCGAGCGCGGAGGTGCCACCCGGCGCTCGGAGAGGCTAGGAGGCTGCCGGGTGGGCGCTTGTGGGAGCTCATGAGACTTTCTCTCACGAAAGACGGCAATGAGCGGAGGCCTGTAGGACACAACTAGGCCTCTCTCCTCCTTTTCTTACGCTATGCCCACCCACTTCCCCCCGCCCGGCCAGTCTCCGAGGCCCCCTCTCTGTCTTTCCCCCACCCCGCCCAGTTTCCCTTCTCGTCCTCCTTCCAGTCTCTCCTTCCTCTTGCCTCACCTTATCCCCTGCCCACTCTCCCCTCTCGGACCCACTTCTCTCCCACCCTCTTCCCTCCTTCTTCCCCTTTGCTCGCTTGCGCGCGCGCTCTCTCTCTCTGTCCCCCCTCTCGCCCGCACCCCCCCTTCCCCCCCCCCCCCCCCCCCCCCCCCCCCCCCCGCTCTCTACCTGGGTCTATTTGATTGCTCACTACCTCATAACTTGTTTCCTCGTTTATATGGAAAGAAACTGTCTCTGGATGTGAGACTAATTTCATCTTCTTGACCTACGGTACATATACAGTTTGCTGGTATCCAAAGGGGCGCTGCATAGATACCAAACTCTTAGGAGGAAAGGAAACGGATCCCCACACGCAACGGCTCTACAGGAGACTTCTACACGCGTTGTAGGACCAGACCGCCCGTTTCAAGTCTGGCCCGGGCACTGCCTAGGCTCTGGACACCCACAGGGCTGGGCTGCTTCGTGGGCGTGGCGCGCGGGACGGGGAGAACCTGGTCGCAGGGATCCGAGGCTCGTGAAACGGCCCAGCCCCGAGCGCGGCCGCAGGCGGGTCCCTGCGGGTGCCTGCGCCCAGAGCCCCGGCGGAGCGGGGAAGCTGTGGCCCCATAGCTGAGTGCTGACGCCCGACGGTGAGGCCCGCGTGGCCCCCCGCAGACTGCAGTTCCTGACCAGTGCCCGCAAGCGGCCTCGCGCCAGGCGCTGAGCAGGGCACGCCTCCAGGTTACTCGAACCGCTCTGCGGCGCCCGCGGACGCGGCCCAGGGTTTCCCTCTGCGCGACGACTCATTCTTTGCAGAAAGACCGGGGAGGAACGGTGTCTCTCGAGGCTCGTAGTGTCCGAGAGCCTGGCGTCCCTTGGCAATCTTTCTTACTCTCCCAGCGGCAAATTACAGAGAGCCCTGAGCGTCGCCCACGTGGCTTCTTTCGGCTCTGTTAGTGTGTTGACCTTATTTGTTGAAAAATTATGTATAACATACATTGTATGTATATAATAAATATATTCTTACCGATTACCAGAGATTGCATAAACAGAAATGTATTAGCCGTGGGCACAAGTGGAGAGAGTCTTCTAGGAAGAAGAGATCGCCAAGACTGGAACAGGAGGGACTTAGGGACACAGTACAACTGCGTAAGTGGCTTTGGGTAAGTCACTAACTCCCTTTCCCTTCGTGTCATTGTTTCCTAAGCAGAGTTGTTGAGTAAGCTATGTGATACATGTGCGTTTTTTTCAACCTAGAGAATCTCCCCCACAAAGAGGCTTTAAAAAAAATCTGATTAGCTTTTGAATTAGTTGGTTTTGCTTTTCTTCTTTTTAATCCTTTTTATCGCTATTACATTCAGGGAAGGAAAGTTGGGAAACAAATTTAAAAGGAGAAAACATTCAGAGAAGTCTGGAAAAAATGGAGAAAGAGAAAGAAAGTGATCAATTAATTTTTTTTTTTAAAGTACCTAAGGGGCGCCTGGGTGGCTCAGTTGGTTAAGCGACTGCCTTCGGCTCAGGTCATGATCCTGGAGTCCCGGGATCGAGTCCCAGGATCCAGTCGCCCATCGGGCTCCCTGCTCAGCACGGAGTCTGCTTCTCCCTCTGACCCTCCCCCCTCTCATGTACACTCTCTCTCTCATTCTCGTTCTCTCAAATAAATAAATAAATAGTACCCAATTTCCCCAATGAAAATAAAACTAAACAGATCATTTTGGAGCTCAGCCTCTGGTTCAGGATTACAAAGGAACACTGAAGCTCAAGTCTGTAGAGGGCAGGGTGTGCATTGGCTTCGTAAGTCCCAGTCACACTGGCATCTCCCTAGGCTGCTAAATGGAATACTCTACATCTTAATTGCTTGTTTCATCAGGTGTGTCTAACAGCTATTGTGTCTTACTCTTCTTAAAGTGAGTGGTGGAACCTGGTCAAAAGTAAAATGGAGAAGAAAGGACTGGGTGCAGAAGAAAGAAATGTGGTTTAAGGCATCTCCAATAACATGCCACCTTAACTCAAAGCCCTGCCTTTGGCTTCCTAGGTTTACACACACACAGCATATCCAAGGGTTAAAAAATCTCTTCATGAATTTACTCTTTGGTTAATAGTCTGTATCTGTTATGACCTAGGCACCAGGGGTTGGGTGCTGGGGATGCTGTATTGAACAAACTCTGGGGTCCAGTTTACAGGCTAGTGAGAGAACTGGGTAGTATGAAAAGTGCTGTTACCTATTAATACATGGGTATCAGGGGAGCATGAAGATAAACACCAGAGTCAAGATCAAGGAAAAGCTCTGCAGAGGAGTGCCCCTTAAGCTGAAATTTAAGGAAGGAGTTTAAAGAAAGGGGCAGTTGGGCAAGGGCACGGTGGGGTGGAGGCAATCTGTAGGCATTCAGACCACATGCCTGAAGGCCCAAGGTTAGAAATAGCTTTCTTTAGAGAAGTTCAAGTGGTCTTCTAAAACAAATCAGATGGTAAAAGTGAAAAATAAAAGAATATTGGGAAATATAGCTAAAGAAGCAAGCAAGAAGTTCTTGAAGAACTTTATGGGCTGAATTTGCACTTTATCCTGAAAGCTAGGAGGCTCTTAAAAGATTTTAAATGGGAAATAAATGATAAAATTTGCATTTTAGAAAGATCACTTTGACAGGAATGTTGAGGACACAGAGGAGGGTTGGGTAGATTGTAGGGAAACCAGTTAGGAGACTATTGCAGTAATCCTTGATAGAAGTGATGAGAGTCTGAATTTAGACAGTGACAGTAGCTATAAAATGAAATAGAGGGAGAGGGAGGGAGCGATATAAGAGATAATGAAAGGGGACTTGAGAGAACCTGATGACTAATTGAGTGTGAGGGATGAGTGAGAAATGAGGAATAGAGAAAGATTCCCAAGCTTCTAGTTTAGGTATGGAGAGATTTGATGATGCCACCTACTGAGAGAGAAGCCAAGATTGAAACAGAAAGATGATGTGATCAGTTTGGGGCATGTTGATTTTGTTGTATCTTTGAGATGTCCAGGCAGAATGTCAGATGAATGGATATCTGGGTCTGGAGTTACATATTGATCTGGGCTGAGGGTAAAAATTTAGAAGTCACCAGCATAAAAATAGTAGCTGAAGCCCTGGGTTTGGTGAGGTTACTCAAGAGAAGTGCTTACTTAGAAAACACATTTAGGAAACACCAATTTAGCAGGCCATCAGAGGAAGAGAAAACCTTGAAGGATACTAAGAAGGTATGGCCAGAAAGGCAGAAGGAAAACATAATAGTAAGCATCATTTTGGGGATACCTTTTATCTTCTAATCAATGGCCTGGGATCTCTATATACATCATTTCATTGAATCCTTACAGCATCTCTAGAAGGTAGATGTATTCAAATAGAAAAACTCAAGTGTTGAGAAGTAATTAGACTAGAGTATGTTTAGCCTCTGGAGTCACATGAAACCTATATTGAAATCCCACCTCTCAATAGCTATGGGATATGTGCAAATACATAATCTCTCAGACACTTGATTTTTCTCTGCCACAAAATAGAACTAAAATAGAACCTTCTTCTGAGGATTATTGTGAAGATTAAATGAGATAGCATATGTAAAATGCCTGGCACAAAGTGGGTGCTTGATAGCTGATAGTTACTATCCTTATAAATAACTATAACCACATATCACTATGTTAACTTGAGTGGCTACTGTCTCTTCTTTAGTTCTTTGGCTTAAACATGGACTCCAAATTCTCACCTAAGGTCCACAGTACACAACTGAGACCTGACCCAGGCTAATGTATTATGATAAATCCTTACTAAAGATTTGGGCATAGGCAGATAGGAATGAACACAGAAAGCTAGATAAACTGAAAGTAAATCACTTCATTTTAGACTCTCCTACAGAGGTAGCACATTCTTGCCTAACCCCTTGGGGAAGCCATCTCTCCCAAACCACCAGGGAGCATTGTCAAACAATCAATATACTTCAAAGCCCAAAAAGACTGTGATCCCACAGGGAGTCAAGAGTTCTCACTGAAGTCCAAGACCCACCTTCCAAAAGAGCCTGTTACCTGTCTGAGGAACTGCCTCCTTCCAGATGATTGATATGGGGGATGCCACTTTCTCTAGAGTGGACATGCCTGTCTCTAGGAGCATGGCCTGACACTATGGCCTCAACAGTGGAGCCTTGCTAGAACACAATAAAATAAGCCCAACATTCATATAAGAGTTACATGTTTTTCATAATTCTTAGAAAAGGTGAGACTTTTTATATGAACTCTTCTTAATCTTTCATGACCCTTAGGCCATCTTCTACTCAAAAGTCACTCTGAAAAGTGAGTTTGGATAAAGCCAGAAACTTACTATAGTCCAAATACAACAAAAAGACATATAGCAAAGGGGACCTACCAGACTGAAAGTAAGAGAAAGATTTCATCAGCATAATTGAGAAAAGAACCACAAATTTATGTTTTCAAAATTAAAATATGTAAGTAGATATAGAAATGAATAAATTATTGGTTAGTGTTCACTCATGTGTTTTTAATCCTATAATATGATTAGGTATTTCAAAGTATAGAGACTTTTGATCATGGCTTTAGTACAATTCATAATGGCAGTTCTTTTATTTGTTTCTTCACACTTGTTTCAAGGAATGTAGAGACATATTCTGCCCTAGGGCTCCAGTTGATTTACCTCTAAGGTGAGGATCCTATGCAGATTTTTTGAGGGTTAGGCGCAGAGCTTCAGTAAGCAAGAGACTCCAAGTTGTGGCCCTATTTGCCCATTCTAAAAGCCATAGCCAATAACCATTTTTATGGTAATAGTTACCTGTGAAACTTGGAAAAGCTGAAATGTATTTCATTGACCCACAGCATCCATTTTTCATGGAAAATTTATCCTTTTTAGGTTAAGAATTTTAATGGCATCTGTCAGGAGACAGCATCTCCCCCCAACAACAATAAAAAGAGAGTCGTGGTCAGGGCCATATGGGAAATGCTGGGTGATACTTTGTTGATCAGGTCTCTTTACTACTGGGGTTGTTAGAGACGTTAACTGTTAATGTGCTTTGTGAAGTTTCAGATGTATTTGACTACAAAATCCTTTTGGTCTCAGAGGATCTAAAGAGACTTTTTTGTCACGGATTATTCTTTGAAGAAAACTACAATTTGCCAGTACCACCCGACCATTCCTGGGATAGCATACTTCCACTGGAGAAAGTCATTTGAACACACTGTCATCATTGAAATCACATTCACCTCCACCAGTGAGTCCTCCTTATCCCCTTCTTGGCCCCCTCACTGGCAAGGGAACCTTCTACCGACGACATACTGCTATAGAAGGCAACACGTATCTGGATCATAACATACTTATTTCTTTGTTAATGTTTTTCTTTTTCCTTATTTGTCCCTTATACAGATTAATACAGTGCCTAACACATGAAGATACTCAAATATTTGTTGAATGGCTATCAAATAAGTGAGAAGTGCTGGAAAAAAAAAGAAATTCAATCAGAGTAATTTCTTTGCTGCAGATATGCCTTAGGGTTCTTCATAGGACCTCATGTTGTAGAAAGATAAAAAGGACTCCCCTCACCCCCACCATTGACACACCCACTAGGCAAACACCTATTCCATATTCTTTTGTCCAGGCAACCTTAATCATTACCAAGAGCTCCTGTGAGTGGAACCATAGCTATATAATGCTATTGGATTGTTTCCATAAGGTTTTAGCTCAAGAAAGAAAACATGACTAGGGAAAGGAATCCTTAACTACATCTTAAAAATCAAAAGCAACATTTAAGAAATGCCTTTAGGCATCTTAATGCCAAAGCATTAAGAAAAGTGTTTCCAGGGAAGAGCTGAGGATGACACCCGGTTTATAGTAATTCATTTTTCCAAACCTCAGAGCATGTGATCAAAGGTGATATACATTATCTCAGGCTCGGTACCAGGGTGACTCATTTTTTTTTCTTACCTTTTTTGAAGTTTTTATTCAGATGAATAAATACATGAGGAAGAGCCAAACCTGGGCCAGCCAGGTGTAGACTGAGAGTCCTGCTGCCTGATCTGTAATAATTTCCCCCCCTTTTTTAAATGAAGAAGCTGTGGCCTCTGGCACCTTGAAATACTAGCATGCAATTCAGGTCCTTTTGAATCAACATAGGTATATAGCATGTTAAAACTTGCAAGAGGAGGACAATGAAAGCTCCTCACTAAATATGGAGGAGGTTGCAAACAGATTAGTTATTAGGCAAATCAGGGTGATACAAGTACTCCTGACAACCTGTGTGCTCAGTGCTGGGATCATTCAGTTAATCTGGGCCAGGGATTTATACCCAATAAGGCTTCAGCTCTAACAAGTTAATCCTCTTTCCTACCATACCACCAGAAGAGGAAATAAAACTATGAAGTTTCTAATTCCTTCTCCCTCCTCCCATAAGGTATGCTAACATTGATTCATTGATAATTGTTGGCAGATCTCCCTGAAAGACTGAAAATTTGCTAAATTCACTGGCATATTTGGATGAAAGAGATGAAAACGTCCTAGTGTGGAATCTGCATAAAGAAATAATAAGCGGGGTGTCTGGGTGGCTCAGTCGGTTAAGCATATGCCTTTGGCTCAGATCGTGATCTTGGGGTCCTGGGGTTGAGCCCCTTGTGGGGCTCCCTGCTCAGTGGGGAGTCTGCTTGTCCCTCTCCCTCTGCCCCTCTCCCCCCACTCTCATGCTCTCTCTCGCTCTCTCTCACTCTCTCTCTCAAATAAATAAATAAAACCTTAAAAAAAAAAAAAGAAGTAATAAGCAGTGTATTTTTCTGAGGACCTGATGGTGTGCTGACACCATTCCCTAACAATTCCAAACATTTTACGAAGCTCAACTCAAACATCTCATCTGTTTATATAAGAACTCTCCTCTCCCTCTCCCAAGTTTGCAACTTAGAGAAAGAAGAGGGCAGACCTAGGATCCATCATTGGAAGGTGCAGCTAGGTGAGTTTTTGGTTGAGCATAAGACTTAGATTCTAACATTCAGAGTTATCTAACAATGAAACCTGTGGCTTTACAAAATAGTGAGTGCTCCTCCAGTTAATACTATATGAAAGATGGATAAAGACACTAAAGTTCTTTCCAATCCAAAGACACTACTATTCTTAAAGCATAATGAAGACCACAACTTTGAAAATCGGCTAGCTGTCTTGACTAGCACACCAGTGTCCCATCAACTCTGATTCTTACCTTCTTTGATAAGTAATGTTTCCTTCTTCATTGGTTCTGAGAACCTGAGAGGGAGGTGGGATTGAAATGTAGAAAAAACATCATACCTCCTGAGCAGCTAAAACATCTTGAACTCATACATATTCACTGTTGGATATTTTAACAGAAAAGTTAAAAGTTGCTCTCTGTTTCCAAAAGGAGGAACCATGTTGGAATAAATATTCTCTGGTCACCAGAGCTGTGAGAATCTCCATCATGAGAAGAAAGGTGATTGGGAATTATCATATTACTCCACAAAACTAATTTTCAGCCTTATTAAGTCTTTTAATAACAGTCTTCTAAGAGAGGCCTAAAAAATGATTTTAATCGGATGCTTTCCAGCCCTGTTACTTTTGTCATGGCATAAATAAATAAACAAAATCTTAAATAAGATTTTTTATGACTTTAAATTCATTCCTGACTATTTTAGGCATAAATTAAATTCTTCAAGTTTTTGAACCCTATACTAATATATATGACTTTATCAATTGTACTTTAACTCTTTTTGTTTTTTAACATTTATTGGATAGCTATTTTATGCCAGCCACTGTGCTAGAAGCTTTCACATAATTTGTATTTGGGTAAAGAGATCTAGGGCAGTGAGCTAGCTAAGGAGTTTAAATTATCAGGTTATAGGAAGGCTTCAGAGAATTTGTAAAGCTAAATAATTATGTAATAGTAATTATAATAATGATAAATATCTAGGGTCTATATTGCAGTTTATATCTTTCAAATCACTTTCAAGTAAATTCCTTTACTTTATTAATTTTTTTCTCCACCTCATTGTTTTCTGTTTTTTTAAATAATAGCTTAATTGAGATATAATTCATACACTATAACATTTACTGATCCTTAACCTTATATAGATAGTAAGAGATAAATTTGATGCTAAAGAAAAGTCTTAACTTTATTTTTTAAGATTTTTTAAATTTATTTTTTCAAAAGAATTTGTATTTATTTATTTGACAGAGAGAGAGCATACGTAGGCAGAGTGGCAGAGGGAGAGGGAGAAGCAGGCTCCCCGCCAAGCAAGGAGCTCAATATGGGGCTCAGTCCCAGAACCCTGGGTTCATGACCTGAGCCGAAGGCAGTTGCTTAATGAACTGAGCCACCCAGGCGCCCCTATTTTATTTTATTTCTATTTTAGAGAGAGAGAGAGAGAGAGAGACTGGGGAGGGGCAGAAGGAGGAGGAGAGAGAGAATCTTAAGCAGGCTCTAAACCTAGCGCAGAGCCTCACGTGGGACTGGAAGCAGGGCTGGGCTGGATCTCATGACCCTGAGATTAGAACCCAAGCTGAAATCAAGAGTTAACTGAGCTTAACTGACTGAGCCACCCAGATGTCCCTTAAAATTTTATTTTTTAAGTCATCTCTACACCCAACCTGGGGCTCAAACTTAACAACCCCAAGATCAAGAGTCGCATGCTCCACCGACTGAGCCAGCCAAGGACCCCAAAAATCTTAACATTAAAACCAACAAGCAGCTCTTCAAGAGTCCATATTTCACTATATTTAAATTTATGTTTGTGAGATAAATTGAAAAGGAGAAAACATTTTGAGGCAAAGTTAGAAAGACAAAGTTTAAGGAGAGAATAAAGGCATCCGAAAAATAATAATAAAAGAAAGAAACACTGATGATATAATACATATATTACATATATATGTAATATAACACATTATAATATATATCAGGGGATATATATATTCTATATATATTTACATATCAGGGGAGACAAGGGAGTATGAAGCCTATAAGTTTGATTTGGTGGGGGCGCCTGGATGGCTCAGTCATTAAGCGTCTGCCTTCCGCTCAGGTCATGATCCCAGGGTCCTGGGATCGAGCCAGCATTGGGCTCCCTGCTCTGCGGGAAGCCTGCTTCTCCCTCTCCCACTCCCCCTGCTTGTGTTCCCTCTCTGGCTGTCTATCTCTCTGTCAAATTAAAAAAAAAAAAAAATCTAAAAAAAAAAAAGTTTGGTTTGGTGAATATCAACCAGGCTGATCAGGGCTTTTGAGAGAGGATGGGAAAGATTAAGAGCCTAGCCAAGTTAATTTGGAAACAAGCCAGGTTCACATGTAATAAGCTAAAGAATTGTCTAAGAGGATAGGTAATTTAAGAAGGTGGTCAAAGAAGGCTTACTGCATGAGAAGCAAAGATAAATCAAAATAGACTGGTGTCCAAAGTTTAACTCAAGGGGAAAAAGAACTTGTATATATTCTTGTGATATAAAACAAAGACAAATGGCAGATACCCTATTAATCAAAGATTCATGCTGTATTTCTGCATTCTGTGTGTTGATTCCAATCTGAAGTGAATGATTCACCAGAAAAACCACTTGAAAAAAGGTTGCTCATTCAAGATATACTAAATAATCTATTTTTAAGACAAATATAATTATAGGATCCAGTCAAAGTAATGCTTTTAAAAATCACATGCAGAGAAGAAATATGGTATTTTATTTGAACTTAAAATATGATCTCTTAAATTTTACCAACTGTTCCAAGCATAAATGTAGCTAGAATTAGTGTACTGATGATCCTATTATTTGCTATTCATTTTAAATGTTAGAAGACTTAAAAATCCCCAGTGGATTTTTCACATCAGAATTTATTTCACTTAGTGTTCTTTACAAAATGAAGTTGTTGTTTTTACTCAAAGTGGATTTAACTCACAATGTAAATTAATTCATGCCACTTTACTATAATTAGAGCATAATTAATTAACCAAACAACTATTACTACTACTACTACTACTAAATGTAGTAGAAAATTTTCAAGTTCCTTTGTTTTTTACCATGCTGTACTGCCAATACTACGTATTTTCACTTTTCAACCAAATTACTCTTTTTATATTATTTTTTCCAATTCTTTTGTTAAACTTGATCAGATCAGAGTGTGTGTATGGGCAATTTAGTCATAATTGAGATTTCACAAATTACCAAAATTCTGTTCATTTGTTAATATTTAAAAATTGGTTTATCTTATTAGCATTTATAAGTTATGTACATTTATGTACACTATGAAATCTTGGTAAAAAGAGAAATTAAAAATTCTGCTTGTTCAGATACTTTGAAATTTTTAAGATATCTAAATACATACAAAAGTAAACCAACATTTCTTAACCTTTTTTGAATCACAAATGTCCCTGAAAATCTGATGAAAGCTACAGCTTCCTCTTTCTCGAAAAACAAAAACAAAAACAAAAAAACCCAACAATGTATATATGCACATGAAGTTTTGCTTACAATTTCACAAAGTTTATGGACTCTCTGAGGTCTGCCTATGGGCCCACTAGAAGTCCATGAACCCTGGGTTAAGAACCTCTGCAATAAACCCACACTTTGCTTTGGCAAGATAGAAAACTTACCATTATAAAGTATGACTGTTTAAGTGTTCATTCTTTAGGAGTATGTATCTGAAAGGAATGATATAAAAAAAAAAACTCCCCAAAAGCTTTGGCTCAGTTATCCCTCCTGTTTAGCCTTAAAATGAGGACCAATTTCCTTTGGGTCAAACCCCAAACTCTTAGTGTCTTGACTTTCTAAATGCTTGACAACTATAGACACTTTAATGAAATCCAAATGGGTGAAATTCAACACTTCATTCTGATGCTCTTTACAGATGTTCTTAATAAGGACACTGAAGAAGTCCTTAGAAGCCTAGCCTCACACATCAGCCAAGGAAGAAAGAATTCATTGGAAAATGAAGATAATAAGTAATTCTGGAATATTCCTGTACCAGTCAATATCAAGCACTTACAACATAAACCTATAATCAGCTTTGTGGGGAAGTATGAAGTGCACAGGGGTAAAGTCTGCTGATAGATTCCTGGGTAGGAATAGCATTAGACCATCCTACCTTCTGATGTTGAATATTTAAATTCTGCTCAGAATAATTTTCCCATAAGGACTTCATTTCTTCAAATGACAGCTTTAAAAAAATGAATACAGAAAGAAGCTGAAACAATCATTTTTGCCTATCATAATATTAAAACTTACCCTATTACTCAGTATTCATTCCTGTTACCTGCATATCTTAAAAGAAATAACTGTTACTAATGCCTTTTTGTTTTCATTGAGTGTACACTACTGAGTAAGTGTAGGAGTTTACGTTTACCATGTAAGTTTTGCAACATGAAAAATATTTTGAATATCAGTCATGATGGCAACTTCTGTATAAAAGAACCTTAAATGGAACATTGTTTTTGAGATCAAACTCCCCACCCTCCCAATAATGGCCACGTTGCAATAAAAATTGTGGCATATTAAAGAAAGAAAGAAAGAAAGAAAGAAAGAAAGAAAGAAAGAAAGAAAGGAAGAAAGAAATGTAAATGCTAGGATTTTATAAGTAGAATGGGTATCATAACACCATCTAGGTAGGTTAAGTCGCCATAATCACTCTGTTCTTCGACTCCCTTTGTTTGCCAACAGTGGATAAAAGCTCACCTGAAATTTGCCTTCAAAGCTCTGACTGGAATACTTACAGTCTGGGTGATTATTTCCCTGGACATTCTTTGAGACCATCTGGAGAGAAGGGTTTGCACACTTAGATGGATACAAAAGCTTATGTTAGACATTTTTATCAATGAATTTGCAACTTTGAGGTGAAAAAATACTCAATTTGTCTGACAAGATATTAGTGTTATGGGCTCTTTTCTTACAATTTTCAAGAGTTGTGTTGGCTTTACAGGAATGTATGGAAGTAAGGCACAGTAATCTGAAAGGAAAGATCAGAAAGAAAGTTATTCAAGATTTTGCATTAGATTAGTCAGACTTGTGTATTCTGATCCAGAACCTGTCACTTTTATTTCCTATAGAGCCTTAGGCAATTTACTTCACTCCATGACTACTCCCCCATTCATCTCTTTCAACACCCATGAAATGAAGATAATGCTGACCTACCTAATAAGAAATTGTGTAAATTTAATGTCATATCAAAAATATTCAAATAATTTTAAGGCTTATTCAGTTAAGTTTTAGCATTTGACAAACTTGTAACTTTTATATCTTAATTAGAGATGGTTACAAAACAAGTGTGAGACCTTGTCAATGTGTTTGTACCTAATACCATCAATAATTAGAATAACATTAAGTTAGAGAGGAATCAGGGGGAAATATAAGTATTTGGGAAGGCGAGACTCTAGAACTGGCTTGAAACTCAGGAAAATCACTTAACTTTTCTTTACCTCAACTGTCTCATCTTCAGATGGGGTCCTTATCAATATCTGTTTTCATGTATTCACATTTTTTTAAAATGTAGCCTCTGTCCAAGTAGAATGTAGCTCCAAGGGTGTAGAGAACTTATTTCTCTGGTATACCAGTGTATTTCTAGCATCACAGAGTAGCTGCTCATTAAATATCAATATTAGATAGTTCCTAAAGTCCTTTTCAGCTCTAAAATCAGATTCTTTTTTTTCCCCAAGGTTTTATTTATCTATCTGACAGAGAGAGACACAGCGAGAGAGGGAACACAAGCAGGGGGAGCGGGAGAGGGAGAAGCAGGCTTCCCGCTGAGCAGGGAGCCCGATGTGGGGCTCGATCCCAGGAGCCTGTGATCATGATCTGAGCGGAAGGCAGACACTTAACAACTGAGCCACCCAGTGCCCCCAGATTCTTTTGTGAAAAAAAAAAAAAGCTTATTATGAAAATTTCTAAGCATATAGAAAAGTACAGAGATTAATATAATAAACCCCTACACATATCACTCAGCTTTGTCAAGCCTTAACTATTTCAATATTTGCTTCAGATTCTTTAAGCAATAAAATATAAATACATTTGAAGTCTTCCTTCCATGTGTACCATTCCTTAATTTCTTTTGTCTTTCTCCCCAAAGGTAACCACTATCCAGAATTTAATGTTTATTATTTCCAAGAACAATTTATACTTTTACTATATTTATATAACTATATGTCATGCCTTCAAACTTTCTGCAACTTGCTTTTTTGGTTAAGTTGTTGCCTTTTTTTTCCTTTTCTTTTCCTTTTTTCTTTGATCTGGGCAGGAAATAAAGTGTTAATCGAGTTGACAAGAGCATCATCTTTGTATTTCTAAGCTTTTCTAACTCTAAACCAATAGACATGGGAAGAACCCTTATAGAAGTCAAGAAGTTTAACATAAAATAAGGAACTTTCAGACAGGATCTAGATCAGAACCACATAAAAACATGGCCATGTCCTGTCATCACATTAGGATATTTACAACACAGCACTGTCAATATGTGATGTTGCAAAAACATGGTGCCACATGGTAAACATTGCAGAGGTCTGTGAATGGGTCTCTGAGAGCTTAGGATGATGGCCCAGTTCACAAGTGAAACAATTTTTTGGATAGAGAAGTACTGACTTTTTAGACCATAGCAAAATAATGGGAAATGTTCAGTTTTGGTCCACAGTGCCAACTGAACTATTGTTTACATGCCTTAAATAGGCAAAACATCTATTAGTTTAACTTGATGTTCCAAATGCTGGATCTTGTGCAATTTATTTAGCCTTGAATTTCAGATGATCTATTTGGAAAGCTAAGTTGTGGGAAAAATTTCCATCTCAGTCTTTATATTAAACAGCTACCATACTTCAATAGATATTTCCTCATTCAATAAACACAAAAATACAATAAAGAATATGAGAGCATTTGTATTATATACTTAATGTAGTTTCTTTTTCCTAGATTAATTTTTTTGTTTAAATAAAGGACACAGGGCAAGAACAGTACAGTTTCACTGGGAAGTTTACCTTGGTAAAAAGGAGCTATTACATTCTATCTTGTCAATGATCCATGGATAATGGGTCACCAGGGGATTTAAGAACTGTATCTTTCAGTTCTTGCCAGGGAGGTATATCAGTGTGCACTGATGTGAACCATAATATGACACACCTTGAAGAATCTTCAAAACCCTCAGGCACTCTCTCAGCTGCTGTCATGAAGATACGGGACTAAAGGTTTGTCAGTTAAGGACAGCATTTTGTAAATAATTTCAGTAACAGAATGATTTTCCTATTTATTATGTTAAATTCTAATAAAAAGAATAAATCCTCAGGCTTAGAAGTCTTTAGACTTTTTTTCTTTACCTTAGAGGAATATCTGTTTATGCTGATATGTGAAAAAAAGACCCAATATATATTGTTTTATTGTTAAGTGTGTGTGTGGGGGGGAGAAAGTTGCAAAATAGTATTACACTATAATCCTATTTGTGTGTGTATGTTTTTACGTATACACTTACACTTTGCATATTGACCGCAAAATGTCCAGAAAGACAAACCAAAAATCCCCTCTGGGGAATGGAACTAAGAGGGTCATTAGTGGGGGTGAGGAAATAAGAGAGTTCTACTGTCTACACTTCTATATTGTTTGAATTTTTTACAATAAGCATGATTGTTTTTGTCAACTGAAAATGATAAAGAAATACATTTCCTTTTCAATTAAAAAACTTTACTTTTAATCAATAGTCATCCAAAGAGCCTCTAAAATTTCAGAAGTTTTAGAAAAACAGATGATATGACAGTTTGAAGTAGAAATTAATTTGTAAACCTACATTATTTTTACTGAGTTAATAACATTTTATGGGAGAGAAGTGATATGTTTTCTTGGTATTTTTTAGCTTTTGTGAAGTGAAATACTTATCTATCAATGCATTTATGCTTACCTCAATGAGAACCATGGATCTTACAAGCTGGAGAAGACCTTATTATGTAGTACAAACTCTCATTTTACAGATGAAAAACTGAGTCTCAAAGACGTTAAATGTTTTGCCCATAAACACTTCCAGACCTTAAAAAAATTAAATCCATCTTCTGACTTCATGTCCATAGCTCTTTCCATCATAAAATGGTCACCTGCTCTGAAATTTTAGTGTAATAATAATATAAATAATCTAAAAAACTATTTTGTTTAACTCTGATCTTAAAACCAGCACACACACACCTCAGTGGAAGCATTACTCATAGCAAATTAATGTTCTTTGCACAGAAGCCAAAGTAACAAGTCATTTGGTGACAATATTTCAATCTACAAGTGGAAAAAAGAATCATTTTTACCTCTTGGTGATTTTCTCATCTTAATCAATTATTATATTCTCTTTATTCTCCTGCTTCTTTAAATTAGGGAGTGGATTAAGAGAACAAAGAAGAACAAAGAAATAAAATATCAAAGCCAAAGATGTCTATTTTTTTAAAATTTTTTTATTGTTATATTAATCCCCATACATTGCATCATTAGTTTTAGATGTAGTGTTCCATGATTCATTGTTTGTGCATAACACCCAGTGCTCCATGCAGAACGTGCCCTCCTCAATACCCATCACCAGGCTAACCCATCCTCCCACCCCCCTTCCCTCTAGAACCCTCAGTTTGTTTTTCAGAGTCCATCGTCTCTCATGGTTCGTCTACCCCTCCAATTACCCCCCTTCATTCTTCCCCTCCTGCTATCTTCTTTTTTTTTTTCTTAACATATATTGCATTATTTGTTTCAGAGGTACAGATCTGAGATTCAACAGTCTTGCACAATTCACAGCACTTACCAGAGCACATACCCTCCCCAGTGTCTATCACCCAGTCACCGCATCCCTCCCACCCCACCCCCCACTCCAGCAACCCTCAGTTTGTTTCCTGAGATTAAGAATTCCTCATATCAGTGAGATCATATCATACATGTCTTTCTCTGTTTGACTTATTTCGCTCAGCATAATACCCTCCAGTTCCATCCATGTCGTTGCAAATGGCAAGATCTCATTCCTTTTGATGGCTGCATAATATTCCATTGTATATATATACCACATCTTCTTTATCCATTCATCTGTCGATGGACATCTTGGCTCTTTCCACAGTTTGGCTATTGTGGACATTGCTGCTATAAACATCGGGGTGCATGTACCCTTTTGGATCCCTACTTTTGTATCCAAAGATGTCTATTAATGCAAAAAAGAAAAATCTAATTTGGAGACAGCAACAATAGAAAAGAAAAGTACATAGAGAGAGACCATGGAAGAGTAATAAGAACCAAGGCAGAGGAAAATTTCACCACTTCAAGGACAGTGAGTAAATAAGTAAAGAAAAGTGGGTTGAAATTTGTTTTATGTTTATTACTGTAGGCACATAGTAAATGCGTGATGGATAAGATAAAGGGAATGATGGTGTCAAAGGCTAATGCAGAAGTTCTCCGTCTGCATTATACATAAGAACTACTTGAAGTGTTTGTTTAAAATACAGAGTCCTGAGTCTTTATCACCAGGAATTCCAAGTCACCCACTGGATTAGGGAGAGCCCAGAAATAAGTACCCTGGGTAATTCTAATGATCACACCTGGAGGAACACTGAACCAGAATTATTAAAGCTCTTCCAAGGAAGAAAACAAAGAACCAGAGTACAGAAACCTACAAAAGAGAAGAGAAACAACAGGAAAAGGAGTTGAGTAGAAATCAAGGAAGAAAGAAAAGGAACTAGAAAGTAAGGACGTAACTAAATTAAAGAAATGGTTTAGAAGAAGCAAGAGATATATGTGGGTGTGTGTGAAGAGAAACAAGCGAAGGCTGGTCAGAGGCAATAAAGCAAGATGGAAAAAAATACTGGGGAAACTAAGAATTTATCTTGAATTTTAAAACTAATTTTTATTTATTTATTTTATTACCCTTTCCTTTATAAAAGTAACACATGCTCATTTTGGGAGAGTCGAAAATTGGAAAAGGAGAGGAAAAGTATACCCTTGGTTTGTTGCTCATGAATAACTGCTATTAACAATTTGGTGTATTTTCTGCCAGTCTTTATTTCTGCTTAGTTTTTTCAAGGTTTTGTTTATATAGTTTGGATAATATGTACGCCACTAAATATCCTTCTGTTATAACATAAGCATCTCCTAACATAAGATTATTAACAGAAACTTCATTTTTTAAAAGATTTTATTTATTTGACAGAGAGACACATAGCGAGAGAGGGAACACAAGCAGCGGGAATGGGAGAAGGAGAAACAGGCTCCCCACTGAGAGGGAGCCCGATATGGGGCTCAATCCCAGGACCCTGGGACGATGACCCAAGTGGAAGGAAGACGCCCAACAACTGAGCCACCCAGGCGCCCCCAGAAACTTCACTTTTAACATCCGCTTAATATTCGCAATACTCAGTTCTCCATTCTTCCTTGCTAACAGAACTCAGGTTTTTTTCAGGCAGTCAAGGGCTTCAGGGAAGGCTGGCTCCATTCCTTTGCTTAGAAGATGAGTTTTATTTAGTCTAAGTCAATCATGGGATAATTCTATTGTCCCTGTCAGTGATTGGCTGAGGAAGGAGCAGGTTGACCTAATTTTGACCATTAAGATATAAGGGCATATCATTTGGATTTTTTTTTTTTTTTAAGATTTCATTTATTTATTTAGCAGAGAGAGAGAGATAGCGAGAGCAGGAACACAAGCAGGGGGAGTGCGAGAGGGAGAAGCAGGCTTCCGGCGGAGCAGGGAGCCCCATGCGGGACTCGATCCCAGGAATCTGGGATCATGACCTGAGCCTAAGGCAGACGCTTAACGACTGAGCCACCCAGGCGCCCCATCATTTGGATTTTTAAAAAATATTTTTTTAATGTATTTTGAGAGAGAGAGAGAACGAGCAAGGGAGAGGGGCAGAGGGAGAGGAAGAAGCAGACACCCCCCCCTCACCCCGCTGAGTGGGGAGCCTGATAGGGGCTCAATTCCAGGAACCCGGAACATGACCTGAGTGGAAAGCAGATGCTTAACCTACTGAGCCACCCAGGCACCCCATAGGTTGGATTTATGCGAGATCCTTAGTTCTGAAAAAGTGATACAAGGAACAGATATATCCTTTTCCTGCCTGTGAAATGTGTGTCAAAAGGAAGCCCTAGAACTGGTGGTTGGAGCTGTTGCAACTATCTTGTGGCCATGAAGGGAGCCAGGCTACACACTAAAGATGGAAGAAGAGAAAAGTAAGAAGAACTGGCCTCTGGATGATCTTGTCACTCCAATTAATTATGCATCTCGGGACCCTTCCTTGAGACTTCTTGTTATGTCAGAAAATAAATCCCCTATTGTGTAAGCCCCTTTTAGTCAGGTTTTCTGTCTGCAGTAGAAAGTTATACCTAATAGTATAGTACATACCTAGTATATACCTAGTATAATGCTATACATAACAGATACAGCATTATAATTTACCCAACAATTTCCTATTGTAGTCTATTTACTTATAGTTTTTCACTATCATTTTTTGCCTTGGATAGTTATATAGAAAAAGTTATACAGCTTAGATGATAATGTAATTTGTGTTCGCGGGGGACAAGCAATAAAGAAACAGGAATGAACTTGAAATATCTCAGGTCATCAAAGCTGAATCATTCTGAATATCCACTCCCTTTATTGCTCATTCCTGTCAGCAGAGGTGGTTATCCCTGGAAAGTTACATTTCCAAAGGAAAAATTGGGAAACACAGCCTCAATATAATACACTAATAAAGGTGAGCACAAATAATCCTCCAAAATACAAAAGTCATTCCTGTTTGCAGTGTGTTACATGGTTTCATCAACTTTTTCTCTTTTATTATTATTATTATTATATTAAAATTACTTTGGGAATAGGAAAGGTAACCCATTATGTCATGGTAATACCCTTCTGGTATTAAAATTTGCTGTAGTTTCTCTTCTGTTTAATCCAAATGCACATAGTCTATCATGTTGACAGTGTTCAAGAACTACGTCCTAAGTGCCTTCCAGGCATAGGCTGTCCCTCCAAAATCAAAGCTAGGGCAAGGGTACCTGACTGAACATGATTTAAGTGAAGAGGTTCGAATGTCTATGCTAACATATGACAGATGAACAGTAGAAGAAACTCCCAGTATGTGCTTCTGATTTGATCACTAGTAGTAATTAGGTCTATTTATAATTTGAAATTTTAGATTTGTTTGCTTTTTAAATATTTAGTTGTCTTAGAGTTAAATTTGGAAAGCTTCCTCATGTAAGAGGATGTTCCTGTGCAAAATAGCAATTTTAATTACTGCAATTATAAAACACTAATACTCTGATGACCTACATTTCAATGTTAGCCTCAATAAGTGCACCTAACACACATTCATAATTTTACATTAACAACTGATCACAATATAATTAAATTTTAGATATTATTTTTAAAATCTCATGCATGGATTGCAAAATAAGATTAAAGTCACAGCTCAATACTTAACCGCTGTACATGAAGTTCTTCAGCACTGTGGTTATGACTCGTGGTATTTCCCATTCCTGGTCTCTGGCCAGGAGTATTGATTCATGAGCTGACTATGGTAGAGGGTGTAAGGAAAACACGGGCTAATCTAAAACTCAAATAATGACTCTTCTCTAAACAAAACAAAACAAAAAAACAAAACCCAAATCAAACCAAACCAAAACAAAAACCCACAAAAAAACCCTCAATAGATTAATTTCATAAGCTACAAGATATCATTTTCCTTATGATATCTTATAAGTTTTTCTCACATAAGATTCATTTCCTGCATACTTGAACATTTTAAAGAAGAAGAAAACAAAACTCTGAATTTGGAGAGGAAGGAACCCACTGTTCAAAAGTTCCCTTGAGATCACGAGGTGTGGAAGAGTGTGCTCTGAGGCTAGATCACTTTCTAAGTCTAGATGGATGCTGGCTTTAAGAGTGCAGATTGAAGAGAGCTGTTAAATTAAGCCCTATTATAGATTTTTAAAAAGATTGTATTTATTTACTTGAGAGAGCGAGAGAGAAAGAGAGAGCGAGAGAGCCCAAGTTGGGGGGAGGGACAGAGGGAGAGGGAGAGGCAGACTGCCCGTTGAGCAGGGAGCCCCACATGGGGCTCCATCCCAAGACCCCGGGCTCATGACCTGAGCTGAAGGCAGACACTTAACCGACTGAGCCACCCAGGCACCCCTAGATTTTTAAATTATCTAAGTAGCCAAGATTCCAAAATGTGTATTTGTTAAATGAATGACTGTATAAATAAATTCATGTTAACTTTTGAAATAGCGTGTATCCAGGAAGAGGAACTGCTTTCTCCACTTTATTTTTTCCTCATTCACTTCTGATTCCTATTTTTTCAACTAAAATAAATGCAGAGGAACAGTATTCTGGTTATTCCTATCTAACTATCCTTGTGACAGGGACTTCTAGGATATGCCAGAGCTTGATAGTGAGCAAGGGTCGTTCTTTGATAATTGGACTGAACCCTGTGCAATGGAACTCTGACGCTTGTAGTCAGTTGGGGTGGGTGGGGAAGCGAGACTGACTACATGGAAAATGCCTGCAGGATTAGGGGAGCTCTAGGGACAGTCAATATGTAACCCTGCCCTAAAGTATTCAGATCTTCTGTGCCAAGGTGGACAGGAGCTCGAGAGAGTAGAGGTAGGGAGGTCACTGAGTTAATTCTGTACAAACACAAGAAAACAAACAAGAATTTCAGTCTTCTAAATACCACACACACATGCACCCTCACATTCCATCCCTTCCCCCTCTCCTCGGTGAAGACCTGGGCCCATCCCCTGTTGAGAAATGAATTTGTGTGAGCATTAGACACACGGGCTTGGTGAGTGGACACTTTGTTGGAGAGAATTCATCTCTCATGAGAAGCAGAAGTGACTTCCAGCCAGCTCCCCTGAGAACAGAGTGAGCATTGAATCTGGAACACTTTTTAAAACCTCTTTGTAAGTTGTATTGAACAAGGCACTGGCAAAAAATTTGGAATCTAGTCCTTAAATCCCTATGTACCATTCTGGAGAATTCTAAAGTACAAACAGGACGAGTTGCCTGGTATCACCCTGAAGATGAAACATGTCATCCAACACAAATATAAAAATGAAAAAAAATCTGAGAGGACCTAATTCACCCTTTTGTTCAGTATTAAAGCCTGTGAGTACCTCCTGGGCTACTGGGCCATGGGTTCCTCTGATGTTCCCTCCTTAAGTCCAGTTATTTCCCTTCCAGCCCCTGCCTAGTACTACAGTTTATTTGTGTCCAAAGCCTTCCACCTAAATCCTATACAGGTTGTCTGTCATGATATTGGTGTCACATTCCCCAGGAACCATCTGGGAAAGGTTGAAATGCCTCAGAAGATTATTATATACTTGCCATGAGCTCCAGAGTATCTATACTTCTGGCATTTTCCCAGGCACTAAAGGCCAACCAGTGATGGAGACTTTGCAAGCGACCTAACTCAGTTTGCTTTGCAGAGAAAGCTGAACCTTCTAGAAGAAAGCATCTCCACCCTAGGAAAGAAATATTTTCACAGCTAAGTCGTTGAAGGTTGCACCTTCCTGCACAACCTTCTGAAGGTTGCACCTTCCTGCACTCTTCTATAGGAGGATTATTAGGCTTCTCTCCTGAAACCAGGATAAAGTCTCTGTCTATAGTGCTAAATGATAGTGTTCAAAGTCTAATGGTAAGAGAAGCTGTCCATCATAAACTTTGACATTAGGTCAAGGACTTTTCTCACCTTGTGCTTTCAGGTAGGGCAGTCATGGAGTTGCATGCTATTAACAAGGATCATTATATTGCTTTTATCTGAAGGAATAATACACAAGGAATTAGAATAAACAAAAGGGGATAAAACCTTAAGGGTATCAATTTTAATATCTTCGAAAAACAAAAATTCCAATTCCAAACTGTCCAATTCCAAAATGCCACAATACAGAAAGGGAAGGGCTGAAACTTCAGTAGGAGAATTGTGAGAAGTCTTATTTTAAAAACCTAGGGATAAAGAACACCCTCAGTATTGAATATTTTGGAGGCATCCTACTCTTCGAGAACCCAAAGGAAAAACAGAAGTTAAATAGCAAGACGCTTTTGCAGAAGTGTTGAAACAAACAAGAAGAAGTTTTATTTTGAAAATACACTCTTTGAAGATAAATTTGGCTTCCATTTTCCATAGCTAGGAGCATCCAACAAGATACAAAAACAAACAAAACAAAACGACAAAACAAAGACCCACGACATTATGTACAGAGCTCTAAAATGAGCTGTGAATATCTACAAGAAACTAGCATATGCTCTTTGTGAAGGGTTGTACTTGTGTGGCTTTCTACAGTTCTCAGTCCTGGGGAAGAAGAGTTAACTCCCTGTAGCTGCAGGTGCGGCTGCAGCAAGGGAAGAGCTGGGGTCAGTAAGGGGTTGGGGGTGCGACCCCTGGGTGGGAGGCGTGGAGAGGTGTCTGGGGAGGGGAGCCGCGGCGGCATGGGACACATCCTGGGCTTCTCTAGAAGTCCTGCCGCGGGGTGTGGGTCAGGCTGTGCCGCCGCAGATCACAGTTTCGCCTGAACACTTTGCCGCACTGCTCGCAGCTGTAGGGCTTGATGTCTGTATGGGTGAGAAGGTGAGTTTTCAGATTACTTCTCTGATTAAAGGTTCTTCCACATGTGGGACATTTGTGTGGAGATTCCTGTTCAGATGTGAAGCAAGCAAAGGATTAATCCTTCACACCACCACCGCACCCTTCTCAATAGTTTCTGTTTTATCGGTATCACAAGCGTTAACATAACACGCGCACGACAACAAAAGAGGGGACTTGCAGGAACAAATCTGGCTCCTAATCCTCCAATCATGAAAACACACGCGCCGGCACACACAGGCCCCCCCCCCCCCCATTACACTGATAACTGCCAGTGGCCACCGCGGTGGGCTTTGTGATTTCCAGCTCTTTACATTTCATCACCGTGTCACAGGCAGGAAAAGGAGGAAGGAAAAACTCTAATCCTCTCTTAAGGAATGACATTCTCCCGGGCAATAAGGCTCCTCTTTGCTGGAAAATTAAACTATTCCTCAATGTTCAGAAAACTACAAATTATGAGGCCCCTGGGAGAGGGAGCATATGGGATTTCACCATGCCTCCATTATCGAAATTACCTTTATTTCCTCCCAAACACGAAAGCTTTAAATGCAGGGCAGATCAGATGGGGAAAAAAATAATTCTAAAATTAGGATTTAGAATACAGAGAATGGTCTTTTCTTTAAGAAAAACATAATAATGTTTTGTGTTAAGATTAATTTTGGGGGGGGTATAAAAAAGTTGAGTGCTGTTTTCCCCACCTAGAAAACTAAATTTAAACAGAGCCTTTAAAAGAAAGAGCTTGCCATTGAACACCTTTGTAAGGAGCAAAAATGATAAAACTAAACCAGCCATTGTCTTTAAACAAGAAAACAAACTTACCTGCATATGTAAAGTTTTGTGAACCGCTAGAGTTCTAGACTGACAAAATCCTTTCCCACACTCCTGACATTTGAAAGGTTTTTCTTTGGAATGGATATACCTGTAAATCAATATAAGGTTTCAGTGAAATTGTTTTACCACCACGGTGAGGAGTTTCTTTTGACAGTTACTCAAAAGGAAGTCGTGAAAGGACAAAAGAAACGGGATTCCCATTATTCATGTTTTTAGATTTTACTTTTTTTTTTTTTTTTTCCTGTGTAATTCTGTTTATGGTTAACCTCAACTAACAGATTCTTCAAAACATTCACCGGACGCCGTCTTTATCTACACTTGATCGCCCTCTCTGGCGTATTCTGGAGCTCAAAATCGTGCCGAATGAGTCCTTCCTGGTCTCTACGGCTTTCTCTGGTACTTAAACTGGCCAAATCATGATGTTAGGCAAGGTTGAATTCAGGGGAACCGATTCTCTAAACAGCCGCGGAGGATCCCAACGGAAGTTCTAACTCCATGGAACAGCAGGTAGAGTCCAGAGACAAGATACCCCAGCCCCTCTCCTGGGAAGTTTTTACCGGATGAAAACACTTGTAGTATTTCTTCAGTTGCCGTGTATGAATGCAGAGTTTAAGGTCGTGGAGGGGGTGTGGGGAGCTGTTTCTAAATTCAGTGATCTCAAGATCCACATAAATAAAATAAAATAAAGGTCGCCTTGGCAGGCTCTGGGGTACACCTGGGGGTGGGGAGATAGCAAAGGGAAGGAACCCAGAGAAGGTCGCCGGAGAACATTTCTAGAAAAGGTCTGACGGCAGCGCGGACTAATACCCACCATGGGAAGGTCTTTGGGAGCCCTCGGCTTTACCTGCTCCGCCTCCCCAATGGCAACCGGGAGGAAACTGGGAAACAGATCTCAGGACCAAGGCCAACCCACCAGATTGCAACTGCCTGGGGATGAGGAAAGGCCCTCCCGCATTCCAAACAAGGACGCAGTAGGAGACAGCAGCAGAGGAGAAAGGTAAATGTTGGGGACTAGTTGTAGCTGGCCGCCAGGGAGGGCCTTTGGGGATATATTCTAGTTCAGAGGGGATTTTAGTGACACTTGGAATGTCTCTCAGGGATTCGGTACTCTGGACAAAGTCGCCTTCCCTTCCCAGGCCAACCTCTTTCCCCACCTCACCTGTGATCCCGCAGATGATCTTGCCTCCGGAAGGCCTTGTGGCAGATGTCACACGTGTATGGCCTCTCATCCGTGTGGGTCCTCTCATGGATGAGCAAGTTGTAGGATTTGGTAAAGTGTCTGCCGCAAAACTTGCAGATAAACTCTTTTTTCGTTTTGGAGGGCAACCTCCCTCGGGAGGGCTTTCTGTCCGGAGTCAATTTACTGAGCCCCGAGATGGGGCTACCCAGCCCCGGGCTCAGCTTGGTCAGGTCTCCTATCTTAGGGGGATCCTCTTGCGTGGCGGCCACCGCCAAGTTGGCAAAGTCAAAACGGGGCCGGTCCTTGTGCAGGGCTGGGAGGACGTGGGCAATGGCTCCCTGCTTGGGGTGGAAGAGGTGGGTGGTAAAGGGCAGAGCCGGGAAAGGGAATCGCGCGTCCACGAGGCCCTGCGCCGCCGCCATCTCGGTGATGGTGGAGCGGGTGATCTCGTGCACGTTGGGGTACCCCAGCGTCCAGTGGTTCATATGCATGGTCTGCACGGCGCTGAGACCGTACAGGCCCTGCAGGTGGTCCACCGCGGCGGGGAAGGTGTTCACCGCCTGCAGGAAGGAGTAATTGGTGAGCTGCAGCGACGGGTGGAGCGGGATGGGCGCCGGCAGGGCCTTGCTCCCCATTTTCCCGGGTGCTGGGGGGCGGAGGGAACCGCCCCTTTCTTCCAGGACTCAGAGGCAGGTGGGCGTGGGGCTCCGGTGAAAACCCAGAGAGACAACAGCACGCAGAGCAAACCCTAAAAATGGCAGGGGAAGAGAGGGAGAGTTGTGACTATTATCTAAGCCCGCTCGGTCTGGCCTTTGGCGCCCGCCAGGGTTACCACACCTCCCTTCAAAGTCCTCCTCCCCACTCTACTTCAGGGTCCTCAAAAGGAGTGGTGAGGGAATCGCATAGCGCCTGCCGGGCGAGTCCGCACCGAGCTCGGCCCCGGGACCAGGGTGGCAGGCGGGACAGGAAGTGGCCTTCTGGCGAGCGGTGCACCCCGCGCCCCGGCGGCCCTTCCGTGGGCGCCCACAGGAAGGTCGGGTTGCGGGCACGCAAGGAACGGAGGACCCGGGCCCCGGAAGAAAGAAAGGCAGGCGGTGTGTGTGTGCCTGGTGGGGCGGGGGCGGCGGGGGGGTTGTGGTTCTGCAGAGGCAGCACCCACTTCAGCCCACCCACCCCACCCTGTGCGGCGAAGCTCGGGCAAACACGACGGCCCGAGACGCCCGCACCCGCAGGCCTAGGGCCGAGGCGCCTCGGAGCTCCCCGGGGAACGACGAGGAGGGCCCGTCCGAGCCGCGCGGTGCGGCTGCGCCACGCGCTGCGCCCCCCGCCGGCTGCCCCGCCCCGTGGTCGCCTTTCCCGCGCTTACCCCGGCCACGCCGCGGCGGGTGCGGGAGCTCAGCCTCGGTGAGCTTGGCGCTCCAGGGCCCTCGGGCCCTCGGAGGGGCCAATCTCGCCCCGCGCTGACCTCGGAGGTTTTCTTTTTCCTTCCTCTGCCTCAATCCCATTTATCAGCGGTGACGGGCCGCAGGAAAGAAAAGTGACACCTCGGGGGCCGGGTTCAGCCTGGAATCGCCCCCTCCTCGCTTCCCATGGGCCGTCCCCTCCCACCCCCTACCAAGATCCCTTCCAGATGGTTCAGGCTCCCGGGGGGGGGGGGGGGGGGGGGCGGGGGGGTGGGATAGGGGTGGGTGGGCGGAGAACCTCCCTGAGGCCGGAACCCCTTCTCCCAGACTGAGCGCCAAGCTCCCGGGAGGCCGGAGCAGCGTCCCGGCCTGGCACCGGGGAGCCGCTTCCTACACCGGGGAGGCCTCAGGAGAAGAGCAGAGAGGAGTGGAGGAGAGTGGGCTCCCTGGGGAAGGATAGGAAAGGGGCAGCAGGGGAGTCACAGCGAGCAGGCCGGGTACAGTGCGGCTTTGCCCGCCTGGAGGAAGCTCGTTTATCTGCTGGGAGACGTGTGCGGCCTGGGCCTAAGCAGGGTGCAAGCACTCGCATCTCTCTGTGCCCCAAAGAGCAACAGAGAGGTCTGATTTCAGACCCAGGTTCCCCAGGACACCTCACCTGCATTCAGGGTGCGCCCACCTTTTCCCACTTCCAGCTGCCTTTTAGCCGCGGTTCTGCTAGGTCCGCCCGACCTGGGCCTTGCCTCTGAGGGCAGCTCCCCAGGTGCGGGACTCACAGCTGAGCGCTTTCCCTGGAGAGGGGCAGGCGGGCCGGTTAGAGCCAACAACCTTTAAGCCTGGCTTTTGAACGCAGCAGGAAGGTGGGAAGGTTTGTCCAGTCTTCCCCTCATCACCCACCCCTTTACACGCCTGAATCTTCTCTAGTGCGCTGTGAAGTGTTGCCCCGGGGCTCCAAGGGCAGACTTGGGGGACCGCGCTAATGACACAGCGCTCTGACAAGGCAGAATTTGGTCACCTCAGTGAGGCCCACACCTTCTCTCCCCCCTCTTCTGTTTGGAATGCTCAGAGACAGGGATTTATTAATGAACCGCTTCTGCCTGGTGGTATTTGGTCTGGGAGTTCAGACTGGAAGTTAATGAGAGGTGTGTTAACAGTCAGAGGGGCTCAGTCAGACCATTCAACCGAAACTGTAAACCTCCATTAAAGTTTCCCACCACAAATCACGACTCATTTTTGTTCAGTGGCAACCCTCAAGCCCTCCTAGAAAGGCAGAAAAAAAGGTACTAAGATCCCTGGTAATCTGTCTGATTATTTCCTCTTCCATTAAAAATAAAAAGTTACACTTTTATTTCCTTCTTTTTGTGTAAGGATTTTCCAGAGGTTCAAAATATCATCTTCCCCCTAGTGTTAAAAAGTGGTCTCCCCCTTAGAGAGGAAACTGAAATTATTATTTGGGTGTATTCCCAGACTAGATTTCTTAGAAATAAATACAGGAGGCAAAGTACAACTCCTACCACTGTTATGGGGCCAGGGGGGAGGTTGTCAATCAAAGGAATATCACCACCTGTGATTTCCATTTCACGTGCACAAAGTGAAATCTGCCCTAAACATTACATGTTAATTCTGCAGGCACAAAGTTGAGTGCCATCTTCCTTCCCCTTTCTTCAAATGGTTTATAACACAAAAATTAGCAACTCTATTACAGTTCAGCTCCAAAGTGGCACAAAAGTGTATTTCATAGTAAGTTTTCATTTTAATTTGCAGGACAGATAGTTTCTTCATAGAGGACGAGCAAACCATTGGTGACTTCAACCCTTTTACAAACAGAACAACCCTAAATATCCACCAAACACTTTTGCCATAAATAATTAGGGAATTTAGATTTCCACTCTCCCACTGAGTTGCTGGAAATGTATGTCAAAAGATATGTTAAGTCAAGGCAGAGATCTAAAGTACTTTCGTTTTGTCTAGAGTTGAGCATGTAATTCCCACACTGAGTTTCAGGCAATAACAGCGATCATCATCCTCTGCTGTCATTTCTTCACTACCCCTTTTCGGACCATTGGTTACTTTTAATTTTACAAGGAAAGAACCAATGAAAAGACATTAATATTTCGGTGGAGCTGAGGCTAGTTTTCTTTCATCAGTCTTCTTCACAGGGATTTCCAGGCATGTACAGAAGTTTTGTAAAATTTAGTTCACTGGTTGTCCACAAGTAAAAAAAGTGTACATAACTAATTTCAGTTCAGAGAAGCTTTCAAAACATTGGAGAAAAAAAGGTACGTGGTAATTTGATAGAGTCTTGCCCTTCGGTAATGCTGTTATTACACTGAGTTATCTAAAAATAATATACAGTCAGGGGTCATCTGTTAAAACCTGTGTGTTGGTGTGAGAGAAACGACGGATGGATCCATAGACTCGCTGAACTTCAGCCCACGCCACAGTGGAATTTTGCATAAATCAGAGCGAAAGTCTTAGCAGATATAAGGAGATCATTTAAAAAGTAATAATGTTGGCCAGCCTGGATCAGGTGAACAGAGGAAAACGGCCGCGAAGTTCCTGCCCCTTCGCAGCGCCTCTGCCTTCCCAAGGAGTTAATTAAATTAAGATGCCTTCCGCATAATCTGGGTTCTGTTTCTCTCTGCTCCCTCGCTCCCCCTGCGTGAGTAATTTTCTTGTTCTGCTCAGGACTGCAGTTTGTTTAGCAGAGAAAGTAGCTGTCTGCGCCGTTTCGCTTCGGAAAGCGCCAACCCTCTTTTGTTCTCTGCTAACAGGTAGGGCGACGGATCCAGCGCTCCCTCCACAAACACCTTTTTCTCCCTCCTTCCTGCAACCACCGCTCGTTTCTCTGTAGCTCTTACGCGAGAATCTAAGCGTTGAAACCCCAGGGGAATTTGCCTTCTGCACCCCCCACCGCCCCCCACCTCCAGGACTGGAGGGTGGGAGGGAAATCAAAAGGCCAGCACAAGGTTGGAGAATTACCTGGGACTGAACTATTACTTCCCTCCTGAAACGCGCGGGCTAGGCAGGCAGTGTGAGTCCCGGCGCGTTCGCGCTGCGCTGCCGCGGCTGCCCCGGGACCGGTGGACCAGGGATACTACGGCACCGTCAGAAACACCACGGGATTGTGGGGCTTTATCTCAGCGTACGTTGATCAGCTTTTATAAGAAGCCTTGCTGAATGCTTAGATTAAATGTCGCAAAACAAAACTAAAGACAGCACATAAAAGTGTGTGTCCTTAAGTGTTAGCTGGGAGTGGAGTGCCGGGGATCCGACAAAGTGAGAAACACAATGCCCCAAGACTGCATCCATCTGATTTCTTTTCACAATTTCTGAACGTGCGGCACGCCTGACCGAGAATGTGAGTGTCCCCTGCACCCCCTACACCCTTCCTTCCTTAAGGCGGCTGCAGCTCCTTCCCAGAGCGGACACTCACCTCCCTCAGAAAGGTCCGCCCGGGCAGCGCGGCTCAGACCCGGCCCAGGTGGTGAGGCGCAGAGCTCGGAAAGGTCATTGGGTCCACGCGGGGCAAACTTCTTTTTCCGAGCGGAATCCCGGGAGCCGCGGACATGATCTGGAGGACGACGAGCAGCAAAAACGAGAGCGGATCCTCGCCTTGGTCCGGGTCTGTGGACGTGGAGATTGCAAAGCCCGGGGGTTGTTAGAGCCGGCGCTCAGCGCTCGCCCGGAACCCCGCGCCTCCGCGAGCCTCCAGCCGCCGACTCCGGGTAAGGTCGGAGCCTGCAGTCTGGCAGGGCCATCACCCTCCAGCAGCGAGCGCTCCGAGCTCTGTCCCCGCCCGCGTCCCTCCCCAGGCTGCTCGCGGCCGGGAGTCCCGGGCTTTAGTAGCAGCCCCGCCTCCCCTTCGGGCGGGCGTCCTGCAGCAGCGCGGGGCCCACGGAGGCTGACTCCGCCTCCGCGCCCGGCGCCCGCTAATGGTCCACTCTGTTTACTTGTGTTTGGATAGCAACTGAGTCTTAAAGGCACAGGTTTGCTCGAGGTTTCCCTGTTACAGAGATGAGCCGAAGGTGACTCAGTTCAAAACTCACACATAAGCAAAGCCTACCCCCTTTCCTTCTCGGTGCCACTTTTCCTTATACTGTTAGAAACTGAACAACTGGTTCTCTGCTTCCTGAAGACCCTGAAGAGAAACCCAAAGGGCATTTTGTAGTTTTACTTGACGCTCTCGCCAGATTAATTTCCACATCTTAACAGGTTTAATATAACCATCTTCTTCGTAGAGTAAAATCAATCAGTTCTAGACTGTATTCTCCAAAACATATCACATTTCCCTCAATTTTAAATACAGCTTTGTACATATTTTTTTTGTCAATTATGACTATATCTGTAGTCTGCTTTTGCTTGTTTTCAAAACGAAGTTTGTTTTTAGAGGTGACGATTGACTAATTCCGTAATTACTGCAAAGACATACGTGGGATGTCCAGAAGAAATTTCTTCCAATATTTAAGGTTTAATCAAACAAGGTACATTTTATAAGCAGTAAACCAACTTGGTTAAAGGGTGGGCATCTGCAACCCATTGGCAAACAATAAAGACTCCATCTGGAATGGGTGAAGAACAATCATTTTAAAATTCTAGGAAAATTCTATTGTAGCTTCTCAAAACATGTACATCTTCATTCCCAGCAAACCCCCCCCCCCAATACAATTCATTGTTCAGTCTCCAGGAAACTTAATCGAATTTGGTGTAGAGATACATTTTTCAGGTTCTTCTAAAGGTTTGGTCCTGTGTGAGTCTAACTGCAGAACGCACTTCAGCTACGCTGTAAGTAGGGTGATCGAGTGACAGAAAGGGAATGACACACTCATTTTAAACAGCCTCTTTCCAGATGAGATCTGCGTGAACAACATTGAGCAAAACCCCTTTCGTCCCAGCCGAGTCACCAGAGCGGATTTGCGTTAGCCCCCGGCAAGTTCGCGCTTTGAGGGGCGCAAATCTTCCAGCCAAAATGCTGTACAATTCAAAAGTGTTCCGTCAAAAGATGGTTTTGGATGTGCCGCCCCAAAGGACAATTAAAATAATCTCATCGTGCAGGGTAGTGGATAAATATAAACAGAAGACTAAAACTTGTCAAAAGGTTAACCAGTGATTGGTGAGCCAGGCAGAAGGTACGAGATATTATTTTGTTAAGATACAATTCCTTCTATTTTACTTATGCCCAGATGGAATTTTTCGTTCCTTTGGTAAAACGTAATCCAGGGATAGTAGATCCTTTTCTCCTTTCTTTCCAATTTAAAATTCTCGAAGGTTAAAATGTGAGCTTGCAATGGAGACCCCAGTGTTTAATATCCTTCAGTATTGAACTGCTTAAAGATTTGACAAACAGTGTGGAAGTAGCAGAATGCCTAAGAGTTCAGGGGTTTAAAAAAAAAAAAACCAAAAAACGTTTTCCCTAAGGGGTTCTATAAGGGTGCTTTCATTTCAGCGCTCAGTCCTGAGCTCCAACTACCGGGATGCCTGTGGTCCCCTCTCTCTAACCACCTCATTCCTTCCGCAGCTTTTCTCAATTTGGAAAAATTGGAGGGAACTTTCTCTTCTTTCAGACCCCCAGGACACACACTCCCGGGGTGGTGACCTGAAGAGTGTTCCTACGCTTCGTATTTCCTCTTCCAAAGTGGAGGCAACTCCCCAGCGGCAGGCTTCACACCTTCCCACCCTGTATATGTGTGCCTGCTTTTCCCGCGGGGTGGACAGAATTTCCAACCACCCACTGAGCTGCGCCCTCTTTCCGCAAACCTCCTGAGCCCAGGTTTTTTCATAAACGTGTTTACCTCGCCCACCCCAGCTTCCGAAGTTCACAATGGAGTCGGGGCTACGTCGGCCCGAGGGCTGCTGTCGCTAGAAAGGTAGGCAAGAGTCGACGAGTTCCGGGCTTCGGGGAAGCCGAGGGGCAGGCAGCGCCTCTGCAGCCTCCAGGCCCCACCGCCGCACCGGGCAGGTGCGCGCCTCAGGCCGAGAGCGAGCCTGAGGCTGAGAGCCTCGCGGCACCGCACGCAGGGCTCCCCCGGGCCACCTTCGCGCCCACCCCCGGCGGGCCCTTGAGTTTCCCCCCGGCTCAGTCCGGGCGAGCCCCTTGCTCATGCCCGCGGCTTGAGCGCACGCATTGTGGGAGCCCACCCAGGAGCAGCCTCAGCCGCCGGACTCCCCCGGAGACAACGCTCCGCTGGAAAGATAGGCCACTCGGCCCATGGCGAGTTGTGGGGTCCGGGCGTGTGGAGAGGGAAGTCCTGGAGCCTACAGCGGCCCAGCTGCTCCCGGGGATCTGAATCTCTGCGCAGCCGTCCCACTCCCTCCGCGCCCCCCGGGAGCTGCGCAGCCGGTTCACTCTGACATTTCCGCGGACACGATCATCTGCTGTCCTCGCTCTGGGTTCTGGGTTTTCGACACCAAGGACGCTTCCAGGAAAATGGCTAACAGACGGACGAGAGGCGCGCGAGCAGTTGCTGCTCCAACCCGAACTGCCGAAAGTTTACGCCCGCGGAGGACCGGGTAAAGGCCGGAGAGAGGAAACACAGAGTCGGAGGAGGAGGGGTCCGGCAGAGTAGTCCCTTCTCCCCCCGCCCTGGCCCACCCAGGAGGCTCTGCCAGTTAAGCAGCGAGCAGGTGTCAGACAACAGGCTTCTTGCAGTTGACTCCGAATCTCTCCCACTCTGACCGCGCACTGCGGTTATCTTAAAAATGTTTGCCCTTTAAGACACGAATTATGGTAACCCCATCTTTTTCTCCAGGGATTTCAGCTGCCATTATCTCTGAGGACTTGCCTCCCTTTTCCCCAGCCTTCCTCAGACTTTTTAGGGCGGGGACCTTTTGCATTTGAACTTCCCGCACTGTTTGCCGCTTTTCCTAGATCCCGGAGGAGCTGGAAGCCCAGCTATTCTCTGGGCGAGTGTGCTGGAGGCCCGGAGTAGTGAGGAGGCCCGCGAAAACCTAGAGGAGGATCGCGGGCATTGGTCTCAGAACTGAGGGTGTGGAACAGGGACCAAAAGACTAAGAATTTTATCTTTTAAAAAAGTATGTTCCAGTCGGCGCTCTACACTGGGATGGGATGGGAAAGCGCAGCCGCCGGCAGAGCTCCGCGGTCTGCGGGAAGAGCCGCAGCGCCCCCTGGAGGCAAGTGCCGAGCACTACCCGGCTCAGGCGCAGGGGGGCGGTCACAGGCAGCAGGCTCCGCGGTGTGAGTGCGTAGCCACCAGCTACCCGGCGGGCTGCTGGATTCCTTTCACCTCGACCTGGGCCCCTTTGCTGCGGATGTAGAGTCCTGCGCGCCGCAGGGTTGCTGGAGAGAAGGCCTTGGCCTGCTGTCAGGGCCAACAAGCTCCTCTACCCCCACGGTCGGGGCCTTGATGAGCGCCCCACGCGATGGCCCCCCAGTGACTTCTCGCCTGGCCGGATTTTCTAAGATGAGTTTTCGGACTCACGCGCCGCTCCGGGAGACTCTCACTTTCGCAGGGCAGGGAAAGACCCCAGTTCTGACCCCAGCGCAGGGAGTTTGCGGGTGGTCCCGCGCTCATTAGCTCAGACTCCAGCAGATTCCAAGGCCTCGGACGCTGTCCCTGTGGGAGAGGCAAGAGAGGTTTCTCTGGGGACCGCATTAGGAAAGGCTGACCCACTCCCCACGACCTATGCTTCCTCCCACCCCATCATTTGAAGCCTTGTCGGGAATGGGTCTCCTGGACGGCCCGTGCTCTCCTTAAGCCCGAGAGCGGGCAAGGCGCCCGGATCGCGCGCGAGCCTTCCCGGGGCGGGGCGGTGGGGGACCTGAGGACCACTCGCCGCTTCCAGCCATCCAATCCCTGGGCCCAGTCACCTCCAGAATGGGGCGAGGCTGGTCAGCCTCCGGCACCAGAGGCCGGCGCAGCCTCGCGGGGCTCGTCCCTGGGGGCAGGAGGGTGAGGGGTGCGTACTGGGTTCACTGGCGCTCTCCCGGTGCCTGCGCGCTCGCTCAGCTTCACTCAGCTGGAGGCCGCAGCGCCCTTCCAGCCACCAGCTTGCGTGGCACCGAGTCACCGGCAAGGGGGGAGCTGCCTGCGAAGGCCTTAGACCGGGTCGGAAGGTTAGCCACGGGGCCACAGCAGGGGTGGGCAAGCCGAGGGGCAGACCCTCCTGGAAGCCTGGGTCCCTTCACTGTTTGGCTTTCCCGAGTGCCGAAGCAGCAAGGCCCAGCGCGGAGTCCAGGCCGCCAGGCGATCCATCAGCCCCTCCGGGGTCGCGTGATGGTGCCAAGGCCCTGGCGCTCGAGAACGGCTCCGCGCCTTCAGGCTGCGCTGAGTCCGGAGAGGTGTCGGGGGTGGGGGGCAGCCGGCCGCAGCGCGTGCTGGCACTGGCATGTGCTGGCGCCAGTGGAGCTCGGCGGGCCGCGAGGCAGGCGCCTCCAGCCAAGGGCATGGGCTTAGGCTCCCAGGGTGCGCTCCGCTCTGGGCTTCAGGCCCCCTCCTCCCTGCCCCCCGGTCCCCTAGAAGCGGATCTCCTGCAGTTCGCCTCCAAAGAGAAAGCCAGGTCAAGTGGTATGCTCCCGAGTCGAAGGACAGCTTCGAATTCAAGGTGCTTTTCTAACGGAGCCCGTTGGTGTTCGTGACTAAGAGGACCTAAGCATCGGAGGACAAGACCTAGGAGCTTCCCAGGAGGGAGGACCTTGTGGTTGGTGCTCCTCTGGGGCATCTCCACCCGCCCCACGTGGGACTGTCCCAGCCCTCTCATTCCGTCCGAAAAGATCCTCAGAAAGGACTAGGACAGAATCTGCAAACCTATTTTTGTTAGGCTTTCACTTAAAAAACAAACAAACTTTACCTGCCAACGCTTTAAACATGGAGAAAATTCAAATGAAAATCTTGATTTCCAATTTCTATGCGGCAGTGAACAGCTGTGCTCTGGGTTCTCTGTCGTCTGTTTTTAAAGTATCTTGGATTGCCTTAGAGTTTCCAATACTCTCTGAAGAGATCGTTTCTCTGGGCGCTGGGATGGGTCCAGAGTTATTGTCTAGGGCAGCAATTCTTTTTTTTTTTTTTTAAAGATTTTATTTATTTATTTGAGAGAGAGAATGAGAGAGAGAGCACATGAGAGGGGGGAGGGTCAGAGGGAGAACCAGGCTCCCTGCCGGGCAGGGAGCCCGATGCGGGACTCGATCCAGGGACTCCAGGATCATGACCTGAGCCGAAGGCGGTCGCTTAAGCAACTGAGCCACCCAGGCGCCCTAGGGCAGCAATTCTTAAAGTGTGGTCCAATAGCATCAGCAACGTCTGGAAACTTGTTAGAATGCAGATTCTCTGGCCCCACCTAACTGAGTCAGAAACTCTGGGAGTGGGGCCCGGCGATCTGATTGGACAAGCTCACCAGGTAATTCCGATGCATGCCAAAGTTTGAGAACCACTGACTTAGATCAAATTGACATTTGGGGAGAACTGAAGGCGTGCGGAATTTATCTTCCCCCCTCTTCCTCTCTCCCTCCTTGCCTTCATTTCCCTTTCCACCAGAGACTGGCCTAGGGCAGCTAATTCATTCATTCTCTCATTGATTCATTCATTCATTGGCTCTCATTCCCCCGATTTCTAGAGGTACTTCCCAAGTCCTTGGAGACCTGACGAGTCACGTGACTGGGCGCGAGCCCTCCCTTCAGGGAGTTGGGTCGGGATGCATGGGCAAAGCGAGGGAGAGAAAGTAGTACGCGTGTCTTCCCATTTCACGGCCAGTATTTGTTATTATGATTATAATCTACTGGAATTGATATGATTTCAGGAAGTGTCCCTGTTAGGGACCACACAGGAGCATCGCACCTCATTTTAGTTTCTCACCTTTTGGGACTCTCTGCTCTTTCCCTCGCCCAGTATTCTCGAGATAGTATTCTCTTCTTATTTTCATCACTGCCTAGTGATTCTGTGAGCCTGCTGCATACCCTTCCTCTTACACCTTGACACACTGCCCACACCCTCCCTGTCCTCTCTGCACTGGGTCAGAGTGCCTGACGCCGGCGGAGATAAGGGAGTGTCACAATCGGCAGGATCGTCTCTGAACCTGGGCTGGAAGCTTCTGTGTCTTTGGATTTCCCCGAGGCTGTATGGGACGCTCTTAGGACAGCTGAAACAGACACGCAAGTTCTGCTCACCGACTCTGCACGCGCGCTCACTCGCTGCCATCTTGCGTCCTGGGGTCCCCGGCTGCCCAGCTTCCGGAGGGCAGGTGTCCCTGGGCGTTGAGGGCGTGATCCTCAACCTGCGGATTTGTCACCTTAAGACTGAGTCCAATCCCATTACCTTTCACTTGGGAGTATAAGAATCGTCTATTCCCCCGCCCCCCACACCCGTGGATCTAAAAATCCAAACGGAGCTGGCACTTTGTAGTTTTCTTATGCCAAATCAACCTCCCTTAAACTTTCGCCTTGCACTTTCTCTCTAGAACCTTGACTTGAACTTCTGTTCTTAGCTAGGCAAAGAGCCACCTCCACTGGAGCATTTGCTACCCCCTGCCCCCCCCCCGCCCCCTCCCCCCCCCCCCCGCCCCCGGATTTACTGTTGAGAACAGTAGAAGGGACTTTGCCTCAAAGGCCATGGCGGGTACCTAAAAAACCGGGTCTAACTAGAAGCCTCTTGTCTATTTTTAGATTCAGGGGGAAAAAAAAAAAAGATTTCATTTTAGTGAGCCAATGCAGGGAAGCCACTGAAAATGCACACAAAAATGAATATATTGACCTTAGTCATAAATTGTGTAAGAGTACTCAGCTCCAATGTGACAAAGTTTGCTATTTTAATATGTCCTTTTCTTATGGGGATTTTCAAAGTATAAAATGTATAGTGGTCAGGAACATGATAATCTCTTTACAACCTGTGATCATATTTCTTAACAGGATTTTGCTTTCCAGTGCAGATGGTTCGACATAGTACCATTCAAAGCAGCCAGTCCTTAGTTAGGAAATGCCAAGGCCAATATTTGAATGCAGATACAAGTTTTAACAAAGGAAAATGTATATCCCTGCAGCTGTTTCTGTGACAATTCCCCAGAGGATTAATACACTATTTTTTAATCTAATCCAACTCAGCAAACTCTACAAAGTCTGTGAGGTGCCAACTCTTAAGGCACATAGAATTCCTTGTCACCAAATATTTTTTAGTGTCTACTATGGGCCACGTTCTAGGCAATTGTGTTCCTGTTTGAGACCCTGAATTTCACCCTGACTTGGGGTTGGGGCAAAGACAAGAAAGGTGGGATTTTAAGGTTGGCTTCTTCTGGTTTTGTTAAATTGTTAAGGTATCTGTACTTAACAGCAATCTTTAAAACATTTATTGAACTCTCTCTTACATTTTTAGGTCATTTTTACAAGTCAAGGAGAGAAAGTCAGTATTTAAGCCAGCTCATTTATTGGAAAATGAATGCCAGCATAGCCTTAACTTTTGGTTTTCCAATTGGAAGACCTTAATATCATGACAACATTTTACAATAATGGTATTTCCATCAGGTGATAATTTAGCTGTAGATTCCTTATGATTGGTGACCACTGGTTCACTCAAGCCTGTTTTCACATCCTGACTCTGTAAGCAGCCACAGAAAGAAAAAAACAAGACAAAACAAAACACTCTGGCACCCTTGCTGGAGGGAGGGGTAAAGGAAGTGGCAGACAGCTAGGCTGGCCCCAACCTCATTGTTCCTTGCAAGAACTGAAAGTGGTATCAGCTCAGATCCAGCTGGCTTCAGAGAATCCAGGTCTCTTAAGGAGCAAAGAGCTCTATTATCTTTGCCTCTAAGCTCAAAACTTAAAAGACAACTTCGATGGATCTGGAGACACACAGATGTGAGAAGTGGAGAGTCTCCATTCTATTCTTACCCCATGCACTGTGTGTCATAATGACTGGTCACACTGCCTATCTTAGCTATATACTCCATTTCACAGTGCCTAACCCCTCTTCCCATGTCCTCTACAGCTCATGCCTGGCAAATGGGCCTGCCTCCAGGAATCAGTCTGGGTGGATGCTATGATGTCAGGACACCAGGCAACAGCATTTCTAACATGTGTTAGACCACGGTTGCCTTTTCCTTTCCCTGGAAAAGTACACAAAGTGCAAGTTGTCTCCCAGGCCATGAGGCACACATCCAAATGCCCTACGTGGTGGGCCCGCCCAGGCCCAGGAGAGTGTGGAGGAGAACACGAGTGTGTCATACGGGTGTGTTCACCAGTTCTGCTCCCCTCTGTCTCAGCCTTGACCACATTCTTTTGACAGGCCATATGGCCTGGGAGTGACCTGGAATATATTAGGAGCACTGGCTTGTAGAACCATTGCAGAGCAAGGGAGGAATGGCAGAGTGGGATTTTAGACCTGTTAATTCATTTAACATGTTTTATTTTGGGGGGATATTTAGTATAGTAGGCCCTGTGGTTGGTGCTGGGGATATATCAATGAATAAGGACCTATGGCCTAGTAGGGACACAGACAAATAAACAGATAATTATGATGTATACAGTATGAATCAGAAAACCTGGATCCAAGGTCCCTAGTTAATAGTCTATTATCTTGGGGAAGTCCTGCCACTAATTGGAGCCTCAGTTTCTAAATCTGCTAATTAAAAATACTCTGAGGGTTAAATAACGTGGATATATATCAATGCTATAAGTAGTTGTGATTCTTTCTTATCCATTAACATGAACTGACCTCATCAGTCCCAAATTATTCTTCATACTCCTCCAAGGACTTGGAAAGGAGACCAAGGGGAAGAAATTTGACCCAGTGCCTAGTATCTAGTGGTAAAAAGTACAAAAATTAAGTCACAGCAGCAAGTATTTCTAGAGAAAAAGTCATCTGTCTTGACAGGGAGATTTTATCAAAAGAAATTTTCACTGTTTACTGAAAGTAGGAATACTGTACTATCCTGTATACTACATTTTGTTGTACCCTGTTCTGTTTTATTGCAATTAGAGAATACAGGGGTAGATCTATGAGGAATAGATTTTTTAGGCTTCAAAGCTATTATTGTGGATGTTCTCTGTAGTGAAACAATGATGAAATTAATTTGGGGATGTCATTGACATATGAAATCTTAGGGGAAGGAAATGGTATCAGAATACAATTGAACTGTATCAGAAAATCTAAAATAACATAGGTTAAACAACAGAGAAGTTAAAATTTTTAAAAAGATTTTATTTCTGAGGCACCTGAGTGGCTCAGTCAGTTAAGCATCTGCCTTTGGCTCAGGTCATGATCCCAGGGTCCTTTGGGCTCCCTGCTCGCGGGGAGTCTGCTTCTCCCTCTCTCTCTGCCTGCCGCTCCGTCTGCTTGTTTTTTTTCTCTCTCTCTGTCAAATAAATAAATATACAAAATCTTCAAAAAAAGATTTCAAAGTAATCTCTACACCCAACGGGGGGCTCAAATTCACAACCCCAAAATCAAGAGTCTCATGCTCTACTGACTGAACCAGCCAGGGGCCCCACCAACAGAGAAGTTAATTTATCTCTCACATAAACATAGTCAAGCCAGAGTCAATATGGGGCTAGCTCCTTGATTAGCAGGTACTTGGATTTCTTCTATTTTGTTTTTCCATCAACTTAAATAAATGATTTTCACCTTATAGTCCAAAATCATTGCATTCCAGCCAAGAGTAAGGAGGAAGGAATGAAGGTCAAGCACCACTTCTTTAAGGAGATTCTACAGAAACCAGAACCTAGACACATAGCCAAACTCAGCTGCAAGGGAGGCTAGGAAATGAAGTCTTTGCTCTGAGTGGCTGTATGCCCTGCTAAAATGCAGGTTTCTATTACTAAAGAAGAAGAGAATAGATATTGGGCGATGCCCAATAGTCTCTGCCACAGGATGTCTAGGCCTGGTATTTGACTCTTTATAAATGTTACCTTCTATGTGTTGGTACCATAAATACTGTCATTGGTTCTGGACAGGGTTCACTATCCCCTTTGCTGCCTTTCTGGTTTTAAGCACTATATAGGGTGGCAGGATTCTGTTTTGGAACAACTCAGCATGTTGTCACTACTTACTCAATTGTGGCTACTGGTGTGTGACTTTCTGTTTAGAGTGGGGAGGTGTGAACAAAGACAGTGGGTGAGGTGGGGAGACAAAAGGTGTCAGGACTTGTCTGGGGATGACCTTGCTGTGGGTTGTGATGAATACCACTGAGACCCCACGGCAGCATTCCCTTTGTGGGATAGGTCCCGAGGTGTCAGGGAGGCCATGCGAGTGGGGAATACTTCATCTGTTCTCTTGGAGCATGAGAAATGAGACAGAACATACTAGAGGAAAAATGGGAGCTTGGATCCTTCTTGGCCCTGTCACCATGTAAAGCAGGCTTGGGCGGGGGTGGGGGGCAACTGTAGAAGCCAGGATCTGGCTTTTAACAGCCTGGGCACCCAGAAGTTGTGGCAAAAATGTGTAGCTCAGTTGCCCTGAGGGGCAGAGTGAAAACTATAAGCAGGCCCCCCACACAGCAGAGAGGTTCCCCCACAGCAACAGCCCAAGGACAATCTCCAAAGATAAGTGTGGAGAGACTTAATTAACACTTAAAATTGTCCTGGCCTGACCTCTCTGCCTGGTAAACTTTACTTCTGCGCCTTATCCCGTGGTAATGCTTCCAGGCTTGATTCTCCTCTCCAAGGAGAGAGAGGAGAATACTTACCAACACACATGACTTTCCAGGTATAGAGGGAGGGGAGTGGGAGGGGCCTATGGATCCCCAGTCTCACCTGGGGTCCCCCTTCAGGATGCTGCTTGACTTGGGGCAAGTCTGGGCATGGATGGAGGTTACATGCAGAGCATTAGTGCCAATGTGTGGGGAGAAGAATTCTTTCTCTGCAGAAACATCTGGAGTGACACCGAGGACATACTTATACACATTTACACAAGCCTCAGGGGATTCCCATGCCTGAGAGAACTGGCTAGATAGTTCCTGTTACACATTTATTTCCTTAAAGGAGGTATTTTATATTCTACCCTGTAATTCTATTCCTTTGGCTTCCCACCCTGCTAAAAAGGAAAAGAACATACAGTCCAAACAATTTTTAAAACCAAGGGTTTTTTCCCCTCCAAACAGTAAATGTGCACAATTCGTGCAGCTTTTACACACATCTGTAAGCTATGACTTGTTTATACCAGCCCTTACAATATTTTAAAAATAAAGTATAATGTTTTTCGGTCTGTATACAATAGCATTTTCTTTTATCAACCCCCCACATACAAATGTATTTGCCCCTTTTTAGGGTGTAATTACATGTCTAAATAGTATGTACACAATTGATGTATAGGAAGGACATGCATGTTTTACAGCAAACATACCAAAAGGATGTAACAGACTCGTGTTGATTCTTTACAATACAGTTACTAATAACCTGCAGATTTAGGAAAGGCCACCTAAGTTGGTTTGACCCTATTCTATCTATGTGCTGGGGCTGGAGGATTTAGGACCATAGGATGAGAAATTGTTTTAGAGACAACATCATTTTACCCATGGGATCCCAGAGGCCCAGGAGGAAAGCTATTTTCTTGAGCCGGCTGTCTTTTCCATGGCCCAGAGTTGGAATTCCTGATTTCAGAAGGGGCTTCTTTCTGTTTTACCTCATAGTCTCATCTAGGTTGGAGCTGCAGTTCCCCTCCAAGGAAAAAAATGTTGACTTGATCCCAGCAGCCTGCTGTGCCACATCAAGAGCCTCTGAGTACCAGAACTAGAGCCTCAGCCAGCCTCCAGACTCAGCTGTTCCAAGGGTGGTTGGAGGACCAGCAGCTTTGGCCTCACCTGGGGCTGGTTAGAAATGCAGCCTGACCTACTAAATGAGAATTTTAACAAGATCCCTACGTGATTTCTCTGTAGATTAAATTTGGGAAGAATTGCTCCATTAACGGTCTCTACTGCCAGATTGTGTCCTTAAAGACCTGTTTGATCATTTTCCTCTGATCCTTTTAGAACCAATAACGACTTCCTATTGCTTATCTGTTTTTATGAAAATGTTTTAAAGGTCCAGTCTTGTACAGTTTTCCTGGTCATATACTAGACTTTCTCTATAGATGGATCTGAGAATCCAGATATTTAAAGATCTCTCCAGGTGACTAGCCTTCATGGGTCCTGAAATTGGCTGTTTGAGAATGATTGATCCAAAATGTTGCTTTGGAATAACTTCAAATAGGAAAACCTTGGAAACCAGCAAGCACTTATCCATGCTACCATATTTTTCTTAGATGCCAAATCATAAAATTTTTTCCTTCTGACCATATTTTCTCTTCTTTCCCTTTCACTGACTTCTCACTTACTCCCAACTTGAGAAGACCACTGTGGCTGATTCCCAAATTCCCTTTCCCTGCTTCCTGGTTAAGCATTACCAACAGGAGTGAATTTTCCTGGAGGCCCATCCTGAGATCTAGTCATTGGTTGATCTGGCTGCTTTATCTGATATATTCCAGTGATCCTGGGGATTGATGTGGGACATCTGGTTTGCTAAATGCAAGTCTCCACCTATCTCATCATTCCATTCATGTCCCTTCTGAAGTTATGCTTTGGTCAAAAAGAACAACATTCTCTGAGTCAAGGCTAAGTCAATTAATGAGCTCCAAATTTTACAGAAAAGAAAGCACTTAACCATGGTTCCCAGCTCTGAACTTATGTTAACAGATTCCAGAAAAGGGGATTGTTGTGTATACTAGAGCGTAATCTATTTCCATGTTACTGTTTTTATTCCGAGGGCTCTTCTCTTACAAGGCAGTGATTTAGGGCAGGGCCAGTCAACTGAGTTTTTTTGTATTTTGAAAAGACTGTTACCAAGCCCCGTGCCTCTCTGGCTGTTCACTGTTACCTCATTACAATGGTGATGTGATCTGCTGAGTATCTGGGCTTACCACTGACCACAGCAGAGGCTGGGGCATTATTTGCTCAAATGATTTCGTCCTCCTCCTCTTCTCTCTTTTTCCCTAAGTTAAATGTGTGCAAGATGGAGCAGGCTGGGGCAGGGTCGGGATGGGGGTGGTTATTCCACTGAGGACAATGTGTACTTTTTCAGCATTGTGCTACTTCCATAAAGTAGACTTTATGAGCTGTATGCTTGCATTTTTGTTTTCTGACTTATTGTTCTCTATCCTACAATTGTTCTATTAATTTGATAGTACATGGTTTCAGCCAAACATTTGTTCCAAATGCTGCCAGAGTAAGGGGAAGTTTCCAGGCAAAATCCTGCTCAGGAACCTTCTTAAAGAGCAACCAGAACTTTGTCAATCTACCGCACCATCTCCTCGGAGGCCTTCTGGAGCTGAATGGGGTCAATGGTGGGACCCAGGCTCAGGTCCTTTCAAGATACCCAGTCTCTCTGTGACAAGGCACATCTACAGGCAATTCTGTAACTGGCTCAGCGGCAGAAACACGGGTCAGACAGAAGCAGTGGGTTAGGAACCAGATCTGGGTGTTGAGAAATGAAGTACAAAAACTTGTGGGGTCAGCTCCTTCCTTCTCGGGCTGAGCGTTTTCCTTCAGGCGATGCACGGGCTGATTCACCCCAGAATGACATTCACATTCCACTCAAGAAGTCGGCTTTTGTAATTCCCTGGGGATTTTCATGAGTATAGAGGTCACTGTCTCTGACAATTAAGCTTTAAAGTTAATTCCCAAGATAAATAGAGCAAATTGACACCACTTTGGTTGTAATTTTTCTTGCTTCAAAAGAAAAAAAAAGACAACAGTGAACCAGCTGCCAGACTTGGTTTCTGGAAATTCAAGAAACATCGGCATTTTTATTTTCTACCTTTCTAAATGAAGCAGTTTAGGGCAGTCGGAAACAACAAAACCCATGTAAACGTCTTAATTCTACAATTTTGCTTGTATCTCTGAGAGGACAGAGAATCATTGTTTCCACTTTTTTTTTTTTTGAAAACTACATAAGTAGTGGTTTCTTTTTAAGCTAAAATGTTAGAGAGTTGTAATCTTTTTAATTCAGACCTTGCAGGAGAAAAGCCAGCCTTACTTGTGAGCTGTATTATTCAGTTACACACTCTGCATGGAACAGGGAAAGTAAATAACTGAACACATACTTTATAATTACACGCAGGGGGAATTTAGAACCGCAGTGGCGAGAGTGGAGTTGGGGGGCCTGGGCCAGCAGCTGCAGTTTCTGGCTTCTCTCTCCCATGCTGAGGGCACGGGAGAGAACAGGGACCTGGAGGCCCTAGCAGCAGCCCCAGTAGTGAGGGGAGTTGAGGTGCATTGGGCAGAAAAATGAAGGATCTGTCACTCTGGGCTTCAGCTAGCAGGAAAATAATTAGGATTTATAGAATAAAACGTGAGCTGATGCAGGAACTCTAGAGATTTACTCCACCATTTCTTAGACGGTGTTCAGGACACCTCAAGATTTTAATAATTTTGCTGAAGAAAAAAAGATTCCATTGTCACATAACCTGGAGAGAAGTTGTACACTAGATCTCTTACTGGAGAATCAAAACTCACGTTAGCACAACCAAAGCTCTGAACATCAGTCCTACAGTTAAAGACATCTGTTTAATCTGGGCTTCCCCACCTCTACTTGATTTCTAAAGTCCATTTCAGCTACAAGTTCCTGTTGAGCAAGAATTTTCTACTTTTTAAGCTAGTTCATTTGATGACAGGGGACATTGTGATAATTAATTCAGACTTTAAAACTCGGATTATAACACGCTCAACAAATGTAGGGATTTGATTATTCTCCCTGTCTATGCAAACTAAGGCTGGTACAATTTAACTGTACCAACCTGATATTTAAACTGCAGTGCTGTTACTCATGAACTGTGTGACCCTGGGTATTCACTTCACCTCAGTCTCTCCAGGTTTGATGTTTGAATTAAAAACCTTTTTTGGCCCTACCACTTGTCCATGTGCAGGAATATGGATTAGAGATGCCTTTCTAATAGTTCACCCAGTTATTAAACTCTTCGCCACTCATTCCCACTGCAGAATCTGTTCATCAGAAAAGTAAAACCAGTTATTGAAAAATCGTTGGAAAACCAAGAAGAGAAAAAAAGAACGGTGTTTGGTTAACGAGCACTTACTACACACCAGATGCTGTTCTAAGAGCTTCACTTGTGTTATTAGCTCAAGGCCAAACCACACCAAACTGCACTGCTCTGTAAGTGCAGGAATCTACAAAGGCCACTTTTAAGTAGTCAAAGGTGGAACAAATATTAACCCTTTCTAGTTATTCCTGGGGGACCAACCAGCCAACCAATCCTGCATTCACCCAGTCTTTTAAAAGGTGTATTTCAAAGCGCAAGCATTGTAATTATCTTGCTTTTCACAACTTCCAAGGTTTTGTGTGTGTGTGTGTGTGTGCAACCGAAATTCTACAGGTTATTTGCAGTGTGCTATAAACCCAGGTATTGAGAAGGCAGATCAAACATTTTCTCCTAGTGAGGTGATAGCTCTGCCTTGCTTCATCTTTGGATTTCTCTCCCGGGGCCAGAGGACTGTGTCTGCAGAGGGAGAGTCTGTCTGTCTCCAGACCGTCACTGAGTAGGAAGCAGGGCACACTGGTAATATTGGGACCACTGGATCTGTGCACCACCACAGCAACTGTATGCACGTCCTAGGATGCCAACCTGTTCTTAACATTCTGACTCATTTCTTCGGCTCTGACCTTCCCCAAATCCCTCCCTCCCCTGTGCATGCTGAAGTATCCCGTAGATAGGCCCCTATTAGTCAGGACTCTTATTTGCAAAGGACAAAAACCCACGTCTGACTAGTTTAAGCCAGTTTACTGATCCACGAAACTGACAAGTCCATGGGTTGAATAGCTTCAGGCACACCTGGATCCAGGAACTCAAGCCATATTATAAAGGTCTCTCTCTCTCTCTGTCCCTTTCCTTTTCACAATATATGACTTCATTCTCCTTTACTGCAGACAACTCCTACCCTGAGGCCAGGGGAAATGATGGTTTGTATCCAGTTTACGTAATTCTTATAGTTTACAATCCCGGAGGAAGCGAATGTGTGTTTCCTTGTACATCCATAGCCCAAGCCTTAGAACAAAACTGCCTAGTTATACAGTCTATCTCTACCACCTAGCTGTCTGATCTTAGACAAATTACTCTATCTTTGCTTCAGTTCCTTGATCTGTGAAGGGAAGATAATAATAGCATTACCTTATTTAATTGCTAGGAGGATGAAACAAGATAATGCATCTGAAGCTTTTAGAGCAGTTCCTGGCACTTGGTAAGCACTCAGTAAATGCTGGTAGTAGGAGAAGAATAGAAGATTTGGCTGGGCTTGTGCATATGCCTATCTCTAGATAAATCGCTATGGGAGGGGGAGTGAAGTAATCTGATTGGCCAGACTTGAGTCACATTCCCACCTTTGTGCACTGGGAGGGCAATATCCAAATCGTACTTAATCATAGAGACATAATTCCCAAAGGAAGGGCTGTTGGGCAGACAAATAACATATGTCCATTACAGGGCCAACACCTGCTACGATCCTCAGCAGGATGGGAAAGAGACAGGTAGCCTCAGACCTGCCCTCTGCTATGATTTGGAATGAAGTTGGATTGCCAGCATGATCTCACATTCAGAAGCTGAGCCCTGGGCTTTAATGGAGCCCTAAAATGGAAGCATCATCTTCCTCACTCTCTCAGGACGGGGTGCATCTGGGTGTTTGGATTCCAGCTCGATAGCTGCTTGGTGACCCAGCCTCCAGCACCTGACCCTATAGATAACTGGGACACACTGGCAACTCCATTTTGCTTGGCCGCGGCCCTTATACAGCCTGGTCTGGATTCTCGTCCCATGACCCCTGTGGTTCTCAGTGACACCCACACAACTACCCACTGCCTGCTGCTGCAAACCTCTCAGGATCTTACCCTCCCTACTGGTTTGGACCAGCTGATACTGACCACACCTAAGCTTGCTGTATAGGAAGACATTGTGCCTTACATGTCCTGGGGTCAGTTTTCTCATGGTGTCACCTCTGCTCTACCCTAACTTCCTCTTGTGTTGCCCCCAATCCCAACGTGTGCCTGTCTCATTTTAACAAGATGAGGCTCTGCATTGTTTCTCAAAAGCCTTGCTCTTACAACTGCATTTGTACGCTCTCTTCTCTGCTGGTCATTCTTTCAGGGCTCTGGCTCTTGTTCAGAAACTTCTTCCCATGTCCCCATCCGTATTCCTGGGTAATGTAATTTTTAAATTTTTTTCCTAAAGCAAGCATTATTTTTAAGTCTTAGCCCAGGACACTATTATGGACACAACATGAGGCGAGATAACCTTGAGTCTCCTCTATAAATGGCACCTTGGGTAGGATGGAAAGTTCCAGATACTCTCTATATGTAATAGCCAGTTCTGTAGCTGGCTCATAAATTACATTTCCATGTCAGTGAGTAGGTATTTATTTTACAATTAATGATTCCTCAAATACAAGAACTTCTAAAGAGCAGATAAAAGCAGCTGCAAATGTGATCTCGGCATAAATATCAAGAAAGGAAACACAAGCAGCCCGCAGAGTTCCAACTGCTCTCCCCCCATGCTTATCAGCGTTCTTATGGTCAGGCACATTTTTGAAGTTGGAAGGCACATTTCCAACAGCTCTTGCCCTTATACAAGGTTCTTGAAATATTGCAGACATTCTGGTTCCTATCAAAATAGTAGTCACTGTCACCAAAATTATTCATTTCCTCCTCAGCCTCTGTTCTCTCTCTGGCCCCTCTTTGGCATCTGTCTCTCCCATCCTGATGCTCAAGATGACAAATCCTAATTACGGGGAGGCAGTGACACCACATACTTTAATGCGAGCTGAGTGGAGCCAAGGTTAGCCTGTGATTTATGTGATCATTCTACTCACTGGGACAAGCAAGGCTGTCTTAATCCCATACCTTTATCCTCGCCTCCTCCAGACCAGCCACATTTCCATCTTACTGTTGCAGCTGCAGTGAGTTCCTTAAAACTAAACTGCAGTTTTCCAGAGGTGGTAATTCCATCTTCCTGAGCCGATTCAAAGATTAAACAGAGCGCTTTAGAGATTGCATTCTCAGCAACCAGCAAGGACAATCAAAAAGTGGTGTTTGAGCCAACAACAATACAAATTTCAGATGGAAAGAGAGACTGAAAAAAATTAAAATTACAGGCGTTTGAGTGAGTTTAGATTTTTGACATGGAGCTGCCTTCTATACCATAAAGTGCTAAGGTTTTTTATTCTTATTACTGTTTCCTAAAAACCCTGGTTCCTCAGATAAATGCGTGAGTGAAGCATACAGTACAGAAAACAGTTCGCTTTCCAGTTCTCCTGCCAATCTGTTCTATGACCTGGAAAGAGCTAATGAATTTTTTGCAGAATGTTCGTGTATCTCTCTTTAAATTTTCTTTTCTTTTTTTTTTAAGATTGATTTATTTAGGGGTGCCTGGGTGGCTCAGTTGGTTAAGCGACTGCCTTCGGCTCAGGTCATGATCCTGGAGTCCCGGGATCGAGTCCCGCATCGGGCTCCCTGCTCGGCGGGGAGTCTGCTTCTCCCTCTGACCCTCCCCCCTTTCATGTGCTCTCTCTCATTCTCTCTCTCATTCTCGCTCTCTCAAATAAATAAATAAATCTTTAAAAAAAAAAAAGATTGATTTATTTAGAGAGAGAGCTAGCGGGGGTGGGGGGAGGGGCAGAGGGGAAGGGAGAGTCCCAAGCAGACTCTGCACTGAGTGTGAAGCCAGACGCAAGGCTCAGTTTCACAACCCTGAGATCATGAACCTGAAATCACAACCTGATCCGAAACCAAGAGTCAGACACTTAACCGGCTTTGCCACCCAGGCTACCCCTCTTTTTAAATTTTCAGTGAGTGTCTTTTCATGCCTTGGGATACTACAAGTCTGATTCCTTATAATTGAAAGCCAAATGACTACTAACCCTAAGGCTACCAGGAAAATTAGGATTACTGAGCCCAAAACTGGATGCCAATTTTGTCTTAGGGGTTGTCAGGAGAGCTCTGGCAGCCTGATGCATAGAGAGATGGGAGCAGTCAGAATCTGGGGATGACTTTGGAGAGCACCCACTCTGCTCAGGCAATCTGGCCTTCTCCTAGCTACCCTGGAAAGGGGTTGGACTTTGGCAACACTATTCTCATCACAGGACAACCTTCCACTGGGAATCTACCTTTGAATAATTAGTATGAGCAGTTTTTCTCCTGATTTCTTCCCTTGTCCCTTCCCACCATATCAAAATCAAAGGATTTTGTCCTCTTCCTCCATTTTTTTTAAATTTTTTATTAAAAAAAAAATTTTTTTTTAAAGATTTTATTTATTTATTTGACAGAGAGAGGCACAGCGAGAGAGGGAACACAAGCAGGGGGAGTGAGAGAGGGAGAAGCAGGCTTCCCGCCGAGCAGGGAGCCCGATGTGGGGCTCGATCCCAGGACCCTGGGATCATGACCTGAGGCGAAGGCAGACGCTTAACGACTGAGCCACCCAGGCGCCCCCCTCCATTTTTTTTTAAGAGGGAGTGAGAGAGAGAACAAGAATGCCTGCAGGGACGGGAGGAGAGGGGCAGAGGGAGAAAGAGAATCCTAAGCAGGCTCCACGCTAGATTCCATGACCCTGAGATCATGACCTGAGCCGAAATCAAGGGTCAGATGCTTAACCAACTGAGCCACCCAGGCACCCCTGTCTTCTTCCTTCTAATTGGCATCCTACTTACTCTATCACACACCAGCAACAATCCCGATGCATTTTATGGCCACAGGGCCCATCCTTGGGGGGGAAATTGTCCCTGATTCCACTCACCTATGGAAAGAGAAAGCTGGGAACTCTTTGTACCTACTGCTTTCTGCAGACCTGACTTCCACTCCTGACTTTCCCTCTTTTCAGTTGTTCAACATTGAGTCAGTAAATTAGACTCTTTGCCCCTCAGTTCTGGCTTTTGTAAGGACTGTTGCTTATGTGGTATGTTTTGAAGTTCTTATTCCCAAATATAAACCCTACCTTCATGCCCCAAATTGAGTCTATAGTGATTCATTCCTTTGTCTGCACCCTTTGTCATGGTCCTTTTTTTTTTTTTTTTAATTAAAAAAAATCCTGGACAGCAATAATCCATTGGTCACTTAATAGGTTGATACACGATGGGAATAGTGGGTTTGTGAGCGTTCTGGGTCTTTAAAAGAGGGAAAAGTATGCATAAAAGAGAAGCAAGGATCCCCAAGAAATAAACTGTACAGACTTCACAACCCTCCCCAGAGCTGCCTGCTTACACAACCTTGTCATTTCTTTTTCCTGTGTACATAAAGTCTTTATATAACCAGTTAGGGGAAGCAGAGATTCAATTTAGCAGAGAAACAGAAGCAGATAATGTTTGTTTATTGACAAGGGAAGCAATCAGCCTTTGTTCACAAACTTATTAAACAGACAAGGGTTCTCCCTGCTGTCCAAACTGCAGTTGGAAGAAATAAGAGGTGGGAGGCCTGCCTCTTCCTTGGCACCCTCCTTGAAGTTTTCAGGGGGCAACAATGGCATCCTTGTGTTCATGCTTCCTTATTTTCCTGACAGGAACTCTCTGGGCCCTCAAACCTCCATGAGCCCCTTAAGAAGGCCTAACTCTTTCAGGGAACCATGGACAGATTTAGTGCTAGGGTTCTCCTTTTTTCTTATATCTTGAATCTAAACAACTTCCAAAGGAAAAGAAAAAAAAAAAAAAAGAACTGGCTGGCTTGGCATAAAACCATTGACATGCCTCCAAATTCTCTCCCATCGCTGTCAACTACACACATGTGTTTTTCCAGAGCAGTGAGATCTGTGTGTACATACAGTTTTATGTTCTGCTTTTTTCCCTTTATTCCACATGTCCATTTGCATGTCTTGGCTGCTTTTCTAGACTTAAGAGTTTTAGTGGCTATAGAGTATTCCATCTTGTTCTTCAACCTCAGGCTGCACAACCACTCTTCCTCTTTCCATGAGACTCTAGGTAGTTTCAACCCAGAGAGGATCCATTTTGAGGAAATGTCCCTGGGGTTTCTCAGGCAAGTAGAGCTCGGCTGTAGGCTTGTTTGTTGTTTTTTATGATTTCTTATTTTGTTGGCGTGGGGATGTTATTTCTGGATGTGGTTGCTTTAAAAAATCTATATTCATCTTCACCAGCTCTCAGTGCATTTGTTCTGAAATGCAATCGAGGCCCACTCTAAAAAAACCAACAAATGTTGACACCTGTTGATGGAAAATTTATTATACTTGTTTTACTTGGGCCTTGCTGGAGAACAGCATGAAAGGAAAGAGAAATTTTATTATAATTCCCACAAACTGAATCCCCAGACTTATTAACATAATATTTGCATTTTCCCCTGTTCTTTTTGTTATTTTAGAACTTCTTCTAACATGGGTCATTGGTTGTCAACTAGTATAAATTTTGCTTCATTACAATTTGCATATATATTTAAAAGCTATCCATTTGATCAAGGCTCCACATTTTTTTTTAATTAGAAGCTCCAAACATCAAACATTTTGAAAATGCTTGGATAGTATATATCCTAGTGTTCTAAATGAAATGATGTTAGCAAACAGCCAGAGTTTGTCAATCCTCAGTGGAACCAATTGTAGCTAATTTCAAAGAAGAAAAATAGTTTCCATATTTTATAGAAAGGGTTCCATTAATAAACATTATAGGGGAACAGTTATATTTCTTAAGGCTTTAAAAACAAATGACTATGTATGCATTAAGAAAATAAGCAAACAGCATGCACTTTGATAAACCATAATTTATATAAATCAGAGAGCAAGATCCAAGAATCCTAATAGTTTGTAACCAAAACCTTATAAATAATAGAGTTCTAAAATACTCAGCTAAATTATAAATTCTAACAGCAGCCCTCGTTCAGCAACAAGCAATGCTTAGTTTATAGTAGAAGCTCAATAAATGAATTCTGGAATCACTTTTTATTCATTTCCTGATTTGTTAGTTCATTCATTCATTCATTCATTCATTCATTATTGAGGTCTGTACAATGTTCTGAACTATGTGCTTGGGAATGACAAGTTGAATAAAACAGTCTCTATCCTAGCTATCTAAGGTGGAGGTCAGAGAACTTACCAGCTATCAAGTATTTGAGTGTAGGTGATAGAAAATGACATGAGACTACCTGTGGCTCAAGCAGTGTGTTTATATTATCTCACATAATAAGAAGGTTAGAGGCAGGTGGTTCCAGGGATGATTCCATGACTCAGTGAAGCCCAAGAGCCCTGGTTATTCTTGTGTTTCTTAGATGTTGCATTTTCCTCCCCATGCTGGTCATTACTGGTTGCAAGAAGACTGTCACAGTCTACATTCAGAGCAAAACGAAGGGAGAAAGGGTAACACCAGCAACATCTCTTCTTTTGTCTGACTTTTTTTTTTTTTTTAAATCAGGAAGCAAAATCTGTCCCGGAAGTACCTCAGCAGAGTCCCTCTTACGCCTTATGGGCTAGACCCAAAGCCACAAAGGAGACTTTCCAACCTCCACAGTGGGAGAGAGAAAGGGAGAAAGAGGCTGGGAGTGACTTCTGCATACCCCGCTAACAATGTCTGTCAACGAGGAACCTAGAGCAGAATGAAACACCTCCAGGCCCTCGTCGCGGCCACTTGCAGACTCAGTATTCAACATATTCCTTCATTCAGTAAAGATCTTTGTGATGATTTTCTCTGGGCCAGACCCTGAAGATATAGCAGTGAATAAAAGACACTGCTCCTGCCCTTGAATCACATAAAGTCTAGAAGAAAAAAGAAATGGTAAACAAATAACTGTGGTAAATATGATGAGTTTATATCATCAGATACTAATGGCCTCATTAGGATTTAACCCCAAATCCAGTCTCGCCAGGACCCACTGATCCAGGAGAGACCTTACTAATTAGATGTAGGTGGGACTCCTTTAACTGGATACACCCACCCATCCATGCCACCGACCAACCCATTTCGAGGATGTATTTCGAACACAAGTATTACAATTAGGCTTTTTTTGCAGTTTCACAGGGATGCTCTTGGTAGACTTTCTGTATTTAACTGGCACCTCCTAACTATTTACATTGTGGTAGGAATCCAGGCAGATGAAACAGTTTGTCCAGGGAGGTTGTAGCTCTTTGCTGTTCTGACTTCAGCCTCTTGCCCTATCTCTCCAGGGACTGGAGGATGTGGCCAGGAAGCAAGCATTGCTGCAAGCCAACACAGGAGCCTGGGGGGCTCATTCAGTGTACATTGGTAACATATGAACAAATTGGAGCTGCTGGAAAAATCAGAGAGCAAAGACCCGGCCCTGGGAAAAAACTGTCAATGGACTTCGCCAGGCCCCAACAACGACTGGGCCACTTGGGGCAACATAAAAGGCCATGAGTAATGTGCTCTTGGCAGCCGTTAAAAGGGGCCTAAAACCCCACTGGCTCCCGGACCCAGCCGGACAGGCCAGGTGCAAGCTGACAGGAGAGCTGTGTTGATTCTAAAGGCCAAAGATGTTATTTTGAGGTTTGACTGTTTATGTCTCATTACTGCTAATTTCCATGAGTTTGCAGGCTTGCTATGTCAACCCCATCTCGTGGGGAGATCCATCTACACATGAAGGCTATTCACTAACCTATCCCCACCCCCAATTTTTTGTTTGATGAGAGTCATTTCTGGGAATACAACAATCTTTCAGTGGAAGTTTCTTAAGCAATTTGAGTTTGGGCTTGTGGGTCCTTCTCCTCTGAAGTCTCTCACTGGGTATGAGCAGGACTGGCCTAGGACACATTTAAACCAGGTTTCCCTTATACTTCCCCTCCCTTTAGTGTGTCTGTAACTATCAAAACAGTGACTGCACAAATACATAAAAGTATTTGCTCTCTCTTATACAGTTAGAAAAGCCAATGGAAAAGGATCAGATTAATAAGACCCCCTTCCCCCCACAAAAGTAACACGTAGAATTAAATTTGACGTGAAATGTGCAAGAGACAAAGGGCTCCCTCTCTGGGCACTTAGTCCACTCCCCATGCTGCCCTTTGACTGTGTGGACCCTCATCCCACATAGCCCCTTCCTGACCCCTGGTCGTGCCTTCCTTTGCTCCTGACAAAGACTTTTGTTTTGTTTTTTTTTTTATTATAGAAAATTCTAAATACGGGGCCCCTAGGTGGCTCAGTTGTTAAGCGTCTGCCTTCGGCTCAGGTCATGATCCCAGGGTCCTGGGATCGAGCCCCGCGTCGGGCTCACTGCTCGGTGGGAAGCCTGCTTCTCCCTCTCCCACTCCCCCTGCTTGTGTTCCTGCTCTCGCTATCTCTCTATCAAATAAACAAATAAAATCTTAAAAAAAAAAAGAGAGAGAGAATTCTAAATGTGTATTAAAGGAAATTGAATAGTACGATAAACCCTAATGTACCCATCATATGCTGCCATTTCTATACCATCTCTACTTTGACTTTCCCTCCCCGCTTCATTCTTATTTTTCTCATAGCTTTTTAAGGCAAAATTCATGTACATTGAAATGCACAACTCTTAGCTGTACAAGTTTGACAAATGGATACACCACCCATATAACTTACACTGCATCACAGTAATAGAATTTTCATTCCCCAGAAAGTTCCCTCATGCACTTTCCTGGTCAGTCCCCCCAGGCAACCATTGTTCTGATTTTTCAGGGTTTTTTTTTTTTTGGCCTGTTTTAGAACTGACAAAGAGTTTTCTTTTTTTTTTTAAGATTTTATTTATTTATTTGAGAGAGAGAGAATGAGAGAGAACACATGAGAGGGGATAGGGTCGGAGGGCAAAGCAGACTCCCTGCCGAGCAGGGAGCCCGATGCGGGACTCCATCCCGGGACTCCAGGATCATGACCTGAGCCGAAGGCAGTCGCTTAACCAACTGAGCCACCCAGGCGCCCTGACAAAGAGTTTTCTGATCTGTGTCCTATCTCTGAACTCTACTCTCAGTTTCCTAGGACAAGAGTCAGCTTATCTGCTGAGACAGTACACTCTCATCTATGGGTAGGTGTTAATGGATGGATCTGTTACCTCTTTCAAGTCACATCTCAGTGTTTCACAAAGGTCCGTGGACTTATAGACATCCAAAGGGTTGCTCTTCCAAGGTGAGGTCTTATGGCCAGCGGGGGTGGGGGAGACATAGGAGGAGTCCCTCTCAACTCTTACCCATAGGGCCTTGTGTGTATGGTACTAACCAAGGGGGGATGCAGGATTCGTACACAGTCGCATCTCACTTGAGAAATCTTTGCTTGTGAACTCTATTTCTTCTCTCATCACCAGGGTCTGTTCTCACTGTTTGGGGCCCATCTGCCTGAGCCAAGCTCCCCCAACCCTTCCTTCTGCTTGGCTATCGCACTGCTACTCCCTCTTATTTTGAAGCCGGTCCTGACATGGCTGACAGAGCCTCCAGGCCCCCTCTTCATGTCCCAGTTGTCAGCCTCTCTGCTGAGGCATGAGTTTGAACATTAGAGATCACCACCTAAATCAAAGATTTAGATTTTTCCTATAGCTAATACTCTTTATAGGGTTGATTAATAACAGTGTTCTCTGAGGACGACAGCTACCTTTTAATGTAGCTCCTGGTTTGGCAGTAAAACTGTGCCTCAGTAGAGAGGAAAGAATATTTATTGAGTACCTATTATGTGCCAGGTTCTCAATCAGCTTCTAAGATAAGTTAGCAGTAAGATACCTCAGATCGCTGGCCTCTATAATTTACTCAGCTGGGCTTTGATCCTTCAGATAAACTAGGGCTTGGCTTCACTGGGGAAGACTTGATAATATTGCTATCATTATAGCTGTGATATGTTGGATACCAACTATGGGCCAAGCACTTAACATACTTGATCTCTACTAGTGCTTTTAAAGGCAGTCATTTGAGTCTTTAAAAGAAAAGGGGAAGGAAACGTTTATTGTATATCAATTTTACACTTGACATCCCAGCCTATGAAGGAAGCACTGTTATTATCCCATCCTTACTGAACTGAAGGTTAAATAAGTTGATAAAGTAAGGTCCTTAGAACGGTGCCTGGCCTGTTGAAAGCACTACATAAACATTTACTTCTGTTATTATTAGGTAAGTTACTTAAGGTTGCATAGTTAGTAAGAAGCAAAGGAGAGATCTTAAGCTCAGAGTCTTTCTCCTACCATAGTCCCCCAGGGATGGTTTCTGAGTCTTCAGACCTAGAAGACATGGTCCAAGGGTTTAGTTCCTAGTATTTGGCAAGGGGTTGCTGGAATCCGGAATCTACATTAGGACAGGAAATGTTTCCTCCAAGATGAATGAGAAGCCCACCTCTGCATTCTGCTTCTGGAATGCAATCTGCACTGCTGTCCTCTTTGAAAAAGCTATGCTGGTACATCTCCCAGTTGCTCAGAGTCCTGGTCATTTAGGTGGCTATTAATCACAGATTTATCCAAATCATTATGCATAGGAAATCGGTTAATCTAAATATTTATTAAGCTCCTATTATGTGTTGATGCAATTAAATAAGGTTCTCAGAAATGTGTGCATTTTAGCAGGTCTCTGAAACAATCCTTACTATGACCTAGATGCTGTGGCTACCATTTATTTTCTGACTTCATTTTCTGTCTCTCTCCCATTTGCTCACCATGCTCCAGCTACATTGGCTGTCTTCCTATTTCATTGACACATCAAGCTCATGTCCATTTCAGGACCTGTGCAGATGCTCTTCTCAGCCTGGAATGCTCAACCCCCAGATCTACTCTTGGCTGGCTCTTTCCCAACACTCATGTCTCCACAACAGTCTCTGACCACAAAGAATGGCTAACTAACCTAGAATCACTCCCATCTCCCCTCTGATTTTTTTTTAAGATTTTATGTATTTATGTATTTATTTATTTATTTATTTATGAGAGAGAGAGAACATGAGTGCGGGTGTGCATGCACACAAGTGGGGGGAGGGGCAAAGGGAGAGGAAGAGAGAGACTCTCAAGCAGACTCCATGCTGAGCACAGAGCCCCACTCGGGTTTTGATCTCATGGTCCCGAAATCAAGAGTCAGACCCTTAACCAACTGAGCCACCCAGATGCCCCTCCCCTCTGATTTTTTAAAATTACATTGTCCTGTTTATTTCCCATCTAGTGCTAATCCCTGACAAATTGTCTTACAATTACTAAGCTGCACAAGGAGCAGAGATCATGGTCTGCTAATTTAATGCTGTATCCTTGGAGCCTAGAACAGTGATCTCAGTTAATATTTATTGCATGCATGATGGTTTATAATATTGCATTCTATTTGGATCATGTTTTGCTACCACACATAGTCATGTGGTCCTCCCAATAACCAGGGGAGACAGGGAGGACAATTATACTTACATTAGAGAAAAAGAAACTGAGTGTCAATTGTGGGACTGACTGTAGTTGTGTAGTGCTTATTTCCCACTTGCCTTTTTAAATTTTTTGCATCCCTCTCTGCACGTTCAGTACGAGGCTGGAAGCTTGGGGTTTACCACTCCCTTTATCTTGAGGAAACTTGCCCTCTGGAGCTTGTACAAGCTCATGCCACAGCAGGAAAGAACAAGTGCATTTGAAACAGTAAATGAAGACTCTTTGCAGAGCTTCCTGCAGGAGATGTTGAATCTGCTGCTCCTTTGTAGGTCTCTGAAACAGGAAGAATTTTCTTTTACCTTTAATGGTTTCTGGAAAAGCTATCCTGAAGTAGAAGGAGGGGTAAAATGACCCTTTAATCCTCTGCTTCTGTCACTCTTGCAGTATTTCTCTGCCTTTAGTGTCCACGGTTCTTGGTCACGTCACTTCAAAGAATGAAGAGGTAGACAAAGCAAAGTTTATTGAGCAATCGTATACAGCTCCCAGAGAGGGAGGGGACCCCAGAGGGTTGCCATTGGAGTTTCTAAGTTTAGGGGGTTTATGAGCTCTTTTGCAGAACTATCTTAAGTAGTCAGGGTGTGCTGGGTCATGCCAATCAGGGCTTTGGTCACATATCTGTCTACCTATTAGGTTAATGTCCATGTGCTGATCGTCTTTTTTTGGCTGACATCTGAGGGCTTATGTCTTAACTGCCCCTTGCCCGTGATGGTGACAAATGCTTTGTGGTTCATTGCCTTATTTTAGGATATTTTGCAGAAGTCATTTCTGCAAAGGCTGCAAAGCAGAAAGCTAGTGAGGTCCTGTCTAAGCTGCAAAACGGAATGTTAGTGCTGTTTTATCTTAGCTGTCCTGACTTCATATTTTCTTGTTGGGGACCCTGGCCCTGACTATCTAACTGTCCAACTAAGTGTGCAGACTTAGTTGCACTAAGAGTGTCCTCACATCACTAGTAAAGAAAGTATGAGATACCATGTTGGCATTGGTGAGGGGCAGTGAAGGATAAAGAAGTGGAAATAGAGACCATGGAGGAGGAGAGGGGGAGGGACTGCTCCTTGCAGAAGAACTGGCTGTGTGTGTAGAGGGGTGGGGGGTGTTATCTCCCAGAGGAGTGAGTACTCCATGTGACAGAATGACAGATACTTTTTTATTTTAAAAAATATTTTATTTATTTATTTTTAAAGATTTATTTATTTGAGAGAGAGACCATGAGCAAGGTGAGGGACAGAAGGAGAAGTGGACTCCCCACTGAGCAGGGAGCCTGATGTGGGGCTCGATCCCAGGACCCTGGGATCATGACCTGAGCTGAAGGCAGACACTTAACTGACTGAGCCACCCAGGCGCCTGACAGATACTTTTTAATTTTAATTTTATTTTTAAAGATTTATTTATTCATTTGGTGGGGGGGAGAGCAAGTAGGGGGAGGGGCAGAGGGAGAGAATCTTCAAGCAGACTACCTGCTGAACATGAAGCCAGAAGCAGGGCTTAATCCCCACTACCCATGAGATCATGACCTGAGCTGAAACCAAGAGCCTGATGCTTAACTGGCTGAGCCACCCAGGAACATCCCCCCCTTTTTTTTCTTTTAAAGATTTATTTATTTATTTGAGAGCGAGAGAAAGAAAGAACAAATATTTTTTTAAATTTGACTATAGTTGACACAATGTTAAATATTACCTTAGTTTCAAGTATGCAACATAGTGATTTGACAAGTTTATATATTATTCTATGCTCACCACAGCATAGCTCCCATCTGTCTCCATACATGGCTATTACAATATCATTGACGGTATTCCTTATGGTGTGCCTTTTACAAAATGACAGATACTCCTTACCTGAGCACATGTTTTTATAAGACCCTGTTTTAAAAATCACACATACACACACACACACAGAATTAGTGCTGATTATTATTTGCATTTCAAAAGTATTTCTCAAATGATAAACATTTTAATATCCAAATAACTTTTGAGTATATTAGGTGCTTTGTCAGGCATTTTTACATACAGTCTTTTACTCAATCTTCACAAAACATTTGAGGTGTGTGTTTTGTCTACACTATTTGAGGGGAAACTAAAGCTCTGGAAGAGGGTTTAAGGACCTTGCCTAAAGTTACCCGGTAAGTGGCAGAAATAAATTTGGAGCTAAATCTAGTGTTCTTTTAAAAATGTAGTCCTAAATAGGGAATTGTCCTACAACACGTAAAATGTGATTCCATTTAATGAAAGATTTGTTCATCTTCAATTTTTCAGGACACTTTCCTTCAATCAACCACTTTTATTGTCCTTGTGTCATAGATCCATCTTTCAAGAACATGTTCAGCTTATCAGTATATTTAGCCCTTACATATCCCCGAGCATATGGTGTTGGCTCAACCACCCTGTTTTGAGAACCCACGTTTAGAAATCTATCCCACTTAAAGAGAGATGAGGACAGTTTGAAAGGTCTAAAAACAACCTGGCATAATTAACATGTCAATAGCAGCAACGTGAAGTGCAAGGTTGAGTAATTTGGGCCTGTGTGAACAAACAATTGAAATAATTCAAGCTTCTTACTTTGTGAGTGGTGTTTGTGTGTGTGTGTGTGCATGTGCGTGCACAAGCCTACCTTACAGACTTCTAAAAAATTGGCATTAATTGAGAACAATCGCCAAAATAATCTTCACCTTAATGTGTTGTGTTACCATAAGAATATTTGGATAGAAAGAAGCTGAAGAATCAGAAGTTTAAGGCAGTTCCAGCCTGATAAATCCAGCCTAGGTATTTTTGAGATAAGGAAGTAGAAGCTGAAAGAGTCTCAAGATCTCTTAGTTGAGAGGCCCCAGGTAACAGCTCACTGCTACCAGTGGCAATCACCATGGTGACTCTGTTCCCATTCCCAGACTTCGGTTTCCCCTTAAGTGGAGATATTCATTTGTGCCTGATGTGGAAGATTCTTTCCCTCTGGTTCGGTCACATTGCAGTGTGGAAAGGGATTTGGTTTAATGCTTGAGTAGACAAATGTGGTGCAAGAGAATTGAACACTGAAATACCTATGTGAAAATCTTCTTACCTGGCATCTCCTTGGTGGCACCGGGACTCCTGTGGACATCTTGTCCCAAGGAGCCTGGATGAAGGCCAGAGTCTTGCCCAGCAAGTGTGGGTGTTGAATCAACATATCTGGTTATGACTCTCCAGGGACTCTTCTTTGAAGATTACACAACTCTAAGAGGATGCGCTTTTCCTTACCAGCTTCACACACTGGACTGACTTTTTAAAAACAAACAAACAACCGTTTCTCTATTCTCTTTTCCAGAAGGGTTTATTTCTTTGTTTCTGGCTAAAGAGTGTTTAGGGAAGAGAGAGAGAATTCTATTAGGCACAACAGTGTTTTTCTAATTTTAGATTTAATTGGCAAGACACTTTTAATTCGTGGAATTATGAAAGAAGCGTAAGGCAAATAAATCGTCGCAAATTTTAAAGAAAGCTCGTTTTTCAAAATACAAGAGATTCTTCTGTTTAATGTCTTTTTTTTTTTTTGCGTTTACTTAACACCAACATTTTTACTAATTTAGTTTTAAAAAATAGTCAAAACTGTTTCTTAGGATCACATAGTCTTGGTTATCTGAATGAAGTTTTCGCCATTTATTATGCCTGTAAGTGGGTTGGGATTCTTCTTTTCCCCTGGGCTCATAGTCCTATGCAGAAGATTTTCCTTAAAGTAATATTCCCAGTCTCTCTCTACTGCTGTACCTCTGCCTAAGGTTGACGTGTAAGAACTGGGGACATATGGCTCAGCCCTTTTGGACTTCACTTTCCTCTTGGGCTCAGCTGCCTGCAGAAAGCATATTCTCTGATGGGCTCTCCGTGTAGGACCATTAACAGGGCATGTTCCATCCTTGTCAGGAAAGCCTTTGGTTCTCCAGCTCTTCCTGTGACTGGGCAGGTAAGTTTAATTTGTGGGCACAATGTGGGTAAGTCCACTGTAGCCATAGACCTACAGCCCATGGTCTTCAACCCAGTTTTAGCGGTAATCGAGATAAAAGTGTTGATCTTTAAGTGTGTCCCACTCTTGTGTCTATCTCTTCATTGGTTTTAAACTCAGGAGGGGAAAAAAGGGCTTAGCTCTCTAAAACTTTGACCGCTATAATGTTAATAGAGGCAAACTCTTAATTTTTTTCTATAACTGGAGTAATTTTTTAAAATCAGTATTTCCAAGCTAGATCGCACTGCTAACAGTAACAACCTGTGAATCATTTAGGATTAAACTTTGTTCTCTATTTTTATTTATTTCATTAGTTTTCATTAACAAGTACATGCCCAATAAATACAATTTGGAAACTAGGAAAAGCAGGGATAATTACTCTTATAAGACTGCCACTCGAAATATCCTGAAACCAGTGTTTTGGAATATTTCTTCAAGAATATTTTCTGTGAGTAACCCACCCTTGTCTTAGTCACTTTGTAAAGGAGGCTGCTGATAGATTATTGATCGCTCCAAGGGCAGAATCTTGACTTAATAATTAGTTGTGGTCCACCTAATTTGTCTATACCAAGAGAACTTCTTTAACTTAGAGCTTCCGGGAATCAACAAAATAATTTGCTGTGAATAACCGAACTCACTTTTGTAAAGAGAACTAAAGATTAAAGAGTATACTTGTCATGATGAGCACTGAGCAATAGAATCATATAGAATTGTTGAATCACTATATTGTACACCTGAAACCAAAATAACACTGTATGTCAACGACACTGGAATTAAAATAAAAAGCTTGAAAAGAAGAAAACCAGAGTTTACATACTAGATTATATGCAATGAGCTACAAAAGAAATGAACATCATCATCTAACTCTGGTCCCTTATTCTTTCTCTCCAAGAATGAGTGACAGTCTTTTCTAGAGTCTGCGCCTTCTAGCAGTCTGCGAAACTGTTGGCTGCCTGTTGCCTTGCCGTGTGTGGGCACCACCAGGAGCCCTGTGATGCTTCTACTCCAATTCCCTTGCGGAGTGTGCTGGCGACCACTAAGCTCTTTCTGGTGGGCTATACATTCAGGCTGTCCTTGGAGCTGTATTGTCTCTGTCCTGTTAGATTTCCCTTGAGTACCATAACCATGGGAAGTACATCTTAAATATCTTTTGGTCGAAAGACTCGTTTCCTTTACAGTCTGAGTTGAAGAAGGATACCCACCCTCACAGGCAGGGCATAGACCTCAGGAACACTTCCTGTGCAATATCATTTAACACTGAAATCTCCTACAACCCAGCAACAATTGACCGGGACTTCTGATTAATTATCCAGTAATGCAAGCCGTATAGGGATAAGGCTTTATTTAAAAACATAGTCATAAATTATGTACTATGTATATCCAATAAAAGACAGGGTTTCCTGAAAAGTATTCTTCAAAAAAGAGAGTCACCATATGTCCAAGTCTTTGCAAAATCTATCGTAGATGTCCTCCCTCAATTATCTTGTTTTAAATAACAACATATTATTTGGGGGAAGACATGTTAGCTTAAAAAAACGCTCCAGTCAATGATAGTTTTCTGCGTTTATTGAAGTCATCTGCTGAAATCTTTTAGTAAAGAACTTCATACAAAGTTAGTAATTCATTCCTGAGTGTGATAGTTAATTCTGTGTGTTGACGGGCCTGGCCATGGAGTGCCCAGATTAAGCATTGTTTCCAGATGTGTCTGTGAGGGTGTTTCTGGGATAAGATTAGCATTTGAATTGTAGACTCAGTAGACTGCCCTCCCCAGTGTAGGCTGGCACCATCCAATCCACTGAGGTCCTGAATTAAACAAAAGGTGGAGGAAGGAAGAATTTGCCACTTTTTTTTCCTGCTTTTCTCCTTGAGCTGGGACATCTCCTCTCATCTTCTCCCACCCCCAGATTGGAATTTACACCCCTAGCTCCCCAGGTTCTCAGGCCTTTGTACTCTGCATTACATCACTGGTATTTCTGGGCCTCCAACTTCCAGCACCATGGCAGATACTAGGACCCTTCAGCCTCCATGATCACGTGAGCCAATTCCTTAAGATAAATCTCCTCTTATATCCTATTGGCTCTGTTTCTCTGGAGAAGCCTGCCTAGTACACTGAGGTCATGACTACACGATTGTAAATGTTGGTTATATTTATAAGTGAACCTTTAAAAAATGGATATCTCTCGATAAAGATTTTATTTTTATTTTTTAATTTTTATTTTTTAAAGATTTTGTTTATTTATTTGACAGAGAGAGACATAGCGAGAGCAGAAACAGAAGCAGGGGGAGTGGGAGAGGGAGAAGCAGGCTCTCCGCAGAGCAGGGAGCCCGATGTGGGACTCGATCCCAGAACCCTGGGATCATGACCTGAGCCAAAGGCAGACGCTTAACGACTGAGCCACCCAGGCACCCAAAAAATGGATATCTCTTTACAGATGATGAAGACACTGATGCCAATTATGCCTCTGAAGAGCTTGAACAAAATTTTTTCATTGAATATGAGGATGGAAACATTTTTCTATCAGTATATTTTCTTTCTTTTTTTTAAAGATTTATTTATTTACTTGAGAGAGAGAGAGAGCATGAGAGAGAGAGATCACAAGCAGGGGGGAAGGGTTGAGGGAAAAGCAGGCTCCCTAATGAGCAAAGAGCCCGATGCGGGACTCGATCCCAGGACCCCTGGGATCATGACCTGAGCTGAAGGCAGACGCTTAACCAACTGAGCCACCCAGGGGTATATCAGTGTATTTTCTATATATGTGATTTGGTATATATTTTTCAAACTAAATTAATAAATTAAATATTATAAGAAGATATTTAAATATTTAATTTTCTTTCTTTTTTTAAAAGATTTTATTTATTTATTTGACAGAGAGAGACAGCGAGAGAGGGAACACAGGCAGGGGGAGTGGGAGAGGGAGAAGCAGGCTCTCCACTGAGCAGGGAGCCTAATGCGGGGCTCGATCCCAGGACCCTGGGATCATGACCTGAGCCAAAGGCAGACGCTTAACGACTGAGCCACCCAGGTGCCCCCTTCTTTTCTTTTTTTAAAAAAGATTTTATTTATGTATTAGAGAGAAAGAGCGAGAGAGCATAAGCCACAAGCCGCGGGTAGCAGTAGGCAGAGACAGAGGGAGAAGCAGGCTTCCCACTGAGCAGGGAGCCCGGTGCAGGGCTCGATCCCAGAACCCTGAGATCATGACCTGAGCCGAAGGCAGATGCTTAACCAACTGAGCCACCAGGTGCCCCTAAATATTTCATTTTCATTGCTAAAAGTTTACATATTCCAGTTTTCTGCCCCCTGCCCCTAAAACTCAGTTGTTTTAAAATTTTCATTAGGATAATCTGGGGTGTAATATTCACAGTTACCTTATATTCAGGCATAAAATATAAGCAATTGTGCATTTTCATTCAATGCATTCAGTGTTACAGCCTCGTCATTTCCCCCTGGCTTTATGAAGTTGTGCTAAACATAATTTTAATGGCCGCATAATACAGTGGGTATACTAGAGTTTATTGTTAGACATTTGATTGTAATTTGTTTTTCACTATTATAAATAATGCTGAGATAAAGTATTTTTGTATGAAACAATTTCTGTCCTAATTTCATTTTCTTACAATAAAAGTTCCAGAAGTAGAATCATAGGATAAAGGATATAAATATTTTAAGATTCCTGATACTTGTCAAACTGTTTTTTGGTGAGATTCTCTTCTTTGTTTTTCTCTTTTAAAATCAATGAACACTTTCACCATGAAAACATTAATGGGCCAATTTCACCATCAGCATTAAGTAGTTATATTTATTTTTTTTATTTTAGCTATTGAAATAGATGAAAAACGTATATCTCATTTCTGTTTCAGGCTATCTGATTACATAATAAGATCGAACATCACCCTGTTTATTTGTTTTATTCCAATTTTGTTCATTGTCAATTGGTATCATTTGGGGAATGTAGTGTTTTTCTTATTGATGGGCATAAATTATTTATCCCATAAAGATAAATAAATTTACTTATTTAACTAATATTAATTAAGCATCTACTACTATGCTAAGCTCAGGGGATACAGGATGAAAAAGTGATCATAGTCTCTGCTCTCATGGAGCTTATGTTTATGGGAGAGATAAACATTAAACAGTTATGTATTGTGTATATATTACATATTACACAATGACATATTGTGTACATATTTTGGTAAAGACTATGATAAAAATACAGGATGCAATAAGAAAACATAATATAAGAAAATAATTTAATAAGGAATTAGGAAAAGTTCTCTTGGTGAGAAAGTGACAGCAAAGCTGAGTCCTGAAGGATGAGGAGGATTTAGGCCATACACAGAGAAAAATGTTACAGACAGAGGGACCTACATGTGCAAAGGCCCTGAGGCAGGAGAGAACTCAGGGTATTAGAGTCACTGAAAGAAGAATGATATAACTGCAACACAAAGAGCAACGGAGGTGATGGAGGAGATGGGTAGAGTCCTGGTCACATAGGGCCTTTTAGGCTGTGTTAGAGAGTTTGGATTAAATGAAAGGCAGGATAGCAGTAATTAAAGAGCCTAGGTTTTGGGGTCAGACTAGCTGAATTCAAATCCTAACTCAAATCCTAACTCATTCCAGTTGCCTATTTGGGGAAAATTACTTCATCTCTCAGGGCCTCAGTTTCCTGAGGATCTATGGATCAGGCTGGTAAGTGCAGGGTTGTGTGGATTAACTGAGATGATGTATGCCGGGTTCTTTGTACAGCGCCTGATACACTGGTTACTACTAAGTGCAATGGGCAGCTGTTGAAGTGTTTTGTGTAGGATAGTGACACAATCCCATTTATTATGTTTCTAAATGACCCCTGGTTGCCACATTGAAGGGCTCTGGGAGATTAGCTAGCAGGTTAGTAGAAGAGAAGGCTTGGACCAGGATGGTGACAGTGGGAAGGTGCGAGAAATATTTTCAAGGAGGAATTGAGAGGGATTTGTGATAAATTAAATGAGGGCAGTGTGGGGAGAGGGTGTAAAGGATGACTCCCAAGGTGTCAGGCATGCATGAACCACTGGGCAGATATGGGTGTGACTGAGATTTGACAGAGGAACACTGGAGGAAGGGTCATTTGGAGGAGTTATGTTTGGATCTATTAAGGTACGGAAGACGAGTGGAGATTTGTACGTCCAGGTATTGGATCTTCAGGTGTGGAGATCAGAAAAGAGGTCTGAGCTGGAGATAAATATTTAGGAGTCACCAGGATATAGATGGAAATCTCAAACTGAAAATGGGTGAGGTCACCCAGGGAGCAGGAAGACTCAGAAAGAAGACAGGGCTCAGAGCCAGGCCCTAAGGAAATGTGAGATTTAGAGGTCAAGTAGAGGAGAAACGGCTGACAAAGGAGGGTGAGCTGGAGAAGGAGGAGAAAGCTCAGGAGAGGATGACGTCCGTCGTGGAAGCCAAGAGAATAGTTTCAAGAGGGAGTGCTCAGCTGGGTGGAATGCTCCTGGAGTTTTCCTGGAATGGCCCCAGGCGCTTCCTCGGAAGAGCAAAGATCATCTGGTGAGTTGAAGGGTGAATGGCCTAAGGCAGTGGAGGGCAGCACTTGTAAAGTCAATCCTGAGAAGGCCTAGCGTTGACCCTTTGTCCTCTTTACTGCCCATTCTTTCCCAGCTTGCCTATTAATGATTTATTTGACTCACAGCAGTTTCACATTTCTATGCGGGATCAGCCCTACTTTGAAAAGCTGAGGATTTCAGACAACTGAGAAGCTCTCCCAGAACACATAAAGCTGCCCTGCCCTCCCCAGCTGCCTCCCTCCCAGGCCTCAGCCGCTTCGGGCATCCCGGGGGAGCCCGCATGGAATGAGGCTGGCGTGAGGGAGCAGGTGGGCACAGCCCCCACGTCCCAGCAACCACCAGCTCTGCCCTGTGAGCTACCTGGGAATGGAATTTCAGCCTGGGAACCCCTGCTGCTCCTGCTGAGCGGGCAGGAGAAGCTGAGGCGGGTGGGCGCCTTGTGCAGGGCCTGACAGGCCTCCCCAGCCACCATGCTCTCTTCTCTCTCTTTCTCTCCCCTTTCTCTTCGCTCTCTCTTAAACCTGTGTAATCCCCGAGCATATTTCTGCAAAAGCATTCATTAACTGAAAATGTGAATGGGGACGGAGAGGAAGCTCAGAGTGAAGAACAGTTACAGTCAGCAATAAAAGCTTATGGTGAATAATAAAAACATAGGGGCTTTGTTTATTTTTTATCTCTCTTAATCCTTGCAATAATCCTACAATGCGGGAATCATTATCCCCATTTTACAAATAAATAAAACAGAGGCTTAGAGAGCTAAGAAAGTTTCCTAAAGTCACGTGGTGATAAAATGGTGAGGCTGAGGGTTCTAGTTCTCTTTCACAGAGTCCAAACTTTTCATCACCATGCTATACCCCTCGATGACAATGAGGTGGAGAGAAAAATGTTCCATCTATTTGTAATGAGCATACATTTCAGGCCGTGTTTGAATTAGCTACACATTAGAAGCTTATAAAACACTTTCGTACTCGTGTCCTCTTTAAAATGTGATTTTTTTTTTTAATACTGATGCAATACTGTCTTATGTTTGAGGTCTTTGGGTCCCAGAAGGTCTTCAAGGGAGTTGATTTTAGGCATTTGTATAGTTTCCCTCTTCTCTAGATCTACGTCTATATACTTGCCTACTGAGAAGAGAGATTAAGTTTCATTCTGCTAATCTTTTATTCATAATGCATATTTCTTCATGTTTTTTATGAGGGTTGGCGGTATTTGGTCAAACAACATAAAACATTTAGGAAAAAGAGAGAGAAGAACACAAGTTCTGTGCCAGACCAGCAGCCCCCTTTCTGAAAAGAGTGGCCCAAACCAGTTGGGCCACTTTCCTACATAAAGTTGCTAGAGTATTCCCTGAGTGAAACCAAGCCTGAAACCTTGGCCCCAGTAGATTACACCAGGGACTGCTGTCCAAGCCAAAGACTATCATGTGTAAACTGGATATGTGGGAGTTTAACTGCCTTTGACAGTGTTTGCGATGAGACTCGGCAGAGTCCGTTGGATGGGGATAAACTGATGATGATGAGTTCACACAAAGAAGGGTCGTCAGTCATGCTCCGTGTCAGGCCTCTCCATGAGGCCTGGCCTATGGCCCTGGCTTGAAAGTCCAGGGACCCAGAATACAGCCGGGGACATGGAGAATGCCCTAGATCCTTCTTTGGGGATTGTGTAATCTTCTTTGCCTATTGTGGACCCCACTTCCAAATGGCAGGCTGGTAATCTGAGTACTTCTTCTCTCAGCAAACTTGAAGACCATCCCTCACATCATTCCTCAGAAATAATTTAATCAGAAACTGAGGCCCAGGAGATAGCACGGCACAGTTACCTAGTAGCGATCCTGGGAGAAGAGTTCACGTTTCCGGATTCCTAATATAGTTCTTTGAGCTCATGTGTTGACGCTCTGTGGTGATCATATAAGCATGCTTTAGAAGGAACTAATTAATATTTACTTTAATATCCATTCACCAAGTATATATTCATTTAATACCTACTAGGAGGCTAGAACTGAGCTAGAACTGACTCAAGTGAATCAAGAATGGGGGCAGATAATAGAAGCAGATTACTATCACATGGAATTTCATCCTACCACAAGATCAGTATTTGTGAAACTGTGTGGAATGAAGGTAGCTCTTGAACTTCGTGACTCCTCAGGGGGCTGGGTGTGGTGGGCAGGTGAAGCTGCTGGGTGGTTGAGATGGGGAGACTGTGGTTGCCCCTTGACCCTTCCCTCCTTCCATGGCATAACACTGCCTTATTCATTTTAGACATGAAGACTCTGTTCAAGAAACTTTTTGCCTTTGAAGAAATCATTTCTTGCCTTAATAAAATGAGCTTGAAAATCTCTGCTCTAAGCAAAGAGTGTTTCTGGAGATTTTTGCCCTGTGAATGTAATGGTTTAGGAAAACTGAGGTGGTCCTAGTTTGTATATTAGATCTAAGGAGGCTATCAGGGGATTGTTGCAATTTTTCAAGTGTGAGAAGACAAAGCTCTGATTTAAGATTAGGGCAGTTGTTTCAGGGCAATAGATGATTAATAAGAACAATTTCAGAGGCAGAGCCAGGGGAGGAGAAGTACTCTGCATCCAAGGAAATAAATAATATATAAAACGAAATTTTATTAATCTCAACTCAGACTCTATCAAATTAACTTATCTTCTGGATTATAAACTTCATGAGGATAGGGATTATGTCTGTCTTGTTTCCTTACGATGGTTCCTGGAACATAGTAGGTGTTCAATAAATATTTATTGCCTTTATTTTTTTTTTTAAAGATTTATTTATTTACTTGAGAGAGCGAGAATGAGAGAGAGTACATGAGAGGGGGGAGGGTCAGAGGGAGAAGCAGGCTCCCCGCAGAGCAGGGAGCCCGATGCGGGACTTGATCCCGGGACTCCAGGATCATGACCTGAGCCGAAGGCAGTCGCTTAACCAACTGAGCCACCCAGGCGCCCTATTTATTGCCTTTAAAAAAGGTCACATGTAACCCTTAGGATGATTGCTGCTGCAAATAAGAAGCCTTGACCTCAAGTTGACTTAAACCGTAAGGACATTTGTTAGATCAGATCACAGGTAGACTAACTTCTAGGCTCAGTGCAGTCAGCAGGTAAGTGATATCCTTAAAAACCCCAGTTCTCTCCCTCTCTCCGCTCAGCGCCCTTGGCATTGGCTTTATCTTAAGATGATGCTCTTCAGGTAGTGTGGCTGCCTGTAGTGGTCAAGCCACATGTTTCCTTGTTTAAGGAAAGCAGAAGGGAAAGAGAAGCCTTTCCCCTAAACATAGCCTATAAACCCTTAGTTCCTATCCCTATTCTCACCCAGGAATCAGCCAGAAGAAGCTTTGAGCTCAATCCTGTCTAACCCTGGGCTGGCACTAGGACCGCTTCCTCTGAGTTCTGGGGGAGAGACGGTTAGATACATGAACAAAACTGGAGTCCACTAAAAAGAAATAAGGGAGAATGGGTGCTGAGTTGGTGGAGTATACTTGTTACTCAATGTGAGGTTGAGTATGAGCAGCCCCAGTCTGGGACCTTGTCAGAAATGTAAAATCTTAGGGCTCACCTCAGGTCTACTGAACTGGAATCTGTATTTTGAGCAAGATTCCCTAGGTGATTCGTATGCAAGTAACATTTGAGAAGCATTGCCCCATACCATACACTTTCATTCCCTCTAGGGCGTTACCTGGCATATAGAGCAAGATGAACAGCTAAGTCGTCAAGACGCAGGTGTGAAGAAGTAACTTCAGTGCTGTTACTCCTCAGCCTCCATGGCATTTTGTTCCTACTTCTATCACATCTCTCCTTCCCAGAATATGACAGTTAGTTGTTTAAATTATCTTTGAATCCCTAAGCACCTAGCTTAGTACTTGGAACTCAGTGAGTTCTTACTCATTCACTCATTTATTCAACAGATCTTTATTTTTATTTTATTTATTTTTTTTTAATTTTTTAAATTTTTTTAAAAAGATTTATTTATTTATTTGAGAGAGCGAGAATGAGAGAGAGAGAGAGTACATGAGATGGGGGAGGGCCAGAAGGAGAAGCAGGCTCCTCGCCGAGCAGGGAGTCCGATGCGGGACTCGATCCAGGGACTCCAGGATCATGACCTGAGCCGAAGGCAGTCACTTAATCAACTGAGCCACCCAGGCGCCCCACAACAGATCTTTATTTTTAAAAAAGATTTTATTTAGGGGCGCCTGGGTGGCTCAGTCGTTAAGCATCTGTCTTTGGCTCAGGTCATGATCCCAGGGTCCTGGGATGGAGCCCCACATCGGGCTCCCTGCTCTGCTGGAAGCCTGCTTCTCCCTCTCCCACTCCCCCTGCTTGTGTTCCCTCTCTCGCTGTGTCTCTCTGTCAAGTAAATAAAAATCTTTAAAAAAAATATTTTATTTATTTGAGAGAGAGACAGAGACAGAGAGTGGGAGGGAGGGGTAGAGGGAGAGGGCGAAGCAGACTCCCCGCTGAGCAGGGAACATGATGTGGGGCTCGATCCCAGGACCCCAAGATCATGACCTGAGCTGAAGGCAGATGGTTAATCGACTGAGCCATCCAGGCACCCCTATTCAACAGATTTTTACTGAATACCTGTGATACCTGGCACTATCTAGGTTTTGAAGACACAACGATGAACAAAACCAAGTCCCATACTTCATGCAACTTAAGTTCTACTTATAGGAGAGATATTTTATAATATATTCTTTATTATATATACTTGTGGAGTGGATTAATTAATTCAACAAATATTTATTTATTTAATTTTTAAATAAAGATTTATTTATTTATTTGAGACAAAAAGAGGTAGAGCACAAGCAGGGGGGTGGGAGAAGGGCAAAGGGAGAGAGAGAGAGAGAATCTCAAACAGGCTCCTCACTGGTAGGGACCCCTATGTGGGACTCTATCTCATGACCCTGAGGTCATGACCCGAGCTGAAACCAAGAGTAGGATGCTCAACCGACTGAGCCATCCAGGTGCCCCCAACAAATATTTATTCAGTACTCCTGTGTGTTAGGGAGTGTTCTAGGCACTAGGTTGACATGAGTGAATAAAAACAGACACGATTCTTATCTTCAGTGATGTTTACATTCTAGTGAATACTGGGGAGAGACGGAATGTTAATAGATAATTATGTAGTATGGCAGAGAGTAATAAGTGCTATAAAAGCAAATGAAGCAGGTGAGGGAGAAATCAAGAATCCTGGGGCTATAGAGTTGCAATTTTATTTTATGATTTTATTTATTTATTTGAGAAAGAGAGAGAGCATGAGCAGGGAGGAGGGACAGAGGGAGAAGGAGAAAAAGGCTCCCCCCCTGAGCAGGGAGCCCAACTCAGGGCATGATCCCAGGACCCCAGGATCATGATCTGAGCTGAAGGCAGCTGCCCAACTGACTGAGCCACCCAGGCGCCCTGAGAGTTGCAATTTTAAATGGAGTAGTCAAGGTGGGACTCATTGAGGAAGAGGTGGTTGATGTGCTAGTGGGAGGAGTGGAGTATTCTGACACGTGACTGGGAGAATGGTGATACCGCTGGTGAAAATAAGAATGTTGCAGCTGTGGATCATTTTTTTTTTTTTTTTTGAGGGCAAGATTATGGAGCCCTTGGTGAGATAATCAAAGAAAGATGTCATATAGACTATGAAGAACGTGGGCCTGAAGTCTGTTGATAAGATCAGGGTGGATGTTTTAGATTTGGGAATCATTAGTATGGTACCCAACTCCAAGAGTGAGAGCCATAATATAGAACTAATTCACTAAGAATCCAGAGGGAAAAAAGTCAGAAGGTCATGGCTGAGGCTTGAAGAATGCTCCTAATAGTGCTATGGGGGGAAGAAGATATTTTTTCCTTTGCCCAGAAACATCACTGAGTGATTGATTGAGGTCAGTAGGAAAATAAACCAACTAGTATTACATATTATCCTCTTCTACACTGATCAGAGATAAAAGAGTGTGGTTGGGGATGGATATATATGAAGTATGGGTTGGTGAAATTTGAATGCTTCTTTGAATGGCCGTGATAAGCAAAAAGTAGCCATCTCCGTCTAGACAAGTTCAGTCAAATTGGCCAAGATGAAACAAGTCTGTCTGTCCAATCCTCTACGCCTTGCCCTTGTAGCTTCTCCATGGTATAGTTCTGGCAATAGGGCATAGCCATTGGGCTAACCCCGGGTGAAGCCACTGGACCAAGGGCAGGTATCTTGATGTTGAACCCACCCATGGAACCAACCTTTCATTAGTGGTGGCCTCAGAGACGAAATCAAGGGCCAAACTCAAGTTTTGGTTGCCATTTTCTTTATACCCATGAAGGGCCCTTCTAACCTCTCCACTAGTACCTGTCCTTTCCTTCCTTGCCAGTGCCTTTTCCTCTTGGCTAGTCATTGTCTTTTTATTGTCCCCTGGTTTTTCAGAGCCAGTTCTGCCTTTATTTCATTAACCCTCTCAAACATATCTTCAGACAGCTGGAATAAGGAAAATCACACAAAAGTATAAATTCCCCAAATTAGAATGTTAATAGAACCCAAGACCTTTAATAGAATTCACTTGTTCCTCTATTCAGCAAATATTCATTGAGTGACTATTATGGGACCAACATTGTGTCAAGTCCTGGAAGTACAGTAGTGAATCAGTGACCATTCCGGCGTTCATGGAATACATATGCTAATTGGGAAAAAATCAGACAGTCAAATGGGTAAAACATGGTAAGGAAGTGCTAAAATAGGGATAAATTTAGGGTTATGTAGTCTTTGAGAAGAAGAGTAGAAAGTGGGAGGGAGTGTTCTAAGCAAAGGGGATGTTGTGTCCAAAGCCCTGGAGGCAAGAAGGAGGGACCAAGAAAGGGTGAGTGTTCTGATGGGAGGTAGTGGCAGGAGGTGAGGTTGGAGCCCTCAGCAAGGGCCAGACCACATGCGCCTTGTACACCCTGTTAAGGAACCTGGATTTCATCCTCCAGGCTCTGAGGAGCCAGCTAATGCTTTTAAGCTGGGGATTGTCATAATCAGATTTGCATCTTAAAAGATCACATTAGTTGCAGTGTGGAGAACAGAATGAAGGCACGGAGACAAGTCAGGAGGCCATGCAGACACGTGGCAGGAGTTGATGGTGACCTGAGCTATCACACTGTCGGAGGGAATGAAGATAAAGGGGCAGAGTCAAGAGCTATGTAGGAGGAATCTGTGATTGATTGAATGGGGTCAGAGAACAAGAGAGAGGAATCAAGGAAGATTCCTGAGTTTTGACTGGGATGGAAATACTCCTTAATGGCAGAATTGCAGGCATCCATGACCTGGGTTGGTCTGTGGCATAGCAATTTTTTGGGTGGGGTGCATGCTTGTCACACTTAAAATCACATTATGCAAACAGCTGCCTACTCCCAATATTTACCTTTAAGGATGGCCCCCGCACTCATTTTAATTTCCTGGCATAGGGAGGTCTTTTGTTGTGCTAGGACTATAGTGTTTGTGACCTGAGTGCTTTCAAAGTCTGGGGAAGGACCACAGAGTATTTCCTAGATTTATTCAGGTTATTGGTAATTTTCACCTGAATGATGACTTGAGTCCAACTTCCTGCCCCTCACATTATGAAGTTCCACCTTTAAGCAATTTCTTTTCCCTCTGGATCCCAATCTTCCCACCTCCATTTTTATAATGGAAGCAGTTGACAGCTGAAGTCTTTTAACAGCATGACATGCTGAATTGAACCAGTTACTACTGTTCAATTACTAACCAATTATTACTGTTTATATCTGAGCAATGTTTATATATCACACACACACACAAATGGCCGTGGTAAAAAAAAATATGCATGGCTTACAAAATCTGTAACAAAATTCCAGGCAACCTAAATAGCAATATATATATATACATATATATATCTCCAAATATGTAACCAAAGTACTATAGCACAGATATTAGATGTTACACATCTAAAGGAATCTATCTAGAAACCATTAATTATCATAAAATTAAATATGTTTTGTAGGTTTCTATTATAATTTATAATGCAACAAAGAAAAGTTAATGTTGCCCATAAAAAATATTAACACCATAAGTGAGAATACCTGACAAAGCAATGAGATTTAAGAAGAAAATAAGTGCACCTGGGCTGCCTTAAATGCCTTTTAAAAGACTCTTTCAGGAAAGTTCCGGTAAGTGAATTAGTCTGTTTTTCCTGGGGCTGCCCCGACTTTCTCTGGCCAATTCAACAGCGGCCCCGCACGGCGCTGAGATGCAAAAGGCTCAGCAGGTCACCGTTATGCTTGTAGGCCCAGCCCTGGCTGACTGGCCAGAGTCTCTTAGCTGGGTACCTTTAAGAAGTGTTGGGAAGTTTTTCGCTTGTGCAACAGTGGATAAGCCTGTGTGCTTTCAGCAGCCCCTGCTTACTGAATAAAGGCATTTGCAAGCTGGACAGCAGGTCATCTTTCAAATGAAGCCTCTCAGTTATTGGCATTGATAACCATGCTCAAGGCTAAGATAATAAAATGTGATCGTACTTCAATTCAAGGACAAACACAATGCCTAGCTGAGTGGTATTTATCTTTACCAAAATAACAGTTTATCTAAATATCTAAGTTTCAGATAATGGATTGTTGTGAACCCTGGCCTAAACTCCTAAACGGTTTCATGTCTCTGGAATTAAAAAAAAAACAAAAAAACCAAAACCAAAAAAACTAGTTTTATAGGTGTTTTCTTTTCTTCAAGGGATTCTAGCTGCTGAATTATGTGTTGTGACCAAGGACTGGGGAGGAAGAGGGTAGGTTTGTGAATTAGAAAGGTCTAGTGAAAACTTCTATTTATGTGACCCCTGGTGGCTGGTGGGAGTGATCGGTGCACCTGAACTATTTTTCTTAAAGGCTGATTTCTTTATAATCACAGAGTAGCAGACTGATGCGTAGGGTCTGGTTGGTGTTTGCAAAGATTCTCTCATTGCTTGCTGTCGCTTAGACAAGGTAGATAGGAAAGTAAATAAATGGCTCTACGTTCATTAATTCACCCCCCCCTACATATTGTAACTAAAGGCTGTTGTGGTCATTTGGCTGCCCGACTTTGCCCGCCTTAGGCTATAAAGGAGCTAAATAAAGAAGGAAGGGAGGGTAGGAATTCCTGGGCTGGGGATCTGAGCAGAGGGATCGTACCTCTGCTAGGGCAGAGACAACGACAAGGTAGGGGTCAGTGGAGAAGTTGGTATGAATCAGAGTCGCGGTGGCTGCCCAGATCCTTGCCTGGTCTCCTTTCACTCCAGCGCTGGCAAGACTGCCGGAGAGGGAGCCATGCACGACATCGGGTTCTTCCTGCCAGTACAACCGCAGACTCGCTGGGAGACTTTGCACAAACAGATTCTCTCTAAGCCTGAATTTCCTTACTGGGAAAATGAAAAGCGTTGAGCCAGACACTGTCAGTTTCTGGATCTTCCTGAACTCCTTGCTTTGCTTTTCACCCTTCCCAGCACTGCTAGGGAAGGCTAGGGTCTTCATTCCCACAGAGACCGCTAGTTCCAGGCGTGTAGAAATCAGAACAAGTAGAAATCAGTAACGGTGTGTCTGCTTCCCCCAAGTTTTGACCTAGGCCATGTAGATCATCTAAATCCGTGCTTCTTAAAATGTGATGGGGGGGCGGGGGGGACACGCCTGGGTGGCTCAGTCGGTTAAGCGTCTGCCTTCGACTCAGATCATGATCCCAGGGTCCTGGGATCGAGTCCCGCATCGGGCTCCCTGCGCCGCGGGGAGCCTGCTTCTCCCTCTGCCTCTGTCTCTCATGAATAAATAAATAAAATCTTAAAAAAAAAAAATGTGATAGGGGGACCAGCAGCATTGGCATCATCATCATCATTTCTTGGGATGCCCTCCGGACCCACTGAATCAGGGGGTGGGGTCCAGCAACCTGTGTTTTCACAAGCCCTTCGGGAGATTCTGACGCACGCTAACGTTTGAATGAAGTGTAACGTGTACAGTGAGCGTAAAAAGCACTGGACTGCTGCTCCGTTCAGTGCCGCCGATCCTGGCATAGTCTAATAGTTTGGTATTTTTATCTTTAAAAACATGCCCGAGGAAACTGGTGATAAAAATGAGATCTGAAATGAGCTGAGTCAACTCTATGTCAAAAGGTTGTCACGTTGAAACAGTTCTACCTTTTTGTTGCTGTTGTTGTTTTTGGACAATTACAGAGCAGTTGAAACTATAGCCCCAGGCTATAGCAAAGAGACTTCTGGGAAATGTAGTTTATTTATTTATTATGGGGGTGCTTCGTAAAGGGAGGCTTTGAGAACTGTCTCCTGGCAAGGTACGAGGTTTTCCAGGGCACCCCCCGACTCGGTGAAAGAGAGCCGTTCCTGCTGTCACTGGCAGCCTCCCCCGGGTAAAAGCCCACTGCATTTTATTTTCGCGTGTTTGTTTGTTCTGCTTGTTGAACGCGGCCTTGCAAACCATCTCGTTCTGTAATTTAAAACTGACTTTATAATTAGGTCTGAAAAGGAATGGTTCCCAGGCAATTCCTTTATGAAACTGGTAAAGAAGTTGCATTCGCTTTGGCTTGCTTCGGTGTAATCTGTCTGAGAGGGCTTGCAGGGGCGCTCTGTTTGAAGTCCTGCAGGGCTGGCCTCTCCTCTGTGTATTTGGAGCAGGAAGGGAGGAGGGCTGAGCTGTGCTCTTGGGAACTTCGTGTGGATGAGCAGCAGACGTTGGCAGGCGTTTCTCTTTCATCTCTGGGTAGTAAACTCTGAATTGCTTCATGCGTGTAAGCCCACCTGGCTCAGACTAGCTGTTCGGCCCCGAGGAAAAGGTTTAACCAGCTAAATTACGGGGGTCGTGGGGCCTGAAAAGGATTATTGGTTTGCTAATTCAGTTTTCCCTTTGGGATTCCGTCCAACAGACATTCTAGTTACTTTGTATACTTAAGAACTGGGTTCATCTCACTTCTGAGGAGAGAAGATTCTGACTGCTTTTATGAATCGTCTTTGCTTCAACATCTGGGTGTGTGACCATCAGGGGGCCTGGGAGGGGAGAAGCAGATCTAACTTGGCAGGATCTGGGGTCGCACCGCCACCTCCCACCAGAGCAAGTCCGCTTTATTTGTTTTGGGGTATTTACACTTCCACTTAAGATTTCCTGTGGAGAAAATGTTTCACTGCTTTTAAAAGTTTGAAAACCACTGGTTTAGACTAGAAGTGTCCAGCCCAACCCTTGCCCTATAAATCAAGTTAAGTCTACCTGCTATCCCACAAAACAAGCCTCTGACACTGGAGGCACTGGGGACCACCTTTGGTCATCTCTACTTGTTTTTGCCCACACCAGCTCAGACATCAAACCCACCACTACCTCCAGATTCAGCCATCTCTCTCTCTGGTCCACAACCCCGTGTGTGAATACTCGATTCTCTTGCCCTGCCTCACACTGGTCTCCAACCATTTGGCATCTCATCAGATTGTCAAGGACCTCATTCAAAGACAGGGAGGACTTAGGGCACCAGGGTGGCCTAGTCGGTTGGGCATCTGACTCTTGGTTTTGGCTCAGGTCATCGTCTTGGGGTCATGGTCTCAGGGTCCTGGGATCGAGTCCCCTATTGTCAGGCTCTGCACTCAGTGGGGAGTCTGCTTCCCTTCTCCCTCTTCCTCTGCCCCTCCCCCTGCTTGTGCACTCAATCTCTCTCTAAAATAAATAAATAAATCTTAAAAAAAAAAAAAAGACTGGGAGGCCTCTGGAGCCATAAATTCTTCATAGCTACTTGGCTTTGTGGTAATTTGTCCAGGCCTACATAATATGGTGTTCTTCTTAGTGCCGTTGTCCAGAATGCAGTCACCCCTGCTGGCTGCTCCTTGCCTTAGATTCATCTCCCCTGCTACATTTTCAGAGAAGCTGATTGCCAGCCTTCTACCAGAATTGAGTCATTGGGTCCTTAGTATGTTTTTTCCTCATCAGTTTCGTGGTTGTTCCATTTTAAGTAAGGAAATGGCAACCACTCGGGTGTCCTGCTTTTGTTTGTTATCGTGCCCCGTGCCTGGCCCAGGGAAATAGTACAGCAGAAAGCACGGTTTCTGTGCAGGAAGCCATATTTTATCACCTCAACCGGGATGGCATTAAGGATGGTTCCTCAGAGCTACCAGTGGAGTGCCTAAGGAACTGGCTGTATCGCAGCCAAAAGTTAGACTTTGAAATCAGGAAGACTTGAGTTCTTATCCCGACTCCGTCACTTCCTAGCTGGTGACCTCGAACACTCCTCCTGAGTTCTGATTGTTCATCTGTAACTTGGGGATGATGGTACCTATCTCATAGGATCATTATTGATTTTCTTCTCTTTTCCTTGAGCCCCTTCCATAGCACATAGTAGGTGCTCAGAAATGCTACAACTACTGTTGCAGAGGCCTTCAGTTAGGTATGGAGAATCATGTTTTGTGGTCCCAACTCCCTGTCTACATGCCAGCTTGATCTGATGTCCCATGATGGTGATTAGGAGGCTCAATGAAGTTTTGTTTTATCTTACTAGTCCTTAGTGTTCATAATATCTTCCCGCTGAATGTATATAGACTCAACTCTGCAGAATAACTGAGAATTATTTTTCTCATTTCAAATATAGTTGTCAGTTACAATGACTCCATGCTTAAAACAGTACTGGCATCTCATTGCTTTTCCATTAAAGTCCACAATTTGGGGCGCTTGGGTGGCTCAGTTGGTTAAATGTCTGCCTTCGGCTCAGGTCATGATTCTGGGGTCCTGGGATGGAGCCCCGAGTCAGGCCCCTGCTCAGCAGGGAGTCTGCTTCTCCCTCTCCCTCTGCCCCTCTCCCTGCTTGTTCTCTCTCTCTCTCAAAAAAAAAACCAAAAAAAAACTAAAGCCCACAATTTAAGATGGCCTGCTGTACCCGCCTGGTCTGGCCCTACTTCCTGGCAACTTCGTTTTGCTCTCTGCCTTCTGTCATATTTCTCAATTGTGTGGTGTCCCCGCTAGCCATGGAGCCTCTCCCTGTCACCCCTCTGAATGCTATCCCCTGCCTGCTCCCTCAGCCTCTTCCCCCCACTGGCTTTGCCTTCGTTATTTGCCCAGAACTACTTCCTCCCTCTCTTCTGCTCTGTGTTGTAGGGGGCTGGCCCTTGCAAACTCCATTTTCCAGGCTTCCTTTCCAATTGGATTCTAGCCGTATTTGGTCACTGGAAAGCACTGGCAGAAAATTAGAGGGCAGAAGGGAGGGAAAAAGCCGGGGAACCCCTCCCTGCGCAGCTTGTGAAGCATCTCTTAGCAGGGCCTGTATCACCGCTATGGTTCCAGCAGCTGCAGACAACCCTCCATTAGCCCAGGTTCCTGGGTGCGCTACCATGTCACCCCAAGCCCTGAGGTGACTGCAGCCTCCGGCCTTACTAATCTCTCAGTTACTTCACTCTCCTGTTTGCCCTTCACACCCTAGTAATTCATAACCCATCTCCTAAACTAAATCTCCTCTAGTGAGCTGCCCGGTATGGGCTTTGTTTTCTTATCCAACCCTTGACTGATAAAACCCCATTCGTTGTTTGAATCCCAGCTCACCTTTTACTTTCATGGGGAAGACTTCCCTGACCTCCCCTTCTTCTGCAACCTACAGCAACTAGATCAAATCTCTCATCATACAATTTCATAGCACTGTGTACGTCTCCTGGGTAGAACTTGTTCCAGTTTTAACTTCATATTTATCTGTGACTATTTGATTCACTTGTCTCCACCTTAAGAATATAAGCTTCATGAAGGTGGTCACCATGTCTTTCTTTGAGGGGATCGCCATTATTTTCTCAGTACCTAAAATAGTATCTGGTACATATTACGACCTCAATGAATGAATCCTTTCAAAAAGTTTTGTGATGCTGGGAACCATTGTTTGTTTGTTTGTTTTTCCTTTAAAGTGTTTATTTTGGCACCACATTTTTATTTATTTATTTATTTATTTATTTATTTATTTATTTATTTATTTATTTTAGTTTCAGAGGTACAGTTTAGTGATTCATCAGTTGCATATAACACCCAGTGCTCATTACATCAAGTGCCCTCCTTAATGCCCATCAGCCAGTGACCCCATCCCCCTCTCCCCCTCCCCTCCAGCAACCTGCAGTTTGTTTCCTATGGTTGAGTCTCTTATGGTTTGTCTCCCTCTCTGATTTTGTCTTGTTTTATTTTTCCCTCCCTTCCCCTATGTTCATCTGTTTTGTTTCTTAAATTACACATAAGTGAAATCATATATTTGTCTTTGTCTGACTGACTTATTTTGCTTAGCATAATCCTCTCTAGTTCCATCCACATCATTGAGAATGGTAAGATTCAATTTTTTTTTAGAAGATTTTATTTATTTATTTGACAGAAAGTCAGAGTGAGAGAGGGAACACAAGCAGGGGGAGTGGGAGAGGGAGAAGCAGGCTTCCCGCTGAGTAGGGAGCCCTATGCGGGGCTCGATCCCAGGACCCTGGAATCATGACCTGAGTCGAAGGTGGACGCTTAACGACTGAGCCACCCAGGCGCCCCAAGATTTCATTTTTTTGGTGGCTGAGTAATATCCCATTGTATATACACACCACATCTTCTTTATCCATTCATCTGTCGATAGACATCTGGGCTCTTTCCATAGTTTGGCTATTATGGACATGGCTGCTATAAACATTCGGGTGCATGTGGCCATTTGAGTCACCATGTTTGCATTGGGAACCATTGTTAAAATAATTGTTTTTGCCTAAAACCACAGAGAGTACTGCAATACCATCTACCAAGTTCCCTGTCTGGTCGGGCATGGCCTTATAAAGGAGATTAAATAAATGTCAAACACTCAAACTACCCCTTTAACGATGAGAAATGTGTTGGACAAATCACCTATAATGCAGTTGTAACTGACCACATCATCATGGAGAATGACCGTAGGGACTTTAACAAACTTTTCATGATATACCTGATCTTGCCAAGAATGTAAAATCCCTGGCTAATTAACTGAACCAAGACCAGGCCAGGTTGGATGGACCTAGAGGGTATGATGCTAAGTGAAATAAGTCGGGCAGAGAAAGACAGATACCATACGATTTCACATATATGTGAAATCTAAAAGACAAAACAAATGAACAAACAAACAGAAAAACAGACTCTTAAATATAAGAATAGACTGGTGGTTACCAGGGGGGAGTTGGGTGGGGGGATGGGTGAAATAAATAAAAGGGATTAAGAGGCACAAATTTCTAGTTATAAAATAAGTAAGTCACAGAGATGAAAAGTACAGCATAGGGAATATAGTCAATAATACTGTAATAATGTTGCCTGGTGACAGATGGTGACTACACTTACAGTGAGCAATGAGTAAGCAAAGAATTGTCAAGTCAATATGCTGTATACCTTAAACTAATATAAAATTATGTCAATTAAATTTCAATTAAAAAAATAAATGAAAGGGTTTTTTTTTAAAGATTTTATTTATTTATTTGACAGAGAGAGACACAGCGAGAGAGGGATCACAAGCAGGGGGAATGGGAGAGGGAGAAGCAGGCTTCCTGCAGAGCAGGGAGCCCGATGCGGGGCTCGATCCCAGGACCTTGGGACCATGACCTGAGCCGAAGGCAAGACGCTTAACGACTGAGCCACCTAGGTGCCTTGAAAGTTGTTGTTGTTGTTTTTTTAAAGCAATATGAGGGGGGCATCTGAGTGGTTCAGTCAGTTAAGCCTCTGCCTTCAGCTCAGATCATGATCCCGGAGTCCTGGGATTGAGCCCCGAGTTGGGCTCCATGCTCAGCAGAGAGCCTGCTTCTCCCTCTGCCCCTCATTGCTTGTTCTCTCTCTCTCAAATGAATAAATAAAATCTTTTAAAAAAAGCAATATGAGGGATTTCTAGTAAAACTACAGATTCAACATACATGTTTGCCTTCACTTGCTTCTGAAATCCCACCAAATGAATAGTAAAGGAATAAAAAAGACAAAAATCTAAAAGTATACACACAGACACACATAAATATACATACAATAGTGTAAGAACCCATAGAAATCAACAAATATGTAACTGTTCAGAGACTGGAAAACAGAGAACCTAAGTAATTGCAAGGAATAAAGCCAATAGGGAACAAGCAGATTCATTCCACTGAACCTCTGAAAATTTCAGGGGTGGAAGATACTAAGCCTCTAAAGGCAGGGGGAAGGAGGGTCTGACAAACCATGGAAATTAGTTGGAAATCTGTAGAAGAGGTATTAGACCTCCAGATGGCCTCCCCAGCCCTAAAAGCCAGCTGACAGCCTCTTGCCCCCTTCACCTTCCAGCACAAGGTAGGAGGTTCATCTGATGGAGAGATTGCACCACAGATTTAATATAAATAAATTTAAATGAATTCATTTAAATAAATAAATAAAATCTTAAACAAAAAGCAAATAAATAGGAAAAAACAAACACAGACGAAGTAGGGACAATGCCCAAGGGCAGAAAAATAATTAAATAAATAAGTAAATAATGCTTTTGAAGAGATAAGATAGCGTATCATGAAAAAAGAACACATTGCTGTGATCAGCGAAGATTGAGAAAACATGAATTTTAAATTTCTTTACCAAAAATGTATTCAATAGAAAGACTGGAAGTTGAGGAAATCTCCCAGCAAGTACACTAAATGACAAGGAATTACAGTTAGTAACACTGTATTATATATTTGAAAGTTGCTAAGAGAGTAGATCTTAAAAATTTTCATCACAAGAAGAAAATCTGTAGCAATGTATGGTGATGGATGTGAATTAGACTTAACTGCAGTGATCCATTTTGCATTATACATGTGAAACATGTAACATTATATGTCAATTATATCTAAATAAAAATAAATAAGAAAAAATTTGTGGAAAAAAGAGACAAAAAGTAATTGGAGAGAGATAAGAAAACTAGAAGGTCACACATGGGCCCTGGAATCTTCAACAACTAAATGATATAAACAGAAATAGGGTGTGGTGGTGGAGGAAATGTAATGTGGATCTTCGTGGAATCCTGCTTTGAACTTTAAGCCAGTTGTGAAAAAAAATATTAAAAAAAAACAGAGAAATATGAACATGGACTGGGTATTACATGATATTAAGAAATTATTGAGGGACGCCTGGGTGGCTCAGTCAGTTAAGCATCTGCCTTCGGCTCAGGTCATGATCACAGGGTTCTGGGATCGAGCCCCGCATTGGGTTCCCTGCTCAGAGGGGAGCCTGCTTCTCTCTCTGCCTGCCGCTCCCCCTGCTTGTGCTCTCTCTCTGACAGATAAATAAATAAAATCTTAAAAAAAAGAAATTATTGATAATACTGTTAATGTAATAATGATGCATATAGTTAGTCCTTATCAGGGTGCCTGGCTGGCTCCGGTGGAAGAGAAATGTGACTCTTGATCTCTGTGTCCTGAGTTGGAGCCCCGTGTTGGTGTAGAGATTACTAAAAAAAAAAATTAATAAAACTTAAAAAAAAAGGTCCTTATCCTACTTGAGTACATACTGAAGTATTTATGGCATAGCATCTGAGATTTACTTTAAAATATGCTTTTTAGGGCACCTGGGTGCCTCAGTCGTTAAGCGTCTGCCTTTGGCTCAGGTCATGATCCCAGGGTCCTGGGATCGAGCCCCGCATCGGGCTCCCTGCTCCGGGGGGAAGCCTGCTTCTCCCTCTCCCACTCCCCCTGCTTGTGTTCCCTCTCTAGCTGTCTCTCTCTCTCTGTCAAATAAATAAATAAAATCTTTAAAAAAAATATGCTTTTTAAAAAAGGTAAAATATTAATTGGAACTGGGTGATGGGCATATGGGGGTTGCTACACTGTTCTTTCTACTTTTGCATAGTTTTGTGATTTCTATAATAAAGCAGAAAAAAATTAGAGGATCATTTAAGACATCTGACATAACAATTTAAGAAAGTGAAAGCAGAAAAAAATAGAAGAGAAGAAATGATCAAATAAATAATTCAAGAAAATATGCCAGGACTGAATGTGAATTTCCAAACTAAGAGTTCCCTGACTCAGGACTAGAACATGTGTCATGACAGACAGTAAACGATCCCTTACAAAAGGTAGGGGCATGTCCAAAGGAACCTGAAGGGACCCCAAATTGCCAAATCTGGGACAATTTGAGCACCAAAATAAAGATAAACATGGATTATAACTCATAGAATAAAATAAGAATTCATGATTCTATACTGATATAATTAAACACATTAATTGGGAGAAGAGAAAGCTCTTTTATATATATATATATATATATATACATATATATATCATTATATATAGTAGAATTACAATTAAATACAGAAGGAATGATGGAAAAGAAAAAGAATCTTTTTTTTTTCCCTGATGAATCATTTGTTTGAACAAGACAAAAACTTCTCCACATTGTTTCTTTTTATACAGAGAGCGGGATATTTAAAATGTATTAGTTTTTATCTTTTTCAACAGAATTCATTTCAATCTGGTCCCAGGAGCTGCTTCTCATCTTTTAGGATTCACGTTTTAGTAACAACACATAGGCACCCATTTACAGCCAAAAGGGCATACTTGAATTTTGAATAGTCACTCATTATTATGGTGACCATACCAACACAGAGTGACCATACCCTGTAGCTCTTCCCTCCCACGTCTTTCTTTTCAAGCTAATTGTGGTCTTGTTTGCATAAGCCCCTCTATCATCAACTTCATCATTATCTCCTTTTTAAAAAATGTTATTTATTTATTTATTTATTTAAACTTAAAATTCAATTAACCAACATATATTACATCATTAGCTTCAGATGTAGAGTTCAATAATTCATCAGTTGCACACAACACCCAGTGCTCATCACATCAGGCGGCCTCTTTTTTTTTTTTAAAGATTTTATTTATTTATTTGAGAGAGAGAGATTGAGAGAGAGCACATGAGAGGGGCGAGGGTCAGAGGGAGAAGCAGACTCCCTGCCGAGCAGGGAGCCCGATGCGGGACTCGATCCAGGGACTCCAGGATCGTGACCTGAGCTGAAGGCAGTCGCTTAACCAACTGAGCCACCCAGGCGCCCATCAGGTGCCCTCTTTAAAGCCCATCACCCAATTACCCCATCCCCCTACCCACCTCCCCTCCAGCAACCCTCAGTTTGTTTCCCATAGTTAAGAGTCTCTCATGGTTTGTCTCCCTCTTTGATTACTTCCCATTCCGTTTTCCCTCCCGTCCCCTATGGTTCTCTGCGCTATTCCTTATATTCCACATATGATTGAAACCATTTGATAATTGTCTTTCTCTGCTTGACTTATTTCACTTAGCATAATACCCTCCAGTGCCATCCACATCAATGCAAATGGCAAAATTTCATTTTTTTGATGGCATAGTATTCCATTATATATATATATATACACACATATCACATCTTCTTTATCCATTCATCTGCTGATGGACATCTTGGCTCTTTCCATAGTTTGGCTATTGTGGACATTGCTGCAATAAACGTTGGGGTGCAGGTGCCCCTTCAAATCACTATGTTTGTATCCTTTGGATAAATACCTAGTAGTGCAATTTCTGAGTCATAGAGTAGCTCTATTTTTAACTTCTTGAGGAACCTCCATACTGTTTTCCAGAGTGGCTGCACCAGCTTGCATTCCCACCAACAGTGTAAGAGGGTTCCCCTTTCTCCACATCCTCAGCAACATTTGTTGTTTCCTGACTTGTTAATTTTAGCCATTCTGACAGGTGTGAGGTGGTATCTCATTGTGATTTTGATTTGTAGTTCCCTGATGCCAAGTGATGTTGAGCATTTTTTCATGTATCTTTTGAACATTTGTATGTGTTCTTTGGAGAAATGTCTGTTCATGTCTTATGCCCATTTCTTGATGGGATTTTTTGTTTTTTGCATGTTGAGTTTGATAAGTTCTTTATAAATCTTGGATACTAGCCCTTTATCTGCTATGTCATTTACAAATATCTTCTCCCATTCTGTTGATTGTCTTTTGGTTTTGTTAACAATGTCCTTTGCTGTGCAAAAGCTTTTTATCTCGATGAAGTCCTAAGAGTTCATTTTTGCCTTTGTTTCCCTTGCCTTTGGAGACGTGTCTAGCAAGAAGTTGCTCCAGCTGAGGTCGAAGAGGTTGCTGCCTGTGTTCTCCTCTAGGATTTTGATGGATTCCTGTCTCACATTTAGGTCTTTCATCCATTTTGAGTTTATCTTTATGTATGGTGGAAGAAAATGGTCCAGTTTCATTTTTCAACATGTGGCTGTCCAATTTTCCCAGGACTATTTGTTGAAGGGACTGTCCTTTTTCCATTGGCTATTCTTTCCTGCTTTGTTGAAGATTAGTTGACCATAGAGTTGAGGGTCCACTTCTGGGCTCTCTCTTCTGTTCCATTGATCTATGTGTCTGTTTTTGTGCCAGTACCATACTATCTTGATGATGACAGCTTTGTAGTAGAGCTTGAAGTCCGGAATTGTGATGCCACCAGCTTTGCTTTTCTTTTTCAACATTCCTCTGGCTATTCAGGGTCATCGTTATCTTTTAGTCAGAAACCTAATGTCTTTGTTATTTTTTTCATCAACTTTGATTACTCTGTGAACTATTGGAATGTCTCATCCTTCAACTTTAAAAATGGCTATTTCACCAGCTCTACTAGGGTTATCCTGAAATTTGTCAGGAACACAAGGTCTCTTCTGTGAAAGGCTGGCTCCATACTGGTATTGGTCAATACTTGTCCACAGTTGTTTTCATGAGACTTTAATACAAATAGATTTCCCAGAGGAATACTATACCTTGTACAATACTACTCACCTCACAAGTAACTTAAAAATTTAGTAACACATAATATTACATTTTTAAAGAATCAAGTAATGAGAAACAGCAAAGTGATTTATCTTGCTTATCATGATTTATAACATGTTATAAAATGGGTACATTAATTAAATTATATCAATTTAATCTTTTTAAGTAACCATAAATGGTACTTTCCTGAAGACGTTTCTCAGTGGTTTTTATAATGTTTTTGAGATATGAATTAACATTTTAATTTGGATTAAAACATGAAGACAGGCTTTTTCTGAAAGTAAAAAAGGCTGATTGGTTTGACAAAGAGGACTAGCTCTTTCGGTTATTTGGTATATATTTTTTATAACTCGAACATGATATACCTGCAGTTTCAAGTTTTGATAAAAATATATTTAAGAACACTTTACTGAAAAAAAAAAAAAGAATTGGCTAAAGTGCAATGAAATTAAGAATGACACGAGTTTCCTAACTGCAATTCTAAAAGATTAAACATGATGCCTTTAAGTGAAAGAGTAGCAAGTATAATGAATGGTTCTTTAATGAGCCTTGCTAAAGTCTTTTTGGTAGATTTTCCAGAAATAGAGAAAGCAGGTGACTCTAGTGACTGAGTGACAAATTCCTTTGTAAATTAGGAGATTTCCAATTCAATGCTTTCACCAGTCTGAAGGAGAATCTAGTCCAGATGATAGGTCATTAAACAACAGTTTTGATGGCATATCATTTTATGATTTTGAAATATAATTTAGAAGGAATTCAAAACTTGATCAGCATTGCAATAGCAAAATTCCTTGTTATTATCTACTTTTAAGAAGTGATAAGATTTCTCAGCATTTTCATTTATTTAAAAAAACAAGGAATATAAGACCCTATTTTATTCTAGCAATGAGTCATGGATCTAGCAATGGATCATGAACTCACTGAAAAAAGAAAGCCCCATTAATCTCGTTAAGAAAGACATGTATCAAAAATTACTTTTTATGTTTAGTGATTTTTAATCAAATATTACATTATATTATTGTATATTAATAGGAATTGTAATAATGAATCAAATCAGAAGAACAATTTTAACATCTAGAGAATTGTCACAGAAAACAAAATAAAAATTTATGAATTCAATTTGTACTAATACTTTTGTTACAAAGAAATATGATATGGTAATGAATAAAAGATTGTAAACAGAAAATAAAAGGTTACAATAGAAATTCTGTGTAGGATTTAGGAGGAAAGGAAAGATGTAGAATTTTCAAATGCCAAAGAAGGGATCGTTTAGGCTTTGTTTTTGTTTTGTTTTTAATGTATGATGTGTGATGGCAACTAACCATTTAATTATTTTAGATACATTTAAAATTTGATGTGACCATTTTATTTTAGAATGTTTATATTTAAAATATGTCAGGTTACATCTGTTTCAACTACATCAACTTATGATAAAAAATTCTTTTAGGATATTATGGGCAATAGACAAACAGACTGGCAAACCTTGAATACCACTGTTGTAGGTGATTCTGATACGGATGACCATAGACTGGGTCTTAGGTCAGCTCCATCCATTTCTGGGATAGTCCATGATGACCCATTCTAATTAGGTTCCCTTTGTTTCACTTTATACACTCAGGGAGGAGATCTTCAAGTTCACCTGTTATAGGTTCAAAGTGTATCAATTCCTCAATTATATTATATAGACCTTATGATAACCCATCCACAGTAAGAGGAGGGGTGTGTTTGCACAAACACACTAATTTATCATACCCATTTTTCTTTTTTTTTAATATTTTATTTTATTTATTAGAGAGAGAGAGAGAGAGAGAGCACGAGAGGGGGGAGGGTCAGAGGGAGAAGCAGACTCCCAGCAGAGCAGGGAGCCTGATATGGGACTCGATCCTGGGACTCCAGGATCATGACCTGAGCCGAAGGCTATAATACCCATTTTCCTGACAGAATTCTCTACCAATAGACTTTTTTGGCAATAACTTTTTTTTTTAAAAGACTTTATTTATTTATTTGACAGAGAGAGACACAGCGAGAGAGGGAACACAAGCAGGGGGAGTGGGAGAGGGAAAAGCAGGCTTCCTGCTGAGCAGGGAGCCCGATGAGGGGCTCGATCCCAGGACCCTGGGATCATGACCTGAGTCAAAAGCAGACGCTTAACGATTGAGCCACCTAGGCGCCCCTTTTGGTAATAACTTTGACTATGATTTAATTAAACCAATTTAATTATACCAATTTGGGCAGATCAGTTCACCCAGATCTCCGGGCCCAGTTTCTTCACCTGTAAAATCAGGAAATCTACTAGTTCTCTTAGAGTCCCTCAAATTCTATAATTCTTTTGTTTTCTTATTGTGTCTTAAAAAGTTCTGGAAAACACATAAGTAATAGGGCATAGTAATTATTCCAATATCTTTTCAAGTTATTTTTTTCCATAAAACATGGAACGACTGACTTTAACATTATTATTGCTAAATTTAAAAAAGTGAACCTAAAATTGAAAGCCTAAAAGATCAGTCGAAAGCATTGTTCTAACATCTTAAACTCTGAAATTTGAAAAGTAGACTGTAGAGTCTCCTGAGCTCTAACAGAGGCAACATGGATGGTGTCAGTGTGGTCGTTCTTTTAAATTCCAGACCCACAGTTGATAGAATTATAATTGCACCTAATACTGCTTTGCCTTTTTGTATTTAACTATGGGCAGCATGGTCATTATGTAGCCTATATAAACATTAAAATAACTTTATTTTGAACCTCTAGTTATAATGTATGGTAACGCATGTTGTTTCAAAAACCTTTTGGAATAAATGTCATAATCCTAAATCACATTTGTCTCTCTAATCAGAGTCATCCTAGCTAAGAAAGTTTATGAAATGTGTAACAAATTCTTAGATAACACTACAAGGCTATGTTAGAGTTTTAACGGAATAGCTGGGATCTTTTTGTTCTGGACAGAATAAAAGTTCCTTTATTTGTTATGTGAAGAGTTGGCAGTTTGCTCAAGGGCATTTCTAACTTTTCAAAATGCAAATTTTCAAGCATGTTGCCTACACTTAAAAGTACGCGTATTTTTCTCTTGATCAGCACAACGGTTTTTGGCAACAGACAGAGGTGCTAATGTTAGTCACATTTTACAGAAGAAGCTGAAACAGATAGATTGAGGCTTTCTCTCATTCAAACAGCTTCTTAGAGACCATCTAGGGGTGCCTGGGTGGCTCAGTCGATTAAGTATCTGCCTTCAGTTCAGGTCATGATCTCAGGGTCCTGGGATCGAGCCCCACATCGGGGTCCCTGCTTGGTGGGGAGTCTGCTTCTCCCACTCTCTCTGCCCCTCCCCCCTGCTTGTTTTCTCTCTCTCTCTCTCTCTCTCTCTTGCTCATTCTGTCTCAAATAAATAAATAAAATCTTAAAAAAAAAAAAAGACATTCTTGGAGACCATCTAGCAAAGAACTTGACTGAGCCCTACCAGGAGCAAGTCATTGTCCCAGGCCTAGAAGCTATATTTCCTGGCCCAAGAGACTTACCCCTAATGCAGTAGACCAAAAGTTTGAGGAGTGCAGGGTGGTGAGAGTATTCCCATAGTTCTTCCCAATAAAAATGCCTTCTTGTCTCTCTTGCTTATGCTTTTGGTCTATTGTTGACATCCTTGGGCACTACTTTGCTAATGGCAGCCCAAAGATCAGTGATTTCTGATTCTTGCACAGACTCCAAAGTCTGGATTTTAGGAGCATTTCTCCTTAATATGATAATGTGGTAGCTTGATCCACTGAGATTAGTTTATGTTTTCTGAAGCGAGGAAAAAGGGACAAATTTCTTTCTTTTGGTCCCTGATCTAATCCTCCAAGCAGTCTGGGTGGTGGTAGTGCTTATTAAAAGCCTTTTCCTCACCCACCCCCCAGGCCCCGGCTCCTAGTGGTGTTGGAGTTGAGTTGTTCAAGAGGCAGAGGGACTCCAAGGGCTGAAGGGGGCTAAGTGGACCAGCTGCTCCCATGTGCCCCACAAGGGACTGGACCTCTAATGGGGAGAGGGAGTAGTGTAGTGGTGCTGAGGACCAGAGTGAACGCTAAGAGCTGTTGACTTTGGTGTACAGTGGAATTTTCCTATGGCTCTGCTTGGCACTGAGGGTAAGGGACAGAATAGGGCCACTTGCCTTTGAACAGGGCTGCAGGCTTGGTCAATGAGTAATAGAGGTTCTTCCATCATTTTCTGGGCATCACTCTTATCCTACCCCATCCTTACTCTTGGACTCTCCAAAGGAGGAGGAGAAAATTCATACCCAGTCATATCAGAGATGATAGCTACTATTCACGGAGCATTTCCTATGTGCCTTGGCACAATGCTTACTTAGCAGGGCAATTTATGAAAAATTTCATGTGGCAGAATAACTTGATTACAAAATTAACTATATCTTGTGTTCAAGGCTGTAGGTTTATCAGCAAAGAATGAGAGGAATTTTTCCATATCTCTTTCAACAAAGGAGCCCAGGCATTGTGTTCTAAAGCTGACATTTCCTTTACCCTCTGGGAAGAGTCAAATGACTATATAAGGTCTAAATTGCAAGTGGAAACCTGAAGATCTGAGCCTCCGTGTGGCCCGAAAAGTGTTTTAAAAGAATTGGAATTAGACGCCCACATTTCAAAAACATGGGGTTTCATACAAAAAAATTTGAATCCAGTATCTCTTGAAAAATAAAATTTGGTAACAGTCAACCTGCCTCCTCCATGACAACAATCAGTGAGCTGAGTTGGAGTTCCAGTTTGAGACAAGTAATGTTCTTCCCAGTGCACCACCATCCCCAATATGCCTGAATATTTTCTATGAGACCCAATTCTCTGAAAAATATACCTGCCAGGCTCCTATGGACATTTGAATTTTTTGATCTCTGGTCTGGATCTATTGAAGGGAAAAGAATTGGATATTTCCAGAGTCTTGAGGGAGACTGGCTCAGTCCCAGAAGTGATTTCCTCAAATCTGGACAAGAGGACAGAACCTGGGGCCTATCCATAAGTGCATGTATGTGTATAAAGCCTTCTAAGTCTTTATTGTCTTTATTCTGAAAAATACATAGTGCACTCTTTGACCAATGAATAGCTGTCACATATTGTTTTATAATAAAAATTAGATCATATTGTTTAAACTGGTATTTTCTATTTACTGAATGTATAAAAGAATCATAAACATCTTTTTAAAAAAGATTTTATTAATTGATTTGACAGAGAGAGAGAGCACAAGCAGGGCGAGTGGCAGGCACAGGGGAAGGAGAAGCAGGGTCCCTACTGAGCAGGAAGCCCAATGTGGGGCTCGATCCCAGGACCCTGGGATCATGACCTGAGCCGAAGGCAGACGCTTAACGACTGAGCCACCCAGGCACTTCAAGAATCATAAACACCTTGATGGGTAGTACAGATATTGGTCATATAAGAAACAATTGGTGTATTCGTTCCTGTGGCTGCTGACAAATTACCACCAACTTGGTGGCTTGAAACGATAGAAGTTTATTCTTTTATGGTTCTGGAGGCCAGGAGTCCGAAACCAAGGTATTGGCCGGGTTGCACTCACTCTGAAGGCCCTGGGGGCAAATCCTCCCTTGCCCCTTCCAGCTTCTGGGGGCTGCACAGTTCCCTGGGGGAGACTGCATCACTCCAACCTCTCCTTCTGTCTTCGCTGGCCTTCTCTGTGGCTCAAATCTCCCTCTGCCATTCTTTACAAGGATACCTGCTTGTATAAGGCCCACCCAGATAATTCACGATGATCTCTTAATATCCCCAACTAATGATAGCTGCAAAGACCCCCTTTCCACAGAAAGTCCCATTTACAGGTTCCAGGTGAACATAGTATTTTGAAGGTCACCACATAACCCACTACTCTTGGATGAAGATTTTCTCCTTAAAAATTATTTTTAAAAAGGGGTAGTGGACTTAACTTTCTGGGTCGGTCCCTTTTTATTTGGCTACATGATGCGCAGACGGAGCAGAAGGCAGAGCTCACTTTGAGTCACCGAGTGGCTTCGGGGGTGGGGGTGTGGTCATGAAATACTGGCCACACACCTAGGAAGCATGCACTGAGGGGTTAGCTCCCTGTACTCTGTTGTCCAGAGAAAGTAGTGGCGAAATCACAGCAGCAAGGTTAATGACCTCTCTCCCCAGGCTGTGGGATTTGGATTACAAAACTCAGTTGAGGCTTCTTTGACAGCGGAATACCCTCCACTCATGCACTGTCCAAGGTTTCTAAAAAGCTGACTTCACGAGAAGGTATTTTGTTTGGCAGACACGAAGGAGCTATTTTCACTGTTCTCTTTTATTTATTCTGCCTCCAGAATTATGCAGTTAAGGGTTAGGTGTGGTTGGCACTTGGCTCCTTTTCAAGATTTCTGGAGTTACCCTGACCATCTAAAAACTGGATTTTTAAAATATTCAGGACCTAGCAATCTAGAGCCTTCATTGGTGATGAGACCATGTATATGGTACGCTGGGAGAGGCAGAATCCTAAAGAGAGCTTTTCCTGCACTGTTAAAATTTACCATAAATGGGAGAGTTGTAAGAGTAGTTAATGTTTACTAGGTGCTTCCTATAGGCCAGGCACAGTGCTAGGCCCCTGGCATGGACTGCATTTATTATTTTATTTAAACTTTGTAAAAACCCTTGAGGCATATGCAATATTATCTCCATTTTACAAAGAAGGAAACTGAGGCGCAGAGAAGTTAAATGGTAAGAAGTGCAGCTGGTATTCCAAGCCAGCTGGGATAGTCTTAAAGACTGCGTTCTTTTTTTTTTTTTTTTTTTAAGATTTTATTTATCCATTTGAGAGAGAGAGCAGGGGTGAGGGGCAGAGGGACAGGGAGAAGCAGACTCCCCGCTGAGCTGGGACCTGGGATGATTATCTGAGCTGAAGGCAAACATTTAACCGAATGAGCCACCCAGGTGCCCTAAAGACTGCTTTCTTAATCACTGTATCTGCGTCTCCTAATCTGTTTCTCACAACACTGTGAAGTGGGTGGGACGTCTCCAGGGTTCCTCCATCCTCTCTCTGCTTTTCCTTTTCCTTCTTTTCTGAGGCGAGATAGTGTGATAGAAAGTATACAGATTTCTTTGTCTCTCCAAATTTTTATTTAAATTCTAATTAGTTAACATGTAGTGTAATACTGGTGTCAGGAGTAGCATTCAGTGATTCAACACCCAGTGCTCATCCCAAGTGCCCTCCTTCATCCCCATCCCCCATCTAACCCATCCCCCACCCACCTCCCCTCAAGGAACCCTCCTAGTTTGTTCTCTTATCATTAAGAGTCTCTTATGGTTTGCTTTCTCTCTCTTTCTTTCCTTTCCATATGTCCATCTGTTTTTTTCCTAAATAAAAGTATATGTATTTTTTATGCAGTCTCATCTGTTTAAATCCCAGGTATGTGAACCTAGACAGGCTAACTTCTCTGAGGCTCAGTTTCCTCGTTTGAAAATGATGATTAAAAGAACTACTTCCCAGTGTCGTATGGATTAAACAACAGAGTGTAGTGTTAGTTAGCTGTGCTGTTCTGCCCAGACCACCTTTTCAGGACCTTCCCCCCCTTGCTGTTGACTGTTACAGCTAAGCCTCTTCCAGAGCCTGCCTTCCCCCATTACGCTGCCTCCCCACAGTCAGCCAAGGCATCCCATGACTTCTCCGTTGTGTGGGGGGCAGGTCACAAAGGTCCGCTGTCCCTTTGCCTCAATTTAGGACAACTCTGAGGGACCATCTCAGCTCCAGAGGCTCCTGGGTGGGGGCGGGCTGGCTGAGGCCCCCGCTGCCCTGGCATCACCACCCCACTTCCTCCTCTGCCCAATCCTGCGTCCTCATCCCTCTCAGATGCTGCTGCTGAGATCCCTTCCCGGTGAACCTTCACCCTGGAGTCTGTTTCCAGAGGAACCTGACCTACAACAGCTAATGTTTACACAACGTCGGACACACAGTGCACATTCAATAAATTCTTCCCAGGTTCCTCCTCACCTCCTGTGTATCCTACAGCAATGCCTCACCACTTGAGAGCTTGTTTTGCCTCTGACTACCTCTGTCTCCTCAAAATTTAGCAATCCCATGTCTCAATGCCACGGAGGAGCATCTTGTTAAAGGCTGGTTAGTCATGGGTCGGTGTCTCTCTTTACCTGGATGGGGGCTGTGTCACCTCCTAGGCACATGAAGTGGTCAGAAGGTGAGCCTGACTCCGGAGGAGACCCAGTTACACCACGTAGGTGGTTGCCTACAGCCCGGGACATAAAAGGCTTTCGGGGAATGTTTGTTGTTGATGATGTAAGGGTCGCTACTGACCCTGAAGAATGTGCCCTCAGTTTTCAGAATTCCAAATAGATGGAACTCACAAACTAGACACAGACACTGTCTCAACAGTAAGTGCTTCGAGAACCTCACAACATTCGGAATTTCTGCACCATCAGCAGCATGCTGAGAAATCTAAGCACCACGGCCTGACAGCTACAGGGCACAGATAGAACAGGGAACAGAAGCAACACACAGCTAACGGCACACGGTCCTTCGCCCTGGGACCATTGCTCGCAGGGCCTTTGGCCACCCCAGGCTGGGGACTGTGTGGCCAGCAGAGAGAAGCAGTCTGAGGCAGCCCTGCACATTGTCCTGGGGGCAGGCTCTGGGCTTGGCACAAAAGCCAGTAGGCTATTCTACCCAGTGGTCACTGCAGGCCAGTAACAGGGCCACGGTAGGCCTTGATTCTCCACTTTATTGCGAGGTAATATGAAGATGGTCTTTGATTTCTAGAAAGATGCTCTAAAGCCAATGGCACTAGCCTGCTAGTTTAAAGACACTGTGGTATCCTTTGTTGGGGAGTATCCCTGAACAATGGCCTATGCTCATGCTTTAAATACAACTAATAAAAATAACTAAAAAAAAATGTGGGGCTGCCTGGGTGGCTCAGTTCGTTGAGCGTCCGACTCTTGGTTTCAGCTTAGGTCATGACCTCAGGGTCATGAGATTAAGCCCCGAATCGGGCTCTGTGCTTGGCGTGGAGTCAGCTTGAGATTCTCTCTCTCCCTCTGCCCCTCCCCCTGCTCTCTCTTTCTCTAAATCAATCAATAAATACAAATCTTTGAAAAAAAAAAACACCAAAAAACTAACGCGGTATAGAAAGTCCACTTAGTATTCCCTACGTTGGCAGGCTGAGAGGTATGGCGAAAAGAATACAACTCTGGTGCAAGATGGATCTGGTTTCAAGTTGGGGTCCACTTACTGGCTGTATAACCTTATCAGTTATTTACCTCATGGGCCTGTTCCTTCATCTGTGAAATGAGAACAATTTTTCCTCCCAGTATTTATTGGAAGGCTTAAATGAGAATATTCATTTTAAAGCTCTTTGATGGGAAACACTACCCAGATGGAAGGTGCATAGAAATAGTGATGTTTAAATAGTCACTGGTCAACAATTTTTGGATGCCCAGGAAGTCCTCCTTAGGTAATGTAGTGGAAAGCTGTTGTTTTTGCTCATCCTTTGGGGAACAGAACCCGTTTTCCCGGTGGGAAATTCATTTAATGTGATTTGCATGGCAATGCATTTCACATCTCCTCCAGCTATGTGGCCACATCAGTTGGTCCAGGGACGAACACATGACCTTACTTGGGTCAATCAGAGCCTTCTCCAGACTGTTGCTTTTTGCTAGATTGCTGGATTGGTAGGATGTAAAGCTGGGGATGCTGGAAAATGTCTTGCCCCATGAAGTAGGCCTATCGAAAAGGTGGTAAGACCATAACTTAAAAGAATCTGAGACCCTAGATCCAGTCATGCTAGAAATAGCTATCTCCCTGTGCTTCTCAGGCCTGGGGACCAAAAACCTTCCCCCTTTTTCTTAAGTTAGTTTGAATTGGGTTATGATCACTTGCAACTAACAGAATCCTGAATAATACAGGACTTGATAATAAGGTAGGGTACTGGCATTAATAATACCCATCATTTCTCAAGGACTGGCATTAATAATACCCATAAGTGTTGGAGTCTCGTTTCCTCACCTCTAGAGTGAAGGGAACAATATCTACTTCTCAAAGCTCTTGTGAAGATTCGATGAGGTAACACACGTAAAATTCCTTCTTTAGAGTTCATGAAGTGAACTAGGCTACGTTGGGTGTAGTGACTCTCTACTGGATTCCTGACTTCATAGAGATGTTTCTCACTTTGGGGAAAATATCCCTTTCATCTTGAATTCCTGGTTATATTCTGAAGCAAATTTGCTTAGCAGAGCTTTTCCTCGGGACTGCTGAATAAGCTAGCTTCAGCTGTGTTATGTACATGACCAACCTCCTCCCTAGATGAAGCAGTAACCTCCAAACACTTATTTAACCGGTGCTTTGCCAGGCCTTCTTTATTTGGTGGCTGATGCTTGGAATTTTATCATCAGAGCTTTGCATAGTTTTTAGATTCATTGAAATATATTTGCAGATATGAATATATAAGTATATGGCTCAGTGAATTTCCACAAACTGAACATGCTCATGTAGTCATCACTAAAATTAAGAAATGGAAAATTACCAGCATCCCAGAAGCCTCCCCCCATGTTTCTCACCCCATGTTACTACCCCTCCAAAAGTAACCATTACCCTGATTTCTTAAAGCAGGGATTATTTTGGCTGGTTTTTGTTCTTTCTATAAACGGAATTATAGAGGATATATTCAGTAGTGTCTATCTTCTTTTGTTCAACATTATGTTTGTAAGATTCATTCATGTTGCTGAGTTAGTTATAGTTTGTCCATTCTCATTGCTGCATAGTATTCCATTCAACAACTTATTTATCCATTCTACTGTTAAGGAGCATTTTTATCTCATTGGCTATGAATTAGTCACATGCTGAATCTTATTTGCAAAGAAGGCTAGGACATATAGTTTGTTATCCACAACAAAATCAGGGTGTAGTTACTAAGGAAGAAGGGAAGAATAAATATTGTATAGGCAAATAATTATCTCAATTACCTTGTCATTTCTTTCCTAAAATGTTTAGATTGTCAGTGGGTAGTGGGAATATGGAAGGTAATGGGTGTTTTTCGTTAAAAAAAGTTTGGGGGGCACCTGGGTGGCACAGTCAGCTAAGCGACCAGTTCTTGGTTTCGCCTCAGATCGTGACCTCAGGGTCGTGAGTTCGAGCCCCATGTTGGTCTCTGCACTCAGCATGGGGTCTGCTTAAGACTCTCCCTCATTCTCCCTCTGCCCATCCCACCCCACTCACTCTCTCTCTAAAAATAAATAAATCTTTAAAACAATTTTTTTTGTCTACTGTTTTATATTAAATATGTGTTACTATTCTAATTACCCACACAGAAATATAATAATAGCTAACTTTATTGATTAGCTACCACATGCTAGGCCTGCTCTAAACAGTCTATATTTTATGCATTCCTCAAAGCAAATCTTTGAGGCAGGTGCTACTGTTCTCTTCATTGTAAATGTGTGGGGAAACTGAGGCACAGGGCGGTTAAGTGACTTGCCCAGTGTCATCCATGTAGTGAGTATTAGAGCCAGCGTTCAAACCCAGGGAATCTACCTGGCAGTCCGTCCTTCCCCTCAATGTTGTATAGCCTCTCCTGAAAGGAGATTAAATAAGGAGAATAAAAAAGGAAGCCAAATGCTGCTAAAGATGACAATACCATTCGCATTATTTTCACAAATACAAGAGCTACAGCGCTGGCATCTTTCATATTATTTTGCTGTGCTCTGTGTCCGGTGAGATCGCTGACTGGGGGCCGGCTGCACACACCACTGGAAAGGAACCATGCCCTCCTGAAATCAACTGTGTCCCCACCCAGGAGGCAGCAGGCCTGGGCTCTGCTTATTTTTAAATGCATTTGACATCCCTGGCAGCTCTGGCCATCATCAATACCACTTAACATATTTCCAAGGAGTCTGGTATGTTTGGGAGTGCCTCCTTGCCTCAAACTACATTGGCCAATCCACAGGGTGAGTGCCTGAATCCACGCTAGGCTGGTTTGAACCTGTTCCGTGTACATAAGAATGAAAAATATTAGACATCTGTCACTTTATCCAATTAAGTCCTACATTTAGCTTATTAATAGAACTAAGAGCCTAACCTAGGTCACCTGACTCCTTCAGTAGATGCCATTTCAGTGGATTTTGCAGTCCCTCTGATACCAGTATTCTTATGTCTGCCTTCTTGTTTCTTTAAGTAATTGTATTAAATAAAATCTCGTGAGCAGAAATTGCACTGACTGTAACTGGGGACATTTGAGTGTTCCAATGCCTCTCAAAAGCCATGTTCAGTCTGGCATTGAGCCATCTCAAAATGGAAACCCATTTAAAAACCCATTTTCCTGGCAAGAAACAATTGATGTGAAACTAGACTAATGTGATACTGAAGAGGCCTAGGAATTGACATAGCTAGAGTTTGTTTGCTAGAATCCCAGGTCGGGCAGTGTAAATGTTTTCCCTCTTTGGATGTACTGTGGATTGATTTGAGGTTAACTTGGTTTAAATTCTGGCAAGTGGAGTTGGTGGTTCTTATGTTTGGATTTTGTTATCAAGATCCTGGCAATAAATTATTTTAGTCCTATTATATTTTAACACCCTTGAAACCAACATCTGTGTTAGCTTCCTGCATTAAGGAGGAAGAAAATTCATTACTCCGGGGGTTCCATAGTTTTTCCACTCGGTATTCTTTTTGGCATTCAGCTAAATTTCATTTTTCACATATCTTCTCTCTGTTGCCTAGAAAGAAGTACCAGATTCTCCTCAGGACCCTGCCTTTCTCTCCCTTCTTCCTCAGGGTCTCCGGACTCCCTTTGCCCCACTTGGACTGACCTCCCTGAATACCCAGCCATGCCCCTGAATTTGGGCCACAGGCTTGAGTTGGAAAGAAAGACCATTAAACATTTACGAGTCTGGCAGGCACTTTCACTTAAATTATCCAATTACATCTCCACAACAAATCTCTAGGTCTGGCATTCTTTCAGATAAGGCAACTGGCACTCCAAATAATTAAGTAATTTTTCCCTGGGTCCCACAGTGAAGCCAGACCCTGGACTTTGAACCTGGTTTCATACGGCCTTCTCCCCTGTCTCCCTAAAACTACCAATTTGTTCTGATCCAAGAGATGCAACTGCCCATTACTATCTCCCGCCTCATTATAAAGATGGAAGAGCTGTAATAATCTGTATCAAGATGCTGCCATCCCTTTTGAACAGAGACCTCTTGAAGATTAAATGAAGCACTAATAATACACTACAAGGTAATTAAGTATGATGCGTTTCTCCCCCTGGGGCTTTTTGCATTTTAATTGGACAAAAGTTTAAGACAAGTGAATGAAACTCTGAGACCTCAGTGAATCCTGAGAGGCTTTCAGTGGAAAAGGGGGTGGGTGGGATTGATTAACCTTTCAAGAGTCATTCCAATCCTAATATGTAAGAAGTTTAGTCTCCCAGCCCTGGACAGTAGCTCTGTTGCCCACCCTTGCTGCTGTGTCTACCCATACAGTGTAGCTCCATCTTAGCTCAAGGTCTGGATTTCTGTGAGTTTGTAGCATCCTTGTCCACAGTCCTTTCTCCTCAGCTTTATGTTCCTAGCTCTTTCTGAAAATATAATTCATAACCAATCATCTTTTTTTTTAAAGATTTTATTTATTTATTTATTTGAGAGAGAGAATGAGAGAGAGAGCACATGAGAGGGGGGAGGGTCAGAGGCAGAAGCAGACTCCCTGCCAAGCAGGGAGCCCGATGCGGGACTCGATCCCAGGACTCCGGGATCATGACCTGAGCCGAAGGCAGTCGCTCAACCAACTGAGCCACCCAGGTGCCCCCATAACCAATCATCTTTAACTCCTGTTTCACATTTAAAATAAAATTGTCTTTTGTATATCTGCATATTCCTCACATTATCATGTAATTGCTTACATGTTCTCTTTCTTCCACTGGGCTTGATGGATCTTTCAGGTCTTCCTCCAGCCTTGTCTGTCTAACTTCTCCAGGCTAGCTGAGCTATGGTTGCTCTTTTTTCTGTTTCTTAAATACACCATGCTTCTTTCCACCTCAGGGCCTTTGCACTTGCTGCTCCCTCTGCATAGAAAGCTGTTCACATGGCGGGCTCCTTCTCATCAATAAGTCCCAAGTTAGATGCCACCTCTCTGAGAGCCTTTTTCTGTTATTCCTTAGAAATAAACCACCAACCTCCAGCCACTCCATCACACTCATTTGTTTTGTTTTCTTCATAGTACTTATCTATCTGATGTTACCAGGTTTATTTTGGTCTCTTAAAAAAAAATCTATTGTAACTGCAGAGAACAGCGACCTTGTCTTGTTCACTACTATCCTCTACCACCTAGAACAGTGGCTAGCACTTAGTAAGCAATAAATAAATACTGATGTAATACATGAATGAAGAATCATACTCAATAAATGTTAGTTGAATGAATGAATAAATGTATAATGGAGTTTGGTTTCTCCTTATTCCAGACACTCACATCCATATCTTTCATATAGCAAAATTACTGTCTCCTCTGTATTGCAGTTGTCCTCTTTCTCTGGGTAGACTAGGAGCTTAAATAAGTTTATCTGTGTATCTTCCCTAGCACCCAGTAGAGTGCCTTTCACATTGTAGTTTCTCAGTAAATGGCTGAAGTGACTCCTTCCATTTTCTGATGTCTAATGTAGCCTGAGAAATGCCATTCAGGTTCTTACCAATGATGCAACCAACCTGGTATTCTGTCTTTATGGGTAAGTATGTTCATGCTGTGTGATAATCAGTGCACAAGGTCGAAAAGTTGTCTTGCATGGCCAGATCCTTCTAGTCACCCTTCTGGGTCTTAGAAACATGCTGAGAGCAGTCATGACAGTAATTTGCTCATGGGTAGAATAATCAACAACGTCAATTATCCTGTCTCAAATAATCTTGTATTGACATTTTGAACCTCAACAACACATCAGGATATCTTTAAAGAACAGCCTCAGTGATGCCTGGAACCCTGTGTTCCACTGTGACTTAGCAACCAAATCCATCTATAACAGGAGCTTGGATTATTCTCCACTAATGTGTTTGTTAACTTGTACTTAGGCCAAAATTCATCTGCCATTTTCACTTTGCATAGTTTATCCCTCTCATTTTGGCATATCACTCTCTATAAAAATTCAGTATCATTTTCAAATTTAGAGATTTTACTATGCACTCTCTTTTCCAAAACATAATAAATCATTAAATCAGATTGGCCTAGGATTGATGCTTTGGGAAATACCACAGTGTACAATACCCCATTTAATAATGTTCCTTCCCTATTACCTTGATATTATTCTTTATCCATAATAAAGCCCTCTGCCAAATCCTAGGGTAACTCAGTTAAGCTATTGGTGTGAAAAAATTTCAAAGATTTTTCCAAGAATAAAATATATTCATGACTTCCCCTTTCCCTATACATTTATTTTCCTTCTGAAGGAATTTCATAGATCAGTCAAGCATGATTTATTCTTACAGAAGCCAACTTGGTTTTTCTCAAATTGACAAGTATTCGGTAATCCTATTTTTTCTTTCTTTCTTTCTTCTTTCTTTCGAGACAGCGAGTGCATGTGTGCAAGCTGGGAGGAGGAGGGGGAGGATCAGAGGGAGAGGGAGAGAGAGAATCCCAAGCAGACTCCACGCCTAGCATGGAGCCCGAGGTGGGCTCAATCCCACAACCCTGAGATCATGACCTGAGCCGAAATCAAGAGCTGGAAGCTTAACTGACTGAGCCACCCAGGTGCCCCAATAATCCTATTTTTAATTCACGATTCTACTAATGTGTAGATATCTCCCTTTTAGAGGCTTGATCCCCTCCCATATTCCTTCAGACCGGGCAAATAATAATTAAGTCCACACCTCAGTTTTCAGTCTTTTTTGCTAACATAGGAAACAGGTACAAGAGAGCAGTAAAAAAATCACCAGGCCTACCTTATTAATTTTAAAAATTATTTTGCTATATAATAAAAATTGATGTCCACGTGCACATTCAGCTATTGATAAACATGTGGCAAAATTAGTTAAAAATGATCTGATCAAAATCACCATGTTTTCGGGCACCTGCATGGCTCAGTCAGTTAAGCGACCCACTCTTGGTTTTGGCTCAGGTCATGCTCTCAGGATCGTGAGATGGCTCTGCTCTTGGCAGGGAGTCTGCTTTGGAGTCTCTCTCTCCCTCTCCTACGACCACCCCCCCCCCATGCTCTCTCTCTCTCTCTCAAATAAATAAAATCTTAAAAAAAAAAAAACCATCATGTTTTCCAGCACCCATTGAAAGAGTTCCCACAGGACTTCATTTCCTTTTCCTTTTCTCTTTTCTCTAGATTTGTCTCCTAATTAATTCTGTCATTGTCCTTTCATCCAAATATTGTTACAGCTCCTTCCCTAGGCTTTATATATTTTTTCCCTTTCATCCCTAACTCGTTAACTCTGTGTTTAGTTTCATTGCTTATAGCCAGTAGTTGATAATAATGAATTTTAGCTTGAAATACTCATGTAGCCTCTACTTTATGGTCATTGATGTCAGTCTTACAAGTTTTAAATGGACTTTAGTGCATTATTCCTTTTTTAAGAACTTGAAATGCTAGTAACTCTAAAAGAAGTTTAAACCCATCTATTATTCTCTAGCATACTTCTTTAAACAATCTGAGCAAATGAAACATTTAATCTTTTTCCTTTACTCTGCTCTCTTTGATGGAAACCCAGTACTCTTGATTTGTTAATAAGGCAAATAAATTCTCCTTTGAAAGACACAATGGTGGTGTACTTGCACTTAGAGTTACAACTAGAAGCTCTAAGCTTCCAAGTGACAATTTAGAATGCTTCTTTAACCTTCATTAATTGCAAAATAAACAGATCTATGAAGCTAAACCTTCAGGAATCTGTAGTAGATGCTCAAAGCTTTTTAGTGTTTTGAAGTCATTGAACACAATCTTTGAGTGGATTTGGTTATTGTTTGTTTGTTTTTCTTTAACAGTTATATTAAGATATAATTCAGATACCATATAATACACTCTTTATGCCACTTCCTGCCATAAGCAACCACTAATGTACTTTTTGTTTCTCTAGATTTCTCTATTCTAGGCTTTCATATAGATAGAGTCATATAGTATGTGGTCTTTTGTGACTTATTTCTTTCACTTAGTATAATGCTTTCTAGGTTCAGCTATGTTGTAGCAATGTATAGTACTTTGTTCCTTTTTACAACCAATAGTATTCCATTGCATGGATATACCACATTTTATTTATCTGCTAATCATTCGACAGACATTTGGATTGTTTCCACTTCTGGCTGTTAAGAATTATGCTGCTATAACATTTATGGACAATTTTCTCTGTGGATGTATGTTTTCATTACACATACTTAGGAGTGGAATTGCCATGTCATGTGGTAATCTTATGTTTAATCTTTTGAGGAAGCGCCAGACTGTTTTCCAAAGTGATTGTGCCATTTTCCATTCACACTAGCAGTGTCCAAAGGCTCTTTTATTTTTATGTACTTGCCAAGCTTGTTCTTGACTTTGATTCTAGCCATCCTAGTGGGTGTGAAGTGGTATCTCATTGTGGCTTTGATTTGTATTTCCCTGATCATAATGATGTTGAGGATCTTCTTGTGTGCTTATTCGCCATTTGTATGTTTTCTTTGCATAAATGTCTATTCAGATTCTCTGCCCAATTTTGCGGTTTTATTATTGACTTGTAAGAGTTCATTACATATTTTAGGTATAAGTCCCATAACACAAAAGTTTTTAAATTTGATGATGTGCAGTTTACCTATTTTGTTGTTGTTGTTGCTCTTGCTTTTGACATCATATCTAAGAAACCATTGCCAAATCTAAGGTTGTGAAGATATGCCTATATGTTTTCTTCTAAGAGTTTATAGTTTTTGCTCTTATGTTTCTCTTTGATCCATCTTGAGTTAATTTTTATATATGTCATAAAATAAGGATCCATCTTCATTTTTTTGCATGTGGCTATCCGGGTGTCCCCAGCACCATTTGTTGAAAAGACTATTCTTCCCCATTGAATGGTTTTGGCAACCTTGTTGAAAATCAGTCGACTATAGATGTATGCATTTATTTCTGGACTCTCAACTCTATTCCCTTGATTTATGTCTACTTTGTGACCATACCACATTACCTTTTACTGTTGCTTTGTAGTAAGTCTTGAAATTGAGAATGTAAGTCCTACTTTATTTTTCCTTTTCAGAATTACTTTGGCTATTCTGGGTCCCTTGCAACTCTATTTGAATTTTATAATCATCATATCAACTTGCAAAAAGAAGTCATCTGGAATTCTGTTAGGAATTGCATCAAACCTGTAGATCAGTTTGGGGACTATTTACATCTTAGCAATGTTTCCTGATTTATGGACATGGGAATGTTTTCCCATTTATTTAGCTTTTATTTAATTTCTTTCAAGAATATTTTTAGTTTTCAGAGTATTAGTTTTGTACTTCTTTGTTAAAAGTATTCTTAAGCATGTTATTCTTTAGATGATATCATAAATAGATTGTTTTCTTATTTTCATTTTTAGGTTGATCATTGCAAGTATAGAGATACAATTGATTTGGTATCTTGCAACCTTGATGGGTGAATTCATTCACTAGTTCTAATAATTTTTTAGTGGGTTCCTTAAGATTTTCTATATACAAGGGTATGTCACCTGTGAATATCGTTTTATTTATTCTTCTCCAATCTGGATGCCTTTTATTTCTTTTTCTTGCCTAGTTTCCTCCATATTTATAAGAGATACTGTTCTATAGTTTTCTTTTCATGTGTTTGTTTGCTTTTGGTATCAGGGTAATATTGACCTCATGGAATGATTTCGGAAGTGTTCTTCCTCTTTTGCTTTTTGGAAGAATTTGTGAAGAATTTGGATTTATTCCTCACTGAATGTTTTGTAGAATTCAGTGGTGAAGATATCTGGGCCTTGGTTCTACTTTGTGGACATTTTGGGGGGTTACTGATTTGATTTCCTCACTTGTCATAATTCTCTTCCAAATTTCTATTTCTTTTTGAGTCAGTTTCAATAGAATGTGTCTTTCTTGGTTCCTGATTTTCTGCCTGAGCTTTCCCACTTGATTGTCTGTAAGCATTGGCAGCAGATGTGATAAATCTACACCAGGATTGTGAACCGCAATGAGTGTGGCTGGCTGCAAGAATTGGAAAGAAAAAAAAATCAGTCAGGGGTCAACAACCTGTGAATCAATAGAAGCCAGAATGTGCATTAGCAAGGGAAGTCAGGACCAGCCATGAAACAGAGCCAGGAGGACACTAGAGCCCAGAGGGAGGATAAGAACCAGGAGGTATGCAAATCTGGGAAGGGAAAAAAGCAATTAAAAAAAAGGCAGACTGAGGTTCAGGCAGAAAGATCAGAGCCCAGCAGTGAGAATAGAGATAATGCCTGGCACTGTACCAGCCTCAGCCGCAACCTAGGAGCTTTTCTGAGCATGTGGTGAAGACTGGAACCTTTCCCTAAGCTTGGTGCCCTGGGATGCAAGGATGCAGACATGTGGGACTATCTGACCGCATTAGGGAATGAGAGAAGAGGAGAAATGAAGTAGTGGGAGAATTCTAAAATGATCTATATACCCTGTTCAAGACATACTCTAGAACCCAATCCCTTAACTATGATAGAGAACTACCAAAGAAAACAATTAATTTAATTTTAGTATATATGATTTAAAATCCATTCTCAAGCCATACATGACTATACCAAACAATGTACGATTAGACTGATATTTTATATGTCCCAGAAGCAAGAAATTAGTTTCTCATATTTTGGAATATAAAAGCTGAGCCGTTATTCCAAATAATTCTCTTCCAAAAAGCATGGGTAACATGAGTCCATTAAATAAATAAAAGAAGTAAAATGGAAAATATTTCTGATCACATATTTGATTAAAATATTTAGTATTGTGTATCTGGAAAAAGACGATCCCTTGAGGAATACAAATTCCAAGTAAGATGGGGTTTATTTTAAAGAGAGAAAGCCACAGCTATGCTAATAATCCCTTTTAAGATTTTGTGGATAACATGAGACCCACAGTAGTATCTAACATAAACATGTAAGGAGATTTGAGAGAAACACAACAAAAATAAACTGTGAGAATCACCCCTACAAAGTTTTTTCCACCCTCTGGCTCTTTTCGCATCTGAAGGAAAGGACGAAAACTCCTAGGAGAGGAGAAAAAGATAAAGAGAAGAATCAGACAAGTCAATTTATAAACTATCTTCTTAAAGTAAACACCACATTAATTGATAGATGTAGAGATAGTCTGATGATTTGATTTCTTATTAAATGTCAGGACTCTTTTAGTTTAAAGTCTGGAAAACCAACACAAATGAGCTTAACGCCAAAGGTAGCTTGTTGGTTCATATTAGTTACAAAGTCTAAGGATGAGATGGAGCTGGAGGCTACCCATCACTTTCTCGCTCCCTCCATCTCTTGGCTCTGATTTCTTCTTCTTCTTCTTCTGTGGAGGTCCCATACCTGCCACACACCCGTGACTGAGACCCTTACCATCTCTCATTATTGTGGTTGCAGTAACCTCTTGAACAATTTGTATTCTGCAGGGCACCCTCCACATTACCATTAGAATTGTCTTTCTAAAATGCAACTCGCATCATGACACACTCCTGTTTAAACCCTTCCATTACCTCCAGGACAAAATCCAACCCCCCAGGCACACAGCTGCAGTGCGATTTATGACCTCGCCCCTAGGTATCTCACCAGCCTCATTCTGACCACTCACCTTGCCCTGCATGTACTGATTGCACTGAACTAATCCGTGTTCCTCCCTCACGACATGCCCTTTTGCATCTTCACGCCTTTGCACACACTGTGCCTTGACCTGAAATTCCCTTCATTTTTTTGGTCCCCACTCCCTATCCAATGAACACTCATTCTTTAAAGACACTGTCTCCTTTAGAATGCTTAGGAATCCTCCCAGGCTGTGTTGGGTGTCTGTGCTAGGCACACCCAAGCACCCTGAGCTTACTTTAATTATGTCACTTTATTGTCATTTTCTGTTCGTGTCCTCCTTTAGGATACAAAAATTCCTCGGAAGACAGGGTCCTTGTCCTAGCATAAAATCCTGGGAAGAATAGATCCATAATACATATTTTAAAAACATAAATGATATTCTAAAAACTACACAGAAACCCAAAGCCCAGGAGGCTGATTACAGACTCAGTCTTTCAGAGAACCAAATAAATAATGTATGGGGCAAATTTGAAAAATATTTCACAGGACACAGAAAATTGATAAAGAGATAAAAATGAAAATGATCAAATTGAATATAATAGATATAGAAAGTATATTGGACAGTTGTTTCTTGTCTTCCAGGTCTATTTTTTCCTTTTAGAAATCTTTCACCCCACACCTAGTGTGGCTATCTATCGTATGATCTGCCCATCTCTGCCATGAGAATGGGTATGTAACTCATGTTGACCACCCTTCTCCCTTAGACCTGGAAATAGAACAAGTGAACCAGGAATAGGAATGGGCTCCCCTGACCTCCCCACAACTCAGTAGGGCCAATTAGCATTTTTAGGAAAGGACTGATATGGGTCCCTTTTGGAATCTCAAATCATGAGCTGCCAGGGGGCACTTCTGCTGTCAAGTAAAGCAAGCCCACCTGAGAATTCAGCTAAAGTACGAAAAGGATTGCTGAAAAGTAGAGAGATGACATTTGACTTATAGTTTTGAACCATTGCATCCAGATGTATCTGAAATCGGATTTCACAATCAAACTGCCAATTATGTGAGACCTTTTTTTTTTTTAAGATTTATTTGTTTATTTGAGAGAGTGGCGGGTGTGCCAGTGGGGGAAGGAGAGGGACAAGTAGACTCCATGCTGAGCGCAGAGACAGACATGGGGCTCAATCGTAGGACCTGGAGACCACCATCCCAGCTGAAACCAAGACTTAGTCCTTCAACTGACTATACTTCCCAGGTACCCCATGAGACCTAAGCTTTTATTCATTTGCAATCATAAGACAAAGATTGGTAACTGGAAGTGGAATATAGCAAGCGTCAAGTCTAAAATGTAGAATTGTCTGAGCTGAGGTGTAATGAGAATTCTGTTGCCACCTGAGTACTAAACATTTGGGTTATGAGGTAGGCACAAATTAGACTGTCACCTGTTGTAGTTTGGAAATCTGATCACATGCCTCCTGTGGCTAGTGTTTTAGTGGCGTGCAGAAAATGTCAAGATATTGGAGTTAGTTAATGATTTTTTGATGCTTTTAATAATATCAAGAAAAAATAGTCTTCATCAAACAGTTAAACATAGAGTTAAACATATTATTCAGCAATAAAAAGAAGTGAAGTACTAAAGCATGCTGTAACATGGATGAACCTTGAGAATATTGTGCTGGGTGAAAGAAGTCAACCACAAAGGACCATATAGTGTATGATTCCATGTATATGAAATGTCTACAACAGAGAAGTCTATAGGGACGGAAAGTAGATTAGCAGTTTCCAGGGATGGGAGGATGGGAGTATCGGGAGGTAAGGGAGTGGGGTTTCTTTCTGGGATAATGATAGTGTTCTAAAATTGATTATGGTGTTGGATGTACAACTCTGTCAATATACTAAAAGCTGTTGGTGTATATACTTGAAATGGGTGAATTATATGGTATGGAAATTATATCTCAAAGACAGCTCTCTTTGTCACATGATCAATTATAGAATTTTCTACCTGATATATATACTCAGATCCCTGTAGTTCTTTTAAAAAGTGCTAGCTCTGACCTCAACAGCAAACAGCAAGGCGATACCATATGGCTTTGCTGAGAGGCCCTTTCTGCCTCTAACCTGCAATCTCAGATACCCAAGAGTCAGCGACTCATATGCATTTGGAGAAGTCTAAGAGTACTATTCTCTACTTGAAGCTAAAGTTAGTGGAAGTAAAGACAAGGAGGTGAGGACTATGGTGGCAGCTACGAGTGGCAAGGGTAGAAGTTTGACCCCTGGGCCTTACCAGACACTTCCTACTGTTACTTCTCTGACCGACAAAAGCAAGAGTAATTCCACTGCTAAGAGACAACCACTGTATGGAATCCAGAGAAATATTATGGGTCTTGGGGTGTTGGGCCACTTGGGGGGACAGAAGCTGGGAGGAGTACAGTTAAACCAAGGACTAGGGGGATGGGCAGACAATCAAAGTCTGTGGCAAAGAGAAAAAGCCACTGGGCTAGGGGTTTAGGCTCACGAATCATGATCCTGCCAGATCTCTGGTTTTGGCCACTGGTTCTTAGAGAGGACGATACAGAAGAAATCCACTGCCAGAGCATGGTGTTTGCTCTTTCCGCCAGCAGTGTAGGTCTATGCCTAGCGTATGGGCTGGAAGCTGGTTTCCCATTTTCAAATAAAAGTTTTTGTTGTAGTTTCTGATTTTACCTCCTGTATTGAAATCCTGAGTATGTTGGGGGTAGTTATATTTCTTATTTACCCATAGGTTGCTAAATGATGAGGCATCTGGACCTGAAATCCTGGTCTTTAGAGTAGGACGTGGGAACTGGATGAGTTTCGGAATTTCTTCTTTTGGGGAAGAAGAGAGTGTGTATTCATTTATGGAAGAGAAACTTGTGTTGTCATAGGGAGGGACACTTTTTATTTTATTTTTTATTATTATGTTATGTTAATCACCATACATTACATCATTAGTTCTTGATGTAGTGTTCCATGATTCATTGTTTGCGTATAACACCCAGTGCTCCATGCAGAACGTGCCCTCCTCAATACCCACCACCAGGCTAACCCATCCTTCCACCCCCCTCCTCTCTAGAACCCTCGGTTTGTTTTTCAGAGTCCATCGTCTCTCATGGTTCATCTCCCGGGAGGGACACTTTTTAAAATGAATGGACACGAGTGCCTGGGGGGCTCAGTCGGTTGAGGGTCTGACTCTTGATTTTAGCTCAGGTTGTGATCTCAGGGTTGTGAGATGGAGCCCCACGTAGGGCTCCCCACTGGGCGTGGAGCCTGCTTAAGATTCTCTCTCTCTGGGTGCCTGGGTGGCTCAGTCGGTTGAGTGTCTGACTCTTGGTTTTGGCTCAGGTCATGATCTCCAGGTCATGGGATGGAGCCCTGTTATCAGGCTCTGCACTCAGTGTGGAGTCTGTTTGGGATTCTCTCCTTTTCTCTGTCCCTCTCCCTCTGCCCCTCCCCCCCCTCTCTTTCTCTCTCTCTCTCTCTCTCAAATAAAATAAATTTTTAAAAATCTTAAAAAAAAGATTCTTTCTCTCTCCCTCTGCCCCTCCCACCTTTCTCTCTCTCTAGAAAAAAAATCTGAATGTACAGAAATAAGGTTGTGTGTGTGTATGTATAGTATGCTGGGAGTTTAAGGATGGGGGGTACCTTTTCTAATTTGGAACAGCCTGACCAACATGTGGTGGGCATATGATATGTCCCCCTCCATACTCTGGTCATAGGTGCATCACATATTAATTAGAATCACTATTTTGGTAGAATTTATATGCTTTCTGGGAGGAGAAGAGTCTTTCTCCTTGTGATATCTCGAGTCACCTATAAGCTTGAAGCCATTGGGAGTTAGTTTTGCTGCCATTTTCAGAGAATCTGCCAGAGGACAAGACTAACAGAGAGGGAAGGCAAGAAGGCAAAGACTGATACGTGTTTTGTTCTTTATGGCATCCCCGGCACTAGTAACAGTGTCTGGCACATAGTACTCAGTATGTTTGTTGAATGAATAAAATCAGAACTGAAAAATAGGAAGAGAGAGAGAGAATGCTGGTAACCTGGCTTGAACTTCTGGTTCCAGTTGTGGTTAGAGCCAACCGTACCCCTTCAACTCCCCAAGTACATCAGGCAACAAATGCCCTTTATTTTTTAAATTAATGTGGCAGGTCTTGAAAACTGGCTCATGTGGTAAGACTCCAAGCTCATACCAGCATGGCTTCGTGTACACCAGAGGCTAGAAAACGGAAGCCTACATGACTCAGGTGCCTTTGCACTGAGTTCTGCATGTGCTGTGTCCCCACCGAACAGATGCATCTGAATGAGATTTGAAAGGGGGAGACCCAGAGAAGATCAAGACATGCTCCTACTGACGAGGTGGCGGGGCATTCTGGTACGCTGGCAGCAGCTAGGACCGAAGCCCTGATGTCTAGTCAGTCCCTAGCTCCATGTGATCAGCAAGGATGGCAGCAATTTCCTGGTCTGGCAGCTTTGGTGACCAGGACAGGAGCAGCGTTGCCTTCATTTAAGTGAGCAGCGGCCTCACTGAGGCGGATTCTAAATGTAGCTTCAGGAGTTGTTCTGGAAGTCCGGCCTGCTACTACCAGTCTTTCGATCATTCTGTAGCAAGTTAAGAGTCTTGAGTAAGTATCTCCCGCCTTCACCTGGCTAGAGCGAGTTCTGTTTTCTACAACGAAACTCTGACCACGACAACAAATTTGATTTTCTGTCAGTAGCAACTGCAAGGGTCCAGAAAAGCTTTGTAGAAATTCCGAAGGTAAAAACAACAAAGGAGCAGAGATAATGAAACTAAGAGAGAACTTGCAAGTGTATAAACAAGGAAAATGGTATTTTCAGTGGAAAAAAAAATATCCCACTGGCCTCAGACCTCGGTACAACACCAAATCCCACAAAACAATAAAACAAGATCCATAGAAACTTGAGGGTGGGGAGGCTGTCATTTATGTGTAATGTCAAACAAATGGCATTCTCAGATGTAAAAGATCTCAGAGTCAGACCATGTATATGTCCTGTCTCAAAAATTTCTCAACATGGGCTTTCCTGCAGAGAGAGCCAAACTAAAGAACACAAAAGTTGAGAATTTGTAGCAGCAAAAAAAAAAAAAAAAAAACCTGCTGACACACAACAAAACCAAGTAAACATATAAAAATAAAATTCATGAATCTATCATAAAAGTGAGTGGGAAACAAAAACAATTGTAAAGAAAATTTGTGATTTTTTTTTTTTATAGGGAGGTGTATCTATTAGGGCTCTTTGCAAGCAGTAAAAATGAACTCTGAGCAAAGACAGGAATTTATCAGAGGGCTGTGGGGTAGCCACAGAATCAAAACCAAAAACGGAATCATCAAGTCTCAGAAGGGTAGGAATCAGAGCGAGTCCGGAGATCCAGAAGAAACTAATGGACAATCTCAAGTCATTACAGCTGCCATGCTCTGCTACAACCATTCCTGGTTTTTTTCAGGTGAAAGCAAAGTGCTTCTGGTCTACTCTGATTATTTAGAAGGTAGAAAAGAGCATTTCCTAGTTCTGTCACTGTGTTCTAGTGCCCGAGACTGTAGTATTCCGTCCATATGTATATACAAGAGCACTTACAACTAGGATCACCATCCAATCACGTCAGCCATTGTTATTCGTCAAGACTGTGGGGATGCTTTCAACCTTCTAGCAGACTTTCCCCCCACATCTCATTGGTCAGAATGGCATCATATTCCCATTCTTAAGCCAATTAATGCAAGGGGAGTGGAATTATTTAGATTTGGGTTTAGTCTAATTAAAATTCATCCCTGGGTACTGGGGAGTTCAGTCTCCCTGAGGCACATGGTTGTCTTCTAACTTTAAAATAAAAAAGGCATTGTGTTGAGCAAGTAAAAACAGCTGTTGGGTAAGCCACAAACAGTGGCATTAATATCTGAAATTCCCTCAGGGATATAGTATTGCCTTTGATTTACTATTTTACTAGGGAGAGGAAACTCTAGTATCTTCCATTTTGTTCTTCCTACCATAATAGGGAAAATATCTGGGGGGTTTTGCCAGTTGTTAAGAATATTCTATTCAACACAGGAACTGGAGAAAAATCCACAGGATGAATGGGTTTAGAGTTTGTGTCAAATTTCATTCATTTTACCTGACCCAGGTGTATCCTTACTCTGATAGGTAGGTCTCAGTGAATTTCTGTGTGCCAGAAATTACTATCAGCTCAGACCTAGTATCTAAAAATTTCCAAAAAGCCTTAATTATTTCTCTCATCCCAGGACATAGTTATCCTCTTAAATTACCTTTAGGAATATCTAGGGGTAATAGTCAAAGAATCAACTTTTGCTGTTATGGTTACTAGCCTCCCCTTCAAGCAAGATGCTGTGGATCTGTGGATTCAGCTCTGGAAATTGGATGAGAAGTCATGATTCTACTTTCTTGGCTCAGATAACCCTGTTCAACTTACCCACGGTATTTTGGTTATACAAGTCAAGTAAGACTTTAGCGAGGACCCTATGCTCAAAGAGACATAGCCAGAGGTCTTTGAAAGTGAAATCATTCCGATTACCGAGTTGCTCGTTGTGCCTGGTTATGTGCCTGTGTGTATGATGATCATGCCCACTTTGCCTCTGATTGTTGATGGAGGCTATCTCACTTCTGCAGTCCCAAGATTCTCCCTTCCCAAGTGAAACTAGAGAACATATTTGAATTGCAACATTTCCCACTAGCAATTTCCAACATTCAGAAAATAGTGAAGCATTAAAAAAAAAAAAAGATACTGGAATTTCCCTCAGCAGTGCAGGTCTCAAGGCCTTGGGGAAGGGATAGTCATTCCAGTCCTTCTTGGGGCAACATTTATGGGTATATAAGCAGGACACTCATAATGGATCTATTCCAGCATTCCTATCTCAAGGAGTCGTTAATTTCCTTCCTGTATATATGCCAAGGGATTTTTGGCATCTCCATTTTCTTTAATGAGGGCCAGTGTTGGAGCCTGATTTGCTTTATCCAACCCATTTAGACACCCAACTGCTTGAGCCAGCACTTTGAATGTAGCACTTCTGATAAGTGCATCCACATTGACAAATTCAGTCCAATCTAAAATCATGTTCCACTCTTCTTGGTTGAGTTCTTTCAAAATATATTCTTGCAAAAATTTCAACAGTAGTTTCTTTTTTAAAAGTAGCAAATCTTCTGCAGTCCTTATAATGTAAAAACCTTCTCTTGGCAAAAGGAGAGTCCTGGCCAACTATATGAGGCAGATGTTATTGCCTGTTCATGTGTTTTATGTGCTCACTGAAACATTAATTGAAGGACTCATCGTATTTATTATTTAAACAATTTTTAAATTGAGTATAGTTGACACACAACATTTCATTAGTTTCAGCTATACAATGTAGTGATACAACACCTCTATATGTTATGCTATCCTCACCACAAGTGTAGCAACCATCTGTCACCATACAATGTTGTTACAGTATCATTGACTCTGTTCCCTATGCTGTGCCTTTTATTCCTGTGATTTATTCATTCCATAACTGGAAGCCTGTATCTCCCATTCTTCTTCACCTATTTTGCTCATCCCCCCAACTCCCCTTTCCTCTGGCAACCATCAGTTTATTCTCTGTATTTATAGGTCTGATTCTGCTTTTTGTTTACTTATTTATTTGTTTTGTGTTTTAGATTCCACACATGAGTGAAGTCATATGCAATTTGTCTTTCTTAGTCTGACTTATTTCACTTAGCCTTATACCCACTGCGTCCATCCATGTTGTCACAAATCACATGATCTCATCCTTTTTTATGGCTACATAATATTCCACAATACATATCTCACATATATATACCACAAATATGTATACTATATATTATAGATAGATATACTATATATACATATATATATACATATACATATATGGTGTATGTACCACATCTTCCTTATTCATTTGTCTATCAATGGATACTTTGGTTGCTTCCATACATTGGCTATTCTGAATAATGCTGCAGTAAGTATAGGGCTGCAAATATCTTTTTGAATTAATGTTCTTGTTTTCTTTGGGTAAACACCCAGTAGTGGATAGTGGAATTACTGGATCATATGATATTTGTATTTTTAATTTTTTGAGGAACCTCCCATACTGTTTTCCACAGTGGCTGCACTGATGTACATTCCCACCAAAGGGGCAGGAGATTTCCTTTTTTTCTACATCCTCACCAACACTTATTATTTCTTGTCTGTTTGATTTTAGCCGTTCTGACAGGTGTAAAGTGAAATCTCATTGTAGTTTTGATTTGCATTTCACTGATAATTAGCGATGTTGAACATCTTTTCATGTGTCTATTGGCCATCTGCATGTCTTCTTTGGAAATATGTCTATTCAGGTTCCCTGCCCATTTTTAAAATTGGATTATTTGTTTCTTTTTTGTTTGTTTGTTTTGGGGTTGAGTTGTCTAAGTTCTTTATATATTTTGGGTATTCATCCCTTATTATATATATCATTTGCAAATATCTTCTCCCATTCAGTAGGTTGCCTTTTTGCTTGTTGATGGTTTCCTTTGCTGTATAAAAGCCTTTTATTTTGATGTAGTCCCAATAGTTTTTTGTTTTGTTTTGGTTTTTTTGTTTCCATTGGCAGAGGAGACCTTTCTAGAAAAATATTGCTATGGCTGATGTCAAAGAAATTACTGCCTACGTTTTTTTCTAGGATTTTTATGGTTTCAGTTCTCATATTTAGGTCTTTAATCCATTTTGAGTTTATTTTTGTGTATAGTGTTAGAAACTGGAGGACTTACTGTATTTAAAGTGCCAGGAATGGTGTGGACAAAATATGATAGGAGCATTCCCCCAAAACCCGCAAAAGGCTTGAGAGTAGGAAGTGTTAAAATCACTTAAGTATCCTTTGCAAAATGTATATATCTGCTCCTACCTCCAGGGATGAATCAGATGATGGTGGAGGTTGGGGTAGGGACATCATGCATATTAGAAAATCTCTCTAGGTTTTCTGATAGGCACCGTCCTATGCTTACAACTCATGAGCCCCAGAACCACTACTCACATGCCTGCCTTAATCATGAATATAGTTTAAAGAAAAGGATAAAGTTGCTGTTTACAATTAATTACAAGGAGGGTAACTCTTCTTACATTGTTTTAAATTGTGTTCATGTTTCTAGCTACTCTCTTCTCTCTAAGAGAGTAGATGAAGTATATTTGTCACCACATTTTCTAATTTAGCTATGTGACTTGGGTCAATGGAAGATGAGCAGAAGCGACAATGTGTTACTTCTAAGCAGACACTTTAAGAGGCAGTTTGTGTTTCTGCCAACTCGTTTGCTTTTTTCTCTACCATAAGAATGACATGTTCTTAATAGAGGCTGCTCCTTTCGGCTGGTTTGTAGAATGACACACAGAACAAAGTTGCAGCCACTGGCAAAAACCACGAGCAATATATAAATGCTTGTTCTTGGAAGCTACAGAGATTCGAGTTGTTTGTTACTTCCGTATACCTGGCTAACATACATGAAATGATTTTTTCTTTCTTTCTTTTTTTTTTTTGAGGGGGTTGGTGAGCACCTTGATGGGTTTGATTAGGTATTTAAAGTGACACCAAAGCTTGGATTCAGGGTATGATCTAGAGAGAGCTAAATTTCTTTGTTTAAGGAAGTAGAAAAGCTTTGTTTTATCTGTTGGAGGGGTAATTGGCCAGGGAAATAAAATGGAGAGAGCAGAGGGCTAAGCAATGAAGCAGGAGACTAGAGATCCAAAAATTGTTAAAAGACTTTTAGGTTCACAGGTCTAACTTGGGGTTTTATATTGCTTCCATTTTAGCTAAGTGTATTACATATACATGCCATGTATGAGTGTGTTTTTGGTGGAAATATAAGAAATGGGTGGAGTTCCACATTTGGGTTAACTGTCCAGAACAGACGGAGCAAGAAACAAGCAGGCTGGGTCCATCCATCAGTTGATCCAACTGAACGAAAGCAGGAGCTTGAAGTCTGAGGAGACCATGGGATTGTAAGCCTCCCTGGGAATTTGTAGAAATTGTAAGCAGAATTTTGCTCCCACAAACCAGGTAGTGTGTATTTGAAACAATCTTTTTTGAATTTTAAAGCCTAGATTTAGGCTTTTAAATTCTTAAATGTTAGTAGATCAATTATAACTACATACTAAAATAATAATCCACACTGACCAAATAGTATTCATCCAGGAATCTAAGTGTTTCAAAATTTGGGAAGTTTTTAGGATACATTAAGGATAATGAGGAAAAAAGATCACTTAATGATCACTTAGTGATAGTTGAATGGCATCTGATAAGTTAAAAGTATAGAAGGACTCTTCTATTTTTTTTAAAGATTTTATTTGTTTATTTATTTGAGAGAGAGGGAGAAAGAGAGCGCGCGAGAGAGCACAAGCAGGGGGAGAGACGGAGGGAGAGGGAGAAGAAGGCTCCCTGCTGAGCAGGGAGCCTTTGCGGGGCTCTGTCCCAGGACCCTGGGATCATGACCTGAGCTAAAAGCAGAGAAGGACACTTCTTTATTGTGATTTAAAAACAATCTTTTAATCTGTCATGATCATACTTTTTGGTGAATAAAGCCCTAAGAACCTTCTTCTGGAAATTTACTGTAACATAGAAGGCAGAAAACAGAAATAAGAACTATAAATGTTAGAAAGTGACATTATTAATATTTGTATATAAAATGATTCTAGGATACCCAAAAGGATTGTGAATAATGTTAACAAGGTAGACTTACATGAATAAAATTGATAGCAATGGACACACCATATCCTTTTTAGGAAAGTTAACTATTTTACAGATGTCAGCATTTCCCTAAGTCAGTTTTTAGATTCATTTCCAGCCTGTTTTCTTATTTGTTTGATTTCTGGGATTTGACAAAGTGATTTTAAAGTCCATTTGGAATGATGAACACACTGTAATAGCAAAGACAAAGGTGAAAAGGTTGAGGAGTGAGGGGTAATTTATCCTATCAGCATTAAAATAGAGTAAAAATGCACAGTGGTGAGATGGAAAGAACATGGGCTTTGGATCCAGTAAACTTAGGTTTGAATGCTTGGCTCTGACACATTCCAGCCGTGTAGTCTTAGGTAATTAACTTAGTATCTTTAAGCAAAATATGTGTTATAAATCCTAACTGACCTGAGCCGAAATCAAGAGTCAGACGCTCAACCACTGAGCCACCCAGGTGCCCCCATCATAGCCATTTTTAAATGAACAGTTGAGTGGTATTAAATCCATTCATAAGGTCATACAACCATCAATCCCTATTGATTTCTGAATGAATCTTCAAACATATATAATTACTTATTTTTTAATAAGTGAAATCATTCTGATTATTTATCTATCAGCTTTTGTTCTCCACTTAACTCTCTAAGAGATCTTTCCGTGTCAATAAATGTAGAACCACTTAATTCTTAGCAGCTTTATATTTGCCAAAATATAGCCATAACACAATTTATTTGACCTTTTCCTTTAGGTTATTTCCATTTTCCTTCCTAATTTAAACAATGCTAAAATGAAACCCTGTACATCCGTATTTGAATATATGTGTAACTATTTTTGTTGGAAAGATTCCTAGAAGTGGGATTGCTGGTTCAAAGTATATATGCATTTTTATTCAAAAATACTATAAAATTACTCTCCAAAAAGTCTTTAATAATTTATATTTCCAAATGAGTATATGAAAATGTCTTTTTGAAAGCAGTCTTTTGACAGTAATATGCCAAAAGCCTTAAACTGCTCATACTTCTTGCCCCATTGATTTTGTTTGTGGACATTGTCTCAGAAAATAGTTCTAAAACACAAAACAAATTCTATACAAATATGTGCATTGTAACAATGTGTTCGCATTGGCAGCACATATACTAAATTGGAACGCTACGGAGAAGAATAGCACGGCCCCTGCACAAGGGTGACACGCAAATTAGTGAAGTGTTGCATATTTTTAAAAAAATGTGCATCATATAAGTGAAATAAGTCAATCAGCGAAAGACAATTACCATATGATCTCACTCATATATGGAATTTAAGAAACAAAAACAGAGGCTCATGGGGGAAGGGAGGGAAAAATAACACAAGATGAAACCAGAGAGGGAGACAAACCATAAGAGACTCTAAATCATAGGGAAAATACTGAGGGTTGCTAGAGGGGAGGGGGTGGGGATGGGGTAACTGGGTGACGGGCACTAAGGAGGGCATGTGATGTCATGAGCACTGGGTGTTATATAAGACTGATGAATCACTGACCTCTACTTCTGAAACTAATAATACACCACATGTTAATTAATTGAATTTAAATTAAAAAAATAAATAAAATTCATCGTAAATTTTAAAAAATGGGCATTGTAACATTATATATATATAATTGTGAAAAACTGGATACAACCTAAATTTTAAAAATGGAGCATGTAAATTATTGTGAAGCCCTGTGTAGCAATTACAACGATAATTACAAAGACTGTTTAATAACATGGAAAATGCTTATGGTATAATGTTACTTGAAAATTGCAAGATTTAATGAAAAGCTTAATCAAAATGTTCAAAACAATTGTGTTTTGGATGTATACCTATTGATACTACTTCTTTTTTTATCCTACCTTAATTATTGTTTATTTCCCAGTCTTTCTTGATAGAAGATTATGTTTTTCTAAGTAAAAAATATTTAATCATAACCCTTAAGAAAGTGCTCTATACCTGACTATCCTTGATGACTATCCCTGAAGCATTTTATAAAAAGGAGCCAATTAAAAATACAGCCTAACAAACATCTTGGAATTGTCCTGGCTTTATGAGTACAGATAGTTCTCATCCTCCACAAAATTGTGAAGAAAGGAAAATTAGGATTTGCTTTCCAACTTTTGTGCCACCTTCCCTTTAACTCCCAGATTTTATATTCTGGTTTCTATTCCCAAGGAATCTTGCTTTCTGATCACTGCTACTGTGTTAACTAGTAATAGCATCCGAAGGTATTTGCATTTTATCTTAAAGATCTGACCCTTAAAAATAAGAAAATTCATGTAAAGCTTTAACATAAAGGAAGTGTTTGGTCTGTGTTGATGATGATGGTGGTGGTGATAAGCGTGATGGTACTGACCACGGAGAAGTCTTTAATAATAAAATGGGGCTTTGTGGGAAAAAGTGATTATTTTCCATTATGACACTTTCAGAATATTTAGAGTATGCCTGAAATTTCTTTCTCCTTAAAGAAAAAAAACTTATGATGTATCCACAGTCTGTGTTACCAGAGATAGCTATAACCATAACAATACTCAAATCTTTCTCAAATCTATTTATATTTTCAACCTATATGATTGCATGGATTTGTGAATTCCTGTTATAAAACATTAGCACTTTCTTTTAGTAATATTAACATTGCCTCTTGAAGCTTGAAGGGGCATCCTCTCTTGCTAATATTCTTATATTTGTGGAGTAAATTTAAATGAACCGTATCCATATATTTGATGCTTGCCATGACTTTATAAATTAAAACATATGAAGCTATTTATTTCCTTCTGGGCACTATGCCTAGAATTTGGTGCCCTCAGGTAAGTAGTTGAGCTTGGACAGGGCTGCTTGCCAAAAATTAGGCTTCCTCCAGCTGTGGACAACGAAGGTTTACAGCCTCAACTTCTCCACAGCTGTATTTTTCCTGCAAAAATAATCACTACACAAATTTAGAATTGATATCAACTAGCTACTAATTACCAGCTCTTAAGTGTTAAGGAAAGATGAAATTCTACACAAGTTTTTAAAATATGCCTAACCTTAATGCCGTTTAGTGTCTTCCCGAATACATTTCAATGGCATGGTGGTCAAATCTAATTCTGTTTCTATTTTAGTGCTTTGCTAAGTCTTTCCTTGGAGTCCAAAGACATTTGGAACTTACGTACATTTCCAAATCTGATTCCAGCTCTCTTTGTTTACGTATTGTCTCTTTTAGAGCAAGTCTTGGGGTGCCACCTTTCCAACCCAAAGAAGCTTATCAAGCTATTTCCCTAAACAAAGGTAGTGATTGTTTTCTTTCTACCCCACTAAATTCTGTATTAAGTTTTGCAGCACGGTTTACAGCTTGTCTTTCGTTGGCTTCCTGAAGTCTTGAAACATCTGTGCATGTTTTAATCTTACGCTTTTGATAAAGTGAAGTTGCTCTCAAGGTCCATCATATCCTCTCTCCACTGCTGTTCTCCCTTTCCCATTCTATCTCCCCCTCCCTTCCTTCTCCTTTCCCAAATGGATGACTTACAAACAGTACTGTTGCTTTATCTGCATTTTCCTGGTTATTTGTAGGGTTGAGCATCTTTTCATGTTTACTAATCATTTGAATTTCTTCTGTGATTTTGTAAATTTAGATGTTTGGTCGATTTGTCTGCTTAGATTATCTTATCCTAATTCATTTCTTTATATCTCATTGTATTCTAGATATTAACTCTTCATCTCATATGTATGAAGATACTTTTTTTCATTCTGATAGGTATCTACTCACTTGGGTTATTATCTTTCTTCTTATGAATGTTTTCAATTCTTATGTAGTCAAATCTGGTCAGCTTTTCCTTTCTGCTTTCTGAGTTTTGCATTTTTCTTATCAGATCTTCTAGCTTGTGATTATACAAATATTTTCTTTTTTAAATTTAAATTTTAGTTAACATACAGTGCAGTATTGGTTTCTGGAGTAGAATTCAGTGATTCATCACTTACATACCACACCCAGTGCTCATCACAAGTGCCCTCCTTAATACCCATCCCCCATCTAGCCCATCCCCCCACCCACCTCCCTCCATCACACCTCAGTTTTTTCTCTATCATTAAGAGTCTTTTATGTTTTGTTTCCCTCTCTCTTTTTTCTCCCCTTCCCATATGTTCATCTGTTTTCCTTCTTAAATTCCACAAATGAGTGGTATTTGTCTTTCTCTGACTTATTTCACTTAGCATAATACAGCTCCATCCACGTCATTGCAAATGGCAAGATTTGATTATTTTTGATGGCTGAGTAATAGTCCATTGTATAAATATATATATACCACATCTTCTTTATCCATTCATCAGTTGATGGACATTTGGTCTCTTTTCAAGTTTGGCTAGTGTTGATAATGCTGCTATAAACATCGGGGTGCATGTACCCCTTCAAATCTGTATTTTTGTATCCCTCGGGTAAGTACCTACTAGTGCAATTGCTGGATCGTAGGGTAGCTCTATTTTCAACTTTTTGAGGAACCTCCATACTGTTCTCCAGAGTGGCTGCACCAGCTTGCATTCCCACCAACAGTGTAGGAGGGTTCCCCTTTTTCAGCATCCTTGCCAACACCTGTTGTTTCTTGTGTTGTTAATTAAAATATTAAATTATTCTCTTATGTGCTCTTCTAAGAAAATATACCTTGGAGGTCTTTAATGTGTTTTAAAATGTTTTTAAAATAAACAATTTTGGATCTATAAAAAAGTTGTGAAAGTAATACAGAGTTCCCGTATGCCCCAAACCCAATCTCCCTGTTATTAACATCTTAACATTAGCATGGGATGTTTGTCACAATTCATGAGCCAATATTGATGTTATTATTAATTGAAGTTTATCCTTTATTCAGATTTCCTTAAGTTTTTACTTAATGTCCTTTTTTCTGTTACAAGACTCCCAATGTATTTAGGGTACTTCATTACATTTAATTTTTATGTCTCCTTAGCCTCATCTGTCCTATGACATTTTCTCAGACTTTAATTGTTTTTGATGATTATCTTCACAGTTTTGAGGAGTACCAGTCATATATCTTATAAAATATTCCTCAGTTGGGATTTGTTTGATGTTTTTCTCATAATGAGACTGGGTTTTGTGGTTTTAGAAGAAAGACCACAGAGGTAAAGTATCCTTCACATCACATCAGATCAAGGGTACATACAACCAGTACGACTTATCACTCTGTTGTTGACCTTGATCACCTGGCTGAGGTTCTGTTTCTCTACTGAAAAGTAATTTGTTTCCCCCTTTTTTATACTGTACTCTTTGGAAGGAAGCCACTATGTATAACCCATACTTAAGGTGTAAGGAATTCTGCTCTACTTCTTTGAGCGTGGAGAATCCTGTTTGTCTATTTTTAACCATTTGGATCTTTAATGCATCTGGAATTTATTCTGATATATTATCATAGTGGACATTGAGCTATTTCTTTTTTCCCTCTTTTGTGCAATTGGCATTTCTTTCGTTTGGGGAAGTCACAGTGGAAATGGATACGACTCCTAGCTCTAAGAGAGGGCCCTGTTATTTTAGACCGAAACAGGGAATTTCCGTCCAGCTTTCTACACTGATTTAGTAAGATAAGCCAATCATTTGTTCAAGTGCAAGCCAAATCACTGCATGTTAGGGAATGGTCAACCTGACAGCTTGAGCCAATGCGACAAGAAGGGAAGTTGCAGAAGCCTTCTGGGAAAGGAGGTTTCTCTCTCTTTGATGGGGGATACCAAAAGATAGTGCTTTTTCTCCTTTTGGGCAACGTGGTATGTAGATTTGAAGCTGGGAACTTTGGCAGCCATTTAGCCTAGGACGAAGCTGACGTTACAGAAGTCGGAACCCAGAGACAGAAAAAGAAATTGAAAAACAAATAAACAAAAGCCCTCAGTGTCTTTCATGTCAGTATGGAGCCACTAAATGAAGCAACCCTGCAGTCTGCTCTAGGAGACCCAGTTGAATGAGCCCTTTGTTATGTAAGGCAGTTTGGGCTGGGTCTTCAATTGCTTGCAATATAAAGAAGCCTGATACAGGGGTATATAAATAGAGATGTAATGATATGTATGTATGTATGTATGTATGTATGTGTATATTTATTTCCTTTTTTTTTCCCTTTCAAGTAATCAGTTGTCTCAATACAGTTTATTGAGTCACTCATTCTTTCCCCTGTGATGTAAAATATCATTTTATCATAAACAACATTTCCATATAAAAATGGCTCTGTTCTGGGCTCATTATTCATTACATACATTAATTTATCTATGTCTGAATTAATATCACACTGTTTTAATTACCACAATTCTTTTATTACAGTGTAATTGGCATATAACATTGCATTAGCTTCAGGTATACAACATAATGATTCGATATTGGTATGTATTGTGAAATGATCACTGCAGTGAGTCTAGTTTACCTGTTACACACATTATTACAAAATGTCTTTTCTTGTGATGAGAACTTTAAAGATTTTTCCTCAGCAACTTTCAAATATGCAGTTTAGTATTATTAACTATAGTCACCATGCTGCACTGTATATCCCCATGACTTATTTATTTTATAACTGAAAATTTGTACACTTTGATCCCCCTCTCCCAACCCCCACCTCTGTCAACCACCAGTCTGTTCTCTGTATCTATGAGCTTGGTTTTTGTTTTGTTTTGTTTTGGATTCCACATGTAAGTGAAGTCATACGGTATGGTATTTGTCTTTCTCTGCCTGACTTATCTTACCTGACAGCATAATGCTGTCAAGATCCATTCATGTTGTTGAAAATGGCAAGATTTCATTCTTTTTTATGGCTGAATAATATTCTATTATATTTATACCACATTTGCTTCATCCATTCATCCATTGTGGACACTTAGATTTTTCCACATCTTGGCTATTATAAAAAATGTTGCAATGAACATGGGGGTGTATATATCTTTTCGAGTGAGTGTTTTCATTTTCTTCGGTTAAATAGGTAAAAGTAAAATTGCTGGATCATATGGCAGGTTTTTAAAAAAATATTTTAAGGAACTTCCGGGATGCCTGGGTGGCTCAGATGGTTAAGTGTCTGCCTTCGGCTCAGGTCATGATCCCAGAGTCCTGGGATGGAGTCCCTCATCCGGCTCCCTGCTCAGCAGGGAGTCTGCTTCTCCCTCTGCCTGCCATTCCCTCTGCTTGTGCTGTCTCTCTCTCTCTGACAAATAAATCAAATAAATAAATAAAATCTTAGAAAAATATATTTTAAGGAAACTCCATGCTATTTTCATGGTGGCTGCACCAATTTACCTTCTTACCAACAGTGGGCAAAGGATCCCTCTTCTCCCTATCCTTGCCAAGACTTGTTATTTCTTGACTTTTTGATAATAGCCATGCTAACTGGTGTGAGGTGATATCTCACTGTGATTTTGATGTGCATTTTACTGATGATTGATTAGTGATGTTGAGCATCTTTTCATGTACCTAGTTACCACAATTTTATCATGTGTTTTGCCATTTGGCAGGCAAATCTCTTCATTGTTCTTTCTTTCGAAAACTTATGGGCGCTTTTCATGTAATTTCTCTTCTATTTGAACTTGACCGTTTGCTTTTTAAATCCTATTAAAAGTTCTTTTGAGATTTTTTTTAAAAATTGGGATTACATTAAATTTACAGATTAAATCTAGAGGTGACTAGCCCTGGCCAACACCTTGACTGCAGTCTTTTGAGACACCCTGAACTGGAGGGCCCTACTAAGCTGCACCCAGATTTCTGCCTTATAGAAAGGAAATAATAAACGTGCATTGTTTTAAGTTGGTATTTTGGGGGGCAATTTGTTATGCGGCAATAGATAACTAATGTGGATAAAAATTAATGTTATGTATATCTATGTTTTCAATGCTCTCACTCTTGATTTACATTTTTAAAAATAATTTCAGTTTACTAGGCATAAACTTGTGCTGTCTAGAAGCTTCTCTATTACTTTCCCTCCCCTTCATTTGTGGCTAAATATAAAGTGGTAATCTAACGGTCCTTTGTCAATGGTGACTTATTAATAAGGTGCTCTTAAGATAACTTTTTCTAATGCCTTTGACTATTTGTTTCAAAAAAATTTTTAGAAACCACAGCCATCTTACCCTCTTTCTCAGTGAAGACTGAAACTGAAATCATAGTTTAAATGCTTGAGGGAAATTAACCATGGAAAGGTTTTCCATGGCTAATTTTTGTAAAGTAATCACTTCATTAAGCAAAAAATTACCTTTTGTAAAGTAATCACTCCCTTTGGAAAAGAATCCAAAAAAAGGAGCACAAGGAAGCTTGTAATAGGAAAACCCCATAGTTTCGGGGCAGAGGTCATACCTCATTGTCTGTGCCTGGCAACTTAATAAAAAAAAATGTTGATTGAAAGAATGTTTGATAGGAACAAAAATATTCATGTTTGAGTATTCACAGTCTTTTTCTCTCTTGCTTCCCCTGCCCTTTTAAGGAAGAATCTTTCATTTCTTGTCTCCTAGAACTATGTTGTTCTGACAAAGATAAATAGAGCTAGAAGAGCTACAGAATTGAAGAGAAGGAGGTCAGATTATTCTTGGTAGGAAAAGGCCTGAAGTAACAGCAAAGGGAGGTAAATTGCAAGAGAGAGAGGAAGTGTAAGCATGCGGGGGAGGGAGGGGGAGAGAAGCACTGTAGGAGTATGGTGAGCAAGGGAGAAGCAAAATGGATGGCTGTCATGAAAACATGGGAGAAAGGGAGAAAGATGGGTAAAGATTTTTAGGAAATTGTGCTGTGTGAATATGCCATATATTTCCTTTCTCAGCCTTTCCATGAGAGTTGGATTTGAGTTTGATTTGATTGTGTCACATGCCAAGACTGACTTAAGGATGGCTCAGTTTTACTGCAGCTTCTCTGTCTATTCAATATCTATCTCCCTTTTTATCCTGTTGCCCTAGGTCTCATTGTCCAGTTTCCCAGCAGTGTTAACTGCTGTCATCACTACATGTCTAGGGCTCTTCTTATTTTCTTAGCTTTCCTGGCCTGGAAGTAAGCACATCTTCTTTCTGCTTCATTCAATCAAGAACAAGTTAGAAATTAATTATTCAGAGAACATAGGCAGGTATAGAAAGAAATAATAATAATAAAAAGAAAACCCAAAAATATAAAAAAGAAATTATGAACACATGGAACAGATCTGTTTCTAGAGCTTAAGTTCCTGATATTAACATAACAAAGGCCAGCCATGGAAAGGCTTTAACTGATGGAGATTGTCAGGTTCTTAGCATTGGTTCTTCTTTTCCTTAGTTCTGTCCCCATGTTCAGTGTCTTAACCAATCATTGCTGTGAAGATTTGAGATATCTTCAGCTTGTTCTGGAACTTATCTTTGTATATAACAGAAATTTCTTTCTTTTTCCTTTAAAGTGATGTTATGAGGGTGGATTTTATAAAGTGGAAGGCATTTTTGTTTCGCTGAGCTCCTTAGATGGCAAGGACCGTATCTTCCATATCTCTTCCCCCATAGGTCTTAGTTATTGTGTTTACATATAATTACTGTAAATCAGTGGCTTCTCAAAGTGTGATCTGGGTTCTTCTGGGGATACTGAAGACTATTTCAGGAGGTTCACAAAATCAAAACTATTTAAAAACAGTACTAAAATGTTATTTGCCCTTTTCACTTTATTCTCTCATGAGTGTATGGTAGAATTTTCCAGATGCTACATGACATGTGATGATGTCATTCCTCTGAAGGCTAATGGGATGTATACTTGTATACTCTTGCGCTTTAAAAATTTGAGTTTTAATTTCTTAGTATAGATAGATATAACCCACATAAGCAAAATTTCTTTGAGGTTCTCCATAGTTTCTAAGGGTGTAATGTGGTCCCAAGAACAAAAAGTTTGAAAACTGCTGGTGTAGATAATTATGTATTGAACTGAAAATAGAACCAATCTGATTTTTATCATTTCTTTCCCTGAGTTTACAGTTGGGCCCGAAATTCTTTGCTATCATTCTCCGTATGGTTCAAGGTCCAGCCTGATACAGAAACCACAAGAGACAGACAGCACATGGTTACTTGAATGGAGAAAGTTTAATATAAAAAATTATTAACTATAATAGGGGATTGGAGTAACAAGGGATTGGCTAGTAAGAGTCAAAGAGAACTCTAAAGAATATAGGATTGGCAGAAATCAGGACTACAACCCCTGAGGCTGAGACACAGCACCCAAAAAAGGTCCCCAGGGGTTGAAATATAGACTTTGTTGGAGAGGGCACACCTATGTCTCACTGAATGGCAGAGAAGTTACTGTGGTTGCCATGCTGGTGCAACTTGCTGGAAATCTGCCCTCTGGAACTTTCCAGAAACCTTTCTCTTAGGTTGCTGGGGAAAACTGCTCGTGGTGAGTTTTCTCACTGGAGACACTCTGCCCCGAAACTGCTCAAGGGAGAAGCAGGTTTGGGTGAGGAGAGAGAGACTGTTGACCACTGAGTGTTGTTGCTGTCTTGCCCTGCAGGAGTCCCCACTACCGGAGAAGCAGTGCATCTCGCAGGATCCAGAGAAGCAGTCCCCAGTGCTGGTGTTGGCCAATGGAAAACATACAAACCAGGGAAGAAAACTCTTTTGCAGTGTCTCTCCATGGCTCTCTATTGACAGAGCTTAACATTACTCTCTTTGATAAAGAAAAAGATTTAAAGAACCTAGCTCCATTTTAACAGAGCAGGCAATGAAGGATGAATTTGGAACTGAGAGGAAATAAAATAACAAATGGCACACGTAACTTTCACTTAATATGTAGTTTAACAGTTATCTATGTTTCTTTTTTTTTTTTTTAAGATTTTATTTATTTATTTGACAGAGAGAGACACAGTGAGAGAGGGAACACAAGCAGGGGGAGTGGGAGAGGGAGAAGCAGGCTTCCTGCGGAGCAGGGAGCCTGAGGCGGGGCTCGATCCCAGGACCCTGGAATCATGACCTGAGCCGAAGGCAGACGCTTAACGACTGAGCCACCCAGGCGCCCCCAGTTATCTATGTTTCTTAAAATTCCTGATGTTTTGTTGCATGGAAATCCACTCATTCACTTAACAAACATTTATTCGGTGACTATAATGTTCTAGGAACTTATAAACATAAGCAGAAATTGTAGGGTATTGCCTACTAACAATTCCTCCATTTTTTCCCTCAATAGTAGAATCCCAATTTTGTTCTTCTCTCATGCCATAAGCTTTAGGGAAGTCCATTCCCAGTCTCAGCTACAAGCTCAGCTCCATGGGTTGAATCACCGTTAGTCTGAACTGGTTTTTGTGGCCCCATTTCCTTTGCTAGCAATGGTTGTGTGACACAATTCTGGCCAAAAGGACATGAAGGGGAATCTGCAGAGGGGCTTCTAGAATGTTTTTTTCCACCATCTTGAAAAGTGGTATTCAGAAAGAAATAACCCTCTTCTGCTGCGAGGCATTGTCATGTCTTCATGTGATGCTTGGAACTTTGGTAGCCATCATTTGAGGGAAGGGACAGAGGCTGCTATGCACAGCAGAGCAGGAAACGGAGGTAAATGAAAGAATTGATCAAACCTAGAAACACCTACCTCTAAGCGTCTTCTTCTTCTTCTTCTTTTTTTTAAAGGTTTTATTTATTTATTTGACAGAGAGAGACACAACGAGAGAAGGAACACAAACAGGGGGAGTGGGGGAGGGAGAAGCAGGCTTCCTGCTGAGCAGGGAGCCCGATGTGGGACTCGATCCCAGGACCCCGGGACCATGACCTGAGCCAAAGGCAGATGCTTAATGACTGAGCCACCCAGGCACCCCTACCTCTCGGCTTCTTGTTTTAAAACTGATATGCCAGACTTTTGAGATGACGTATGCAAATAAGATACTATCCTTACTCCCAAGAGGCTTATGGTTTGGTCAGAGAAACAAATAAGTGAAATAAACTTATTCAAGATTGCTATGATAAAAGAGGATAGTGGTTGAATTCAACTGCAAGATGCTAGTTCCAGCTCGCTATAAAATTAGGTTAGAAAAGAGAAACATTATCAAGGGAAAGTGTTTTGTTAAGTTGCCTCTGGAAAGGAAATATTTCCAAGTTTCCCCGCAAATAAAACTTTACATAATGTAATATATTTGATCAAAGCTTTCTCTCTGCCCCAAACTCTTTCCAGTAATAGTAGAAAAGATTAACAGTTGTTAATTAGTATTATTTTTCAAATACACATAAAAATGATAAAGAGTAACATAAATGCAGTTTCAATAAAAAGTAGCAACAAGTATAACAAGGAAAAAATCTTTATGTTAATATTTTTCTATTCATAAAACATCGTGGTGTATGTATTGGGTGACACAAATGCAGTTTTGTTATTCCCAGGAACTGGGTCTCAGATTGCAGATTTCTCTTACATTTCTATTAGAACACCTAGCTGAGAATTCTGGTGAGCTCTTTAATTAAAGTGTGCCCTTAATCTCCATTTCAATTGGAATGGTTGGACGCAGAAACAGATGATGCTACTTTCATAATTAAGTGAAGCTGAGTGACCCTTATCTACATCTCAAATTTTCCTACAGCTTTCAATTGTTCATAAAGGCTTCTGCCTTTTATTTGTAGGTTGAATGATAATTTCTATGCTTTCCTTCCTGGAATCTTCAGATTGGCTTTCCACAGACAAATTAAAATAGAGACTTGAGGCATTTTTTGTTTTGTTTTGTTTTCTAAGTAATTCAGGAGAAAAACAATTCCTTTTATTTAGTAATATAACACACCAGGCACACTTGCCTCCAGGCCTTACCACTTACTCTTCCCTTGGCCTCACATTTCTCTGACCTTCGCCATCTACATGGTGCTCCCCTGACTTCTTCGGTCACCCTCTTGCTGATGCCTTCCCCCACCACCCTATCTAAATTTCATCCCTTCTCCTCCACATTATTTCCCTTTTCCCCATTTTACTTTTCTTCCTTACCAGTTTTCAGTACCTAATCTTATTAATTAGGTACTTACTTATTTTATTGTTTCCCCAACCAGAATATAAACCTCATGAGGACAGGAACTGTGGTCTATTTGTTTTTATCACTGAGGAATTCCCAGCACCTAGAACAGTGTCTGATACACATAAGAACTGAGTAAACATTTGTTGACTGACTTACAGTGGGATGAGGCTTGGCTTTGGAGTTAGAAAGGCCTGGGTTAGAATGTAGATATTCTGTTTGGCCTGGGGGAGCTCTCTTTACCCCTTTGAACTTCAGTTTCTTCACCGATAACATGGATATGCTACCTCACCTGGTAGTTTTCAGGGTTTAGTGAGATAATGTACAATTGCTAGCCCTCTTCCTTTGCAAACTGAGGGAAGGCCTCAGAGATTTATTTTCTGATATTATTCCTCTTCCTTCCACAAAACTTCTTTATGGGTATCTCAGTCAGGATTCTAATAGGAAACTCAAATTAGGATCATTTGAGGAGGGTTGAGGTCTAGGGGAACATAGGGGATAGAGGAGGAAGCCAGGGAATAGCAGAGCAATCACTACCCGTAGGCCCAAAGGGATGAGGGGAAGAAAGGAGAGCTGGGCCCCAGGTGACCTCACAGGAAGGTAACGGGGAGAATAAATAGCCTTATACTCCTTTCTCTCTCAGATGATCTCTTGCTGGGTCTCGCTATCATCAGACCCAATTGTAAGCCAGAGAGCTGAGAGCCCAACGATATCAGCCATACAGGTCAGACCCTAGGGCACAGGGCAGATGGGAAAGAATGGAGAGTGAATCTGGGGGGCCAAGGAAGCTATCCAACCTTACTATATCCAAGCTACTTGTTTTAAAAAGGATAGAGAGGGTAAAGACAAGGTCTAAATCTCAGTAGACTCATGGTTAGGATGACCAGAACTTCAATTCAGTGCAATAAGCATCATAGAAAAGCCAGCACAGTGTGTTATGGGTACATAGAAGAGAGGCATCTCTTTCACAACTTAAATGTCAGAGATAGTGTGTGTGTGTGTGTGTGTGCGTGGGGGGGTGGTACTTCTGGTTTGACTTGGAAAGGCTTTCTGGAGATTAAGATTGGTAACATAATTCAGAGACCATTTTATTTATTTATTTAAAGATTTTATTTATTTATTTGACAGAGAGAGACACAGTGAGAGAGGGAACACAAGCAGCGGGAGTGGGAGAAGAAGCCCCTCCCCCCCTCCCCCCGCCCAAGCAGGGAGCCCGATGTGGGGCTGGATCCCAGGACCCCCACACCACCACCCCAGCGGAAGGGAGACGCTTAACGACTGAGACATGCAGGTACCGCTCGGAGACCATTTTAAAGTATGACAAATTTTTAAGAAGAGAAGATGAAATGCTGTTCTCTGAAAGATTTTTCTGATGAAATATGAGAAGATGAGACTAGGGCATGGAAACGAGGATGAGAGTGAAGGATAGAATGAAATAATTTCAAAGGTTTTTCCTAGCTTTTACGTTTTAATGATTTAGTTTTTTGTTGTCTTGTTACTTCTGAACTGTTAGACTGTGGATCTTTAATACATGAAGATGAGTATAAAATTTTGTAATACTCTCTCTTGTTTGCAGAATTTAACTTCAGGTTTCACCAATGAATGCTCTTAAATTTAACATAACTAAATTTAGGGGGGAATATAGTGTTTTGAAAATAAATCATGTAAGTTTATTACATATTGAAACTAAAAATAATGCAAAAAAGAGGAAAACTGTTAATAGGTAAGTCTGATTTGGGTTAATGTTCACAAAGTTCCTTTATTTAACATTCTATTCATAGACTGTTCTAATCTTCAAGAAAACTCTCTGACTCTACATCTTGAAAATTTCTAATGAAAGCAAGCAAACTCATTACATAGCACCTGTATATGGTCATAAGAAAGATATTTATATATGGAATTTCAGGTTAAATGGTATACAAAAAAGACGCAGGAAGGAATCAAATTACAATGAGGTAAGGGCCTTGGGAACGGGTGGAGGAGAGAGGGTGACAAGAAGGAAGAAAACAGGGACGCCTGGGTGGTTCAGTCTATTGTGTCCACCTTTGGCTCAGGTCATGATCCCAGGGTGCTCGGATCGAGTCCCGCATCGGGCTCCTCGCTCAGCCGGGAGCCTGCTTCTCTCTCTGCCTGCCGCTCCCCCTGCTTGTGCTCTGTCTCTGACAAATAAATAAATAAAATCTTAAAAAAAAAAAAAAAAGGAAGAAAACAAACTTCTCTTGAGTACTTTTCTACGCACCATAATTTGGGATAGGTTTTACAGGTTACCCAAGGGAACAGGTGGCAAGACCACAGCGCACTGAAATTGGTGCACGGAGAGATCTCACTGCGGTAATTATTTTCTTTGTAATTAGGCGTAATTACAGTGAAATGTAGTGAGGAGCTTGTCCACAACCAACATCAAACAAGAATTTCCGGTAGTATCCCTAGTGCTGTAGCTACAAACGTCAAATGGCGGGGGGGTAAAGCAGCCAATAATTATAAACAACTAGAGGGAAGCGTGGGCAGTTAGTAACACTTCAAAAGGCTGCACAAGATGCTTGGGATGTTTGGGAAATCCAGAGAAATGAGTCAAATGGGATTGAGGCAATACAATGGAGGCAAATGTGGGGCGGCAGCTCTTGGCCGGCTCAAAGGAAAGTGCCCCCTGGCCAGAACAGACAGGCTCTGGGTCCTGACTGGGCCTTAGCCTCTAGCTCTTCCAGTCTCCGCGCCTTTTTTCCACTCCCGGCGCTGTGGCCGGCGCTTCCCTCCGCCCCCGACTCCGCCCACCCAACCAGGACCTGGCTCCGCCTACCAAGCCGGTGCCGCGGCTGGCTCCGCCCACTCCCAGGACGGCGGCCGGCGGCCGGCGGCCGAGGGGCGGGGCGGGCCGGGAGGAGCCGCACTCCCGAGAGGGAGGAGGATCCGCCGCGGAGTTACGGGAAAGTTGGTCCGAGTTCCTGGAGTTTCCCCCTGTGGTTCCCGGGGCTCGGCCGGCCGGTGCCCCGGCTCCTGTCCTCCCTCCGGCCTTCGCCGCCCACCACGTCCCTCCTTCTGTCCCCGGCAGCCATGGAGCAGCCGCCAGCGCCCAAGAGGTAATGAACGCTGGGAGCCGGGGGAAGGAGGGAGGCGGCGCCGGCGGCCGCGGGCGGGGGCGGCTAGGCCGGGCGGGACCGCGACCCCCTCCGCGACCGCGACCCCCTCCGCGACTGCCGGGCCCGGGCCGGGCGCGCTGGGCGTCGGGAGGCAGGTCCGAGTGCCGGGCCGCGTCTGTCCACAGGCCGAGGGGGCCCGCGGGGAGGCCGAGCCTCGCCTCTCCCGCGAGGCGAGCCTGGTGGCGTGGAAAGTCGCCGGGCAGCGCCGGGCTCCCCGCGGCCGGACTCCTGGGCCGGGCAGACTTTTCCCTCCTGGCAAGTTCACGAAGCCCGGAGATGCAAAACTGGGAAATTAATTAGGCTGCTTACAGCCATGTAGGCGTTCTTGTCAAATGTTTTTCATAATACTGCCTTTTATTTGAGAAGGCGGGTTATTTATTAACAGTTTAAGGAATTCAATATTAATAGCTACACAGTGTGTAAAACTTGTAGATATACTGCACTGACAGGTGTTCCTCCCCTTACCCCCCTCAAGTTCAGAAATATTTATGGATGCAAGACAGTAGGAATCTTAAATTAGAACCCCCTCCCCCATATAGTTTTCTGTTTTTCTTCTAGCATATAAAAATAGTGATGCTTTGGTATTTGCTGTTAGTTTATATTTAATCTTTAATATATTGGAAGAGTAAGAGTACACAGTAGATACTTTCAAAGTAGTATTTGAAATGGTCAAGCTAAATCAAGGCTCCCCATAGATGTAAGTTCAGTTGGTATATTTGATTTTTTCATGCACATCCACTCTTTCATTATTCCATCTAGTTTGTCACTAAGTGCTATTGAATTCTCCATCAAAAAGTCTGGATTCACTTTCTTTTCCTGCTTGTTCTTTTCCTATTCCCCAAGAATGAATCTACATCAGTTAACTGGTGGTGTTTAACGCGTTTAATCTCACTCTTTCATTTTTAATTTATAAAATAAGGTACTAATCTTTCTCCCAGAGAGTGCTGTTGTGAAGATTAAGGAGTTCTCGCGTTCTGATACTTAGAGATCTGTAGATGACAGTTGATAGATTCAGGAACATGGAATAATTAAAAAGGTAGGAACTTTGTAGGCTGTTCTGAATTGTGTGACTAGACGTGCGAACCTTGAGGCCTGGAAACCATCTGTTCAGGTGAAAAAAGGGGGAGTTGTGGAGGGCTTTCCAAAAGAGACCTGCTATCAGACAGAGCCCTTGATAGATTTTTATCTGGTATTTTGTGTTGAATTCCTAGTATTGACTGGGCACCCCAAAAATTGGAAGCTTTTTTTCCTTTTCTGTTTTGGAAGGACTGCAAGGGGGCACCTCTGAGATAATGCGCTAAGGCCAACCTGAACAACTCCAAATTCAAGTAGAAGCTCTCACTGTTCATTAACTCTAAGTTATCAGAGTTTTTTTTTATAGGTGTAAGAGACCCCCTGTCCTTGCAGGGACTCTAGAAAACCTAGAGGGCTCAGGGGGAGTTGTGGGTGGTATATATAACCATTCCATGTCATTTATACTTTTCAAAGTGATGCTTGCACATCCAACGGGCTTATTTGTAATTCTCTTCAGAAAGACTTATGTTGATCCAGGAAGGCATTTCTGAAAAGCAAGATATGTGACATTAAGCCCATATATTCGAATATCACGTAAAATTTTTTCATAGCATTTTCATTTTCATAATATTATCATAGCAACCCTATTAAGTAGGTTGGATCACAGGTATTAATCCTGTTTTGTAGCTGAGGACACTAAAAGAGTTTGCCACACGGAAGTCTTTGACAGGGATTACTGACAGTGAGTTTTGTGTTCTCCATATTGGTATAGATGCCATTTTTGAGGTCATTTTGTTTGCCAGGAACTTTATACATACATTCCTGTATTTTATTGTCCTAAGAAACAGGAATCCTGGCTCTGCACCTTACTATGCTAGCTCTAAATTTAATTTCTTCATCTGTAAAGTGTGTTGTGAGGATCAAAATAGGTCATGTGTAAAGCACTTAGCACAGGGCTCCATAATGTGTTCAGTGATGTTAAATGTTGTTAGTTTATTCTTTGCTTATTAAATGAAACTCAGAGAGGTTAAATAATTTGGTCAAGTGGAGGAGATGCCAGAACCCCGAGTCTGATTGGCTGCAAAGGCTGCGCACCCTCTCAACACTGTACACAGTGATACCTCTTTTTAAAAACTCACTTTCTTAGGCTTCCATATGTGGTGGTCATTTCTTTGTACAATATGTACATTTCTATGTACAATCCTGCTTGTTCTTTTCCTATTCCCTATAAGAATGTCGCTTTGCTTTTCTGCCTTGAGTAGCACTTCCTTAGGGCTCAGACATTTTTACATGGTCACATTTATGTTGCTGATGTTCAAGTCTGTATGACCAGCAGCTGCTGTTCAGTTGGTATATTTGATTTTTTCATGCAGATCCACTCTTTCATTATTCCATCTAGTTTGTCACTAAGTGCTATTGAATTCTCCATCAAAGAGTCTGGATTCACTTTCTTTTCCCTTTTTCATTTTTGATGCAATTACCCCATTCCTGGGTTTTATGACCCTCATACTTGATTTACAGCAGTGCCTTCCAAGTAGGTACTTGAGTGCAGTGGTTTTAAAAAAGTTTTTAGCAGCAGAAAGGCTCTGTTTGGAGTAGAGGCAGTGCACTAGGACCTGGTTCTCAGTGCCTTACCTCCTTCTTTTCCCCTTTTGCTGCTCTACAGAACCTCCTAATGATCCCTAGGACAGTGTTTGCTTTCGTTCATCTCGAAAATGGCTTCTGTTTTGTTTTGTTAAAACATCACTTCCACCATGCTATTTCTTTAAAAAAAATTTTTTTTGGGGGGTTGGGGCACTGTAGTCTACTTAGTACCCAAGACCCCTATCACTTGGTCTTAGATTTAATCCCAGGCTTTTGTTACTCTTCTCAGGAATCTGTCTTCCTGAAGTTTCCCTTTTGTTTTTTATTTAGGTTGTAGGCCATGGGTACTTCCACCTTTGCTTTTGTTCACACTTTTCCTTTAGAGAAGTTTGTGTTCTTTTTTTGCTAGTAATCTATGTTTTATTCTTTCTTCAAGGCTTGCTTCATAAAGTAACTTATTTGAGTGCTTTTTAACCTAAGGTATTTCTCCGTATTCCTAGTATGACGTCCATTTGAGTATATGCCATCTTCATATTGTTCTTTTTTCAACTACAAAATTTTAGATATTCCAGAGATAATGGGGGCTAATTTAATAAGTATTTATGTATCACGTTACCCAGCTTAAGAAATAAAATATTGCGAATACAGTTGAATTTTCCTAAGTATATCTCTTCTCAGTTGTATTCCCTCCCTATTCCCCAAGGGATTGTCACTATCCTGAATTGGGTATTTGTTATTCCCATACCCTATGTGTCTTTGTATTTTTATCATGTTGTTCATATAAATCTGATGTTAGGCTTGGGTGTCAGTGCCCACCTTTGCTCTTTGGGGCCATTCTTTTCCTCTGGGAGTTGGAGATTCCACTGAGCAGCTAGATCTGAAAATCATGACGAGAGGATCTGGGAGGCCGTTCTTACCTCACATCACTGAGTTGGTCTCACCAACAAGGCTGTGTTAAATATGGGCAATAGATGTGCTCACCTATAGTCACTGACTTGAGGTATCAGAATAGCTTCTAGATTCCCCAGGCTTCCTGAATAGGTCTGTCACAGAGGTCTTCATAAGTCCTTATGAAAATGAGGTCCCTCTGGGAATGGAAGTCCATTAAATGGTTCTTAATTATTAGCGTTTCGGTAAGTTGAGTTTCTCAGATTTCTTTGTAGGGGAACTGCTAGATGAAAGAAAAATGACCACACAACAGGTAAGTTTTAAGAGATAGAAGAGGAAATGATCAAAACATGAGATCTTCACCGAGTAGAACATTCATAAAAAGGAAGGTGGGTCTCTGTGATGGGTGGTGGGTAGCATGAAAATTCCGGTTGCTTGAAGATAGATAGTTATATAGATAATATTTGTTAAAGAGAGGACAGAATATCATTGCCGGAGAGATAGACTTTACCAGACAGGCCTTGTTCCTCAGTTAGATTATAGGATTAATAGTTATTTAAAATTTAAAATTCATTAAGGTATACTTGGAGGAAAAGTTGGTGTGGAACAGTGGAAACACTGGTAGGATAATAAGAAGGGAGTAAGCTCCTGAAATTTACTCTTGAGACAGATAAGGAAAGTTCTTTGATTTAAGCCATGGTTGGATTCTTTGCATTTTTTTTTTCTCTTTTTTTATGTGTGAAAAGGTAGTTGGGGGAAGTAAAGTTGAAGATTCAAGTTAAAATGATAGGGTTACAAAGTGCGTTCACACAAATGAGAAGTGAAGGTGAGAAAACAATTGTTTCCTAAGGGAAAGTGTTGCTATGAGTGAATGGAGTATCAGTCAGAAGATAGATTATTAGGGAATGAAAAAGCAAAAGTAAAAGGACAGGGATATAGATGGGTAAAGTAGAAGGTATTTCCAGATTCCTAGCATGAAAAGCCCATATCAACCTGTAGTATCAGTAGCCCTGACCTTAGACCAGAAATTGGGATTGCAGATAAACAATTCTTGGAATTGAGTTGTGTGGGACAAAGCAACAAACTAGGTAAGTAGATAGTAGGGTATGACGAAAATCATGAAGACATTGCAATGAAAAGAGGTGTGGGCTTCATTTTATGTCTATATTACTAATTCATGTGTCCTTGGAATCAGAATTCTTCTGTGCTTATTATTGGAGAGATTCACAAGTGGGGAGCTAGAGTTTTCTTTGAGAAGATGACCTGAAGAATGTTACGAAACAAAGGCAGCAACCTCAGGTAGTAGGAGGCCCTGGGGGAAGCTCCCAACTTTAGAGGCAGGCTAGGGGAGGGGGTTCTGAGTATTTCAAAGGGCAAGAAAAGAATCAAGCAAATAGGAGGAGCATCTTTTTGCATTAATGACTTGGTCCCTAAAGCATATCTGTTCTCCTTTTGGCTTTTCTCTGTTAATTGGGGGTGGACCAACTCCTTTAGAATTGATTTAGGCCCTTGAGATGGGCCTGCTCAATTGTCTCTTCCTAAAGACAGGGAGGTTGACAGTAACATCTGGAGCAGGTCTGGGTGAACAAACTTGTGTTGCACATTAAGACAGGAGAAAAATTCACTCTTTAGTCAATCCGAGGCAAAGATTAATTTATCTTTTGTTCTTTTTTTAAGATTTTATTTATTAGAGAGGAAGAGAGAGCACAAGCAGGGAGGAGGGGCAGAGGGAGAAGCAGGCTCCCAGCTGAGCAGGGAGCCCCATGTGGATCTTGATCCCAGGACCCTGGGACCATGACCCAAGCCAAAGTCAGACACCCAACCAACTGAGCCACCCAGGCGCCCCTTTCTTTTGTTCTTTAACGGACTGAGATATAGCATGTATTAGTACTAAAGAATTTGTTAGAAATGTAAAGAAAAAGGTAAATATGTATTAAACACAGGTTGAAATGTGTTTTTCTGAAGTAATCTAAATGCTCATTCCAGAAGTGTGTCTCAATAAAACTTTAATAGTAAAAGGTTTAAATTGAGTATTTCTTGTTTGGATTATAAGGGGGGAAAAGTGCTTTGAATTTAATTTTTCTGGTTTCAGAGAAGTCTGTGTTGAACTAAAGGTACCATCACTTCAGGCCATCATATATTAGTGGCTCTCAAAAAAATTGAAATAAAATATTGATGGTGAAACCCAGGGCAGACCCAAATACATACAAAACTAAAACAGAAGTTTCACACAATGGACTCTGTGGGATGTTTTTGGTATTTTTCTATTTTCAGTTATGTTCTATTTCACTGAAAAACTGCTGGTCGTGATCCACCAAATTATTTTCATGACCTACTAACGGGTTGTGATCTGCAGTTTGTAAAGACATTGTTGGCATATGTAGTAGTGACAGTCAAGAAACTGACTTCGTTTCAAACTGTATCCTGATATTTAAAAGCTCGATGATGGCATTGCCAGAGGTATCCAGACGGGTGTAAGTGTAACTACCTACACATACAATAGGATAGAGGTGAAGGGGAGAAAGGAAGCTATTATTTAAAAACTGCAGTATTTTGACAGTATCAGGACAGTATATAGGTCAGTATATAGGATTGAAGTATGGGAAAATGGAAAATGATGATCTATGATGTCTGACAGAGTTCACAAAAGAATATGGAATACATAAAAGTTGCCATGAGGCAAAGGCTCATGTGGCTTCTAGTGTAGAATGACCCTGTGCAAAGCTTTAATTATGATTGCCTCAACTTCTGACTCCCTCCCAGCTCCACCCCTTCTAAGTACCAAAGGTCTCTAGGTTTTTCTGCTGAAGAGAAAATATACTATCTGATAGAAACTTTCTTTTTTATTTGTCCCAGGCCTCTTTTTTGTTGTGATTTTATTTGAATTGCCTCATATGTTAGGATTATTCTAATTTCCATTCTTAGCTCTTGGAACAGATTCTGTATTTGAAATGTCTTATTACAATTTTTTTTCCCACATAGAGTCTAAAATTGAATAAATGAAAGTAACAAATATGTAAATGGATGTATGAATGTTAAAAATAAGTTCATTGTTTGCATGCCATGAATATTAAGGTGCAGATTACCTTGAACTTCTTAAAAGTATATTAAAGGACATATCTTACAAAATGACTTTGTAGCAAAATGAGAATTACAGAAAACTGTTAATATTGCTGGTAATTAATATAGGTGTACATGTGATAGTATATGTGGGTTCTGAATTAGTTTATAAATTTTATATGATATCAGGGGCGCCCGGGTGGCTCAGTTGGTTAAGTGTCTGCATTTGGTACAGGTCATGATTCCGGGGTCCTGGGATAGAGCCCCGCATTGGGCTCCCTGCTCAGGGGGAGTCTGCTTCTCCCTCTCCCTGCCCCCCACCTCTGCACTCTTGTATCTCTCTCTCTCTCTCAAATAAATAAATAAAATCTTTAAACAAAACGAAACAAAAAATTTTATATGGTATCAGACATCTTAGTAAAGAGGTCAAATAGAGTAACATTTTCAGATAGTTCCAGGTATCTTGATACAAATATTAGTATCTTGGTGTAGATACACACACACACACACACACACACACTCTCTCTCTCTCTTAGAAAATTGGGGAAATTGTTGAGCATATGTGATTCCAAGGATGAGGTAGTTTTTATATTCAAAATATGGAATGTTACTCTGTGTTCAGATCATTTTCCATTTTTAAGATTTTTGATTTTCTGAAATCATGGGACCTAGAGTCCTATAGTTGGAAAGGAATGCAAGTTAAAATTATTTTTGTAATTTGGGTGAACCTTTTATATATTTGAGGAAAGCATGAATTAAAGGTAATAGGCAACTAATTTCCTTGACTCTTTCTCCCTGGAGCCAGATGATCTCTCCTGAGTCTGCTGAGTTGCCTCATTCTCCTGTTTCTTTCTTTCTTTTTTTTTTTTTAAGATTTTATTTATTTATTTGACAGAGAGAGAGACCACAAGAGAGAGAGAACACAAGCAAGGGGAGTGGGAGAGGGAGAAGCAGGCTTCCCACTGAGCAGGGAGCTCGATATGGGGCTCAATCCCAGGAACCTGGGATCATGACCTGAGCAGAAGGCAGACGCTTAACAACTGAGCCACCCAGGCGCCCCCATTCTCCTGTTCCTTTCTAAAAACTGGCTTTCTAAACCATAAGAGACTCTTTTTTTTTTTTTTAAAGATTTTATTTATTTATTTGACAGAGAAAGACACAGCGAGAGAGGGAACACAAACGGGGAGTGGGAGAGGGAGAAGCAGACTCCCTGCCGAGGAGGGAGCCCGATGCGGGACTTGATCCCGGGACTCCAGGATCATGACCTGAGCTGAAGGCAGTCGCTTAACCAACTGAGCCACCCAGGCGCCCCCATAAGAGACTCTTAACGATAGAGAACAAACTGAGGGTTGGTGGAGGGAGGTGGGTGGGGGATGGGCTAAATGGGTGATAGGTATTAAGGAGGGCCCTTGTTATGGTGAGTACTGGTGTTGTATGTAAGTGAAGAATCACTAAATTCTACTCCTGAAACCAATATTACACTATGTTAACTAACTAGAATTTAAATAAAAATTTGGAAGAAAAAAGATAAAAATTGCCTTTGTTTACTCACTGATCATTGAACATGGCAGAAATTGGATGTCAGCCTTGAGTTCATTCCTTTGCTCATTTATTCATATATTCAGTAATTATTAATTAACTGCCTTTCAAATGCTAAATGCTGTGTACATTGTTGAATGAAGCAGTTGAGATCTTTGACCTCATAGAACATACACTCTAGTTGGAGCTTGAACTATGAAGGATAGAAGTAGCACATACTGATAGAGAAAAATGGTGGAACCTGTGTAATAGGGCAGTTGGCCAGAGCTTCTCTGAGAAGCTATTTAGTAATACTAAAGCTGTGACATGGGGTTGAGAAGTTATCCTTGTGAGCAGCTGGAAAGAGTATTCCAGGCCGAGGGAAAGCTATGAGAAGGCCTGGAGGTGGGAAAGAACATAGTGTGTGGGAGGAATTGAAATGAGGCCACTGTGGCTGGATTGTAAAATGGGAGAAAGTGGTTGGAGATGAGGTCAGAGAGATGGGCAGGGATTCAGTGATGCAGGCCATGGAAAGGAATTTGGATGTGAAAGTGCAACTGGCTGTCATTAAATGGTTTTAGGCAGAATTTTAAGCAGTTTATGTTTTTAGAAGATCATTCGGGTTGCTTTGTGTAGAGTAGATTGTAGAGGGTTAAGAATAAAAGCAGGGGAAAAGTTGGGAGGTCATGGCAATAGCTCATGGTTAGATGATGGAGGCAGTGGAGATGGAGAGAAGTATGGACAGATATAAGTTATATTTTGCAGTTAGAAATGAAGGACTTGCTGATAGACTAGCTGTGGGACCTGAGGAAGAAAGAATCAATTCTGGCTCCTCAGTTTTGTGTTTGAGCAACTTGGGGGTTGGAGGAAGACTGCGAGAGGAACAGGTTTGGGTATCTCATAGTCTCTTTCTTAGAATTTCCCGACGCCCAGGAAAGTGAATCTGTTGGGCCCCAAATGTGATATTAGGGGGTTCCCTTAGAATAGGAAGTAGGTAGGAGGAAATGATGGGTACTAACTTCTTTTTTTAACCTCTTATTTTCACTGCATTAGTCTAGAGAATGGGAATCATACTAAGCCTTTGTTAGGTGTTTGCAATGTTCAGGTGTCCTGATAACTTGCTATTAAAAAATGTTTTTATTGCAAAATAAAACCTCAGTACAAAACATACTTATGGCTTAATGATTACCTTAAGGCAGACACCTTTGTAATCAGCAGTCAGGTTAAGAAATAGAACTCTGCCACCCTTCCTTCTTTGTGTTCCATCCCAATCATAGCTGCCTTTCCCCGTAAGTAACCCTTATACCAACTTTTAAAGTAACCTAAATGTGCATTGCTAGACACTCTAGGTTAGTCTTGCCAATTAAAAAATAGTTTTTATAAGAAATGTCCTTTTGATCTTTACGTTAGTTCTCCATCCCTTTTCTTTTCTTTTACCTGTTGAAGAATGCAGGCTGTTTGTAGTTTCCCACAGCATGGATTTTGCCAATTGCTTACCCAAGGTGTGGTTCTACTGTTCTTTTGCCCTCCATATTTTCTGCCAATGGGTAACTGGATCCAGACACTGACAGGCTCAATTTCAATCCCTTAGGCATTGGTACAGGTGGTGTATGGCAAGACTATATTAGTCACTTAGTGTATAGTTGTCTCTTTTTTTGTGATGTTAGCAGCTGTTGATGGTTAGTGCTTATTTCTGTTAATTCTTTGGATGTTGCAAAATGGTGAAATTCTAAATATACCATTTTGTTTCCATTTATTAGTTGGAATGTTTTTATAGTCACCTCCCTCATCTTTTGTCTGATTACCCAGTGGTACAATTTATATAAGAAAGACAGGATAAATGCTTGATTCTTCCCCTTTGTCTGTTTTCAAGAGAATGAATTAGTTCCCTATTTTTCTCCAAAGGGGACCAATTCTTTTTTTTTTTTCTTTTTAAGTTCCATTATGAACTAATGGATTTAAACATATTTAATCGATTTTAATCCGTTGCAGTTCCTGTTGCTGAAGCTCAAAGTGGCCCCCATCTTGGGTCAGTGGGAGTCCCTTCAGGGACAACATGACCTGTAGCTTCCTTGTTGTCTGCTGTGATAAGATATTCAGGGCTCATCATGTCCATTTCCTGTCCTGGTTCTGGAACCAACCATTTCTCTTAGAAGTACTACTTTCTTTTTATGAGAAATGGTATTTTAGGACCCTAACCTGGGTGCTAATGTGGTTAGTGCCACTTTAATTTTAAATAGTGTTTTTTCAGAGATATGAGAACTGACTCATTCTTTCCAGCTATGGGATACTGTGTCATAAAATCTGATGGCACTGACATCTTCTTCCTCTGGATAATATCTCTACCATACCTTTATTATGTTTCTAAGTTTAAGTCAGAAATTGGGCATGTATAGACAAATTCTGTGGTAGAGACTTTTTGGAGTGGACTTTTACCTTCACATTCTCCCTCTCTTATTTTGGTTACCCTTTGACCCAGTGTTATCCTAACATCCAGCGTCACTTCTTTCTCAACTCTGAATGTTTCAGGTGACCTAGTTTCTTCTTAAACAAAAAAGATACAGAAAATAAAAGAATCCAAGACAAAAAACACCACTAGTGATAAGATTAGATTTCAGGCCTTATTTTTTAAGGTAGACCTTTTAGCCTGCTTTGTCTTATATACAGAAAAGTGTTTCTGTGCACAAACGAAATTCAAGGGCATCTTGAGGCTGCTTTATAAATCCAGCCCTGACTACAGTATGATGAATTGCAAAATGAAGTCTATCCAGATCTTAAATGCCATATGTTATTCCTTTTTGGTTTTGATATTAGCCCCTCTTGTTAAGTTTTATTGTACTTTCTAATAAAAAACATAAGATATTTGTCTCAGTGACGTGGTTGGTACTTTACATTTGATGCTATGTTATGTAACTTTAGAAAGAATTAGTTTTAGTATAATTACTTACTGTATTAATTACTAATTAGGTTGCACCTATAAGCTGATAAGTGAATTAGTCTGTTATCTTGCAGTTAAAAGGCATCCAGTAGCCATTTTCTAATGATCAGCTATTCAAACATTTTTAGTAATCAGTGAAGTTTGTATCAGAGAGAGAGGTTTGGATCATAGAGAAATGATTGCTCTGAATAAAATTTATAGTTCATGTAATTTCTAAGAATTATAAGAAATAAGGGTCAAATTAAATAATAGAATCTCATAAAATTACAGGGGAAATTAAAAATATACAAATTAAACTCTTGAGAAGAGAGTATTTTGATGATTTTCTTTTCCCAGTAGGATGAATTTTCCTTCTATGAGTTTGCTTTTCCTTGTATACTTCCAAGGTTTTGTTTTTGTTTTTGTTTGTTTTTTTCCTTATAGAAGAAAATTCAAGTACTAGGCAGATGATAAGACAATGGGATTCCGCACTCCCCCCCTTTATATAGACTCTCAGCATTTGATTAGATAGCTTTAATTAATATTCACAAAAAACTCATGCGATTTCAAAGAGCCTACCAAAATACTGATATGGTTATAACTTTATATTTAGCATCATTGGAAGTATGGTTGGTATACCATGTAATGCATTTTCCAAATAAATGAAGTAAACCACTTTAAGCATATTTTAAAAATATTTTACAAACACTTTTATACAACCAGTTTTGATGGAAATCATTCCAAAATGAAGGCGCTTGACCCAGTCTTCTGAAACTGATAAGGAAAGCAAATGATCTTGCTTTTTTTGTTCATGAAAATAGTCATAGAAACAGTTCATTGAACTGTTCATAGTTTTTGTTCATAGAAACAGTCAAGTGTGCTTTTTGATGTGTTTGAAGCTCTGTTGCTGTATACATTGGCTGTTTTTTCCCTAAACCTAGTCTTGTCTTTTACTGTTTTCTGTCATTCTCGTTACGTGTCCTTTTCTAAACTGCTACTTATCTTAGAAATAATTACCTGACCTGACAGTAGCTATTCCTTTCCGAAAGTAAAGTACATGCTCTTTGTGTCAGTTTTTGCTTACCAGAGGTCTTTTTCTCTTCTGGGTTCATAGTACATCTTGAAATGATCTTTTGACTTAAGAGGAGGAACATTATATGCAGTGAAGGGGAAAAAAATTATTCCAAACTTCCCTGAGTTTCTAAGTTTTAATATGAAAATAACCAAAGTTTTTGCATCAGAAAAGGAACAGGATTTTACCTTAAGCCCCTGGAATTCCCAAGCTAAAAAAATTTCTGTCATTTTGGAATGTTACTTAGATTTTGAGGACTCATGGTATTGTTACCAAAGCGACTTGGAGTTATTCCTGTGCAAATACAGTAACATTACACTTATAGTTGTTTATTTGTAATTTCTATGGGTTAAATATTTAGACTATTTATCTTTCACGTAATGATCACATTTTTTTCTATTAGATACAGTTGAGATTTAAAAATTTTATTTTTATTTCTAAAAAACCAAAACCAAACAGGTAAAAATACTCCCCAATTTAAAAAAGCAAAAATATTTTCATAAAGCGTTATAATCCTCCTAATTTGCTTACAAAGAACCACAGGGAAATACTGAGAGGTCGCTTCATATGTGCTGTTGCTGTGTAATAAAACTGTACTGAGAAACCAAGCAAAATAGTGTCCATCTGTGCAAATAGCTGAACTCAGCCAGTCTCCACAGCCCCCATCTCTATTTATGAAAGCCTATACAAATTAAGCAGAAGTCAGAGGACAGAACTCATTGAATGATACACAAGTTAATATATTCAGTTTAAAGTCTCCCTGAAATTACACTTTTATTAATGTAGGTACACCTTTAATTGATGTATTTATGTTTGGGATTAATCCAATTCTAGTATTCTAGGGATGGAAACGAGGAGTTGTGAGCGTACAGAGACTAAATCCTCATATTTTATCTTCAAATTTTGAGATGTAGGGAAACAAGTGAGGAACAAAATATATGAGTAAATCTAGTTTTAAAGTGTAGGTGGTGTCTTTGGCACAAATTATGGTAGATTTTTCTGTATGGCAGGTACATGGATAGACCTTGGCAAGTTTCCTCTTTTATTTTTAATCAATTAAAGATTCTGTTCTGTTTTGTAGTTCCCAAATCTAGGTATGGTTATTGAGTATTTAAAAATCTTTATAAGGACCTGGATTAAAAGTTATGAGATTTATAGCTCTGCATATTTCTTATAAGATTATTTTTAATTTTAATTTAGCAGGAAATGAATATGTCAGCATTTTCAAATGTGCTGTTTTATGTTGTCTGCATTTTCTGGATTTTTTTTTTTTTTAATAATTCACTGTATTAAGAAAGTGAATGCAGTAACATGTCTTTAAAGCTAGGGAGTATGTTGCAGCATTTCTTAACTTTGAATAGGTTTGTTACAAGAAATTAAAAGGAATCCTGTCGCTTTCCAATTGAGGTTAAGTGAAAAGATTCTTAGAAAACAAAAATGAAAGACTCTAAAGGGTGAAGGAAGGATAAAAATCTCAGCTTATTTTCCTTTAAAGCTCTTTGGCAGGAAATTATAATTTTAGAGTACTTTTGGGCAAAGAGCCCAACTTGAGAGGAAATGGTATGATAGAGCTGAAGAATAAGACTTTAATTTTAAAAAGTCTTCTATGTATTGTAGAGCACCTGTTTTCTTAGGTGGATTTCATCTCATTCTAGTGCCAGTGATTAACTAAACCCTCATAAATTTTAAAACAGTTTTATAAAAAGTAAATACTCTATGAGATCATCAAATCACATCTATTTTACTCTTAAGACAGTGATACTTACAGCAAAACAATTAAAAGCCAGAGCTTTAGAGTCAGATAGACTTTGGTTCTTGTCTTACCTCTGCCATTTACTCAGTGCAGTGGTGGGCAAGTTAACTTTTCTAAGTCTCCGCGTACTCACTTGCAAAATGGAGGTAATAGTACCTTTCTTTGGGTTTTGTGAAGATTAGAAGAAGTGGTGATTGTAAACCATTTGTCTCTGAAGACATTTTCTAAAGTGTTTCAGAAATGCATCTGTCACTGTCAACATCTTCTGAAGAAACACATAGCTTTCCAAAGAGATAAAAGGACAGCTTTCACTTGGATACATATGTTCTAGTTGAGTTAAAAAAAAAAAAAAATCAGTTGTATTGCTTTAGAGCTAAACATCTAAATATTCACAAAATGTTTGGCCTTTACAAAGCAAAAGGAAGCAGAAAAAAATGATCCTTGAATTTTATTAGTTTGAGGCAAAATGTACTTTCTGTGGATGAAGTAGAAAAGATGTTTGATTTTGTGGATTCAAGACAGAGTCATTGTTGTATAATTTAGAATATATTAATTAAGGGGCGCCTGGGTGGCTCAGTCAGTTAAGCGTCTACCTACTGTTCAGGTCATGATCCCAGGGTCCTGGGATCGAGCCCTGCATCAGGCTCCCTGCTCAGTGGGGAGTCAGCTTCTCCCTCTCCCTCTACAGCCCCCCTGCTTGTGCTCTCTTGCACGTGCTCGCTCTTTCTCTCTCTCTGTCAAATAAATAAAATCTTAAAAAAATATATTCTTTAAGGCTAATATTGAGACTGACATTGCTTGATTAATGGAATGTTGGAAGACTGAAGAATGAAAACCTTTCATGTGTTTTAAAGATGTTTTACTTTTCTAACAGTATTGAAGATGAAACCACTAGGGTGGAAGAGGAGAACTTAATTTTATTTTATTTATTTTACTTATTTAAAGATTTCTTTATTTTAGAGAGAGGGAGAGAGAAAGAGAGAGAGCGTGTGGGGCGGGGGGGGTGACAGAGGGAGAGGGAGAGAGAGTCTTAAGCAGACTCCACAGTAAGCACAGAGCCTTATGCGGCACTCAGTCTCATGACCCTGAGAGCATGACCTGAGCTAAAACTGAGTTGGATGCTTAACCGACTGCGCCATCCAGGCATGCCTTAAATTTTGTTTTTTTTTTTTTAAAGGTTTTATTTATTTGAGAGAGAGAGAGAGAGTACACAAGCTGGTGGGGAGGAAGGACAGAGGAAGAGGGAGAAGCAGACTCCCCACTCAGCAGGGACCCTGGGATCATGACCCGAGCTGAAAGCAGACGCTTAACCGACTGAGCCACCCAGGTGCTCCGAGAACTTAAATTTAAATGAGCTACTGCATGTAAGATGCAACATTGTGCTTAGCTATGGCATCAGTAACCGTATGTTAATAAAAGTTCTGACTTACTAAATAGCTACCGGTAGTGTGATTGATTACTAAAATACAGGGAAATTTGGCATGAAAGAAAAACACATTGAAAATGACAGAGTTGAAATGAGGTGGAAGGACCTTTAAAAGGAAGGAACCTCTGTTCTTGCAGAGTTGGAAGTTCTTTTCTTCTGCCAGATTTGCACTCTGACCAGATCCTCCTCTCCATGATTAGTTTCCCAAGAGATCTAGAAGGCATATCCTAATTATTCCTGACTAGGGAGCTAGGAGTAGCAATGTAGAAAGCCTTCATTTGTGTCTCTCTTTAAAAGTCTTTGGCCAAAACACACATCCCAAGTAAAAAATGGGCAAAGGACTTGAATAGACATTTCTCCAAATAGACAAAATTTCTCCATATAGACAATAAATCTGTGAAAAGAAGCTCAACATTACTCCTCATTAGGGAAATGCAAATCAAAACCACAATGAGATCATGTCATACTGTTTAGGATGGCTATTTTATCTATATATCTGTAACTGTATCTGTATCTATATTTATATCTATTTCCCGAAAATAGGTGTTGTCTCAGCTTCTTTTCCTTTAAAGCCAGAAAATAAGTATTGTCTAGGATGTGTAGCAGTTGGAATACTTGTACATTGGAATGTAAAATAGTGCAGTCACTGTGGAAAACAGTGTGATGGTTCTGTAAGAAATGAAACATACAATTACCATATGATCCAGCAATTCCACTTCTAGGTATATATCCAAAAGAATTGAAGGCAGGGACTCAAAGAGATGTCTGTGCACCAGAGTTTATTTTCAGCATTATTCACAATAGCTAAAAGGTAGAAGTAACCCAAGTGTCCACTGATAGATGAATGGATAAGCAAAATATGGTATATACATTCTGGTATGTTATTCAACTTTGAAAGGAAGGAAATTGTAATACATGCTACATACAACATGGATGAATCTTAAAAACATGCTAACTGAAAGAAGCCAGCCACAAGACACACATACTGTATGATTCCACTTACATGAGGTACCTAGAGTAGCCAAGTTCATCAAGACAGAAAGTAGAATGGTGGTTAGTGGGACGAGGGCAGGGGAAAATGTCAAGTTGTTGAATGGATTAAGAGTTTTAGTTTGGGATAATGAAAACTGGAGATGGATAGTGGTGATGGTTGCATAACAGTATGAATGTACTTAATGCCACTTAAGTGTACACTTAAAAATAATTAAAATAGTAAGGGGTGCCTGGGTGGCTCAGGCAGGTAAGCGTCTGACTCTTGGTTTCAACTCAGGTCATGATCTCAGTGTCGTGAGATTGAGGCTGCGCTCGCCCACTGTGGAGTCAGCTTGAGATTCTTGCTTTCCCTCTCCAGTACCCCCACTTGTACACTCTCTCTCTCTCAAATAAGTAACTAAATAAAATCTTTAAAAACATAGTTAAAATAGTAAGTAAAAAATAAAATAGTAAGTAGTTAAAAAATAGTTAAAAAAGTTATAAAATAAAAAAAATTAATGGTTAAAAAGTTTAAAAATAGTTAAATAAAATAAATAGTTAAAAATAGTTAAAAAATAGTTAAAATAATAAATTCTATGTTATGTATATTTTACCGCAACTAGAAAAAGAAAACAAAGTAAACTTTTAGTCCATTATAAACAGCTGGCTGTGCCTTCTTCTGAAGTGTCTTTCATTCATTCTCTTCAAAGCTAAAGAGACGTCCTTAGAAGAAGTTACAGCCTGTCTACAAACTTGTAAACTGCTGCTCCGAAGCTGGAAACAGAGAAAGGAAAGGAAGAGGATTAAATATAGTCCTTTCTTTTTTTTTTTTTTCTTAAGTCTTTTATGACTGGCCTGTTTCTTGTATGGAGCTAGTTTGGTGTTAACAGACTTTCAGAAAAAGCTGTTAACTCCTGACTAGCTTCAGAGCTCCAGTCCCCTAAATTTGCACTTTCTTTTTTTGTCTTAACCCTTATATTTTCACGTAATATTACACAGAAGACTTCTTCTACTTTGTAGAGAAGGTTGAAATTCTATGACTGGCAGACAGAAGAACTACCTTATAGTAGTTCATCTTAATTTCATTTGATTATAGTTCCTACATAATTTTTGCTTGTATTGTAGAAGGCAATTTCCTCTCTTTCTAACTTTCATGTAACTTTTGAACACGTCCCTTCTTATACTTTTATAACTTTATTCCTATAGTCACATTTTTGTTCCCCGATTCTAGAATCTTTAAAATCTCTATTTGTAAGGCTTCATTCTGTTGAAACATGCTCAGGCCTTGTCTATCTAACAAAACTGCTTTAAGGTAACAGGTTTTTAGACATTGCTTGAGGAGATCAGAAACTTTTTTTCTGTTCTTATCCCTCTTATATCTCTTTCTGTTTTTTTTTTTTTTTAAAGATCTTATTTATTTGAGAGAGTGAGGGAGAGAGCAGGAGTGGGGGATGGGGAGGGGAGGCAGAAACAGACTCCTCACTGAGCAGGGAGCCCAGACTCAGCTTGATCTGGGAACTCTAGGATCATGACCTGAGCCGAAGACAGACGCTTAACAGGCTGAGCCACCCAGGCGCCCCTCTATCTCTGTTTCTTCAAGTTTTCTTTTTCTCTGGCCTTCTGATTTTTCTGTTGCTTCTGTTTCTCTGTTTTATGTGCTCTTCTTTCCAATTCATAATTGACACTGACCTTGCATTTTCTGTGTCCTGTCTTCCTCCTCTTTTTATGTAGTTATTTCCTTGGTGAGTTTATCCACTCTTACGGCTTCAACTTTGATTGAAATGACCCATAAATACATACTTTTGAGAATCAGTCTTTTGTGTTCAGTCTTATTCAGTATTTTCAATCTACTAAATAACATTTGACTACTTTGCTGTCTCCTCAAAAGCAATATGTTCAAAACAGAATTCCTGTCTTCCATCTAATCTCTCTACTGATTAGTGATGTCACTCTTTTGCCAGTTTGCATTTGGTGTGTGTGTCTTCCTTCTGCTTGGTTTCGTGTGTTAGTTACTCTGTTCCTTATGTCCTCTAAGACCAAAAGGAAGAGAGATACACAGATTATCTTCAGTAATAGAATTTTAGTGCAAGGATAACTCAGGAAATGTGCATGGGGTAGCATGGGAAGGTGCCTAGTCAGCTGCTTGTTCCATATGAGTTTCAGTGTGTCTAATCCTGGCTTGTGGAATTGGCTCCATTAATAAAGGAAGTAGCAGCTTAGAGTCACTTGGAAAAATGACATGAGCTCCCATGACCTTTGTCATCTTTGTTCACATAGCATTTACACTTTCTGAAACCTAAGGTTAATTGGGCCATTTTGCAACCATGAAATCTGGAACATCCCTGTTGGCCATTTCAGCCCTTGTATGGATGCTTTTGGCCTCTGGATCAACGTCTAGCTATATTTACTTTTTATTGCCGGGATGGTAAAGCTGATTTAATTTGAAATAGCATGTGATGAACCGTAACAACTTATACAGGAAGATAGGTTTTTCTCCTTAAGGGCACTGTGTGAGTGACTGGCATTTTGAAGTTCCATAAGGTCTCTAGTAGTTAGAAATTTTTTTTTCATTTGTTTATTCATTTATTTATTGAAGAAAAGTTTACTAAACAGTAGTGTGTGAGATTCTGCAGATATGAGGCTAGGTGAGACATGATCCATATCTTCATGGAATTCCCATTTTAGCTGTAGTGATAAGCTCATACAGTAAATAAATAATGCAAGGAATAATGACTCAGTGTGCTAAGTGCTATGGGACGATAGTTGACAACGGGATTAGTTCTTTGTGTTTGGGTGGGTAGGTGGGTAGGGATGGTGGTAGAGGACAGAAGGTTACCTCAGACGTCCCAGAGAAGACTTTTTGAGTGTATCTTTAAAGAAGTGGTTAACTGACAAGATCAGGTAAGAGAGAATGGACATATAGAAATATTACCTATATATCTTGCATCATGTACAAATAACTATACAATATCTGCCCTTTATAGTACAGTGATTATGTGATTTTTGAAAAACGTATGATGTGAAAATTCAGGACCTTCAAGGAATAGCCCACTGTGGCTAGAGTGGAGGTTATGGAAATCAGGGGATTGAGAGGATCAGTTAGATCCTCTTTCATCTTTTTATCTTGTATACAGTTAGAAATGATGGTTCTTTCAGAATTTCTCTTGAATTTGTTCTTTCCTGTCATTTTGACTGTTAACTTTTTAAGCCCAGATCCTTGTGACCACATTTCTGGGTTGCAAGAGACAAAACCATGCCCTAGTTTTACAGTTGTTTAGTTCTCTTCTCCATTGTGGAATTTGGCTTGTAGGACATTTAGAAGATTGGGAAGAAATCTCTGGAGGAAGAGTATGTTTATCTTACACAGTTTGCAGTATTCCACCATTACCATAATCACCATAATGTAGTTCAGAACTTCATCTCTTTGGCTCCCCATACCACATTTCCTAAAACATAATTTAAATTGCTATTTGCCTAGACCATATATCATCTCATATAATATGGTATGGTGATTTGAATTTAAGAAGCATACAGCAAGCTAAAAGCTTATCTGTTTAATCTCTTGAGCGCATAGTATAGCTTTGGGAGAAACAAAGCAGCTGCTAAGTCCTGTTCTAGGAGGTCGTAGTTTAGTGTCTATAATAGTACATTTCAGAGTAGAAATAACTAATTGATTAGAAGATGAGAAATTCTTGGGAACACTTACAAAAGAATATCCCCCTTAAATATGAGACTGATGTATGATACCTGATGTAGTAATAGATGGAAATTAATGAGTGTGCTTTGGTATTTGCTAGCTTCCTAATAGTGAGAAGGCTCCATAACCATATCTTGGACAGACCTTGGTTTTGATTTTGTTTTGCTATTTATTGACCAGGCAGCTGGGGAAGTCACTTAACCCTTAGTTTCCTTACTTAAAAACTGAGAATATTTTAGTAGCTACCAAAAAGGTTGTTACAGAGATTAAATGAGAAAATGCTTATTAAGTGCCCAGTACAAGGCCAATAAAAGCCCTAATAAATGTTAACAACCTTTATTATTACATTTCGTTTAGCTCTTATGTATTTGTCTTTCCTACTTTATTAGGAGTTTGGGGTTGTCAAGGGCTGTATTTTAACTTTCTTTGCATTACCCCAGCATGTAGCTTAATGTCTACAAATTCAGTAAGTGTATATTAAATGAATATAAATGGATGAATTTTTAAATACAGTTTGGTCAGTTTTTGTACCCATGTTGAAGATGCATTTTAAAAAATACTAGTTTTTGGGGATGCCTGGGTCACTCAATTGGTTAAGCGATTGACCAACTCTTGCTTTCAGCTCAGGTCGTGATTTCAGGGTTGTGAGGTTGAGCCCCACATCAGGCTCCACACTGAGTACCGAGTCTGCTTGAGATTCTTTCTCCCTCCCCCTTTTTCCCTCCCTCTTGTGCTATCTCTCTCTCTCTCTGTCAAATAAATAAATTTTTTAAAAAGATTTTATTTATTTGTTTGACAGGGAGAGAGAGTGAGTGAGCACAAATGGAGAGTGGCAGGCAGAGGGAGAAGCAGGCTGCCTGCTGAGCAGGGAGCCTGATGCGGGACTCGATTCCAGGACCTTGGGATCATGACCTGAGCCGAAGACAGATGCCCAACCCACTGAGCCACCCAGGCATCCCAATAAATAAATAAATCTTAAGGAAAAAAAAAAAAGAAAGTTTAGTTTTTGTAAAGATAGTATTTCCTAAGCAGTTGCAAAATTCACTCACAAGAATAAGACTGATTAACAGATACTGATTTTACTAGTTCTGATTGCCTTGGTCAGTTTATTAATTCAGCCTATAAAGAGGCCTTTCTTTTCAGTGTATAAAATGATTTTATAAAATGCATTTCATGAAACAATTATTGAGTCATGCAGAAAAATTTTAATTTTCTTATACAATTTTTAAAAATTTCCCCCAATTATATAAAAAAATGAATGTTTATTTTAGAAACCTTATGGAACAAAAGCGTAAGATAGAGTCACCCCTCAAATCAAACCTTGGTGCTTGGAATCCTAAAATATTTACCTGCAACGAATATTTGAATTCCTCTTATGTCCTGGGCACAGTTTTTGGTGCTGGGGATATAGCAGTGAACAAAACAAAGTCTACTAGTAGTTTGGTGCCAGTGTGTTTGTGTGCATGTACATACGCAAATACACCAGTGCTTAAAAGAAAACATGAGAATGATTTAATTCTGTGCACATTATTTTGTAACCTGCCCTTTTTTTCTTTTAGCAATATATTCACTTGTTTTATGTCAGTGAATTTTCTACAGGATGATTTTTAGTGGCTACTTGATAATCTCATGAATAGATGTTCTATAATATATGTTTAGGCATTTAATTTACTTCTGTATTTTGTTATAATTTACAACGAATATACATTTTTTCTTTCCTAGACCAATTGCAGTTCATTTAATTCCTACCATTTACTCTTAAATTTTTTTTTTTTATTATGGAAAGCTTGAAGCAGTTTTGTAAAGAAGAGAGAATAAACCTCTGTGTACCCATCACCCAATTTGAACAATTTAATACATCTGGCCAATCTTACATAATTTATATTTCCATACACATCCCCCACCCTTTAATATTTTGGAGTAATCCCAGATATCATATCATAGCATTCTTTTTTTTTTTTTTTAAGATTTTATTTATTTATTTATTAGCGTGCGAGCAGGTGTTGGGGAGGAGCAGCGGGAGAGGGACAAGCATGATCTGCACTGAGCACAGAGCCCCAAATGGGGCTCAGTCCCATGACCCCTGAGATCATGACTTTAGCTGAAATCAAGAGTCGGACGCTTAACCAACTGAGCCACCCAGGCACCCCCATAGCCTTCTTAACTATTTCAGTATGCATCTCTAAAAGATAAGAATATTAAACAATATATCACCATAATATCCTTATTTGAGGTGTAATTTTAATTGTAACTTCTTTTTTTTTTTTAAAGATTTTATTTGTTTGACAGAGAGACACAGTGAGAGAGGGAACACAAGCAGGGGGAATGGGAGAGGGAGCAACAGGCTTCCCGCAGAGCAGGGAGCCCGAGGCGGGGCTCGATCCCAGGACTCTGGGATCATGACCTGAGCCGAAGGCAGACGCTTAACGACTGAGCCACCCAGGTGCCCCAATTGTAACTTATTCTTGAATGATAAAATATCGAGGAGAATTTGGAGAAAACTGAGATTAGTCAATATAGAATGATTCCTCCACCCTCCCATTGAAGGTGTAGAAAACTTTATATTGGGACCTTGGAAAAAATATTAACAGAAATTCTTACACTGAACAGGAAATACGAAAGTGAGATAAACAAGCTTGTGGATGAGGGTAAGGTTGAAGTGGGCATTTAAATACTGAATTACTGGAGAAGTTGGTTGTAGCTAAAAAAAAAAAAATTCTAATATCTGAAAACAATGTGGGAGAAGACTGCTTTTCCTCATGGTATTAGCAATGGCGTATAATAGATTGTTCTATCCTGCTTTATGAGATAGAAGGTCAAATGACAGGAAAGGAAAAGACAGTATTAGCCACTTACTTGTTTGTTTTTTAACTAAAACAGTTGACAGTTTTATTTTCACATTTCACAGTACAAAGGAAAATTGATTTTTTTTGGGTCATTATTCCCCTGCAAAACCTGTTCTCTCTTTGATAGGAAGGGGGAGCAAGTTGTCCTTGTCATATTGTTCGAAAACACCCAGAGTCTCAGCACCATAGTCTCCTGGCGAAGTAGAACAAGTAATATAAAATGGATATAAAGAGGTTCCCATATCGCCTTATCTGTGTGGTCGAGTCATTCCTGGCCGAGTGGGCATCATGGATTAGGCAGGAGGTCTCATCATTGGGAGCCCAGGCGTCATTGGCATGTGGCCTCCTATAGACGACCTCATTCCAGGAGCAGGTCCCACTGGCATCATCCCAGGAGGAGGAGGGCCTCCCATATGGGGTGCTGGCATCATACCAGGGCGAGGAGGACCTGGGAGACTGAGGGGAGGCAGGATCATTGCCCCTGCAGGAGGAGGAGCAGAGGTATTTTTCCTTGTTGAAATGTGGGGGTTGTTTTGTCGATCAGGCTCTGAGTCTGCTCTTGCATCCATTTCTGACAATAGTCTTTCACGTTATCTTTGTGTTTCCCGCCGCTGCGGTGTGTCTTTCTCATAGATGGAGAGTCATGGGTGAGGTATGTGCCACAGCAGTCACAAATAAAGCTTAGGCATGTTGCTCCGCAGGCCGTTGACCACTCTGTCCCATGCCACCCAGAAATGACTGCCACTTACTTGTTTTAATAAGACAGTTCTGTGGTATGTCTGCTTAAGTATGTAATAAGTCCTATCTATCCAGTTCCATAAGAGAAATATCTTGTGCATTACTTGTTCTTCACGGAATTCCCTAGCACCTGGGAGAGTATATGCTCTAAAGGCACTAGTTAAGAATTTTTTGGACCTCTGGTTAAAAACATAAAGTTATGATGAAATTCCAGGGTGTTAAAAACAGCAGTATGTCAAGTATAGATGAAATTATGCTCATTGTATTGTGTTTGCCAAGGCAATAAAATAGGAAAATGTGTGTGTGTGTATGTATATATGTATTTTAAATTGGCTTTTAATTATGAGGTTTTTTTTAGCTGTAAGGGTTTTCAAAGCCGACAATATAAAAATTATTTAAAATTAAACCATAATTGAAATGATTAGTTTTCATTTAAGACAGCAGGAAGGGGAAGAGGAAATAAAGACAAATGACATAAAACAGGAATTGTTTACCAAAAGAAATCATGTGTTTTCACTTGACAGACACCCCAGAGACCATCTTTTTGCCTCAGTTACATTAGTGACATTTCCGTTGTTCAACATGTTGAGAAAATAAGACCTGTGAAGTAATAGAAAATTCTTAGTGTTTACTGGATTCGCTTGGAGGACCTATGACTTGTTTGTTTAAAGCGAACCAGATTATGAGCCTGCTTTGGAGAAAACTTTTGTAACTTCTGAAGAAGTATGTAGTGGTTAGATTACCTTTTGGTTTAGTATTAAAAAGATTTGTTAGTATAAGGCTGTCTCCCTCACTATATCATGTGGATGGCTCATTGTGAGTTGCTTGTGCTTACTTAGCCATGAAGGACATGAAGCACCTTTGCTTTCTGAGGCATAGTAGTGAATATTTTTGAAAATTTAAGAGACTGACTCTTTCTGGTAGGGATATGTATATAGTCTTTGGTTCATAGTACCTACTTTGCTCTTTCCCCCTGCTCATTAGCCCCTTCCTATTTTTCTTTCTTTCTTACCACATCCATGTCTTAGCCATTCTTTCGCCAATATCTTTAATTCCTTTGTCCCATTGTTCTTCTGTAGCATGTGTCTGGCAAAATGCCAGATTCCACTGTGTGCTTTTTTCCTTACACACTTTAAGACTTCTGAGCAGTGCTGAAGAAAATACGAAACCTCAAAGATGGTTCTTTCACTAGGCCTCAACAAGGCCTGCAATGCTATCTAGTAATCCTTTTAAACTTTATGAGGTGTTTTGTTTTGTTTTGTGTTTGTTCTCCACTCTGGCTGTTTCAAATATAGTCCTATATTCTCAAATCTCAGATTTTAACTTCCTCACTCAGATGACTATCCCTCTGACTTCCTAAAGCAAATAGAAGTCAATATATAAGAGCTCCCATAACCATTAATCTACTGTTTAAGTCTGCCCATCCTTTCCTCCTATTATAATGAGAGAGGTGTCCCCAACCTTTTGAGCTTAAGTCAGTCCCATCCACATGTGCTTTGGATCTCATTCCTTCCACCCTTTTCAAGGACATGCTTTAGTATTTAGCTCTTCTTGTCACTTGTATTTTCAATTTTCCCTTATTTTCCAAATTCATTCAAAATAGCATTTATATTTACTCAAGCATTTCCAGTGGGTTTTTGCTTGTTTAGCTTTATCTTCTTCCTCAAACTCATGTCTCCAGTCACTTATCCTTTCCAGAAACTTCAAGTGGAGGGTGATCCATAATTGTTGTCTCTACCTCTTCACTTGATTCTGTTGTCTCATACCACTGCAGGTTGGCTTCTGCCTTTACCATGCCACTAAATTGCTCTTACTGTAATCACAAATAATTTCCTTACATTTATTTATTTATTTAAATTTAAACATTTTTTTAGTTTTAAAGATTTTATTTATGTATTTGTCAGAGAGAGAGCACATGCAGGGAGAACGGCAGGCAGAGGGAGAGGGTTCCCTGCTGATCAAGGAGCCCTATGCAGGACTCGATCCCAGGACCCTGGGATCATGGCCTGAGCCTAAGGCAGACACTTAACCAACTGAGCCACCCAGGCGTCCCTCCTTACAACTACATTTAGATACTTTTTTTTTTTGGTAATTGTTATTGAGATGTAATTTACATAGAATAAAATTAACTCTTTTTTTGGGGGGGCTCAACAATAATCATTTTGAGATTTGTTTAGGATCTTGAATGTAGTAGTTAGGTTTTATTGCAGAGTATTTGTTAGGGTGGCCAGTGATGTGGGAAGCAAGGAATTGCACAAAACACAGAGCAACAAGCAGGACAGAGTTCATTCACTCTCAAAGGGAGAGGGGCCAGACATCATGAGAGATGTCCCCAAGTTTCTATTAGGCTGGGCCTTTTAAGAAGTTTTAAGGATGTGAGAGGGTTGTAGCTGTGCCGATGGGGGAGGGTGTGTGAAGAGGTGGTCATCTCTTGGCCAGGTAGAGCACGAGGTGACAGGTTTCTTGGGGGCTCTGTTCGTGGTTTGTCTGGGATGTGGGTTGTGGTCCAGCTAGAGAAGAGTATGTTTTGTGGTTGTGGTCTATTTCCTGAGAATGAGGGGCACCATGATCTGGAAAAACAGAGCGTTTAGGACCAAGTACAGACACTTGTGAGTTTTGTCTGTAAGCTTGGCAGGGGAGGGGGCTTTGAATAGAACCCTTTCAGTATTCTAGTGTATGGATTTACCATAGTTTGTTTATTCATCCACTAGTTGATGGATATTTGGATTTTTTTTCCAGTTTTTAGTTGTTTTGAATAAGGCTGCTATGAATATTTGTGTACAGGTCTTTGGTGGACATTTGTTCTTATTTTTCTCAGGTAAATACCTAGAAGTAGAATTGTATAAGTGTGTGCTTATAAGTTTAGAAGAACTGCTAATCTGTTTTTTTTAAGGTGACTATTTAACTTTTCCAATATCAGTGTATGAGAGATTCTCTTGTTCTACCTCCTTACCAATACTTGGTATTGTCTTTTTAATTTTAGCCATTTTTGTGGGTGGTGGTATCTTATTGTAGTTTTATTTTTTATTTCCCTGACACAATGTGCTTATTAGCCATTTGTATATTTTTTGTGAATGCTTACATTTTTCACCATTTTTATTTTTGGATTTTTGTCTTACTATTGATAAGAGTTCTTTATATATTAGGACACAATTCCTGTATCATATATGTGCCTTTTTTGTTCCCCCAGAGCCACTTAGACTACGTAATTCTGTATCAGTGTTTGTGTGTGTGTCGGGGGTGGGGGGGTGGGGTGGGATGTCTGGAATTCAAGTGAAAATGATACAATACCTCCGAAAGCAAGGAAGATGATTCTTTGTCAGAAGATGAAATAGTCTACCAAACCAGAACCAGAGATGATCCAGATACAGAGACTCTGAAGTTACAATGATTACTATGTTAAAAGTATCTGGTGAAAGGTGAACAACACCTGTGAAGAGTTAGGAGAATTTACCAGAGCAATGGAAATTATTGAAAAAAATTGTATAAATAAAGAAACTAGAAATAAAAGATATGAAATAAAAAACTTAAATTGGTTGATAGTATTGTTTGTCTTCTATATCCTTACTGATTTTTTGTAAACTTACTGTATCAATTATTGAGAGAGGAGTGTTGAAATTGCCAATGATTATTTTGGATTTGTCCTTTTCTCCTTTCAATTCTTTCAGTTTTTGTTCCATGTTTTTATAAGCTGTGTTTTAGGGTTCTTACATGTGTAGGGTTGTTATGTCTTCTGGTAAATTGACCCTTTTATCATTATGAAATATCCTTCTTTATCTCTGCTGACATTAATTTTTCCACAGTCTTCTTTGACTGATATCAATACAGCTTTGTTTTGATTAGTTTCACACGGTATGTATTTTTCCAGCCTTTTATTTAACCTCTGTGTGTCTTTATATTTAAGGTGAGTTTTTTGTAGACAGCATGTAGTTGGATCTTGCCTTTTTAATCCAATTTCACAATCTGTCTATTAATTGGAATGATATATATATATATTTCTTTTGAAATTCTTCATATTTATTTTTCACATAATTTTAAATATTAAACAATAGCTTCAATTTTAAAGTAAACATCCTATTATTTTTTATTTTATAGAATTTTGTATGTTAACTAACCATTTGGTTATTTCAGATCTTCACAATTCCTCTAATACAAAAGAATCATTTCTATTCCAGCAATGCATGAGTTGTAGAAAAGTTTGTGGCAACTGAAATTGCATGATTTTTTAAAAATTACTCATTCGTTTATGGACAGTTTAACTTAAGCCTTTAAAGAGAATTATGAATGTATTATTGGCTTACATTTGTATGCTAATCACAGCAAGCTATGAATTCAGGATTAGCATAAAATGCTTAATTACAAATAAATGTGACAGTAATGTGATAACTAAGAAGTTAAATTCTGATCATTTCTGCTTTCTACTTAACAATTCTTATAGTGGTACTGGCAACAGCAGAAGTCACAGGGTGGAGGGTAAGACTGTTCACTGAATTTTACAGACTAAAATAATAAATTACTCTTTATAAAACACTATTTGGGGATTTTTGCTTTTACACTTCTCTAAAAAATCTGGGTGAAAAGATTCCTTTCAGGTGAATAGATCTGAACTTGACAAATGATTAAATTAAATGTCCAATTCAATTAATTTAAAGTTCAAGATTTTTTTAACTGAGTTTATCATACTTTCTTTAAAAAAAAATTTTTTTTTTAACGATTTTATTTATTTAATTGACAGAGAGAGACACGGTGAGAGAGGGAACACAAGGCGGGGGGAGTGGGAGAGGGAGAAGCAGGCTCCCCACCGAGCAGGGAGCTTGATGCAGAGCTCGATTCCAGGACCCTGGGATTATGACCTGAGCTGAAGGCAGATGCTTAATGACTGAGCCACCTAGGCGCCCCCAAAAACTTTTTATTTTTTATTTAAATTCAATTAATTAACATATAATGTATTATTAGTTTCAGAGGTAGAGGTCAGTGATTCATCAGTCTTATACTCAGTGCTCATTACATCATGTGCCCTCCTTAATGTCCATCACCCACTTACCCCATCCCCTCACTCCCATCCCCTCCAGCAACCCTCAGTTTGTTTCCTATGATTAAGAGTCTCTTATGGTTCTCCCTCTCTGATTTCATCTTGTTTTATTTTTTCCTCTCTTCCCCTATGATCCTGTGTTTTGTTTCTTAAATTCCACATATGAGTGAGATCATATAATAATTGTCTTTCTCTGACTGACTTATTTCACTTAGCATAATACCCTCTAGTCCCATCCACATCATTGCAAATGGCAAGATTTCATTTTTTTGATGGCTGAGTAGTATTATATATGGAATACTACTCAGCCATCAAAAAAATGAAATGTGTATATGTGTGTATATATATATATATATATATACACACACACATGTACCACATCTTCTTTATCCATTCATCTGTCGATGGACATCTTGGCTCTTTCCATCGTTTGGCTATTGTGGACATTGCTTCTGTAAACATTGAGGTGCAGGTGCCTCTTCGTATCACTACATCTGTATCTTTGGGGTAAATCCTAGCAGTGCACTTACTGGATGGTAAGGTAGTTCTATTTTCAACTTTCTCAGGCATTTCCATTCTGTTTTCCAGAGTGGCAGCCCCAGCTTGTGTTCCCACCAACAATGTAAGAGGGTTCCCCTTTCTCCACATCCTCACCAACATCTGTCGTTTCCTGAGTGGTTAATTTTAGCCATTTTGACTAGTGTGCAGTGGTATTTCATTGTGGTTTTGATTTGTATTTCCCTGATGCCCAGTGATGTGGAGCATTTTTTCATGTGTCTGTTGGCCATTTGTATGTCTTTTTTTGAGAAATGTCTGTTCATGTCTTCTACCCATTTCTTGATTGGATTTTTTGTTCTTTGGGTGTTGAGTTTGATAAGTTTTTTATAGATTTTGGATGCTAACCCTTTATCTGAAATGTCATTTGCAAATATCTTCTCCCATTCTGTTAGTTGTTTTTTGGTTTTGTTTACTGTTTCCTTTGTTGTGCAAACACTTTTTATCTTGATGAAGTTCCAATAGTTCATTTTTGCTTTTGTTTCCCTTTCCTTTGGAGACAGGTCTAGCAAGAAGTTGCTGCGGCTGAGGTCACAGAGGTTGCTGCCCTTGTTTTCCTCTAGGATTTTGATGGATTCTTATCTCAGTTTAGGTCTCTCATCCATTTCGAGTCTATTTTTGTGTATGGTATAAGAAAAGTCCAGTTTCATTCTTCTGCATGTGGCTGTCTAATTTTCCCACCACCAATTTTGAAGAGACTGTCCTTTTTGCATTGGATATTCTTTCCTGCTTTGTTGAAGATTAGTTGACCATAGAGTTGAGGGTCCATTTCTGGGTTTTCTATTCTGTTGCATTGATCTATGTGTCTGTTTTTGTGCCATGCTGTCTTGATGACTACAGCTTTGTAATAGAGCTTGAAGTCTGGAATTGTAATGTGACCAGCTTTGGTTTTTCTTTTTCAACATTCCTTTGGCTATTCGGGGTCTTTTCTGGTTCCAGACAAATTTTAGGATTATTTCTTTCAGCTCTGTGAAAAAGTTGATGGTATTTTGATAGGGACTGCATTGAATGTATAGATTACTCTAGGTAGCATGGACATTTTAACAATATTTGTTCTTCCAATCCATGAGCATGGAACATTTTTCCGTTTCTGTCTTCCTCAATTTCTTTCATGAGTGTTCTGTAGTTTTCTGAGTACAGATCCTTTGCCTCTTGGGTTAGGTTTTATCCTAGGCATCTTATGGTTTTTGGTGCAATTGTAAATGTGATTGACTCCTTAATTTCTCTTTCTTCTGTCTCATTGTGAGTGTGTAGAAATGCAACTGATTTCTGTGCATTGATTTTATATCCTGCCACTTTGCTGAAATCCTGTATGAGTTCTTCTAGCAATTTTGGGGTGGAGTCATTTGGGTTTTCCACATAGAGTGTCATGTCATCTGTGAAGAGCGAGAGTTTGACTACTTCTTTGCCCATTTGGATGCCTTTTATTTCTTTTTGTTGTCTGATTGCTGAGGCTAGGACTTCCAGTACTACGTTGAACAACAGGGGTGAGAGTGGACATCCCTGCTCTGTTCCTGACCTTAGGGGAAAAGCTCTCATTTTTCCCCATTGAGAATGAGATTCGCTGTGGGCTTTTTGTACATGGCTTTTATGATATTGAGGTATGGTCCCTCTTTCCCTACACTGTGAAGAGTTTTAACAAGAAAGGATGCTGTACTTTGTCAGATGCTTTTTCTGCATTTATTGAGAGGATCATATGTTTCTTGTCTTTTCTTTTATTAATGTAGTGTATCACGTTGATTGATTTCTGGATGTTGAACCACCCTTGCAGCCCAGGAATAAATCCCACTTGGTTGTGGTGAATTATCTTTTGAATGTACTGTTGGATCCTATTGATTAGTATCTTGGTGAGAATTTTTGCATCCATGTAAATCAGGTATATTGGTCTGTAATTCTCCTTTTTGGTGGGGTCTTTGGTTTTTGGATCAAGGTAATCTTGGCCTCATGGAAAAGGTTTGGAAGTTTTCCTTCCATTTGTATTTTTTGAAACAGCTTCAGAAGAATAGGTATTAATTCTTTAAATGTTTGGTAGAATTCCCATGGGAAGCCATCCAGCCCTGGACTCTTGTTGGGAGATTTTTCATTACTGCTTCAGTTTCCTTGCTGGTTATGGGTCTGTTCAGGTTTTCTATTTCTTCCTGTTTTAGTTTTGGTAGTTTATATGTCTCTAAGAATGCATCCGTTTCTTCCAGATTGCCTAATTTGTTGGCATATAGTTGCTGATAATATGTTCTTATATTGTATTTCTTCAGTGTTGGTTGGCTCCATATATATTTAATGTAATTAGCCAATAGAATTTTGTTAACTACATTTTTTCCAGTTTTTCCTTAGTAGTTGCTCTAGGGATTGTAGTATTTTTTTTTATTGTAATCAACTTTGGGTTGACTTAATTCCAGTAAAATATAGCAAATTTGCTTCAATATAACTCGATTTCTTTTTCCTTTCTTTTATATCTATGTTTGTATATAAAAATATATCACATATCTATTTATATTTGTATATATAAATATATCATACCTAAGTTTGTTATAATTTCAGTAATACAATACTGTAATTGTTGATTCAAATAATCTTATGTTTTCAAAGATAAATATATCTTTTATGTTTATGTAAATATTTACCATTTCCTTTAACTCAGAAGTTCTTCTTCTTTATTATTTCTTATAAAGAAGTTCTGCTAGCAATAGATTTTTTTCAATTTTTGTTTATCTGGGAATGTCCTTATTTCCCCTGCATTTTTAGAAGATAAATTTGTTGTATTTAGAATTCTTAGAGATACTATTCTTTTAGCCCTTTGAGTGTTTCCTTTCATTATCTTTGGACTGGCATGGTTTCTGATGAGAAGTCCGCTGTTAATCATATTCTTGTTCTACTATTCATGATGAGTCATTCTCTTTTGCTGCTTTCTCAAGACTTTTTGTCTTTTAGCAGTTTGACTACAGTGTGCCTAGATGTGGATCTTTTTGTGTTTATCTTAATTGGGATTTGTTTTCCTTCTTAGATGTATAAATTAATGTTGTCAAATTTGGAAAGTTTTTTTTAAAGATTTTATTTATTTATGAGACGCATGCACATGGGGGAAGGGCAGTGGGTGAGGGAGAAGCAGCCTTCCCTCTGAGCAGGGAAACTGATGTGGGGCTAATCCCAGGACCAAAGGCAGACGCTTAACCGACTGAGCCACCCAGGTGCCCCCAAATTTGGGAAGTTTTCAGCCACTGTTTTTTCAAATAATTTTTTCTAACCCTTATTCTGTCTTTTTTCCTGAGACTCCCATTACATGTTTATTGCTATGTTGTATGTATCACCAGTCTCTGAGACTATTTCTTCACGTTTTGGGGGGAAGATAGTTTTACTTAGCTATCTGAAAGTCTGTTGATTCTTTCATCTGTTATCTCAAATATGCTGTTGCGTTCTCCTAGTGTATTTTTCATGAAAGATATATTTTTCACGTCTAAATCTTACTTTTTATTAGTTTCTATTTCTCTATTGAGATTCTCTGTTGAGTCATTTTCATGGTATTTTTCTTTAATTTCTTGAACATAGTTTCACTTTTTTAAGCATGTTTAAAACAGCCACTTTGAAGCCTTTGTCTAATATATCCAGTATCTAGGTCTTCTGTGAATCATTTGCCATGACTGCTTTCTTTTCTGTTGATTGCTTTAATTTTATTGACTGCTTTCGTGAGTATGGGTCATACTTTACTGTTTCTTTGTGTGTTTCATAATCTTTTTTGTTTGTTTTATTTAAAACTAGGCATTTAAAATAATGTGCTGTAGACACTCTGGTTTCTCCCCTTTTTCCTCCTAGGCCTTTTTTTTTTTTTTTTTTTTTAAACTTTCCTGGACTAAACTGTGGCATCTATCTTTTTGCAGTATTTGGCTATTAATGCCTCCATTCAGTTGTTTTTATTTTCTAGCCAGGATTATTTGGGATTTCCCCTGTTTCTGTGTAGTTTAGTGATCAGCCAATGATTTGGGCAGAGGCTGTGCTCAAATACCTTGAACCTTTATGATTTCTACTCTCTGCTGATGTAGGTGTGTATGGGTTGGAGAGCACATTCAAAGCTGGAGCTAGTTTTCAAGTCTTTTTTGGCTTTTACTTTTCATGGGTTTTTGTGGGTCTCCTGTGTTCATATGCATATTTTCCCAGTCAGTAACTGGTATGTGGAGAACTCATCCTTTCTGTGGCTCTCTCATTTTCAGAATCTCCCTGTTAAATTTCTGGCTGGTTTATTGCTTACCCAAGCTTGGCTGTCAAAGCTATGAGTTTGATAATTTATTTATTATTAGGCTTACCAGTTTTAGTTGACAAAATTGCTAGTTTTCAATTCCTGTCCCAAATTGAGCCCATTTTTTTCTGGCAGCAAAGCTGCTATTTTTCATAGTCAACTTTGTCCTGGTAAAATACAGTTCCTGCTACTGATGGCATTGGGGGATGGGTGATGGTAACAGCCCTAGGCTGGAAGGCCACAGAATCTTTCTGTTATTATCCAAAGCTGTGGGAGGGTTTCCAGGATAAATGCTTTTCAATGTATTGGCTGCTTTTGTGTCAAATTTTTTGAGGCACAAAATGGTTTTTTTTTTTTAAGATTTTATTTATTTGTAATAGAACACAAGCAGGGGGAGCCTCAAGCAGAGGGAGAAGCAGGCTCCCCACTGAGCAGGGAGCCCAATGTGGGGCTCATTCCCAGGACCCTGGGATCATGACCTGAGCCGAAGGCAGATGCTTAACCACTGAGCCACCCAGGCATCCCAAAATGGTTGATTTTGATGATGTTGTGCAGTGTTTTTGTTTGAGGATCATTTCCCAGCCTCTTCACACTATCGTAACCAAAGTGGGGAGTGTCCTTATGTATTTTAGTTTAAATCTACAGTCTTGCCATTTTTTCTATTTGTCATAATCTGTTCTTTGTTCCTCTCTGAACTCCCTACCCCCCTTGCCTTTTTGGATCAATAGAGTAATTTTTACTTCATTTTATCTCCACTATTGATGTATTAGTGTTACCTCATTGCTTTTTGTTTTTAGTGATTCCTCTAAGGTTTAGAATATGACTTTTTAACTTATCAAAAATCTTCCTTCAGATAGTTTTATATCACTTCACACATCATGTGAGGAGGCCCTTGTAAGAGTACACTTCCATTTTTCATCTCCTTTCCTTTGTGCTGTTTTGTCCTGTGTTTTACTTGTACATACATTATTTAACTCATTAGTTTTTATTTTTGGTTTAAACAGTTTTAAGTAAATGAAAAAGTGGGGAAAGTTTTCTTTTTTTCTGTTTTAAGTCACTAAGACCTTTTTAAAAATTGTGGTAAAAGAGGGATGCCTGGCTGGCTCAGTCTGTGGAGCATGTGCCTCTTAATCTTGGGGTTGTGAGTTCAAGCCCCACATTAGGAATGGGACCTACTTAAAAAAAATAAAATTGTGGTAAAAGAAACATTAAATTCTTGTTAAATTTTATTACCTTTTGATAGGCACCATCCTAATGGGTGTAAGGTGATGGGTGTAAGGTGATATGTTGAGGTAGTTTCTTTCTAATTTGTTGAGTGTTTTTATCATGAAAGGGTGTTGAATTTTGCCAAATACTTTTTCTGCATCAATTGAGATATGATCATATGGTTTTCATACTTTTTTTTTTTTAAAGATTTTATTTATTTATTTGAGAGAGAGAGAGAGAGAGAGCACATGAGAGGGGGGAGGGTCAGAGGGAGAAGCAGACTCCCTGCCGAGCAGGGAGCCCGATGCGGGACTCGATCCAGGGACTCCAGGATCATGACCTGAGCCGAAGGCAGTCGCTTAACCAACTGAGCCACCCCGGTGCCCCATATGGTTTTCATACTTAAATTTTTTAAATGATTGCTTTTTAAATTTTTTTTAAGAGAGAGTGTGAACTGGGGGTGAGGGGCAGAAGAAGAGAGGGAATCCCAAGTAGGCTCCACCTCCAGCACAGAGCCCAACAGGGGGCTTGATCTCAGCAACCCTGAGATCATGACCTGAGCAGAAATTAAGAGTCAGATGCTTAACTGACTGAGCCACTCAGGTGCCCCTAAAATTATTGCTTTTTACTTGTTGAACTATTATTACATTCCAGGTATAAATTCCACTTGGTAATGGTGTATAATTCTTTTAATGTGTTATGAATTTAGTTTGCTAGTATTTTGTTGAGGATTTTTGCATCAATATTCATTAAAGATATTGGTCTGTAGTTTTCATGTTGTATCTTTGTGTGGTTTTCATATCATAGTGATGCTTGCCTTACAGAGTAAGTTTGTAAGTGTTCCTTCCTCTACAGTTTTTTGGAAGAGTTTGAGGAGTGTTGGTGCTAATTCTTCTTCAGATGTTTGTTAGAATTCTCCAGTGAAGCCTTTTAGTTCTGGGATTTCCTTTGTTGAGAGAGTTTTGATTACTCCTTCAATCTCCTTAGTAGTTACAGGTCTGCTGAGATTTTTTATTTCTTCAGGATTCAGTCTTGGTAGGTTATATGTTTCTAAGAATTTAACAGTTTCTTCTGTGTTATCTAATTTGTTCGTTTATAACTATTCATAGTACTCTCATGTAATTGTTTTTATTTCTGTGACCCATGTCCCCTCTTTCATTTCTAATTTTAGTTGGGTCCTCTCTCTCTCTCTCAAGTCTAGCTAAGAGTTTGTTAATTTTGTTGGTCTTGTCAAAGAACAAACTGGGTTTTTGTCTTAGTCTGTTTAGGTTGCTATAACAAAATACCCAGACTGGGTACCTTATAAATAATTTATTTCTCACAGTTCTGGAAGCTTGGAAGTCTAAGGTTGAAGGTGGTGGGATGGTTATAGTCAGGTGAAAGCTTTCTTTCTTGTTCATAGTGGCCACCTTGCTGTGTCTTCAAATGGAGGAAGGGGCTAAGTATCTCTTTGGCACCTCTTCTATAAGGCACAAATCATGAGGGCTCCTTAGTTGTTTAAGGAGTTAGACTTGTTCTGGTATGCAGTTTAAGTTACCTTGTGGATTGGCTTAGTGTTTTTAAGACTTGTTTTTAATTTCCTGTTTGGAGAATCTAAAGTAGCATTTATGTTTTGGTGATGTGGTAGCTTTTCTAAAACAAGGTCATTGAGGGATCTCTATTGGTGACCTTTATTTATATTGTGAGTTCTCTCAGCTTCTCTTAGTGGGAAAGATTTTCAGCTGCATGTGATCTCCGGGAGTTGTTCTTTTTCAGTTCCCTTGTAATTTTTTTTCCTTGAGAAATTGATTTTGTTCGTTTTTTTAGAGTGTTTTTTAATGATGCAGAGATTGGTATTGAGCTAAATAGTCAAGGGAGTTCCTCCGTAGATTGCTAGGTCTCTTCTCACAGGTCTTCTGTGATGTAGATTTTATTTGCATTACCTCCCAAACTCCCATTGCTGTTTTTCAACTCAGCAAAGTTATTGGCCTGTGTTTGAGTTTACTTTTCCCTGTGTTATAATCGATCTAAAGCATGGGTGACAGTAGGGCCTATTTCTTTCCCCTTTCTTAGGAATCTCAGTCCGGAAATCCCTGATACCTAATGTTTGAAAATAGTTGTTTTCTATGTTTTGTTGAGTTTTCTAGTTGTTTACTACAGATAGATAATTCTGGATCTTGTTACTTGCTTATAGTTGGAAGTGGAAATTCTGTATGGAGCACTTAAAATCTTTAAGTTGTTTGAATTTTCAGTAGCCTTTAACATGGTTACTACCTTCTTGTCCTTCATGTCAGCATTTCTTAAATATATTTTCCTGAGATGTTTTCTCTTTGACCCTTATTTCTTAGACACTCTTTAATCAAATGATATTTAGTCAAAACCAGTTCCTGGGGACGTCTGGGTGGCTCAGTTGGTTAAGCGTCTGCCTTCGGCTCAGGTCATGATCCCAGGGTCCTGGGATCGAGTCCCGCATCGGGCTCCCCACTCCACGGGGAGCCTGCTTCTCCCTCTGCCTCTGTCTCTCTCTCTCTCTGTCTCTCATGAATAAATAAATAAAATCTTTAAAAAAAAAAAAAAAAACCAGTTCCTGTTGATAATGTCTCTTTAATATTTTGAGTAACTTCTCCTCATTCTTACTGCTAATAATGTATTCTATGCATCCATATTTTGAATCTGCTCCTAACTATAGTTTACCTTCTCACTTTTGCTTACTGTATATATTTCCACTGCATTAGAGAAGAAGTGATTTTTTATTTTTTTGAATATTGTTGACACACAGTGTTACATTAGTTCAGGTGTACACATAATTCACATAGTGAACATAGTACACATAGGTTCACATAGTGACTCAGCAAGTTTACACATTATGTATGGCTACCAGAAGTGTAGCTACCATTTGTCCCTATCCATCGCTATTATATCATCAACTATAATCCTTATGCTGTGCTTTTTATTCCCATGACTTACGCATTCCATAACAGGAGGCTTGTATTTCCCACTCTGCTTCACCCATTTTGCCCAATCCCCCACCTCTGTCCCCTCTGACAACCATCAGTTTGTTCCTTGTATTTATAGGTCTGATTTTGATTTTTACTCATTTTTCTAAACATTCCATGTATGAGTGAAATCATATGATATTTGCCTTTCTCAGTCTGACTTATTTCACTTAGCATGATAACCACTAGGTCCATCCAGTGTTGTTTGAAATCTCAACTTTTTTTTATGGCTATGTAATATTTCAGTGTGTGTGTATATGTGTGTGTGTCTGTGTGTGTGTATACCACACATTCATTACCCATTCAAAAACTGATAGACACTTAAGTTGCTTCCACATCTTGGCTGTTGTAAATAATGCTGTGATACACATAGGGGTACATATGTCTTTTTGAATTAGTGTTTTCATTTTCTTTGGGTAAATATTCAGTAGTAGAATTACTGGATCATATGGTATTTCTGTTTTTAATTTTTTGAGGAACCTCCATACAAGTTTCCACAGTGATTGTACCAATTTACATTCCCAGGAACAGTATATGAGGGTTCCTTTTTCCACATTCTTGCCAATACTCGTTATTTCTTAAGTTTTTTATTTTAGCCATTCTGGCAGGTGTGGGTGATAACTCACTGTGGTTTTGATTTACATTTCTCATGATTAGTGATGTTGAGCATCTTTTCATGTGTCTGTTGGTCATCTGAATGTCTTTGGAGAAATGGCTATTCAGATCCTCTGCCCATTTTTAAATCAGATTGTTATTAATTAATTAATTAATTTTTTGGTGTTGTGTAAGTTCTTAATATATTTTGTATATTAACCCCTTATTGGATACATCATTTTCAAATATCTTCTGCCGTTTAGTAGGTTCTCTTTTTTGTTTTGTTGATTGTTTCTTTTGCTGTGCAAAAGGTTTTTATTTTGATGTAGTCCCAATAGTTTATTTTTGCTTTTGTTTGTCTCGTCAAATTGACATATCTAGAAAAATGTTGCTATGGTTAATGTCAGAGAAATTACTGCCTGTGTTTTCTTCTAGGATTTTTATAGTTTCAGGTCTCACCTTTAAATCTTTAATCCATTTCAAGTTTATTTTTGTGTATGGTATTAAAAGGTGATCTAGTTTCGTTCTTTTACATATAGCCATACAGTTTTCCCAGCACAGACTTTTGAAGAGACTGTCTTTTCCCCATTGTATCTTCTTGCCTCCTTTGTCAGTGATTAATTGACCATACAATTGTGAGTTTATTTGGGCTCTCTATTCTGTTCCATTGATCTGTGTGTCTGTGTACTGTGCCAGTACCATTATTGTTTTGATTACTACAGCTTTGAAATGTGTAATTGTGATATCTCTGGCTTTGTTCTTCTTTCTCAAGATTGTTTTGGTTATTCAGTGTCTTTTGTGGTTCCATACAAATTTTAGGATTGTTTGTTCTAGTTTTATGAAAAATGCTGTTGGTATTTTGATAGGGACTGCAATGAATCTGTAGATTGCTTTGGGTAAAATGGGCATTTGAACAGTATTTGTTTTTTCAATCCATGGGCATGGAATTTTTTTCTATTTGTGTCATCTTTAATTCCTTTCATTAATGTTTTATGGTTTTTGAAGTATAGGTCTTTCACCTCTTTGGATATGTTTATTCCTAGGCATTTTATTCTTTTTGGTGTAATTATAAATGGTGTTGTTTTCTTAATTTTTCTTTCTGCTACTTTGCTTTAGTGTATAGAAATGCTACTGATTTCTAGGTATTAGTTTTGTGTCCTGCAAGTTTACTGAGTTCATTCTTACTTCTAGTAGTTTTTTTGTGGCATCTTTAGAATTTTGTATGTACAGTGCTATGTCGCCTGCAGGTAGTGACAGTTTAACTTTTTCTTTACCAATATGGATGCCTCTTATTTCTTTTTCTTGTCTGATTGCTGTGGCTTGGATTTCCAGTACTATGTTGAATAAAAGTGGTGAAAATGGACATCTTTGTCTTGTTCCTGATCTTCAAGGAAAAGCTCTCAGTTTTTCACTATTGAGTATGATATTCACTGTGGGTATTTCATATAAGGACTTTATTGTGTTGAGGTATTTCCTTCTAAGCCCACTTTGTTGAGAGTTTTTATATTGAGTGGGTGGTGAATTTTGTCACATGCTTTCTTTGCATCAATTGAGGTGATCATATGATTTTTATCCTTTGTTTTGTTTATGTGGTGTATCATGTTGATTTGTGAATATTGAACCGTCCTTGCATCCCTGGAATAAATCCTACTTGATCATGGTGAATGATCTTTTTAATGTATTGTTGTATGTGTTTAATATTTTGTTGAGGATTTTTACATCTGTGTTCATCAGGGAAATTGGCCTATAGTTTTCTTTTTTTGAATTGTCTTTGTTTGGTTTTGGTATCAGGGTCATGCTGACCTTGTGGAATGTATTTGGAAGCTTTTCTTCCTCTTCTATTTCTTGTGATAGTTTGAGGAGAATGGGTATTAACTATTCTTTAAATGATAGAATTCACCTGTGAAGCCACCTGATCCTAGACTTCTATTTTTGGTAAAGTTTTGATTACCAGTTCAATTTTGTTACTAGCAATTGGTCTGTCCAGATTTTCTATACGGGAAATGATCATTTTTAAATAGAGCACCTTAACATGTTTTACAAAGCTTCTTTAAAACCTGACCCTGCTTTCTCTACTTTCTGGTCACTTTTTCTTTATTCATATTGAATTATTTTGATTCTTCATACATGTTTCATTTGTACTGAATTAATTTTGGTCTGTCAAATACACCATGCTTAATCCCTCTCACCTCTTGAGTCCAGCTTATCTGCATATGCTATACATGTAAATGATTTTTAAGAAGGCAAAACAAAATGGAAACACATTTTGTTACAGCAGGCAGTCAGAGTATAAAACTAAAACCTCATAAATGAAGTCAAAGTACAAGTGAAAATACTTGCAGCTTAAACAAAGGCTAATTTACCTTATGTACAGATAAGAAAAAGACCAAAAAAAAAAAAAAAAAACCACACAAAAAAAATCAGTAGAAAAATGAGCAAGGGAAATGAATAGATGGTCTAGTTTCATAACAATGTTAAAAGATACTGTTTCACTCATAAAAAGAGAAATGCAGATTAAATCTATTCTGAGTAACAAGTTTTTAGCTAACATAGTGAATGAAATCCAAATATATAGTTAAGTACTTTGTTGGTCAACTGTAAAAAAGAGGCTCTCTCATGTACTAATGGTAGGAGAATAAATTGGTATAAGCCCCCTGGAGGGCAGTTTGCTAATATCTATCAATATACATATATATTTATATAACATACAGTTATAGTAGATAAAATGTAGAACTTAATCAATAACTTTAGTGATTACTATGTAGTTATTATAGTGATTTATTAGTTATATTGTATTATTTGTTATGACATGATTATGCCTATAGCATATATACTTGTTTATCAACACATATGCTTCTATATTTTTGTGTGTGTGTATATATGTGTATGTGTGGTCTCTGGACCTCACAGGTTCACTTCTGGGATTTTATCCTGCAGATGTACTGGCACATGTGTGAATTGACTTATGTATGCATTTATCCAGTGCCATGTAGTTTATAATAGCAAAAGGGAACTTAGATATCCATAAATAACTGATTGGTGAGTAAGAGATGCTACATCTTTGCAATAGTGTAGGATATAGATGTAAGAAAGAAAGACTGAGGATGCTTTCTATGTACTTGTGTTGTAGAAATCTCCAACATAGTCTACATGTTGTTAAGTGAAAACTGCAAAGTATTTAATAGTGTGTATAGAAAAGAGTGTGTATAAAATGCTATCTTGTATGGTAAGTAGGGGGAGAAATAAAAATATATATTCATATTTGTATAAAGATTTCATAAGCTAATAAAACTAGTTATTTCAGGTGTTTCTGGGCAGATTAAGAAGAGGGGTTGAAAGGAAAGTATTTACCTTGTTTTTTTTATATTGCTTGATTTTTGAACAATGTGAACATATTTCCTCTTAAAAATAAAATTAAAAATTTTATAAAAGATCTTAAGGAGAGTATTTTCTTTCTATTTTTTCTCATCAGTAAGCTAAAAAAGCTGAGTGAAGACAGTTTGACTAAGCAGCCTGAAGAAGTTTTTGATGTATTAGAGAAACTTGGAGAAGGGTAAGTACAAAAAATATGAAAGTAGCCTTACGTAATGACAAAAAATTTTCAAATACTATATAATCTTTCACTAGCATATATTTTCTTCAGTTGAATAGGAGTAATATAGAGGGAACACACCTCAACATAATAAAGGTCATATATGACATGCCCACGGCAAACATCATATTCAGTGGTGAAAAACTGAAAGCTTTTCTTCTAAGATCAGGTGTATGACATGGTGAACACTCTCACTGCTTTTATTTAACATAGTATGGGAAGTCCTAACTGGAGCAACTAGGAAAGAAAAAGAAATAAAAATATCGGAATGAGAAAGGAAGGGATGAAACTGTCTCTATTTGCTGATGACATCATATTATATATAGAAAATCTCAAAGAATCCATCAAAAAGTTGTTAGAATTAATAAAATAATTAATAAATGAATTATAGTTACATCAAAAAGAAGGAAATAACCTAGGAAAAATTTAACCAAGGAGGTGAAAGATCTGTTTACTGAAAACTGTAAGACATTGATGAAGAAATTGACACAAATAAATGGAAAGATACTCTGTGCTCACGGATTGGGAGAATTCATATTGTTAAATGTCCCTGTTACCCAAAGCAATCTACAGATTCAGTGCAATCCCTAACAAAATACTAATGGCATTTTTCACAGAACAAACAATTATACAATTTGTCTGGAACCACAGAAGACCCTAAATAGCTAAAGCAATTATGAGAATGAAGAATCAAGCTAGAGGTATTATGTTCCCTGATTTCAAACTATATTATAAAGCTGTAGTGATCAAAATGGTATGATATTGGCATAAAAACAGATATCTAGATTAATGAAACATAATAGAGAGCCCAGAAATAAACCCGTGCATATCTAGCCAATTAATTTAGGACAAAGGTGCCAAGAATATACAACGGGGAAAGGATAGTCTCTTTAATAAATAATGTTGGGAAAAATGGATAGCCACATGCAAAAGAGTGAAATTGGACTTCTGTCTTATACCATATGCAAAAATCAACTAAAAATGGATTAAAGACTTGAATGTAACACCTGAAACCTAAGACTCAGGGAAGAAAACATAGGCAGTAAGCTCCTTGACGTTAGTCTTGACATGACTTTTTGGATTTGACACCCAAAGCAAAGGCAACAAAAGCAAAAACAAAACAAGTGGGACTACATCAAACTAAAAAGCTTCTGCACAGTGAAGGAACCATCAATAAAATGAAAAAGCAACCTGTGGAATGGGAGAAAATATTTGCAAGTGATACATCTGATAAGGGGTTAATATCTAAAACATATAAAGAACTCATACATCTTAATAGCAAAAACCCAGACATTTCAATTAAAAAATGCATGGAGGATCTGAATAGATGTTTTTCCAAAGAATACATCCAGATGGTGAACAGGGACATGAAACATCACTAATCATCAGGGAAATGTAAATCATAACCACCATGAGATATTACCTCACACTTGTTAGAATAGTAATTATCAAAAAGACAAGAAATAACAAGTATTGGTGAGAGTGTGGAGAACAGGGAACTGCTGTGCACTGTTGGTGAGAATGAACATTGGTGCAGCCACTATAGAAAACAGTATGGAGGTTCTTCAAAATATTAAAAATAGAACTATCATATGATCAAGTAATCTCACTTCTGGGCATATATATGAAGGAAACAAAGTCACTGTCTTGAAGAGCTATTTGCACCTGTGTTCACTGCACCATTATTTACATGGAAACAATTTAAGTGTCCCATTGATGATTGAATGGATAAAGAAAATGTGGTATATACAGATGGTCCCCAACTTACATGGTTTGATTTATGAGTTTTCAACTTCATGATGGTGTAAAAGTCATATGCATTCAGTAGAAACGATATGTTGAATTTTGAATTTTAATCTTTCCTGGCCTAATGATCTACAGTATGATACTCTTCTTGTGGCAGTGGGCAGCAGAAGTAAGCCACAGCTCTTATTTATTCATGTAAGTGAAGGTAAACAATTGATACACTTACAACCATTTCGTACTCATACAGCTGTTCTGTTTTTCACTTTCAGCACAGTATTCAACTAATTACATGAGATATTCAACACTTTATTATAAAATGAGCTTTGTGTTAGATGATTTTGCCCAACTATTGGCTGGCATTAAGTGTTCTGAACACATTTAAGATGGGCTAGGCTAAGCTATCATGTTCAGTAGATTAAATGTATTAAATGCATTTCCTTCTTGTGATATTTTGAACTTACTATGGATTTATCAGGACATAACTGCTTTATAAGTCAGGGAAGATTTATATATACAGTGGAATATTATTCAGTCACAAAAGGGCATTATGCTAAATGAAATAAGTCATAGTAAAATACTGTATGATCTCACTTATAAGTAGAATCTAAGAAGCCAAACTCATAGAAACAGAGAACAAATTGGTGGTTGCCAGAGGGTGGATCATGGGGAGTGGGGGAAATGGGTGAAAGTAGTCAAAAAGTACAAACTTCTAGTTATAAGATAAATAAGTTCCAAGGATGTACATGTATAGCATGATGACTAGTTAATAATAGTATGTTAAGTATTTTAATGTGGCTAATAGAGTAGGTCTTAAAAGTTTTCATCATAAGAATTTTTTTCTTACTGTGAGCTAGTAGATGTCACCTAAACTCGTGGTAATCATTTTACAGTATATACATAAATCATTATGTTGTACACCTTAAACTAATAAATGTTATATGTCAGTAAAAGTGGAAAGAAAAAAAATAGTAATAGTAATTAATATACTTTGTAGCAGTAAATATGTATTTATAAAGACTGGATTGTGTTAGATCTGGTAATAGTGTTTTCAGAGAAATATATATATATAAGAAAGGCAGGAAATGTGTTGTAAAGTGACTCACAAGAAGTTTATTAGTTCGTTCTGTATGGTGTTCTTATTAATAAACTTGAAAGATTTTGACTTTTTAGGCAAGTGAACATAAGGCCATCAGGACATTGGGACTCATTTTACTTGGGGAAAAATGAATAATAGATTTAAATAGAGTATCTCAGTGAGACAGAGGAATAGTTGATATGATTTTAAAATAATTTATGAATATGAATTTAAAATAATGTTTCGTTTTTAGCACATAGGGTCATTTAATAAAATGGCAGAGTATAGAAGAATGTTCAAAATAATAAAAGGCATAAAACAGAATTAAAATGGTATAAACCAACAAGAACAAGGAAAAGGAAAAAGAGAAACAAAAATGTAAAGTAATAAGCTAAATGTAAGTTGGAAGGAATAAAATGAAATATATTTTTCACTAAATGTCAGTTCTCCCATTAAGGGACGCCTGGGTGGAGCAGTCAGTTGGGCATCTGACTCTTGGTTTTGGTTTGGATCGGGATCTCGGGGTCATGAGACCAGGCCCCATGTAGGGCTCTGTGCTTAGCATGGAGTCTGCTTGGAGTTTTTCTTTCCCTCTACCTTTGCCCCTCCTCCTGCACTCTCTCTCGCGCGCGCGCTCTCTCTCTCTCTCCCAAATAAGTGGATAAATCTTAAAAAAAAAAAAAGACAAATTAGTAGGGTCAATTAAAATGTAAAATCTAGCAATATGCTATTTATAAAAGGCCTGTGTAATACAAAGGGTTGGAAATGTAGGGATATTTCCTATTAGAGATACCAGATAAGAAAGATAATCATACAAATAAAAATAAAAAAATAGGAGTGGCAATATTTATATCCAGTAAATTAGTTAAAGTTAAAAGATCTCAAGTGAATAACGAGGGTTAATATCCAAATAAAGAATAAAGAGGGACATGAGATAATGACTTAAAAGACAATTTATATGAAATGTGTATGTGTCAGTCACCAGGACAATTAAATTTGTGAAGGAAAGCTATTAGAAATGTCAGGGGAATCTAATAAAAGTTTATTCAAATGGGAGATTCTCATATTGCTTTCAGAACTGATTAAGAGTAGCAGAAAAAAAGGACAAAGATGGTGTAAATATTATAATCAATAAACTTGATTATATATATCTACATATATATAACTACATATATTTTGGCGTTCCTTTTTTTTTGGTATGTTAATGGAGCATAGATTAACGAATTCCAAAGAAAAGATTTTGTATGTCTCATTTTTTATTATAGTCTAAAATGAGAAAGAATTACAGTATAATAAAATCCATACTTACTGAAAATTAAGACACATAATCTGAGGTAACCTAAAGATTGAGGAGGAAATTATGAATTATTTAGACAATGGAAAAGAAACAAATGCCAGTATCTGTGGAATCCAGAGAAGCTGTAATTAGGGGAAAATAGTTAGTCTTAAATAACTTCATTACTAAAAAAGAAAGACCAAAAGAAAAAAGAACTTAGTGCTTATAAGTGAACTTAGAAAAATAATAAAATATACCAAAAAATTAGGAAGAGAGAATTCATAAAAGAAATATTTTAAATTAATGAAATGGAAAATAAAATTCAAACACGATAAATACAAAAGCAGTTTCTTTGAGCAGATCAGTAAAATAGTTAAACCTCTTCTGACTTTGACTAAAGAAAAAAGAGCAAAAATAGAAGATTTGGAATAAGAAAGAAGATACAACCAAAGATAGAGAAACAATTTGAAGAATTAAGAGACCACTATATGCTGCTCTAATGACAACTCATTTAGTGGTTGAAAAGTTGATGCTTTCATAATAAAATTTAAATCATGTAAATTGACCCCCAAAGAAGTTAAAACTGAAATGGATCAATTACCATGGAGAAGATGGAAGGACAGTTAGGTATCTATCTATGAATTAAAAAGATAGCAGCTTGGAACGCCTGGGTGGCTCAGTTGGTTAAGCATCCTTAAATCTTGATTTTGACTCAGGTCACGATTTCAGGGTCATGAGATTGAGCCCTGTGTTGGGCTCTGCTCAGTGGGAAGTCTGCTTGAGATTCTCTTTCTCCCTCTCCCTCTGCCCGCCCCCCCCACCACTTGTGTGTGTGCACACTCTCTCAAATAAATAAATAAATCTTAAAAAAAAAAAGATACCAGCTCATAGCACCAGTATTCACAAGAGCCAGATGTGGAAATGTCCATCAACTGGTGAATGGAAAAAGTGTGATATATCTGGACAATGGAATATTATTTAGCCATTAAATGAATGAAATACTGACACATGCCACAGAATGGATGAACCTTGAGAACATTCTGTTTAGTGAAAGAAGCCAGACACAAAAAGTCACATTATTATATGATTCCATTTATATGAAGAATCCAGAATAGATCCATAGAGACCAGAAAGCAGATTTCAAATGATCTGGAACTAGATAGAGGTAATGGTTATACAACATTGAGAATGCACTAAATGTCACTGAATTGTATACTTTAAAGTGTTTAAAATGGCGAATTTTATGTTATATGCATTTTACTAAAAAAAACCCAACAACCCAGCTAAGTCTTTTAGGACACATAATTGCAGTTATTTTTATGAAGCCAGAATAACTTTAATATCCAGACCTAGATGTATAAAAAAGAAAATTCATCCTTACTTGGCTACCCATAATGGTTACCATGCTCTCTTTATCTCTGGTGGAAAGATGCTGCTAGTTCTTTTCACTTCTTTATGGTTCCCATCATTCATTAAAATTGGAGAGTCCATTTCACTGTTGGCATCCCTGACCTGCATTATAGAGCTTCCAGTGATGCTAGGAAAGGGAGTATCCTCTGGATCCTCTCAGTGAAGATAGTTAGGGGTTAGGTGAGCAAGTCACATATGATATATCCATTCCAGTATTCGATATACTTGAACCTTTGATCCTTCCCCTAATGTATACTGAGGATCACTGGCATTTCTGTGTAGATCACTTAAGAGTCCAGGTTTCAGTTAACTAGCTGAGCATACTGTTAGGGGCACTCCCAACTGTTTGAGATAACACACTGGTCTGGAATTTCTGGTCTTGCATCCATATCAGTGAATTCCTTTCTCACTGGAAATCTTGAAATCCTATATTCTTTAGAATTCTGCTGATAAAAACTGACAAAATCTCGTAACTTTTTTGGTATGAATAGTAGGTCCTCTTGCATCAGATTTTCTATTCATTCTCCTGGTGTCTGGAGATTTGAGTGTAGTTTTAGGACTGGAAGCAATGTGAGTTAGTGGAGGAGGGTTTACATTTCCCTGAAAAGTGACTGCCTCAGGTGAGGTCATTATGGAGTCTTTAGGCATTGTGAGGCTCATCTTCTTGGACTGGGGAATAGGGTTGCTTTTGTTGGCAAGGGATGCCTTTAGGACTTGGGGGGTTCAAGGTACTCAGATTAATAAATACCTACTTAAATGTACCATTACCAATTCTCTGGTTACCTCTCTTTATAGTTAAAAGCCTAACTTTAACAGAATAGAGCTGGTGATGTTGTGAATTTAGTTTGCAATGTAATTCAGCTTCCAGCTTAGATTAGACCTTGAGTTTGTTTTTGGAAGTCTCAGCCCTGTGCCTACAAGAATTAAGAAATTCTTTTGGGGCATTCAGAAGTTTTCTGGTTCTCAGCCTTGAGCTGGAGGTTTAAGCTCTGAGCTTGTTATATTTGTTATATAACTTGTCCAGTGTAGGCCAGGGCAGCTAGCCTGTTCTATAGTATTTATACTCTTATTTTCACCATAGCATTCTTCTTCTTCTTCTTCTTTTTTTTTTTTAAGATTTTATTTATTTATTTGACAGAGAGCAAGCAAGGACGAGTGCAAGCAAGGGGAGTGGGAGAGGGAGAAGCAGGCTCCCCACTCCCCGCTGAGTACTCTATGTATTCTGGATATAGAGAGTTTATTATAAAATTAGGAGCTCAAATGATTTATGGAAGGGCCACACATGCAAAGGTCATCAAATCTGCTGCTGAAGGTCAGAGAAGCCAACACTGAATATCTCAGCCTGAAACACTACAGTGGGTGTTTCTTAAAAGCTCACTGGGGATCTGCTGGAATCCTTAAGAGTCTTTGAGAAGCTCCCGCCCCGCCAACTATCTCATTCAGTAGCAGCAGTGTGGTGGTTATCAAAAGCTCTGCCGGAGGCCGCTGTGTCTGTCGTACCTGCCAATTCATTTGCTACAACTACATCTGGAGAATGATGGTTTCTCCTTAACTTTTTGCCATTCAGATTTCATGCATATTCTTCTTATTGTCAGACTCTTAACTGGGATTCATTCAGGGAAAGGAATTTTGGGAACCACAAGATGTGGTTCCCAGCTTCTCTTTTGCTATGATGAGACTTCAGAAGGGAGTGATAGTGTTGCTTAATTCATGATAGATAATCCAGCACTGAATTCTTTATTGACTTTTGAGGAAATATATATACACACACATAGGTTTATATACATGTGTATGTATACATACATACATGACTTTTAAGGGGATGTGTGTGTGTGTGTGTGTTTATGTGTATAAATTAGGACTACACACACACAGTGTCTCTGAGTATCAAACTAAATTACTTTGGAACATTTAAAGAAACAGGATAGGATAAAATTCATTTTGTTAAGGTAGCTGTTTTATCACTTATTTTTCACTTATTTTAAGAGATCATAAATTTGAAAGTGATTTTGCATAGCTTTCTAATATTAGGAAACATTCTGTGTCTTCCAATGGCTTGTTCTTTCTCTTCTATAGAAATGATATAGTGAGAAGAATATGATCTTTGGAATCCTTATATGTTTAAATTCTGTCCTTGTTGGTTACCACTATTGGAGTCTCTGTTTCCTCATCTCAGAAAATGGTCATGGTAGTATTTTACCTCACAATTGAGAGGGTTGACTTTGATAATGCTCGTAAAACACCAACCCTAGTACCTGGCTGACAATCAGAACAGTAAGTGCTAGCAGGGTTTACTTTGTCTTCTCATTCATACCAAAGTATACGTGGCTTCTCTCTCTCATTGTTTCTGCTTTTTAAAGCACAGAAATATTTACTTGGCAAAATTTCAAGGGTTATAGCAGAGATGCTTTTTGGGCAAGTGGAAATTAGATCCTCTTACTACCTGTCAGTGTGTGGTCTTGCTTCTGAGGAGGAGAAAGAGCGTTTGAGGAGACCTTGGATGTGTGACTTAGAGGAAACCAGATTCCCTGTGTCTCTAACTTTGGTCCGCTGTGGTCCTCAGCTGAGGGTTTCACGTGTTTTTATACAGTCTGAACAGGCATGGGACTTTGATATTCTGGGGATGATTTTGCTTAAGGTGAGCTAAGCCTTTTGTGCTAACTTGAGACTTTGGCTGTTTTTATTCTACATTTCATTCTTTTAATTTCCATTTATATCTTCTTAATGCTGCATTTGTTTGAGTTGACAAACCGTAAGTCTTTCTTTCATTCATAAGAAAAAAGCAAATCTTTACATATTAACTTGTTGATTTTAGTAGATTTTAAGTATATAATTGAAACATTAAAGCTAAGGTATAATTCACTTTTCTTGTTTACTTTGATTTATCACTATTAAGTAGTGTTTTAAATTGGAAAAGACTACATGCAAAAACTTGTAGATTTTTCTCTAATACTTACGATGTTTGAAAGGAAAAAAATAAATGTCTTGGTTTCTTTTAGATCTTATGGAAGTGTATTTAAAGCAATACATAAGGAATCTGGTCAAGTTGTGGCAATTAAACAAGTACCTGTTGAGTCAGATCTTCAGGAAATAATCAAAGAAATTTCCATAATGCAACAATGTGACAGGTATGAAGAGATTTTATTTCTTTATTTACCTTCATTTTGATGAATTTTGCTGATAATGCATAAGAAAATACATTTTTTGGTCATCTGGTTAGTTTTCTGACTTTGAATCTGAAGTGAGACTAATCCTTCAGGGAAGATGAGGATAGTTTTGTACGGTTGTCTTTAGGACTTACAGTTCTAAAGCAGAATTGATGTTATAAAGCAACATGTGGTCATAGAAAGCACTCAAGCTGTTTTCCCATTTGGGGAGCAAATTTATGGGTGAAAATTATTTTTGATGTTAAGGGGGGGGTCATTTAACAGTCTTTTTATATAATTGTTTTTACTGATTAAAAACAGCCATGTTTTTTGTAACTCTAATTCATTCAACACTTACCGAACATTTCCAGTGGGCCAGATACTGTACCAGGATCTAGAAATACCAAGAGAATGAAGATACTGTTTTTCTTCTTGAGGAGCTGGTAACCTCTTTGGGAAGACAGATCCTTAAAGAAATAGCTGTGATACACACAGTCAGCTATGCTTTCTGTTGCAGGGGGTGATGTGAGAGCTAGGAGGCAGGGCACCTCCCCCAGGCAGGAGTTATGAAGTCTGGCATGCTGAGGAAGAGTTAGTTAAAACTGGGTGAAGAAATGGAGGGATGAGAGACAATAAAGAGAATTACAAGAAGAGAAGTGAAAAACAGCTCCCTGGTATGTGCTGTTTTGACAAGGTTTAGAATTACTGGAGTGGAAGGTGTGAGACAGAGAGACTGGTGTGAAATGATTTGGGATAGGTAAGTCGAGCTGGTCATGAAGCGTCTTATATGCCCTATTAAACAGCCCGGTCAGGGATGCAGAGTTTATAAATTAGGACTATGTTTAGCCTATAGTTACTTAATTGAAAAGAGATTTTATTACTCTCCCTTTACAGAAGGTCTGTAGTAGCAGCAACAAAGTGACAAGTGTCTCAGGCTTCTTTTCTTACACTGTGCTGAACTTAGTATGTGCTCTTTGTCCCCATGCTTATTAGCGCATGGTTATAAGAGGGCTGCTCTTGCTCTAGCCGTATGTTTATGTTCCAGGCAGAAGGAAAAGGGAAAAAGCAGGAAAGGGCTTTCCCAGAAACCCTCAGCTTACGTTTTATTCATCAAAATTGATTGAGTCACATGGTGTCTTTCAGCTGATGATTTAGTGGAGTCTGAACACACTGTCACCCCAAATCTAATCAGAGCCCTGTTAGTAAGAGAGCTATGAAAAACTTTCCCTTCCAAAAGTATGTAACATCCTTATATTGTAAGTCCTTTGGCTAATGAGGTGACTGAATAATCCTAGAGGAACTTTGTTTCTTGAGCCTATTCAGTTTTCCTTTTCTTTATTATATGCTATATATTTGGATTATATTATATATTTTTCATAAAGACTGTATAACTGGAAATTCAAGTGGTTATAGAAAAAAATAATACATTCCTCAGCTCCCAGACCAAAATATGTAATTCCAAAGTTTTCCCAGATCTTGCTATTAATACGGTAATTTGATAAGAATGTGGTTCCCACAATTTGGTGTAGAAAAGGAAAAATTGAGCCTAGAGTAGTGTTGGGCCCATCAGGTACTTAATACTTGTGTGTTGCTGTTATTACTTTATTATTATGGTTAAATATAGTTTAGGGACTAGTGTTGTCCTTTAGAGATTTTAATTGAGTGTGCTCTAGGAAAGGCAGGGTCTCAATTATTACCTATTATACATCTCTTCCTCTAACCTTGGTGCATCTTAGGACCTATCAGCTCTTGCTCACATTTCTTTCTCAGCTTCCTATTTGTTCACTTTGCTTTCATTTTTGACTCCTCCAACTCATTTTCTACCTGGAAGCTAGAATCCAAACCTAATCAAGCCATTCTCAGTTTAAAACCATAAGTGTCCCATTGCCTGGATAGATCCAGTCTCCTAAGGATGGCATATAAGATTCTTCATAATTATGCTTATGCTTCCAATCTTCTCTCTTACCTGTGTTTCTCTTTAAGCACATGTTTACTTGTATTCTCTATCACCTGACTATTAAATTCTGTGAGGGCGCCTGGGTGGCTCAATTGGTTAAATTCTGTGAATTTGGGATTATGTCTTATTAAGTGCCCTTGGACCTTGCCACATAGTGGTTATTCAAATACAGGTATTACTGATTCTTGTCTGGGCGACTCAACTGGACAAGATCCAGATTAATATTCTTAGATCAGATTTTTAACTGTTGCAGAGAAGCCTCTCAAATTCCTGTTCTGTTTGTGGCATCATCACCTACTTAGTCTTTGCACAACAAAACAGAGTCGTCTTTGTTTCTTTTTCTGGTACTTATGATGACACCGTCTTATAGATTCTCCTGAAATGTCTTCACTATCTTTATCCTTCCCTTCATTCCCTGAGAAAAGGAATCATATTTCTTACCACATACGCAATGCCTAGCACTGTACTTTTTTTTTATTGAGTGAATGTGAATAGATATGGTATGTATAAGAAATATGGAAGCGCATTATACGTTGAGGGAACCGTAGGGAAATCTGGTCCTTGTTATATACTTTAAACTACTAAGGGGAAAGAAAAGGAAAGAATAAAAGGGGAAGAAAATCCACGTTTCTAGAAATTTTGTACCACTTTATAACAGAATGCTCTGTACCTAGTAGGGATGTCTCAGATATTTGTTGAATGAAATAAATAGATGGGCGAAACAATTACTGGTAAAAAAAAATGGCTCATGCCTTTTGGATTTCACTTTCAGATTCACTATTCATATGAAATAGTGAAGGATCAGAAAAATTAGTAGGTTAAAAGATCCTAAAAATGCTAAAAGATAAGGCAAGTGAAAAATAAACTAGGAAATAACAGGAGCATGTATTACATTTTAGCTACTAATTACTAATGGTAATGTAGATGTGTTAACTGGGAAACTGACATAAAAATGATTTGCAAGAGAACAATACAAACTGAAAAATTCCCACTTACAGCAGTGGAATTTGGTTAGAGAAAATGAGATTTGCATTTCTGAAACTGAAATAAAGTCTATTCAGTTAGTTGAGCACTTGGCAAATTGTCTTGCTTTCTACACTCCCAGAAGAGACCAGAGGGTGTTTAAATTTTTTTTGTTCATTTTAGTAAATGTTAAACATGTGTTTAATACTGCATTTTGGCATAAATTTTGAGGAAGCCCATCTGCATTGTTTATTACAGAATCTTCTGTGTCTAGTCCAGTGCTTGGCACAGAATAGACATTTAATAAATATTTGTTGAATATATAAATCATAAAATGTTAATGCTACACTAGATCTCTATTAGTTTAGAGTTTTGCAAATGTACTCTGCTCTAAGGAGGTGGGGGTATTTTCCTTAAACAGTGAAGAATTGAGCAGAATGAAAAACTTTAGTCATTGCTTTTATCTTTTTTCTATATTGGGACTCATTCTAAAATTTTATTTGAGGAAAAGGCTCCTGGTACTAAAGCATATTTTAGAACTATTTTACAGGTACAGAAGATGAGACCTAGAGATTTTATGTGAATTGTCCAGGATCACACAGCTAGTTAGGGACTGGGATGCTGTAAGAACCCACATTTGCTGACTCCAGGGCCAGTGCTGAAGAAAGCAAGGTCTACAGAAAAGATTCCAGCAGTTCAAACTGAAGCTTGGGGTAGAGGCAGGAGCTGGGCAGTAATACCTGGGAATATGTGTGCTAGGTAACGTGGATCCAAGGGAACCACAGTTGACACAGCCCCTACATTCCTGGTTCTTACGCTCCTCAAGGAACTTCTCATATATAAGCCAAGAGAAGTGTGTTGTTACCACATGCATCAAGGCACACACTTATTCACTTATTCACTCAACTGATATATGTTGAGTACCTACTGCCAAGGGTAGTCTTTATGTGTTGCTCACAGGAGATAAAACAATGAATGAGTCTTAGACTTCAGAGGGACTTTCAGTCAGAAAGAAGAGGCCGATGACTGGATGTGCTGTTTTAATACAGTGTGGTAAGAGCTGTGATGAGGTAAGTATGGGGAACTCTGTAGGTTGGAAGGCATATCTAACATCTCACCATTGGAGATTCCCAGGGAAAGCTACCCCAGGGAGGTCATACCCAAACTGAGTGACTTTGGATGACTTAGATTTGGGGGGCAAAGAGGAGAGGTGATCTGTGTGTTGGGAATAGCACATTTTTCGCTGGTCTGCTCAGAGGCTTAGATCAGTGTCGTCCCTCTCCTACCTGTTCTATTTGCTGTTTCTGGGTAGAATTCCATTTAAACACTGTTAGTGGGGGCCTTCCCCCTATCCCCTCAAAAGTTTGAAAATCAGCATATTGAAGGATTTGTGATGAGTTTTGGCAATTTGTATCAGTTCACGTATATGTATATTCATTTTTGGATGGGCCAAGAAATGAATTGCTGTGATTTGGGTTTATATTGGGAACAGTTCAGTTTTCATAGGAGAATATTCATCTTGCTTTTGTTTGTTTTTTTTTTAAAGATTTTTATTTATTTATTTGAGAGAGAGAGCACATGAGAGGGGGGAGGGTCAGAGGGAGAAGCAGACTCCCTGCCGAGCAGGGAGCCCGATGCAGAACTCGATCCTGGGACTCCAGGATCATGACCTGAGCCGAAGGCAGTCGCTTAACCAACTGAGCCACCCAGGCGCCCCTCATCTTGCTTTTGTAAAAGGACTATGTTACCCCATTAAGTTTAAAACGCTATTAAGATGGTAGAAGGATGTTAATGAAACTTATGTAGTGAAAAATAGCCATTTCTTAGTATTTTAATTATCACATGCTCAGAATGGGAAGACTTAGAAAATGTTTGCAAAAGATGTATCTGTTAAGGACTGTTATCCAAAATATACAAAGAATTCTTAAAACTTAACAAGAATATAAACAACCCAATTAAAAATGGGCCAAAGGCCTCAAGAGAGCCCTTACCAGCAAAGATTTGAAGATTCGCAGATGGCAAATAAGCACATGAAATGATGTTTCACATCCTATTTCTCACATCAGAGAAATGCAAATTAAACAACAGTGAGATACCACTACACACCTATTCAAATGGGCCAAATCTGGAACATCGACAACACCAAATCTTGGTGAGGATATGGAGCAGAAGGAATTTCCATTTGTTGCTGGTGGCAATGCAGAATAGTACAGCCAGTTTCCAAGTCAGTTTGGTCGGTTTCATATAAAACTAAACGTACTTTTAACCATATGATCCAGCAGTCATACTTCTTGGTGTTTACCCAAAGGAGTTGAAAACTTATGTTCACATAAAAACCTGCACATGGATGTTTATAGTGACTTCATTAATAATTACCAAAAACTGGGAAGCAACCAAGATGTCCTTCAGTAGGTGAGTGCATAAATAAACTGTGGTACATCCAGACAACAGAATATTTCTCAGCACTAAAAGGAAATGAGCTATCAAACCACGAAAAGACATAAGGAAACTTAAATGCATATTATTAAGTGGAAGAAGCCAATCAGAAAAGGCTACATACTATATGGTTCCCACTATATAACATTCTGGAAAAGACAAAACTATGGAGACAAAAAAAGGATCAGTGATTGCTAGGGGTTAGGAGGGTGAGAAGGAGGAATAGGTGGAGCACAGAGGACTTTTAGGATAGTGAAACTACTGTGTATGATGTGTCAGTTTAGATTAGATTTCTCAGTTGTTTCAAATGTACCACTCAGGAGGGGGATGTTGATGATAGGGGAAAGCTATGCATGTGTGGGGGCAGGGAGTATATAGGAAATCTCTGTGTCTTTCACTCAATTTTGCTGTGAACCTAAACCTCAAAAAACAAAAATCTATTAAAAAATACCTTTAGCAGTACATGGTTACCTTCAATTAAGATGAAATTCAACGTAGTATAAAAATGTAATTACCTTTTAGGCGGTAAAAATGAACATTTGAATTTCCATAAGAAGCTTAAACATAATGATTCACTACAAATAATTTGTACTGCGAGTAATGTTTATATAAGGTGCAAATAGACAAGAAGAGTTTGTAGTGCTTCTTCCATTTTTCTCTCTGGTCACTTCTCATTTTATACAGTTTCTATCTTGAATTGTGATACTGGCGGAAGACTGGCAGGATAAAGGGTGTAGAGGAGGTGTGAAAAGGATACAGGAATGGAAAGGATATGGTCATTAGGCATGGAATGAGAGGAGCACCCCCCCCCAAAAAAAAAGTTGGGGAAGATGATACGTAGTTCCACTGGGTTGAAGGTGTTAAAGAGGGGAAGTGAAATGAATACAGGGGACAGGAGAAGGAAGCGGTGGGAGATGGCCCGGGTGAAAGGAGAGGAACATGGCTCATGATTGTCTCCCCAGTTATCAAGGCATCATGTTTCACCTTTGCTTCCTAATGTGTGCAGTAATTTGACTTGTGTCTTCCTTGTCCCTCCACCCAATGGAATTTCCTAAGTCATATTGAACTATTTAGCAGTGCCAAAAATGTACAGAATTGCTGGGTTCTCATATGTCTTGTAAGTCCATACAGCGACTTAGTCAAGATTCTTAGGAATTACGGCTGAATTAAAATTTTGTGTGTTTCTTAAAATTATATAAATAACATGGAGCTTGTGTCTTGAAGGAAACTCTGCCTCCCCTCTAGCATTTAAGAATCAACATGTGGTTAAAAAATGATGTTAGGGGCGCCTGGGTGGCTCAGTTGGTTAAGTGACTGCCTTCGGCTCAGGTCATGATCCTGGAGTCCCTGGATCGAGTCCCGCATCGGGCTCCCTGCTTGGCAGGGAGCCTGCTTCTCCCTCTGACCCTCCCCACTCTCATGTGCTCTCTCTCTCATTCTCTCTCTGTCAAATAAATAAGTAAAATCTTAAAAAAAAAAAAAAAGATGTTAGGATGTCTGAATAACCATACAGTTAGTTAACTGGCTGATTGAACTGAACGGTTTCAGCTTTGGCCCGACAATCTTGTATACGATAATCCTCTTTAAATGCTATTTGATTGTATTATTTTCTTGCATAGATTTCTTCAGGGATTCCCCATTGCCTTCACTGGCATTTCTGGTCACTAAAGTCTACCCATTTTTCTCCCTAGCTTCTGCCCTTAGGCCATATATGTTGTTCAGTGAATGTTGATTATTTTAAAGTGATACATGAATGAATGATGAATGAATTTGAATGAATGACGTCTATGTCAGTGGAAACAGCCTGAGTTAGAAACCCCAGGTCTTGTGCTCGCTGAGCATATTTGTACCTATGTATGTAATTTTTTTAAATTACAGCTTTAAATTTTAATCTTCATTTGCCAGTCTTAAATTTATGTTAAGTGTGCTATTGAAGGGAGGCACAGGGGATAAAACACTGAAGAAGACTTGCTTACTGCCTCCTAGCTTGCCAGTCTATATCATTATCAAATTCTGTTGAGTGTACCTTGCAAATATCTCTTGAATTTGTTCTCTTTTCTGTTTCTTTTACTCCCACTCCAATTCACCACATCTCTTTTTAAAAATGTAGGTTTTATTATTGTTTCGGTATGGTGAAATAAATTATTATACTTACAGATCCCAAGAGATGCAAGCCTGCCATGCAAGATTGGGTGAAGAAAGTGAGGGAAGACATACAGGGAAGCACCAGGATCAGTTAGGAGGCAGAGGGAGAGAGCAGAAAACATGGGGAAGAGCCTTTATTGTGGTTCTGTGGGAAGGAATGGATGAGCTAGCGTAAACAGGTTTAGGATTGGTTAGTTCAGAATGATTTCAGTGGGCTCTGGGGTGTAGGGCAGTCCCTCGTTGTCTGGTATTTGGCTCTGGGTTGATGAGGTTAGGGAAACAGTGGCCCTGGAGGTGGTTGGGGGTATGGACTTCTGATTGGTTTGATTGCATATGAAGGGAACACTCACAGGTGCTACCTCTAGGAATGAGCTGATCCTGAGAGGGACAGTGGAGGCCTCGTCAGCAGGTCTCAGATGTCAAAGCATCATAAATACAGAAAATAAAAAGATAGGCACAATACAATCTCTTGCATGCTTAGATTAACATGATCTTCTAATTGTTCTACCTGTGTCCATATTTGCTTTCCCACAATCTAGCTTTGATGCGGCAGCCAGAGAAATCTTAAAAGTATACATTAGGTCATGTTATTGCTCTGCTTAAAATTCTTCTCAGATCTGCTTTTACATATCCAATAAAGCCCAATTTCCTTACCTTGGTTTTGAGGCCTTTCATTATCAGACTTCTGCCTCTGTCTGCAACTACATTGTATTCAACCGTAGTCTTCACTCACTTTATTCTAGGCACACTCATCTTTTGATTTCTTGAGAATGATTTGCTCTTTCTCTCCTCAGGGCCTTTGCACAGACAGTTCTCGGTGCCTGCATGCTCTTTATCTGGTTAATGTCCAGCAAACCTTTGAATCTTACCTTAAATGTTGTTCTTTTGGGAAGGCCTACATTAAGTCCCTTCTGTTAATTTTTCTGTGATTATTCCTTTGTTCACTTATTCACTGCTTTCTTTTGTACATATAAGAAGGGAGGTACTGAGGATAAAATGGAGAGCAGACCAGATTGGCACCTAACCTCATGAAACTTCTTTTCTTCTGGGGGAGGCAGATAAAAGTCAGTGACAAAGTAATTACAAGATATTGTAAGTGCTTTAAATTTGTAAAAGAAGTATTGATGTAGAAGCTATCAGAGGATGACCAATTGCAGGCCACTATTCTATATAAACCTTTGCGGTTAAGCATTTTTTCTTTTCCAAATCTAAATTGTAATCCACAGCCATTCAATGGAAGGGGGATATTTGGTTGTTAAAGCTCACCCCTGTCTGCTTTCAAAGTTTTTCCATATACTCTAGTGCTTTCCAAGTCAGGGACTACCATGGAATATGGATGTTACTCCATTCTTTCATATGAACTAAGAACAGTTTTATTGGAGAAATGATGAATGCAAAATAAAGTCTCAGCCAGTTTATCTCATGGCAGCCCCCTCCCCCTTTTAAATCACAGTTAGTAATTGTATTTATCTGTGGGTTTACTTCTCTAATACCAGTGTATTTCATGCTGGTGTGTGCTCTTTGAGAATCAGAATTGTGTTTGTGTGGTTCACCACTGCATATTGAACATCTGGCGTAAGCAGAGGGTCAATGAATGAATGTTGAATGCATGATAGAAACTGTATTCAGGTATGTGTCCTTAATGTGGCTATTTAGCCCTATCTGCTTGAATACTTTTCTAGGTTATAATTATTGAGGCCATGTTTTATGATATAGAACTGTTGGACCTTGATCCATGTACTTGATTGTGTATTAGAATGGACCACAAAGTATTTTTTGGAGAGAATTTTGCCTGTCCCCAAAGCCATTCTCTTGACTCATCCCTAAGGAGAGATAGAGTTGCTTCTTCAGGTAGCTGCCCAAGTTAGAATCCCTAATTTTCATAAGGGCTGTCAGTCCTACCCTTAGAACTGCTGATTACTCTTGCAAGATAAAATATATGTTTTCTATGTGCTTTTCAGTGAGTATAATTGAATTCATTGTTACCTAATACTTTCAAAATTTTAAATGAGAACATTAATATTTAAAGAAGCTCTTTGAAGGCTATTCTCCTGGAGTGAGGTTTAACTGTGGGTCTATATCAGAGTCGCCCATAGAGCTTTTAGAAGACCTACTGAATTAGAACCCCTAAGGTGTGGGACCTGGGTCACAGGTGTTTCTGATGCATAGCCAGGTGTAAGAGCAGTACTCTTCTGTAAAGGTTTCTACACAGGCACTCATACCCCAAAGAAGTGTATGTAAAGAAGGCTTTTTTGTTTCCCATAAGTTGAAGTTCGTGGTGTGTAGATTAGTTTCATTTGTTTGTAAACAAGCACTTTTCTTCAATGGTTCAGTGAACACTTAGGAACTCCTGATATTTACTTTCCATCTCAGCACCTACCAAAGCTGAGTGTATCTGCAAATGTAAGGTGTGAGATGGGGAGTGATGAGAGATGTGGGTAGAAAGGTAGACTTGGAAAGGTCTTCTATGTGATATGAAGCAGTTAAGATCTTTTTCTTTCAGTAATGGAGAGCCATTGGAGGTTTTTTGTTTTTGTTTTGTTTTTAATGGGGGAGCAATATGATCAGTTTATTTTATTTTTGTTTTAAAGGAAGGTAACCTTGTCAACTATATGGAACATAGATTAGAATGGGGGAGAAAACTGACAAGGAGACCAGTTGGGAGCAAGTCTGTACAGAGGTAATGAGGAGCAGAAGGATACAACAGGATTGAATTCTAGCCTTGTAGCTTCCTTTTTACTTTGAGCCCTTCAGCTTCAACCAATCTGCTCTACCCTTGACTTGACGACTTGGCTAAAATTAAATGCCCTACTGAGAAGTCTTCCCTGACCGTCCTCTTTTGACCTCTTGTTTTAGTGGTCTCTTTATGTCATCTTTTATAATACTTTCCATTTATTATTATTTTTTGCTAATTTGGTTCTTGTTTCTTATTTATCTTATACAGCTGCCACTTTTCATGATAACTGCTACTGGATAAAAATATCTGTTGAACAAGTTGTCCTCTAAACATGCCATTCTTGGTTTTTTCCTTTCTACTTTGTGCTTTTGCTCATGGCCTTTCTTTTTTCTAGAATGTTCTTATCTCTCCTTCACCCATATTTTGAAGTTTTAACCTTTCTTTCATAGTTCAAATCCCTCCCTTTCTACAAGTTCTTTCTGCTGGCTCTACCATTTCCTTATTTTAATTCTTAGAGCATTTAAGCTATTACATAGTTTATGTTACCTTGTTTTTATTTTTTGTGTATTCTGTGAATATGGATACTCTGCCTCTTTGAGTTGGGCAAGATGTCTTACATATCAGTGTATATACGTGCCCTTAGTAAATATTAAGTATTAAATATTAAATAAATAAACATGTGACTATTTGTCCCTTTCTGAGTCTTCTTGAAAACAACTAGGCTATAAACATAGTTTATTCTGCTCTGAAAGACATAAAAGTTCAGTTCAGAAATATTTTAAATTGTTAATTTTAGGGCGCCTGGGTGGCTCAGATGGTTAAGCGTCTGCCTTCAGCTCAGGTCATGATCCCAAGGTCTTGGGATCAAGTCCCACATCGGGCTCCCTGCTCCTTGGGGAGCCTGCTTCTCCCTCTGCCTCTCTCTCTCTGTCTCTCATGAATAAATAAATAAAAATCTTAAAAAAATAAATTAATTTTAATTATCTGAATTTAAAGCAAAAATAGTTGTAATTACTTATTTCTAGAATTTTAGAGGCCCAAATAAAAGAGAATTAAAAATAATTTTTTTGGCTTCGTTGAATTATAGAGTATTTTAAAGTTGAATATTATTATTTGACTGAATGCAAACTCCCTTAAAGGTTTACATTTAAAATGCTTTAGTTAAAATATTTTCATTTGTTCCTTATGTTATAGACTAAGTCCTTTGCCAAAACAAAGCCTTATTTTCTTGGGAATCACTCAAAGCATTTGGGCCTCCTCTGCTTTGCAATCCTGTTAAAATTTCATCCATGAATTAAAGCCCAATTATGCACAGTTGGTGAACCCTACATATAGACAATTTGATGTACAATAGATATTTACTCATTAAGTTTGCTTATTGGAACAATATGAAATGTTGAAAATACTTTGTATTGGGATTAAGAAATAATTTTCTTTGGGAATTAACTAAGTTTAATTGTCTGTATATTTTTCTTTAGCCCATATGTTGTAAAGTACTATGGCAGTTATTTTAAGAACACAGACCTCTGGATCGTTATGGAGTACTGTGGCGCTGGCTCTGTCTCGGACATAATTAGATTACGAAACAAGACAGTAAGTATTTTTAAATTGTTTTGCTAACCTCATTTCTAAAGATTCATACTTTAGAATTTGACTAGGTAGTATTTTGTTACAAAGAAAATATCAGTGTGAAAAAAGAAAAGGTTTTACAGTGTAAAAGGATCTAGTATGAGGTGTGAGAACCAGCCATATACCTTTGTATGGCAAATTCGAGAGTCATATGATTGCTTAATTTATTTGTTAGGAAATTTTTAAGTCACCGAGAATCTACCATGGTACTCTACTTCGTCATTTAGAATCAGTATGTAAGTTATGGCTTGAATTTTATTTAAAGTACATAATATTTATGGTATTTCTTTAAGTTTTCTGTGTTATAATCTGTGGTTGGTAAACAATTGAAGTTTTATGTTTCTGAAAAATAATTGAAATAATTGAATTACAATTGAAATAATTGAAAAACAATTTTTGTCTTTATTTTCCCAAATATTGTCAGGATGTTTGAAAATGACAAAGCTAGCTCATAATTTTGTGTGTGTGTGTGTGTGTGTGAGAATTCAAGTTAGTGAAATGTGTTATTTAATAATACCTTTTTATGGTTATGCTTTAATCCTAAGTAAAAGAGCTATTAACAAAATTGTTTAATTTATGCTAGAGATGCATCTGATTTACTTGGATAATTTATAAGGATGAAAGTGACTTTTTTATCTGTGAATGTAGAGTAAGAATGAATCAGTGAAATAATTTGTAATTCTGTAGAACAGTAACCTAATTACTATATGACATTATTATATGTTGTCAGACATATTTCGGTAAAATACATTCAGAAAAATACTTAACTACCTGAGTCAATTTGTGGTTAACCAGAATAATTTTCAAGTTTGATTGGGGAAAAAGTTGTAAGTTTATCCTACTAATTTTTTTTTTCTGTTCGAGAAAATAAATAGGATTTCTTTTAAAAGAAGTAAAATAGAAATTAAAATAATCCCTGTTTTGACAGAATGAATTAAGTGAATTGTGACATTCTAATTATATATTTTAGAATTTCTATGGTGCTTAAGTAGTATTTATGTAAATCAGATGATTCTTGAGTGACAGAACAATGCTTTAATTGAAAATAATTATACTCCAGTTAACGAAGTGTTTTAAAATCATTTCAGGGCTAAACGCAGTGCATTTGGTACTTGAAATTACCAAATATTAGAAATATGAATAAAAGTGTGTGAAACAGAAAATCTGTTTTCTTGATTTTAAATGTTAATGTTACCATTGTGAATAGATAGGAAATATTAGATTCAAGTACTTTATTATCTTGTTGCCAATAATTACAAACCATGAAGGTATACTCTAATTCTAAAATACGGATATGAATGAATAATTATCTTCAGGAATCTCCTTTACCCATTATCAAAGAGAATATTTTGCCCCATTCACATTCTTTTTTTGGAAGACAGAATCCACTGAATATACTGGGGAGTCACACATTTCAAATAGTTTGTTATTCTCACAGAACAGCTATCCTTGGGTGTGGGGTAGCATGGAAGAGTATGATTCCCAGATATGAAAAAGAACTTAGAGCAGCACGAGATAGGATCAGGAGCTGTAGGTGTATTGTCTCTGCGTATTGCCTTGATAACAGCTCCTGTTAAATCTCAAAAATATTTGCATCCTACTTTTCTTTCATTTATGTATTATCAGAAAAGAGTACCACTATTTGGAGGATTAGTAGTATAAGATTTGTATCATCCCTTTTTTTAAAAATGCCTGGACATTGTAAATATTTGATCATTTTATAGGAATGATCACTGGAGTGATAATTCTAATTGTCTGAATTTCAGAGGTGTGGCTGTTATCAGTTAATTGGCTGGTTTTCAAAAATGTGATCAGTGAAACAGTTGTCCTTGATCTGTTAAAACTCACTCTAGTAATTAATTGTTTTCATGGTCACAGAACAATCCATTTTTTTCCTAAGGGTATGGGAACTTTTTTTTTTAGAGTTTATATGCTCTTTTGTTTTTTGTTATGTGCTTTGTTTCTTTTAATTTATTAATTTAATGTACCTATTTAATACATTTTAAACAGCGCAAGACATTCTTATTGTTTATATTGTCAGTGTTTATGCTTTTTATTGTTCCTTATTCTCTTATGCATTTCTCAGTTGCTTGAAGAACATGTCCTTTAGTGCTTTTATGTGGGTATGATGGCGATTAGTGAAAATGTTATTTCACTTCATTTTTGAATGATACAGTTACTGGGTAAAGAATTCTAGGTTGGCAGTTTCTTTTAGTTTTTGATTTAAAAGGGTTGACTTTTGGAAGACCACCTAAGTAATGTCTTTTTGTAGAATTGTGCTTGTCTTTGAAAGGTATCTCATTAGGGATGAAGTATTGCTGATTTTTAATTATCGATTGCTATCTGGTTTTGATCAGATGTTTCCTTGAAAATTAAAGGTACAGGGAAAAAATCTGATTAAGTTACATACCTTTTAAAAAACATTTAAGTTTAATCTGTTTAGCTTGAAGTATAATGCTGTTTATGTCTTACCTCTCTCTTCTCTGTACAGTTTCATAACTTGTCACTTTTATTATGCACTTTAGAATAGAAATGGCTCCTAGAATAGAAACTGGATTCGTATTTTGGTGTTTTTGTAAATGTTAGTGACTTATCCTCTCCTCCACCTTTGAGGGTTTCCCTTACCCCCAGGCTTTGCCTAGTGAATTTGCATCCATGAGGGACCAGCTCACATATCGTGTCCTCTTTGAAACTTTTCCTGTTTTCCTGAGTAGTTTCTTATCTAATTGGTTGATTAATTAATTAGGTAAGTCTTTACTGTATATTCACACATAAAGAAAGAGAATAATAAATTCTAACTGCTATTATTATTATAATTTTTACTACTATTAATTTTAACTTTTTACATATTTTGACTAGTAGGTAGACTTTGCACCTTTTTTTAATGTGTATTGGCTTTTTTATTCCTTTTTGTGCTTATTTTTTTGTTATTGTTGTTGGCATTTTCCTTATCAATTTTCAGGATTCCCTGACAGTTTGTTAATAGTTATATGAGCACTTCATATATTTTAAAAGTCATAAAACCAATTATCTTATTGTCAGAATAGATAAAGAAGGAGCTTCAAAATATATCTTTCAGAGGTTTTATACCTTGACCTATACTTTTTCTTTGGAAAACATCTAGGAAAAGATAAAGGCATAGAATTAGGTTTAGGAATTAATTAGGCATATTCCAGTGATTGGAACTGAGGCTGAGCAGCAAAGGGTTGGGATTGTATCTATTTAAATGTTGCTGCTTAACATGGGGCCGATCAAAAAGTTGGCATTTGAGCTGATAATGGTAATTGTGGTTATCAGTGGTAGTGCTACTAGAGATAGGATGAAGTTGAAATTCTTCTCTATTCCAGTGGGTGATAAAAGTTTCTCTGAGTCTCTTGGTTTCATTATGAGTAAATGAGATGTTAAATAGATGTATTCTTTGAATCTTTGCTATATGAACATATAGTTAGTATTCACTGAATCTTTCAACTTCTGAGTGTTTGGGCATCTATAAATATATGTGAGTTAAATTCCTGATTTCTGTGATCAGACTCAGAAACACAGCTCAAGTCCTGATGTCATATATTTTAGTAATTGACTATTTTTCAAAATAATTACATTGCTTTGAACCATCTTTTAAGTGTGGTGAAACCTATGTGTAGATAACCCTGCTGTGGTATCTAGAAATCACATATAATTGGTCAGCTCTGAGTGTTTAGGAGAAGAATCATTGTAGTTGCCTTTCCCTGTTATAAGCCACTTGAGGACGGACATTTTTACGTATTCATTTTGGAAATATTGTAAGTGCCTGGAGTCGCTGCTGGCATCTGGCAAAGCTTTGATGAATGTTTGTTGAACTGAAACAGGATCAATTCCTTGGCTGCTTGTCCTATGAATATAAAACAACTCTCTCCATCTATTCAGTGTTATATTTTTGTAGCTAGGTTGTAATTTGCATGGTTACTTCTATTTAGTTTTAGTATTACAGGTTATTGAACAGGTATGTTCATATAGCAAAGAAAGGCCATAGAAAGTGTGTTTACCAGTAACCTTGGAATGCGTGAAATAACAGAATCTATTGCATTAGTTTTCTTATTTTTACAGAAGTTATATATGTATGTGAATTTAATTTTTTGCTTAAATTTGCAAATGCGTATCTTGGTAACTTTAACCTCAATAAGGTTAAAGTTGGCTGATAAAAAAAGAAACGTCTTGCCTTTTTGTTGTTGTTACTAATGGAAGTTCATGTAAGCATTATTTATTTACTTTTAGTGTTTTCAAATTTAAAAAGAAAAAGCCTAACATGGGAATATATAAAATATATTTATGGGAATAATTTTGAAGATTTCCTTGTGAGGAAACATTTAAAAATGAATAGATTTTATATCAAATGTCATTTAACATCTCAACATTTATGTGTTTCAAGTATTATATACTGCAAAGTAGAAATACACAACTCTATGCAATTGAAGCTTTTTAAAAGTAGATTATATTTTTGATTAGAAGCTTTCACAATGGTCTTATGTAATTGTTAAGCTATGCCTTGACATGTGGAAGAAATAGAGTCTATGTCTTAGACATTTGTTGTGTACTTGGAAAAGTTCTGAGAAAATAAAGGCCTAAGGTTATTCTCTCTCATTTTGGCCCATTTTTTTATTTAGCCACTTATTTTAATTTAACCTAGCGCTGTGGATTTTAGTTTAGGCTCTTTCACAGACTGTTTTTATGATCTGAGCAAGTCATTTACCTGACAGGAACTTTAGCTTCCTCATCTGTTAAATAATAGTTAACATCTATATTGCTTTACATTTTACTTGGCAGTTTTATTTACAGTTCAGTTGAATGGAAAGGTTCAAAACATTTATTGATCTAGACGCAGTGCTCTGCAGTAGAGGTACAAATAACTAATAAATTTTCTGTTGTTGCATGGTTGAGGTAATATCTATATAAAAACTGAATTCGACTCTATGAAGAGTTAGGGATTCTTTAGGAGCAGTAAAGAAGAAGATCTTAGCCGAACACGGAAGTTCAGAGAAAGCTTCGTAGGCATTAGAACCCCGTAGCAGATTCAGAACCCCGTAGCAGATTCTTGGAAGAGGAGTCATCTCTCGTTAGAATCCAAGCTCCACCAGGGCAGGGTTTTATCTTCTTTGTTCACTGCTTTATCTCCATTCCTAGACAATGACTGGCATGCAGGATGCTCAGTAAATATTTGTTGCGTGCATAGATGGATGGATGGATGAATGAATGAGTGAATGAATGAATGAATGAATCAGAGAAGAGAGGGCAAAGGACATCTTGGAAGAGGAAACAATGATATGCTAAAAATTATATTTCCCTCTCTAAAAGTTCAGTGTCATACTCCTAGGTCATCTGAAGGAGAAAGTTCCCAGCATCTGCTTTAACGGATTTACTTTTCTCACACATAATCACTCAGAATCATTGCCACATTGTAGTTTGATGGATCTATGTTAGGATCATGATGTTGCTGTATAATTTTTGTTTTTCCTGGAGGTGTTCCTTTTGTTTTTGTTTTTCCTTCAAGTTTAGAGAAGAAGCATATGCCATCTTTATCATTTTGCTAATGTCTTCTACCTTCTTACTCATTTTATCTGTTTCCTGGAATTTATATGGTTCTTCTTTGAGAAGATATTCTTTGGAGCTCCCTGATTTCTTGTTCTAATGTGGACTCATTGCTTTTTAGGTCTGCTGTACAGCTGCATCCTTGGAATTTCTTTTCACTGGACTTTTGGGTTAGTGCCATCATTTTCTTGTATATTTCCTATTTCCTTGGTTTTTACCCTCGTTTTGTATTCTTCCTAAGCTATCTTCTTCATGGTACAAGAATAAGAGGTCAACTGTTTGAGTCCTTGCATGTCTGAAAATGTCTTTATTTTGCTTTCACATTTGATTGATAGTTAGCTTATGTAGAAATTTACATAGAAAATAAGTTTCTCTCAGAGCTTTGAGAGCTTTCGTCTGTTATCTTCTAGCATCCGGTGTTGCTAATGTTATAGCTAATGCCTCTCAGAGTCTTATTTATTTGTAGGTTTTTTTACCTGCCCACCCTTCTGCCCCCCACTCCCCAAAATCTGGAACTTTTCAGAGTTTTCTTTTTATCCTGATGTTTCTGATACTACACAAGGAACAAGATGCTTCACAAGGATGTGCCTAGGTGTGAGTCCTTTTTATTAGTTATGCTCAGCACTCAGTTCTTTTCAAATAAACACTTGTGTCTTTCTTCAGCTTTGGAACACTTTCTCTGATAAGCTACTCTGTTTTCTTCACTGGATGGTGAATCTCCTGAATTTTATTCTCTTTTTTCCTCCTAGATTTTTTTTTTTTTTTAATCTTTTTGCTTTTTGGGGAGTGGGTAGGGAGTGGTTTCTTCTACTTTGTTTTCTGACTCTTCTAACTGAACTTCTTATTTCAGGAGTTATATTTTAATTTACAAGAACTCCTTCATTTTTGATTATTACTTTTTTGTAACATTTTAATGCTGAGACATGGATGCAAAAGTTTTTCTCATCACTCTAAGAAAAATAAGCTTTTGAAAAAGTGATTTTCTGTTTCCTGAATCATTTCTACTTCCTCGGGGGTGGTTGTTTCACTTTTTTCTTTGTTTTGGTCTTACCCATGGCAAGGCTGACTGGCAGGAAGGCTGACCAACTCTCACTGGAAGCATTGGGCAATGCTTTTTGACTAACAGGTATCATTTTAGGGTGAATAGGTTGGGGCTGGCTTTTAGGGGAAGGGCCTACAGAGGCAATTTGTTCAGTTTCTTGAGAGAGGAACCACTCCCCCTCCACTGCCATGTGGGGGTCAGTTCCCAGAATGCATGTCATCTGTAGATATGGGAATGGGGGTAGGGGTAGAGTAGGGATTCCATTTTCTTGTTTTCTTTTCTTACTCCATTTTCTTCTTTTCAGCTACCATGGAAAAGCTAGCCACCATTTCCATCCCCTTCTTACTCCTGCCCCCCTACCCCCCAGTGGTGCTAACTGGAGCTCCCTGGAGTTTACTTGGCAATCACTCATTTTGTTGCAGACCCTTTCTTTGCCTGCTCTTGGCTGTGGCTCTTTCCATTAAATGCTTCCAAATTCATTATACTCTCCTGTGGTGAATCTTCTGTTATTAGTTTATTTAATTTTAAAAGTCTCTATCCGCTTAATGAGGTTTCAGGAGGAGGATAGGCAAATAACTAAAATTAACTACAAATTTGGGTTGGCTTTTGAACATGAGTCAGTGATATTCCCCTCTCGCCTTATGTATGTTTTATATAACTTTCATATTCTTAGGTGTTTAGTACAACTACTTTGAGGAGTAATTTGATAATCCCTTATAAGGTTGAATACATACACACCCTGTGATCCATCCAACAATTCTCCTCTTTCATCTGTACTTAGAGAACTCTTAGCACAATTGTACAGTGAGACATAAACAAGAATGTCGTCACAACAGAAAATTAGAAGGAAATTTAAATCTTGATCAGCACTAGACCTTGGATTAGAAGATTGCTGTTGTTCTTTTCTGTCTCAATAATTCTGTAGCTCTTTGGGAAAGGCAAACTCTGAGAGTAGTACTCTGACTGAACCTTTCAGAATACCCAGTGCGCAGCTGACCAGATGAGAATGACATTAAAATTCCAAATAAATTTTGAGTCTTAAAATGTATATAAACATTTATCTTGGTATATAGAGAAATTTTTAGTATTTACTTTTACCTGGATGAGATATACTTCTGTGATATTGTGTGTGTGTGTGTGTGGGGGGGGAGCAATTGAGGGAACAAAAATAATGGAGAGGAAGTTCCAGACTGAAGAAAGCAACTCCTAAGTTATGTATATATGTTTTCTTCAAGGCTTGTGGTGGGCTTATTGTTTTATAATGGAAATAATTGGGAAAGCCAAGTTTTATTTAGACATCACTTCTTTAGAAGTGTGAAGGACACATTAAGACCATTCTGCTTGGTAAATTCTCACTGATTTTAGTTTGTTTTTTTTTTTAATTTTATTTTATTATGTTAATCACCATACATTACATCATTAGTTTTTGATGTAGTGTTCCATGATTCATTGTTTGCTTATAACACCCAGTGCTCCATTCCATACGTGCCCACTTTAATACTCATCACCAGGCTAACCCATCCCCCTCATCCCCCTCCCCTCTAGAACTCTCAGTTTGTTTCTCAGGGTCCATAGTCTCTCATGGTTCATCTCCCCCTCCGATTTCCCCCCCTTAATTTTTCCCTTCCTACTATCTTTTTTTTTTCTTTTTTTTTTACATATAATGTATCATTTGTTTCGGAAGGTCTGTGATTCAACAGTCTTACACAATTCACAGCGCTCACCATAGCACATACCCTCCCCAATGTCTAGCACACAGCCATCCCATCCTTTCCACCCCCCACCACTTCAGCAACCCTCAGTTTGTTTCCTGAGATTAAGAATTCGTCATATCAGTGAGATCATATGATACATGTCTTTCTCTGATTGACTTATTTCACTTAGCATAATACCCTCTAGTTCCATCCACGTTGTTGCAAATGGCAAGATTTTTTTTTGATTGCTGCATAATATTCCATTGTGTGTGTGTATATATATATATATACATATATATATAACATCTTCTTTATCCACTCATCTGTTGATGGACATCTTGGCTTTTTCCATAGTTTGGCTATTGTGGACATTGCTGCTGTAAACATTGGGGTGCACGTACCCCTTTGGATCACTACATTTGTATCTTTGGGGTAAATACCCAGTAGTGCAGTTGCTGGGTCATATGGTAGCTCTATTTTCAACTTTTTGAGGAACCTCCATAATGTTTTCTAGAGTGGCTGCACCAGCTTGCATTCCCACCAACAGTGTAGGAGGGTTCCTCTTTATCCGCATCCTCACCAACATCTGTCATTTCCTGAATTGTTAATTTTAGCCATTCTGACTGGTGTGAGGTAGTATCTCATTGAGGTTTTGATTTGGATTTCCCTGATGCCAAGCAATGTTGAGCACATTTTCATGTGTCTGTTGACCATTTGGATGTCTTCTTTGGAAAAATGTCTGTTCATGTCTTCTGCCCATTTCTTGATTGGATCATTTGTTCTTTGGGTGTTGAGTTTGATAAGTTCTTTATAGATTTTGGATACTAGCCCTTTATCTGAAATGTCATTTGCAAATATCTTCTCCCATTCTGTCGGTTGTCTTTTGGTTTTGTTGACTATTAGCTGTGCAAAAGCTTTTTATCTTGATAAAGTCCCAATAGTTCATTTTTGCCCTTACTTCCCTTGCCTTTGGCGATGTTTCTAGGAAGAAGTTGCTGCAGGTGAGGTTGAAGAGGTTGCTGCCTGTGTTCTCCTCTAGGATTTTGATGGACTCCTGTCTTTCAACCATTTTGAGTCTATTTTTGTGTGTGGTGTAAGGAAATGGTCCAGTTTCATTCTTCTGCATGTGGCTGTCCAATTTTCCCAACACCATTTGTTGAAGAGACTGTCTTTTTTCCAGGACATTCTTTCCTGCTTTGTCGAAGATTACTTGACCATAGAGTTGAGGGTCCATTTCTGGGCTCTCTTTTCTGTTCCATTGATCTATGTGTCTGGTTTTGTGCCAGTACCATACTATCTTGATGATGACAGCTTTGTAGTAGAGCTTGAAGTCCGGAATTGTGATGCCCCAGCTTTGCTTTTCTTTTTCAACATTCCTCTGGCTATTCGGGGTCTTTTCTGGTTCCATACACATTTCAGGATTATTTGTTCCATTTCTTTGAAAAAAGTGGATGGTATTTTGATGGGGATTGCATTAAATGTGTAGATTGCTCTAGGTAGCATTGACATCTTCACAATATTTGTTCTTCCAATCCATGAGCATGGAACGTTTTTCCATTTCCTTGTGTCTTCCTCAATTTCTTTCATGAGTATTTTATAGTTTTCTGAGTACAGATTCTTTGCCTCTTTGGTTAGATTTATTCCTAGGTTTCTTATGGTTTTGGGTGCAGTTGTAAATGGGATCAACTCCTTAATTTCTCTTTCTTCTGTCTTGTTGTTGGTGTATAGGAATGCCACTGATTTCTGTGCATTGATTTTATATCCTGCCACTTTACTGAATTCCTGTATGAGTTCTAGCAGTTTTGGGGGTGAAGTCTTTGGGGTTTTCCACATAAAGTATCATATCATCTGCAAAGAATGAGAGTTTGACTTCTTCTTTGCTGATTTGGATGCCTTTTATTTCTTTTTGTTGTCCGATTGCTGTGGCTAGGACTTCCAATACTATGTTGAATAGCAGTGGTGATAGTGGACATCCCTGCTGCGTTCCTGACCTTAGGGGGAAAGCTCTCAGTTTTCCCCATTGAGAATGATATTCGCTGTAGGTTTTTCATAGATGGCTTTTATGATATTGAGGTATGTACTCTGAAGAGTTTTGATCAAGAAAGGATGCTGTACTTTGTCAAATGCTTTTTCTGCATCTATTGAGAGGATCATATGATTCTTGTTCTTTCTTTTGTTAATGTATTGTATCACATTGATTGATTTGCGGATGTTGAACCAACCTTGCAGCCCAGGGATAAATCCCACTTGGTCGTGGTGAATAATCCTTTTAATGTACTGTTGGATCCTATTGGCTAGTATTTTGGTGAGAATTTTTGCATCCATGTTCATTAGGGATATTGGTCTATAATTCTCTTTTTTGATTGGGTCTTTGTCTGATTTTGGGATCAAGGTAATGGTGGCCTCATAAAATGACTTTGGAAATTTTTCTTCCATTTCTATTTTTTGGAACAGTTTTAAAAGTATAGGTATTAATTCTTCTTGAAATGTTTTTTAGAATTGCCCTGGGAAGCCATCTGGCCCTGGGCTCTTGTTTGTTGGGAGATTTTTGATTACTGCTTCTAGTTCCTTAGGGATTATGGGTCTGTTCAGGTTTTCTATTTCTTCCTGGTTCAGTTTTGGTAGTTGCTACATCTCTAGGAATGCATCCATTTCTTCCAGATTATCCAATTTGCTGGCATATAGTTGCTCATAATATGTTCTTATAATTGTATTTCTTTGGTGTTGGTTGTGATCTCTCCTCTTTCATTCATTTTATTTATTTGGGTTGTTTCTCTTTTCTTTTTGATAAGTCTGGCCAGGGGTTTATCAGTCTTATTAATTCTTTCAAGGAACTAGCTCCTAGTTTCGTTGATCTGTTCTACTATTCTTTTGGTTTCTTTTTCATTGATTTCTGCTCTGATCTTTATTATTTCTCTTCTCCTGCTGGGTTTAGGCTTTATTCGCTGTTCTTTCTCCAGCTCCTTTAGGTATAGGGTTAGGTTGTGTATGTGAGACCTTTCTTGTTTCTTGAGAAAGGCTTGTATTGCTATATACTTTCCTCTTAGGACCACCTTTGCTGCATCCCATTTTGAACAGTTGTGTTTTCATTTTCATTTGTTTCCATGAATTTTTAAAATTCTTCTTTGATTTCCTGGTTGACCCATTCATTCTTCAGTAGGATGCTCTTTAGCCTCCATGTATTTGAGTTCTTTCCAACTTTCCTCTTGTGATTGAGTTCTAGTTTCAAAGCATTGTGGTCCGACAATATGCAGGGAATGATCCCAATCTTTTGGTACCAGTTGAGACCTGATTTGTGACCCAGGATGTGATCTATTCTGGAGAATGTTCCATGGGCGGTAGAGAAAAATGTGTATTCTGTTGCTTTGGGATGGAATGTTCTGAATATATCTGTGAAGTCCATTTGGTCCAGTGTGTCATTTAAAGTCTTTCTTTCCTTGTTGATCTTTTGCTTAGATGATCTGTCCATTTCAATGAGGGAGGTGCTAAAATCCCTTACTGTTATTGTATTGTTGTCGATGTGTTTCTTTGATTTTGTTATTAATTAGCTTATATAATTGGCTGCTCCCATGTTAGGGGCATAGATATTCATAATTGTTAGATCTTCTTGTTGGATAGACCCTTTAAGTATGATATAGTGTCCTTCCTTATCTCTTACTACAGTCTTTGGTTTAAAATATAATTTGTCTGATATAAGAATTGCCATTCCAGCTTTCTTTTGGTGTCCATTAGATTGGTAAATGGTTTTCCACCCCTTCACTTTCAATCTGGAGATGTCTTTGGGTCTAAAATGAGTCTCTTGCAGACAGCATATTGATGGGTCTTGTTTTTTTATCCAATCTGATACCCTGTGTCTTTTGATTGGGGCATTTAGCCCATTTAGATTCAGGATAACTATTGAAAGATATGCATTTAGTGCCATTGTATTGCCTGTAAGGTGACTGTTACTGTATATTGTCTGGGTTCCTTTCTGGTCTATGTTACTATTGGGCTCTCTCTGCTTAGAGGACCCCTTTTAATATTTCTTGTGGGGCTGTTTTTGTGTTTGCAAATTCTTTTAGTTTTTGCTTGTCCTGGAAGGTTTTTATCTCTCCTTCTATTTTCAGTGACAGCCTAGCTGGATGTAGTATTCTTGGCTGCATATTTTTCTCGTTTAGTGCTCTGAATATATCATGCCAGTCCTTTCTGGCCTGCCAGGTCTTTGTGGATAGGTCTGCTGCCGTGATTGTTAGTTTTATAACTGTTATTCTCAACTCCAGTAACAGATTTTTGATAGATATTTTATGAGTAGTTATTTATATAGTATTGGTTATTCTAAACACATTGTGCATGTTTTTGCATTTAATCCTCATATGAGGATTAAACAACTGTATAAGGTAAGAACTATTATTGACCCCTGTTGTAGATGGGAAACTGAATCACAGAGTTGTAAGTAGATTAGAGGGAAGGAAAGGTTTGAAATGATATCTAATTACTAGGATTGAATTGTAATAGTTAAGAGTACAGGCTTTGGAGGTAGAATGTCTGGGTTTGAATTCTGGTTCTGCTACATACTAGCTATGTGAACTTGGGTAAGTTTCTTAACTTCTTTGTTACTCATTTTCTTCATCTGCTAAATGGGCTAAGAAGACCACCCTCCTTCATTGAGTTGTTCTGAAGATTAAATAAATAAAGTACAAGGAACATCACCTAGCACATAAAAAGCCCTGTATGTGTTTGCTCTTGCTACTGTCATCACCATCCTGTCGTCTCACTTATATGGGCAGGAATGTCTTTGCAATCAGCTGTGTTTGAGCATAATATACACGGTCTGTGGAACCATTCACCATGGGTACTTTGAATTATCTTTGTTAATGAGGGAGGTATAGTCTTAATAAGAGAGCTGCATTTTACAGTGAAAGATTCTTTAATAGAATCAGACAGTGGCTATTCACAACATACTAGGGTATTTTATCTTAGTACCCTTTGAATTAATGCCATGTACATAATAGTCTTTTTAGTAAATATTTGATTTATTGTGTTTTGAAAATATATGTTTTGCCTTAATTTTATTTTGTATTACTTCAAATAGATTTTTTTTCCTTTTGGGTGAAGGCATACCAATTTCTTATTGACTTAAGATTTATTTGGAGTTTCAAGTTTAATATTATTTCATTGCTAATAATAGGCATCTTTTTTATTTGTATGGATTTCTGTTCCATAAAGTGCTTTTCGGGGGTTTATATTCGCCTCTGTGTTATAGAACTAATTCATGTTTGACTTCCCTAATCACTTTGTTGCATGCTCCCCCTTTGTGTAATAGATACTAGTTCATACAGGATTTACAACTCCATATATATTGAGTGCTTTTCTGTTGTCTTCTGATCTCTTTTCCAGGAATCTTTTCATGTGGGAAAGGATTTTAAAATGTCTGCCCACTGACCATTTTCACAGTAGAGTATCAGTTCTCTTTTTCTTCAGATCAAGGGATTATAAGCAGCATGTATATATGTATATTTACATATGGTGTAAGTAGTGAAAGCTTTCATTTTGAATCACTAGTTGTGGGACTTTGTGATAGATTATTAATCTTTTTTTTTTTTTTTTTTGCCAAACATCTGCAATCCAGATTTCATGAAAGACAGCCTCTCTCTGCCCTTTTGTATATAATAATGGCTAAAATATTCTAGTTATGTTTTCTAATGTGTGTACTTTGTGTTGAGCAGATTTTTTTTTTTTCTGGAAGAATCCCATAAATTTTTTATTATTTAAAACCTTGGCTATTTTATACCCTCAATCCTTCTTTTTTTGGGTGGGATGAGATAGAGTGGTGAGGGGTGGGAGGGAGTTACTGAGTTGCTTTGCTATTTTTCCCAGTGTTTTCCTCATGTTGAATACCTAAGAGCCCCATTAAATGTATGTATTCTTTTTCCCAAGAGAGAAGGAGTAAGAGGGGGAGAAATTTTGATTGTAAAGAAGTTGGAATCTGAGACTTGATGGATGTTCAGATAAAGTCTTTACATGTAAGCTTAAGTATTGCCTTTGAGATTTAGGTATTTCAGAGATTGCTACTTGACTCCTCAACTTTCTCTAAGCCACTGATTTTTAGCAGTGTGTTTGGTCACCATTTTATGTGGTTATATCATGTATGCCATAAAAACTAATGGGCACTGAAACATTGAAGGAGTTCTGTAAAATGAGAAGTCTAAATGTAATAATAATACGATTTGGAGTAAACATTTATTAGCTAGGGGAAGTGGTACTAGGAAATGAAGGCAAAAAAGGAGACTTAAAAAACGCTGCACATTCTTTTTAAAAAACATGCTTATACTACTTTCCCTGCTCCCAATATCATATTCCTTTTGTTTGGGGGCAAAATATAGAAATCAACTTCAGAGATCTCATGCTGTTAAATATCTGAAATAACCTTTAATGTTTTTAGAGTTGGTCAGTGGTTTGTGCTTTATACAAACCTTTTTTCTAGGACCTTCCCCACTTTTTGGTATCAACTTCATTTTACTGTATCAGTTTCATCTCTTGGTTATGTTATGGAAAACCCAGCCTAAATTGGCTTAAGCCAAAATGGGAATTTATTTGCTCACATAACTAAAAATCTTTGCAGAGCTAGTTTCATGCATGGCTGATTCAGGATGAAAGGAATTATTTGAATTCATCTTTTTATTTTGATACCTCTGTATTGATTTTAGTCTCACACAGAGTTTTGCCTCATAGTTGCAAGATGGCTACCAGCAGCTCCTGGGTTTTTTATACTTTCTAGTTGAAATCCAGCAAGCAGTCTTGTGCCTCACTGCTTCTGAATGGGTCATGTTCCTTTCTCTGAGCACATCACTGTGGCCAATAAATGTGATGTGGTAATTGGATTAGATCTTGGTCTGTGTCTAACCTGGAGCTAGGATAAAGCTGACTGCTAGAAATACATATTCTGAGGATGGGGAAGTAGTGATTTCCTAAGGGGAATCAGAATATGTTAACCCGAGAAGGGTGAATGGGTGTTAGAATGGGAAAATATAACAGATAATTCTATATATCTACTAAAACTAAAATCAAAACAAAATGTATCAAGAATAAAGCACAATTAAAAAAACCCACCTCTAAATAACTCCCAAAATGTTTGTGAAATGTTAGAAGACATATTTATTGACATTGGGAGTTGAAACTGTTGGGTCTTCAACCCTTTCTCAAACTTCTGTCCCAGGTAAGGGATGGAAAGGCTGATAGTTCTCTGGGAACCTGTTTCTGCTGTGTCAGCAGTGAATGTTTGCCGTAAGACTTCTCCTGGAAAGTCTGTTCATCAGGATTAAAGACCCATGGTTCCTTATTAGACTAGGTGGACTGACCCTGGTGTTAGTTCTTATATCCATGACCCCTTTTCTTAAGAAGAATTTTCTTACCCTGAGTAGGTACTACTGTTCAGAGCTGTACTAGAATCTTAGGAGAATGAGTCCGTTTGTATGTAAAGTAATTCTTGCTCCTTATTTAGTGTATCCCACAGAGTGAAACTGAGTTCTAAGTATATTTCACACATGCCTCTTAAAGTTCCAAGCCACAGCATTAACATGACCATGCACTGTAGGATTAGGCCTTTCAAATTTTTCATAGCAATCATGTGCCAGGTCTTAATCTCTGATTAAATACATCATAGACATTACGCTCCATTACATCTTTCGTAAATCTTTTGATTGGATTATAAACACTTTTCTTTATGATTTTTCCACATTACAATATAGTTCCTCCAGTAGACTTTCTCTTCCACCTTAACTAAGTAAATTAACCTTACAAAGGTATTTCCTTGGCTACCCTTATTGGTAAACCGCCCAGTCTTCACCTTAGTTGCTGTTCTTCTTGGCATTTCTCCCAGTTCTGTTTCCTTTTCATCAGTCAGGCCCACCTTCATACACTTTATTTTTATATGGTACATTCCATGCCTGGTGGACTGCCTGTCACTGCCAGATGGACGGTGAGCCCTCCCTCCCTGTCTTAAGTCTGATCCTGAGCACACCGTGACAATAGTTATTTGAAGTGATGTGGTTTAGTGGAAGGACTCTTGGACCTGGAACCAGAAGACCCAGCGTTGATTCCTGTGTTGTTACTTAGTAACTCTGTGACCATGGGTACATTGTGTAACTACTCTAAACTTAAGATGCCTAAGCCTAAAATGGACCTAATATCATATTACTTTCCTTACCTACCTCAGTGTTTTCTTGTGAGGAACAAAGAGGATGAGTGTCAGAACATTTTGTAACCTGGAAAGTTCTGCAGAAACTTAAATTGCTATTTTACTATCAAGGCAGAAACTTTAACAATGGTATATAATTTTTAATTACTAATGATTTAAGAATTTTATGGTATTTGTTGAAATAGTGAATATTCTCTAGCATTAGAAAAATATGCTAAAAGATTATTGTGTCTTATCCAGTAAAAGTTTTGGGTTTATCTCAGGAAATCAAGAGATGTTTGTAAGTTAATTTTCCAGAAAATGGGAATTTAGCTCCTTAAGTTGCAGATCTCTAATTTTAACAATTTTGTTTTATTTTAAGATTTTATTTATTTATTTGTGAGACGGAGCGCATGAGAGGGGGAGAGAGAGAGAGCAGGAACGGGGGTTGGGGGCAGAGGGAGAGGGAGAAGCAGACTCCCCACTGAGCAGGGACCCTGGGATCATGACCTGAGCCAAAGGCAGATGCTTAACTAACTGGGCCACCCAGGCACCCCTAATTTTAACAATTTTAGATGGAGATCTTTTAAAATTGTATAGCAACAGTTCTCTATACTTTTAACCAGAATGTGTGAGCTGCTCCCCCTTTTAATGATATAAATTAAGGAAAAAATATAAGTGATATGAGTACATCGTAAACATTTCAAATAGTATGGAAGAGGAACTTAGTGTCTCTTTACTCATCCCTCAATTTTACTTCCTTGAGGTAATGTCAGTTAATAGTTTCTTGTGCGTCCTTTGAGCACATATATATGCATATCTTATTTTACACAAGGGATTCATACTGTATATGTGGTGTTCCATACCTTGTCTTTTTTTTCCCCCCTTTAACTTCTGATATATCTTAGAGATCTTCCTCTACTGGTACATATAGGTCCGGGTGTATGTAACAAATATATATTTTTTCAGTACTTTGGATAAAATGAGTTCCAGCTTTTCAGTTTTTGTTGTTACAATCAAAGCTGCAGGAACTGTTGTATTTGTGTATTGGCAGACTTATGTTATTTTATGTCCATTGGATACATTCTGAGAAATGGCATTACTGGGTTAGAGGGCAAGTTCATTTTTAATAACAATTTTTTTTTGGTTGAGAGGCTGCTACTTAAGTCATATATGATTTTTTTAGTGCTGAGGCAGTTTCAGCTTGGATTATGAAAGAAGTATGGATTTTGCTTTCGATGCCTTCCTGCTTCCCTGCATGCTCTGACTCTTCTTCATCTTCCCTGCTTTTGTCTAATTTTGCTTAAGATGTTCATTATTAATTCTACCACAGGAATCGCCATTGGAGTTGGAAGCAAGGCTGCGTCCTTGTGAGCTGCTATGTCTGCTGCTCTCAGTGCTACGACTATTATAAGTGATTTTATTATTTATCTTCCCCACACTAGCTTTCCACACTAGTAGACTGAGAGTCTGCCATCAGAGTTTTCTTTCTGAAAGGTCAGATATGTTCGTTTCATCTTTCCACTTAAAAATTTGCGGATACATAGAGCAGAGTTTGGCCCTAACCTACCTTTGCATTTTGCACTATTTTTCCAGACACGTTACTTCAGACACAAAGAACCATTTACTGGTACTGGACTTCATATATTTTTATGCCCGTTGCCTTTACACATAGCTAGTATTTCCTTCCGTCTTTGGTCACCTGACAAACTTTGTTCATTCTTCAAGAGTCAGCTCAAAAGTTACCTCCTCTGTGAAGGCTTCTTGGAGTAGGGAGATGGTGTGGTGAGATTGTCAAGGCTTGAACGATACAAGGACTTGAGGGTTAAATGATACGGTTTGGGTTTTATTTTCAGAGTACTGTTGTGATGCATGATCAACTTTCGGAACTCCTGTCCTGGAGTGCTCCTCTAGCTAACTGTGTTGCTACCTGCATTACCTAATGTTGTAATTATTTGTTCCTGTGCCCTTGCCTTTCCACTTAAATTTTGAGCACCATGAAGGCAAGGGCAGTATAACAGGCCCTCAGTAAATTCTTGTTAGTACTTACCTCCCACAGTTGTGTTGGGGTATTAAATGAAATGATAGCTGTCATGTGACCGGCATAGTTAAATCTCAGTAAATGCAAGCTATTTAGTTGATGTTATCATATCATCACTGGAGAGGTAAACCCTGACTTGGGGAATATAGGGTGATTTCTTGAAAGAGGCGAGATTTGATCCAGGACTTAAAAGACCATGTAAGGATTACATTGGTGAGTTTTCATCAAATGGTGTTCAAGACTTTATGAAAAGTCACTGTGAAAGTTGAAACTTGAAATTTTATAATCAGATATAATTAGCTGTCTGTATGGCCCTTGAAAGGGGGAACTATGTCTCATTCTTTCTCATTTTCTTAATAGATCATAGGTACTAAATATAGAATTAATGCATTATTTTATGTAAATAAATAATCATTTCAGAAAGGTAGGGTTTAGGTAAGATTGTCAAGATTCATTTTTAGAAAATTAAAATTCTTAATTTTGCATGAAAGTACAAAAGCTCACTTGAATTTGTTTTTACTGACATAAAAACATTAAGGCAGTATATATATTTTAAAACAGCTTGTGCATGTGCCCTTGAGACAATTTGGTGGGTGCATTTTTATCAAAACCATATACACAGTGACATATTAAATGTATCATATTATTATACTAATCATATGACTGTAGAAACAAAAGTAACCAGAAGACTAAAGGCTATCAAAACCATCTTTTTGTTTTTGTACAGTGAGATTCTTTTTAAATTTGCCAGTGAATTCATACCAGTATTGAAACCAGATGTAGACTTCCGTCTTTTAGTGTATTAGCTCAGCTATAGAAGTCTTATTTCCATCCCTGATTACTGAGTATTTCATTCATGGTTTATTATATCTTTCTCACCTTCCTTTATTTATTTTTTTAAATAGACTATAAAATATGATTCAAATGATTTTAAAATGACATTGCCCCATTTATATAGTGATAGAAATAAAATTAAACCTGTATTGTATTAAAGATAACCTAATTAAGTCCACAGGTGAAGTACTCTGTTGATAAAATTTTTCATTGGAAAGGATTTTGACAGATACCACTAAATGAAGTGTCAGCTGTGGTTTGAGAATGGATCTAAGAGTTTTCCATCTTAGAACAGAAATTTTACATTAGTTACCTCCTTCTGTGTAAAGTAAGATCCTCTATCCCGTGTGTGTTGTGTGTGTGTTTGTGTGTGTGTGTTTGTGTTTTAAGTGTTTTTAGAATAAACCTGACCATTTTGAAATAGCTGGATATGGTCTGGTCTGTCTGAACTGATGAAAAGTTTTAATTATAGAAATGAAAATGATACTACTTTAAATTTTACATAGTAATGGGAATAGTTCCCTCTGTTGCCAAATAGAATTCTAGTCACTTTGGTAACTGGCTATGTTTATATATAAAAGAGATTTCATATATTTAAAGGTTGTTTGAGAACAAAACGCTATTTAAGAAAATGACTGTCAACTATTTGACTTCCTGCCTTCCTTCTTTCCCTTCTTTTTAACAAAATAGTGTGTGTAAAGGACATGAAATATCTTGTTCAAGGTCTGTTGTATAGTTTCCATTAAATAAACACAAGTTCCTATCTCGTTCTTCTCTATTAGTGCCACAAAATGCTTGTGAAATGTTGATATAGATATTGCTTTTATCCACAGTTCATTTGATACCACTGACATTTATTTAGAAGAGGCCAGGCAAACATTTATTCCTTCAGATTTGCTAAGATTTACCTGCATTTTGGTACTTAGAAGGCTGAAATTTGGCCCATCGCTTTTTTTTTTTAACCATTTTTCTCATCATAATAGAAGGGAAAAAAATAGGCCTTACTTGATTTCTGAGTGCCATTTCATAACTATTATACTATTCTTTAGTTAATTATTTGAATTACTCTTTTGAAATCTTTCCTTTTTCTGGATGGTGAGCTACTTTTTTTATTCAGAGCCTAATTTTAATGCCACTTCCACTTTCTTCCCTAGTTAATTCCTCTCCACTGTGGTCCCATTTCACTTTGAAAAGTGTTTTTTTTATAATAGTTTCTGAGTTTTGAAGTCTGTCTTTCATGCTAGATTGAGCCACATAAGGTTAGGTTAAAGATTTTTTAAATTCAATGTAGAGCAGGTGCTCAGTAAATGTTTTTTCAGTGAATGAGTGTTATCTAGGGCTTTTTGGAAAATACTTCTGCATTCTTAGATCACTTTCACACATGCTTTATATTCTTCCTGTCTGCCACACATGTGCTCTTATCCTCGGCAACATTGTGATCCGTATGGGATAATTTTATAATTGATACCTCATTGTTTTAATTTGCTTTTCTTTGATAATAACTGAAGTTTAATATTTTCTGTGTATGTTAACAGCTTTATTTTTAGTTTTTGTATATTTGTGAATTGTATATTCATTTCTTTGCCTATTTGTTGGGTTTTATTGTTTTTCTGAAAGATTTATTTGAGCTCTTTATGTTCTAAATCTATACACTAAATATCTTACTACATTTTCTGTATTTTTCTGTTTTCTAAGCTTGTAGTTTTTATGTAGACAAAGCTAATAAATTCTCATAATTTTTGTTTGCTTTTTTTGATGAGAAACTATTCTTTTCTGCCTACTGGTTTGATACTTTGATTTTCTTCTATTTTTATTTAAATCATTTAAAAATGTTTAAATCATTGATCTATGGGTTTGTTTTAGTGGTATTAAGCATATACTTTTAAAATTAAATTAAATTAAATTTTATTTTATTATGTTATGTTGGTCACCATATGGTACATCATTAGTTTTTGATGTAGTGTTCCATGATTCATTGTTTTCGTATAACACCCAGTGCTCCATATACTTTCAATAAAATACTCATTAAGCCACTTACAGTGTCCTCAGTTAAGGTTACTTTTCAGGCCAAGTGAGTGTCCTTGCAGAATTTATTAACAGTATACTTGTTTTGTTTGGCTGGCACACCATTTAAAATAATCTACATTTGAGTGATGGGATGAGGCAGGCGTTCAGTTTTACTGCTTGTTTATGGCTGGTATCTATTCTTAATTTAACCATTGGTATTATGGCTGGTGACTCTTTTGATTAGACATTGCCGTTACTGTCATATATTTTGAATATCATCCTTGGAGCAAGCCTTGCAACTCCGTGTTTTCTTACATTGAGACCAATTCATATATTCATGTTTGTGTAAGCCAGAAGACATGGGCTTTGCCACTTAATATTTGTATGATATTTGACAGATCACTTTATTTCTCTGAATTTGTTTCCTCATCTAAAAAAAGGACGGTGTGTTTCTGTTTACTTAATTGAGTTGTTGTGAGACTCATAAAATACTCCTTACTAACTATAAAGTAGTATAAAAATTTAAGATAGTGTTATATCTCTGTTCTAGAAAATGTTACTGTTTATTGTTGTTTAAATTATTTTATTGAGGGATAGAAACCTTTCATTTCATAATTGAAGTTAAAAGGCCTAATGTGTAGATACCTCATTCAAGCTTTAATATTCAAATGGATTGTTAAAATAATACTGTATCACAGATAACTTTAAGATGTATCCATGTACTAGTATGAATGACTGGATATTGTGTCATTTTTTGATTAGGGCAGGATATGAGGTGACCCCTGAAGTAAGGGGAGGAGTTAATTACAAAGAGAGAAAAGCCTAATGAAAGAGGGACTTTATAAACTTTATACAATTTGATTCAGGTCTGCCTTCTGCACCTTTAATCATTCAGGGCCAAATACAGGCCATGCCCTCGGTAGTCTTAGAAGCTTTATAAGGACTGAGACTGTCCATGTCTTCGCCTGCAACACCTGGCACCTTTAACAGAATCTGTGTGAGTCAGTCAAGTAGATATTTGTCAAGAGAATTAAAAAAATGGATGTCTGAATTAGTGGGAATTTATTTCTGTTACGACTATGAAGATCTTTTGTAAGTATAGAATCATAGAGTTGGAATGGACCTTTGAAATCATCTTGTAAAGCTAGACAGTTCATGAATCAGTATAATGTCTTTGGCAGATCTTTAGTCTTGCTGTGAATTTGTCTAGTGGCAAATTCTTTATAGCACTGAAATCAGATCTTGAGACCTTGAAGTATAGAAGTCTGTTTAATCCTGAACTTTCTCTAGTATAGCTCCGCAATATAGGGTACAGATGCAGAGATAACAAATCAAAGAGTTAATGAAGGATTAGTGACTTGTTGATTGGAAATAATGGAATGTTAAGAGGATAAAAATTGAAGTGTAGGGGCCCCTGGGTGGCTCAGTTGTTAAGCGGCTGCCTTCGACTCAGGTCATGGTCCCAGGGTCCTGGGATCGAGCCCCGCATCGGGCTCCCTGTTTGCTTCTCCCTCTCCCACCCCACCCCCCGCTTGTATTCCCTCTCTCACTGTCTCTCTCTCTCTCTCTGTCAAATAAATAAATAAAATCTTTAAAAAAAAATTGAAGTCTAGGTAACTGAAAAGGTCAACATTGAAGTAATTAAACATGACAGTTTTATGGGCTGGTGCTGCTTTTTTAAATTTTTATACCAGGAATGGGGCGAGGGGAAAAACCCAGGCACCTAGGACAGCACCACCACCTTGCACACCTTCTGCAGTGGTGCATTGTGGTGGCCCTCAAGGACACTCCTGCCTCCCACCCTCCCACCTTGGCTGTAAACTGCTAATTTATGTGGTATTGCCTTTCTTTTTATAACTGCTGTGTCTATTCATTTATTATTTATCAAGTGCTAACGATAGCCAGGCAGGTTCCAAGCATTGTGGATAATCAGTGAACAGAAGAAAGATCCCTGCTGTTGTGGACCCTTTCTCAGTGCAGTACTGTCCAATAGAAACATGAAATGAGCCACAAATGTAATTTAAAATTTCCTGGTAGCCACATTAAAAAAGAAAAAAGTGATAGGTGAAATTAACTTTAATAATATATTAAATATATTAGTATATAGCACCAATATTATATTAAATAATATATCTAATATTATTGTAGTATTAATAACTTGTTAAACATTAATAAATTTTATAATATTAATATATAAATATCATTTAAAGGTATAATTAATTTAAAAATTATTAATGAGGTACTTTGTCTTCTCTTCTTAGTACTAAGCTTTGAACTTTGGTGTATATTTTATATTTATAACATAACTCAGTTTGGGTTGGCTATGTTTCACATGCTTGGGAGCTGCTGTATTGGGCAGTGCAACTTTAGAACATAGTGCCTACGTTAGACCACCTGGTCTAAGATAGAGAATAAATTCCTGGTAGTACTAGAATTTTCAGATAATCCAGGCTCCTTACCCATGGCCTCTGAAGCCTTGGGTGATCTGGCTCATGCGTGTCTCCCAAATCTCATCTAGAACTAGTGTTTTCCTGACTCACTAAACTTGAGCTTTCTTTCTTGAACTCAAATATGGGAGGCTTTTTCCTGAATCATGTTTTTTTTTAATTTTTTATTCTTGTTTCCTTTGTGTGGAATGTCATGTTCCCAGATAGCCAATTACATGGTTAGCTCTCTCATGTCCTTTAAGACTTCAGCAAAAATGTCTTTCAGGCCTTCTTTGATGGCTACTCTAAAGAGCCTTTCTCAGTTATTCTTGGTCAATAGCTTTCTGTTTTATTGTTCTGATAGCAGTCATCACTGTTTTCTGCCTTACCCTATTTTCTATTATCATCAAATTATCCCTTCCTTGTAGAATATAAGCTCCATGAGAGAAAGTACACTTCTCGTTTTATTCATTGTTGTATCCCCAGCAACTGGTGTAATTCCTGCCATGTAGTTGGTGCTTGATAAATATTTATTGAATGAATAAAAGGCATTCTGGATCAGGTATCTTGCCCTAGAGTGGATTTATCAAGTAAGTCAGATCCTTACATTACCACTGAGGAGTGTAGGATTGAGAAATGGTTTAGAGTAGTCTTAGGGTCTTATAATTTGGAAAGGATGAGGGGAAGTTGGCATTTCAGAGGTTAGGGGAAGGAGGTCCAGGTTGTTTGTTTCTTTTTTACCTCCCTTCCTTCCTTCCTTCCCTCCCTCCCTCCTTCTTTCTTTCTTCCTCTCCCCTCCCCTCCCCTCCCCTCCCGTACTTTCTTTTATAAAGAAAGCAAACTTATCTAAAGCCAGCACATTATTCAAGTACAAATAAACATGTACAATACATTTATAACAATATGTATTAGTGTTACATGTAAATGTAAACTGTCTTCCAATTTGTTTAGGAATTTTAACATGGTTAGGGTTTTTTTTTTTTTTATAAAGATTTTATTTACTTATTTGACAGAGAGAGACACAGTGAGAGAGGGAACACAAGCAGGGGGAGTGGGAGAGGGAGAAGCAGGCTCTCCACGGAGCAGGGAGCCCGATGCGGGACTCGATCCCAGGACCCTGGGATCAGGACCTGAGCCGAAGGCAGATGCTTAACAACTGAGACACCCAGGTGCCCCGTTTTTTTTTTTTTTTTTAATGGAGATGAAATTCACATAACATAAAATTAGCCATTTTAAAGTGAACAATTCGGTGGTCTGAGTGTATTCACCATATATAATCACCACCTCTGTCTAGTTTAAAAATATTTTCATCACCCCAAACCGATTAAGCAGTTGTTCCTTGTTTTCCCTATTCTGCTGCAGCCCTGGCAACCACCAATCTGCTTTCTTTCTCTAAGGATTTACCTATTGTGAATATTTCATATAAATGTGTCCTTTTGTTCTGGCTTCTTTTACTTAACAGTGTTTTTGAAGTCCATCCACATTGTAGCATGTGTCAGTACTTTATTCTTTTTAATGGCTGAATAATACTCCACTGTATGTATATACCATACTTTATCCATTCATCTGTTTTTTTTTTTTTAAGGTTTTATTTATTTATTTGGGAGAGAGAGGGAGAGGGAGCATGAGCAGGGGGAGGGACAGAGAGAGAAGCAGACTCCCCGCTGAGTAGGGAGCCCAACTGGAGGCGAATCCCAGGCCCCCAGGATCATGACCGAGCTGAAGGCAGACACTTAACCAGCTGAGTCACCCAGGTGCCCCTGCATTCATCTGTTGATAGACATTTGGGTTGTTTCAATCTTTTGGCCATTGTGAATAGTATTATTACGGACATTCCTGTATGTATATTTGTTTGAGTACTAGTTTTCAGTTATTTTGAATATATACCTAGGAATGGAATTGCTGGGTCATATGGTAATTTTGTCTTTAACTTTTTTTATTTAACTTTTTGAGGAATGAAATACTGTTTTCCACAGAAGCTGCACCATTTTACATTCTCACTGTCAGTGTCCGATAGCTCCCAATTTCTTCACATCCTTGCCAGTGCTGTTGTTTTTTTCATCTTCTTCTTTTTTTTTTTTTTTGTTATAGGCATACTAGTGAGTGTGAAGTGGTACCTCATTGTGGTTTTAATTTGTATTTCCTAATGACCAGTGATGATGACAATTGAACATCTGTCTTTTCATATATGGCCATTTATACATCTGTTTTGGGAAATGTCTGTTTAAGTCCTTTGCCCATGTTTAGATTGGGTTTTTTTTTGTTGTTGAGTTATAAGAGTTATTTATATATTCTGGATACTAGACCCTTATCAGATGTATTATTTGCAAATATTTTCTCCCATTTTGTAGGTTGTCATTTCACTTCCTTAATATTCTTTAATGCACAAAATTTTTAATTTTGGTGAAGTCTAATTTATCATTTTTCCTCTTGTTGCTTTACTTTTGATATTATACTTAATGATCCATTGCCAAACCAACAGTCATGAAGATTTACCCCTATGTTTTATGGTTTTAACTCATATTTAAGTTGTTGACCTATTTTGAGTAAATTTTTTTTTATTTATTTTTATTTTTTTAAAGGTTTTATTTATTTATTTGAGACAGAGAGAATGAGAGAGAGAGAGAGCACATGAGCGGGGGGAGGGTCAGAGGCAGAAGCAGGCTCCCTGCCGAGCAGGGAGCCTGATGCGGGACTCGATCCAGGGACTCCAGGATCATGACCTGAGCCGAAGGCAGTCGCTTAACCAACTGAGCCACCCAGGCGCCCTATTTTGAGTAAATTTTTAAATATCGTGTGAGGTAGGGGTCCAACTTCTTTTTTTTTTTTTTTTTTTTTTTGCATGTGAATATGCAGTTTTTCTGAAGTTGTTTCTTAATGAGACACGAGCCACGGTGACATTGGTGGCAGTTGAAACAAACGTCTTCCAGTAATTACTTTCACATTCTACAGTCTTAAAGCAGTTTTTTGTTGTTTTTTTAAAGATTTATTTATTTATTTTAGAGACAGAGAGCGCACATGTGGGGGGTGGAAGGGGCAGAGGGAGAGGGAGAGAGAGAGAATCTTAAGCAGACTCCACGCTGAGTAGGGAGCCTGACACTGGACTTGATCTCACAACCATGAGATCACAACCTGAGCCAAAACTGAGAGTTGGACACTCAACCAACTGTGCCACCCAGGTGCCCCTTCATAGTCTTTATATATGTGTGTGTGTATAAATATATATGAATAATTATTCAACTATAATTAACATATAGTGTTATATTAGTTTCGGGTGTGGTTCCACACTTCTTTACATTTCTCAGTGATCAAAATAAGTGTACTGTTAATCTCTTTTATCTATTTCACTCATCCACTCCCCCATCCACCTCCCCTGTGACAACCACCAGTTTGTTCTCTATATTTAAGAGTCTGGTTCATTTGTCTCTTTTTTTCTTTGCCTGTTCATTTGTTTCTTAAATTCCACACATGAGTAAAATCATATGGTATTTGTCTTTCTCTGACTTATTTCACTTAGCATTATACCCTTTAGGTCCATCCATGTTGTTGCTGTTGGCAAGATTTCATTCTTTTTTATGGCTGAATAATATTCCTCTGTGTGTGTGTGTGTGTGTGTGTGTAGATGAATGGACACTTGATGCTGCAATAAACATAGGGCTGCATATATCTTTTTGAATCAGTGTTTTCATTTTCTTTGGGTAAATATCCAGTAATGGAATTACTGTATCATATGGTGATTCTATTTTTAATTTTTTCGAAGACCCTCCATATTGTTTTTCACAGTGGTTGCACCAATTTGCATTCCCACCAACAATTGTATGAGGGTTCCTTTTACTTCACATCATTACCAACACTTGTTATTTCTTGTGTTTTTGATTTTAGCCATTCTGACAGGTATAAAGGGATGTCTCATTGTGGTTTTAACTTGCATTTCCCTGATGATGAGTGATGTTGAGCATCTTTTCATATGTCTGTTAGCTGTCTGTATGTCTTTGGAAAAATGTCTATTCAGCTGCTCTGCCCATTTTTAATGGATTGTTTTTTTGTGTGTATGTTGAGTTGTGTTAAGTTCTTTATATATTTTGGATAGCAACCCCTTATTGGATGTATCTTTTGCAAATATATTTTTCCCTCAGTAGTTTGCCTTTTTGTTTTGTTGATGGCTCCTTTTCTGTGTAAAACCTTTTTATTTTGATGTGTCCCAATAGTTGAATTTTGCTTCTGTTTCCCTTGCCAGAGGAAACATATTTAGGAAAATGTTTCTATGGCTGATGTCAAAGAAATTACTGCCTGTGTTTTCTTCTAGTAATTTTATGGTTTCAGGTCTCACATTTAGGTCTTTAACCCATTTTGAGTTTATTTTTGTGTATGGTGTAAGAAAATGGTCCAGTTTCATTCTTTTGCATGTAGCTGTCCAGTTTTCCTAGTACCATTTGTTGAAAAGACTGTCTCTTTCCCATTGTATATTCTTGAGTTCTTGGTTGTAGATTAATTGACCATAAATATTTAGGTTTATTGCTGGGCTTTATGTTTGTTCCATTGATATATGTGTCTGTTTTTACACCAGTACCATATTGTATATTGTTTTACTGTTTTGATTACTACAGCTTTGTAGTATAATATTTTTATATTTTTAATTTCCCCTCTATCTTTCTCTTATCCCATTGTTGGGTATTTGAATTTTCTTTCTTTTTTTTCCTTCTCATACAGAGTAGTGTCCTCTATCTTTGTATAAATTGGAACTTTCCTCTTCCATCAGCTTATCTTGGGTTATATTTGCTCGTTGTGCTTAGAGCAAAAGTAGATTTATTGTTATGAACTTCTAATATCACTTGGATATATTTAAAAGCTAATCGGGTGGGGGCGCCTGGGTGGCTCAGTCGTTAAGCGTCTGACTTCGGCTCAGGTCATGATCCCAGGGTCCTGGGATCGAGCCCCACATCAGGCTCCCTGCTTGGCGGGAAGCCTGCTTCTCCCTCCCCCACTCCCCCTGCTTGTGTTCCCTCTCTCGCTGTCTCTCTCTGTCAAATAAATAAATAAAATCTTAAAAAAAAAAAAGCTAAGAAGGTGTTTTCAATAAAAATAGAGGCTTTCATAGATGGCACTTGAACAAGGTTTGTCAAGAGAGGCCATATAGCATAGTGGTTAAAAGCATAGATTATAGTAAGACAGAACTCACATCTTGGTTCCATCTTGTGTGTGACCAGAGGAATTTACTGAACCTCTCTATGCAGTAACTTTCTCATTTGTCAGGTGGTGGCAATAATAGTATCTCGCTTGTAGGGTTGGCTTAAGGATAAATGAGATAATGCATGCAAAATGGTTAGCACCACGGCTGGTACAGATAACACGGGCTCCATTGCCATAGCTACTAAGAGTGTTTCTCTTCCTTCTTCTCGCCGTGGCTGCTTTTCTCCCTCCTACCCCCTTTTCCTTCCCCTGACAACCTTTGTTTGTGTTTCCATTTTCCTAGTCTTTCTCTGGAATTTTTATTTTTGAGTTCTCCTTCTCGGGGCTAGCAATGCAGGATTTGGGTGGTTTAGGATGACCTGGCTGGAGCAGTAGGAGAGGTATGGGCATAATCGCTTCATGCAGGAGACTCTTGGCAAGCCATGCTTGTTTCCTTCCCTTTGTGTAAAACTGTTGATTTTCATTTCCATCAAGAATTAGTGACATCATAGGGAAGAATGTCTGAATTTACTTTCAGGATGGATAGCTGTGATATCGTTACCTCAGTGTCAGAAGATATGGGAAATAGTGATTTCTTAGGGTTGTATTGATTCTTGGGATAGGTTATGTGCTTTAGGAGTGACATTGATAATTTTAAAAGAAGGAATTTAATACTGAAAATTATTTTACATCAGTAAAATGTATCATAAGAATGACAAAGAATGTGTGAAGAAAAAGAAGTTCCCAGTTCGTTATCTTTTTAGCCTTTTCCTAGAGGTTTAATGGTCATTAGAAAGAAGTGTTTGCCACCAGTGCTCTTTTGTAAGAGTTTATCTAGCATGGTTTTTCAATCTAGTTTTAAAAATATTTCTTTCCAGTTAACAGAAGATGAAATTGCAACTATTCTTAAATCTACTTTGAAAGGACTAGAATATTTGCACTTTATGAGAAAAATACACAGAGATATAAAAGCTGGAAATATTCTCCTCAATACAGAAGGACATGCAAAATTGGCCGATTTTGGAGTGGCTGGTCAGTTAACAGTAAGTGTAATAATTTTGGAACCGCTTGTGGCCTATATGTCTAGGTTTGATTGTACCTGAATGTTGATAACTTTTTGGAGGGGGTGATGGGAAGAAATACATAACTACATTGTTCTTGGGGAGAAGGAGCCATAATTTCAGTATTATTTATTATTTTTATTTACAATTTAAGAGACATTGAATGAATATGAAAAAAATGTCTTTGAAATGCTTAAATGTTTAAAAAAGAAAGCTACATTGATCCATTTCTGTAGCTTTGTTACAGTACTATTTTTAATGACTGTCTTTAATGAAGGTGGTTATAGATAAGTTGTGTACTCTTGCTTTTTACAGAATTCGGAATTCCTAAATATGTCATTGTCAGTTGAAATTGGAGGAAAATAGTCAATGTTTTATATAATCTGTAGTATTTGAGGGTTTCACTATGCAGTTGAATGAATATGTTGGCAAACAGAGTCCCTTAGTGTTTTTATAGTAGTATTTATGTCAGTGTAATGTTTTTGCAGGATACAATGGCAAAACGCAATACTGTGATAGGAACTCCGTTTTGGATGGCTCCTGAGGTAATTCAAGAAATAGGCTATAACTGTGTGGCTGACATCTGGTCCCTTGGCATTACTTCTATAGAAATGGCTGAAGGAAAACCTCCTTATGCTGATATACATCCCATGAGGGTAAGAAAATGATGGTTTGCTAAAAACGTTATGTAAGTGGCAGTTCTGTAATGTCAGTGTAAATAAATAAATATAAAGTAAATTAAATAAGTTGATTTGAACTTTCGTTCTGTGCCAAAAATAATAAAATTACCTGTCAGAGGTTAGTGATGTTAACTTTTTTCCTCCCACATCCTCAATTGTGAGAAAAGAAGTGAAGGCTATATTTCTCTTTATAGTCTTTTTTCCTCCACCAAAAATATACCTGTAAAATTTCCCCTTGCTTTTCAATAGAAGAAAGGGTTGGTAAAGTCACTATATTCTTCAGTTTATCCATCATTTTCTCAGTGTGGCTGTGGAGGCCTTGGAAAAATCAATTCTCACTTTTCTACCCACTCTGCAAATTCTACCTTTCTGTGTTTTTGTTTTCCTTTTTTTCTTCTCTCATCTGAAGCTAGTGTTTAAAAAGCCTGACTTCTAATATTGCTACATACCTGTAGGCAAATTAATCTTATTTCTTCAGTTGGTACTTAGTGAGAAAATAGAATTCCTTTTTTGAGCATTATTATATACTTCTATGAAGTCCTTTTTCCAGGATGATTTTTTTGAGTTTGAAATATGTACCTTGCATATTCAGTCTAATTGCCTCTGCTTCAGGGTTTGTGATGATATATATAGTTTTTAGGTTTCTTAGTGGTGAATCTCAATTCATTATAGATAAGGACATCTGTCTTCGTGAACTTATTGCCCCCTAGTGGCTGGAGCTTCCTCAAGAAGAAGAGAAAGAAAAGAGTGAGAGGTAGTGTGTGTGTGTGTGTGTGTGTGTGTGGAGAGAGAGGAGAAGATGGTGTCAGGATGACTGGAGAAATGTGTGAAGTAAATAGATGGGAGGAAAGAGAATGCAGTAATTTGGAACATCTGAAGAAGAATAAATTGGAATTATTTCTGATAATACAATTCTATTGTCGATTGAATTTCAGTAATATAAGTAACAGTGTACTCTACTGAAAATATTTAAAAATCTGCCTGCCACTATATAGAGAATTCTGAGTAATACAATTGCATATAATATGTATCATCTTCCTTGTGTATATAAATTACTTTTGCTAAAGTAAAAAACAAAAAATGGCATGAATTGTTTGTTTGCAAAATCACATGAAAAATCATAAGGTCAACATAAAACCAGCAACACAAATTCTCATTTATTCTCTGATTATTACTTATCTTTGGTACTTTAAGTTATAATATTTTAAGGTGATCCTCAAACTAGGAGTATTTGAATTTGAATTAGTGAGGTTAACTGAATTTTCCAAGGCATCCTAGGCAAGTGCCAGAGCTGGGATTTAACCCAGGACTTAGATTATTACTCTTCTGCTTCCTCCTTATATATAGATCTTATTTTTCCAACCTCATAGATCAGCATATTAAATTTGACCCTGAAGTAGTCTTTCAAATAGGTAGTAAAGAATTGTAGTATGTGGTTCCCAACTTCCATGATCTTAAAATATCACTTGACAGTTTAAATTCGCACATATGAAATAGTAAAAATACACTTGAAGATAGTATTTTTCTTTGAAATTCTATCTATCAGCATCTTTCTATCTCACTTTTTTCTACCAGTCTAAATCCTACTCATTCAAGTCTCAGGTCAGATATTATTTCTATATAAAGCCTTCCTTGGTAGCCACCACCTAAGTAAATTTCTGTTTTAAAGATTTTATTATTTATTTAGAGAGGGAGAGGGGGATGGGACAGAGGGAGATGGAGAGAAGCTGAAGCAGATTCTGTGCTGAGCGTGGAGCCCAATGTGGGACTCAGTCTCACGACCCTGAGATCATAACCTGAGCCGAAATCAAGAGTTGTATGCTTGCCCAACTGAGCCAGCCACCCAGGCGCCCCTAAGTAAATTTCTTTCCTCACAACTTGTATTATAGGCGATTTTTAGCCCTGTAATTCTTTGGACAGTTTATCAAATGTTGCCTTGTGCATTTCCAAACACAGCAAGGTTTTAAGTTGCTATTTAAATTATGTTATCATTATTTAGCCTTTTTCATGTTTGTGAACTGCTTTATACAAAGTCAAGTATAAACTGCAGGTATTGGGAAACTCTTGAGATCATGTGACAGATACAAGTTTTCCAAAATTTGAATTTTCACTTGAAAGCTCAGATTTTATCATTGGCAACAAATATGATAGTTTTCCTTAAAATGACAGGTTCACTTGGTTCGTTTTTGAGAGAATGTCAATCAAATACCCAAGTCTGAATAACCATAGTTTTTCTGTCAGTTATTCCTTCAGGTAAAAATGGTGTTCCTTGAAAAAAGAGTTGCAGCTTGTTTAGCTTGCTGTTCAGTCACACAAGTGCTTTTCCTTGAGATAATCTTTGTTGTTCTGTGTGCAGGGCAGGTGCTTTGTGTGTATTTCTCATTTTATCATAGAGAATATTAAAAGATATGCATGCAAGGGTGGAATTTTAATAAAATTAATAATATTTCCTGCTTCACCAAGGCTTAGATTAGTTTGGTGGGAGGTCAGGTGAGAGGAGAAAAGAAAGAGCTGTCCAAGAGAGAAAAACAGATTGTTGAGGACTCAGCTAAAGTTGGAACGTGAGAATTGTTTTGTCACCATTGCGATTCTTTGCTCTAGCCTTGCTTTAGCAATGCTCAGCAGCGGAGTGCAGCACGTTACAGCCTTGATCTCAGGTTTGGGTCTAAATGAATCAGTGTCTTGGAGCGACAGAGCTACCGCGCATTTAAGGACGCTGTCGAGAGACTTGTTCAGGTGGTTACCAAGGGGGTCTAGCCTGGAAAGAGGGGAGAGGGTATAAGGTAATGGAGAGATCAGGGAGCTAGACAGCATTCTTCACTCTTGCCGCATAGCAGGTACCTGGAGAGCTTTGAAAAAATTCTGGTGCCGGAGCCCTCCCCCAAACCAATTATTTCAGAATCTCAGTCTTTTCAGTGAGGTTAGAGAGCCAATAAAGTGGTAGTTAAGGTATGAGAGAGCTGGTAGTATATAAAACTCTGATTAGTGAGTGAAATAGTGAAGTTTTCTTTTTTAATTAAATAATTTTCTTATTTTAACCACTCTGTAAAATAAATGTTTCAGTCTCTAATGAGTGGATTGGGTGAAATGGATATTTAAAGAATTATGTTTTTTATTAAGATGACACAACTTAGAAGTGGCAGAACAAAGATATCAACTTGGGCTAGTCCATTTCTTGCCTTGGCAAAAAGGAAGTATCTTTTGTGTTTATATGTCAACTGTATGCAAATGAAGGAGTGGCTAGCAAAAATAAAAATCTGCCAACATTTTAATCTCATAATTATTAATTTAAAATACGAAACTTCTAAATTTTTCAGTGGGAAGAAATATGGACAAATTTTTTTTTTTTTTTAGAGAGAGAGTGCACGCATGCATGAGTTGGCAGGGGAGAAGGGCGGGTGGGTGGGGGGAGAGAGAGAGAGAGAGAATCTTAGCAGGCTCCACACCCAGCACAGAGCCCAATGCAGGGCTCGAGCTCACAACCCTGAGATCATGACCTGAGTTGAAATCAAAGTCGAATGCTTAACCGACTGAACCACCCAGGCACTTCAATATGGTAGAATTTTTTATGTTCCACTCCTATTTTTTTTTTTTTTTTGGTAGCAATATAGCTTATGAGATAACCATAGTTTACAAAGTTGTCACAGTGGAATGAAGATAGCAATGATGGACAGACCACTACAACAGATGGAGGCAAAGAATGCTAGTTATTTTAAGTAAAGGATATTCTATGATTTACTGCATATAGATGGCTATCTGGAATAGGAGGCTAAGTTAGGATGTGGTGGGCCAGCTTCCCTAGCCTTTATATACTAGTCCTTCTGAAATTCTCTCTGGCCATTTTTACAAGGTTGTAGCCCTTCTCACTATGCCTGCCCTCTAGATGTATGTAACAGAAACAGCCCCAGAACAACGAAGTTGACTCCTAGACTGAGTGAACTGGGGGTTGGTTTCCTAGTCCTATTCTCAGATACACCATCCTTCTGGTATGCCCAGGCTCCAGGCCTGCCCCAGACCTATGCTTGCTTAGGCCAGCAAGAATTAGGGTCAAGATGAGATGCATCAGGCTTGGATAACTTAGAATGGGGTTGTTCCTGTCTAAATAGTCACCAATTAATATTGTGGTATTTCACTGATAAAGCTTTTTGTAGGACATATATTTTGAGTGTTATTAGAAAATGGAAGTGCTTAAATTGGAACTTGGCTGTGAATTGAAAATGGGTCTTTGAAAGTGTTAAGGCTGAGGTCATTTGTTTTAGTTTATCATTTATCAAAGATTGATACTTTGTTTAATCATTCCTCAGAGAGAGTCAGAGGTATTTGGGATATAGATATTCAAGGAGGAAAGGGCTATTAAAAACACTGGATTTGTTTGATGGCAAGGGATAAACTAAATTTTACAGTTTTTATACAGCTTTCTCTCTCTCTCTCTTTTTTAAGAGAATCTTGTAGTGTGTGCAAGCTATATCTTTGCTGTGGCGAGAGTAACAATTATCTGTCTAGTAAAAGGCAATGATGAAATACACATTAAAACATGTAAAGCTTTGTAAACAGGGGAGGGATGAAATGTGCTTATAAATTTACATACAGCTAAGATTAAGGAGTAAGGAAGGACATAGATTAAGGAATAATGACAAATGGAGGTAAATCTGCTCAAAATGTTAAACAAGTTTTATCGAAGCACAATTTATTTTAAAAGTTTAAATATGAAGATGCCGAATTAATTTTGGTCAGTTAAATAGAACTAAATATAATAAATAATAGATAATATAATTTTGAATTCAGTTAACCACACACTTTTTTGGAGATCTGCCCCTTTCTCAGCTCTATAGGAAATAAAATTACCAAAAATAAAAAAAAATCAGGAAATGAGTGAATAGTATCATTTTTCTAAATATCTATCCCTGTACCCTGCCATCAAACCCAGGCACATTGTTTCTTAGACATCACTAAGACCCTATTGATTCTTTTAAATGCAGTTTTTGTTTTGTTTTCTTTTGTTTTACAAGCTTTTGTGTTTGATTACACATTACCTGGCGTGCTGAAAGGGATAAGGACAGAAGTGTTTGAGTCAGACTAAGGACTGTTTGAGATAGCTGGCCTTGTGACTGATGATTGCTTGGCATCAACTGAAGGAAAGAAAATAAAATGAGACTAAGAATTTTACTTCTGCACAATATAATATGAATGTTTATTGCCTTTAAAAAATAAGATGCAGAAATATATTGTGTATTTTGGGAAGATTTATGTCAAATGCGACTTAAGGAGACAATTGGAGGCATGTAAATGGCAATTTTCTGGAAATTCAACTTATATACAGCTTGACAATCTCTGTTTAAGAGTAAATTAGGGATATTTAAGAAAAAAAAAGAAGAAGAAGAAGTTAGCGGGAGGGGAAGAATGAAGCGGGGGAAATCGGAGGGGGAGACGAACCATGAGAGACGATGGACTCTGAAAAACAAACAGGGTTCTAGAGGGGAGGGGGGTGGGAGGACGGGTTAGCTTGGTGGTGGGTATTGAGGAGGGCACATTCTGCATGGAGCACTGGGTGTTATGCACAAACAATGAATCATGGAACACTTCATCTAAAACTAATGATGTAATGTATGGGGATTAACATAAGAATAATAAAAAAAGTAAATTAGGAGTTCCTTTACACTAAAAAAAGATCTTTGTCTGTCTCTCTGTGTATATCCTCACATCACTTATGAAGAAAAGAACCTTGTAGATGTTTTCAACATGGAAAATATATTTTTGATGAATGTTTTTGAAAATGATGTTATCTTTCTTTCCTGAAGAACTTTTTTCTTAACCTTGCTGTTTTTTCCAACTAGCCTCTTCACCCTCATCCCTTTTGGGGAAACAGTGCATTTTAATAAGTGAAATAAATGCTCCAGTACGTGCAAAGTAAACACAGACATTAGGAAAAAAAATCACTATATTGAATATTAAAAAAATAAAACACACAGTAGCTTTCCCCTATCTCAAATCATGTGGTGCTGCTCCTTCCACATCCAAGTGTACTCCTAATCCAACAAGATTTCTTAAAAAAAAAAAAAAAAAATGAGGCTTTTATAAAAAGAAGGCATTATATCCATGTCTAAGGAGTGAAAACTGAGTTATCCATTTTTTATTAAATAGAACTGAATCAATGACCCTCCTTCCTGCCCAATTAACGGTAAGATTTGGTTGAGAAATTCTGGAAGACTGTGGTAGTGGACTAATACCACACTCAGCCTATTTACACATCTTCCATCTCCTTGTCCCTACTGTGTGGGTCTTGGGAGACACCTGGCTTGTCCTAGTGTGTGTGCTTGCACTGCCTCTTGGAAGATTCCCCAAAAGGCATTTAACATGTAGGGCAAAAGACAAGTATCTTTATTTTGTCTGGGAGTGGATGAGGGAATATGTGGGTATTAATTCACAGACTTAATATTCACTTGTAGGAACATCCTGGATGAAAGCCTCTTTCTTAGAGCCTGAGGTAGCAGGGTACAGCCTTTCTCTGTGGTCTGACCTGTGGACATGCTGGCCCAGATTCCCCTTTCACTGGGCCAGGAACCTGCAAGCAAACCTCGCTCCTGCCCTGCCCTGCGTGAGGTGGGGGGGTGGCTTCAGCACCGTGCCCTCAGCACTAGTGTTCATGGACCTCATGTGGCCAGGGACTGCTGTGGCTTAGTGGTGAAGCCCAGGGATCCTCTTTTTCTCTTGGTTTTCATAGCTAGATTTTGGCTTGAGGGGCGCCTGGGTGGCTCAGATGGTTGGGCATCTGCTTTCGGCTCGGGTCATGATCTCGGGGGCCTGGGATCAAGCCCTGCATCGGGCTCCCTGCTCAATGCAGGGCCTGCTTCTCCCTCTCCCTCTGTCATTCCCCCTGCTTGTGCTCTCTGGCTCTATCTCTCTGTCAAATAAATAAATAAAATCTTTAAAAAAAAAAAATTTAAATTTTGGCTTGAATGACATCTTCTGTGATTATAAGGCCCACTTCCTTACTTTTTATCTTTTTACCCCCATAATAGATTCTTAGGGCTGTCGTAACAAATTACCACAAATTTGGTAGCTTTAAACAACAGAAATTTATTTTCTCGCAATTCTGGAGGCCAGAAGTCTGAAATCAAGGTGTTGACAGGGTTGTACTCCCTCCTGAGGCCCTAATGGAGAATCCATTCTTCACCTCTTCCAGCATTTGGTGGCTGCTGGCAATCCTTGACATTCTTGGATTGTAGCTGCATTATTCCATTTCTGTCTGCATCTTCAATTACCTTCTCCTCAAATTTTCCTCTGCCTTTCTCTTAAAAGGACACTTGCCATTGGTTTTAGGGACCACATGGGTAATCCAGGGTGATAGCCTCCTTTCAAGATCTGCAAAGACCTTTTTTTCCCCAAATGAGGTCACATTCAGAAGTTCTGGGGATTAGGACATGGGTACATCTTTTGGGGGGCTGCCTTTCAGCCATTATACCTTCCATAATCTATTCTGTCCTCCTGAATTAAGGAGGGCACGTGATGTGATGAGCACTGGGTGTTATACGCAACTGATGAATTATTGAACACTACATCTGAAACTAATGAGGCCCTATATGTTGGCTAATTGAATTTAAATAAAAAATAAATTATATACAGTTTAAGATTAATAGTGACTAATATTAGGACATATCTCTGTTTTTCTCATTTTTTTATTGTGGTAAAATATGCACAACATAAAATTTATCATTTTAACCATTTTTAAGTATACAGTTCAGTGGCCTTAAGTACACTCACATTGTTGTGCAACCATCACACTATCCACTTTCAGAAATTTTTATCATCCCAAACTGAAACTCTGTGCCCATTAAAGAATAATTCTTCATTATCTCCTCCCCACATTTCGTAACCACCATTCCACTTTCAGTCTCTATGAGTTTGACTGTTCTAAGCACCTCATATAGGTGGAATCATACAATATTTGTCCTTTTGTGTCTGACTTCTTTCACTTAGCGTGTTTTAGAGGTGCATTCATGTTGTACCATATGTCAGAATTTCTTTTCTTTTTAAAGCTGAATAATATCCTATTGTACGTATATACCTCACTTTGTTTATTCATCCATTGACTGACACTTGGGTTGCTTCCCAATTTTGGCTATTATGTATAGTGCTACTGTGAACATAGGTGTACACTTATTTCTTTGAGACTCTGCTTTTTTTTTTTTTTAAGATTTTATTTATTCGAGAGAGAGAGAGAGAGAGAGCTCAGGGGGAAGAGCAGAGGGAGAGGGATAAGCAGACTCCACGCTGAGCTCGGAGCCTGACACGGGGCTTGATCTCAGGACCCTGAGATCAGGACCTGAGCCGAAACCAAGAGTTGGACACTTAACTGACTGAGCCACCGAGGTGCCCCAAGACTCCGCTTTTAATTCTTATGGGTATATACCCAGAACTGGGATTGCTAGATCATACTGTTTATGTATAATTTGGGGGGGAACTTCCATACTGTTTTTTCCAGTAAGCTGTACCATTTTACATTCCTACCAGCAGTGTACACGGTTCCAGTTTCTCCACATTCTTTCCAACACTTATTTTCTTTTTGGTAGTAGTCATCCTGATAGGTGTGAATGGCTATCTCATTATAGTTTTGATTTGCATTTCCCAAACAACTAATGATGTTGAGCATTTTTCCATTGGTATATCTTTGAAGAAATGTCTATCAGTTGGTTTGGTTTTTTTGTTGTTGAGTTTCTTTTCTCATTTTTATTGACTTTTCTCAAGTATTACTCTGCTTTTTTTCTATTTGCTGACTGAGATTTCCTGGTCCTTTGACTTTTTACTGCCTCTGTTTATTATCCTTCCAGCTGTCCCCCATCATTCTTTGCACCCCAAGTCTAATACTCTAAGTCCCTTTGTAATTCTTCCTTTATAATTAGTCCATTGGGAGGTCTTTGAGTCAAAATGGTTTTCCCTTCCTGTTTACATGCCATTGACTTACTAGTCTACAAGTAGAGGATTGCTTACTTGTATTTAATTGTATATATTAGTTTGCTTTATGCAGTAGGTGTGTTCTGAAGAAGGTGTGTAAATATTTAATAGGTGCAAATCAGCATTTAACATTCTCTGAATTTTTTTTTTTTTTAAGATTTTATTTATTTGACAGAGAGAGACATAGCGAGAGAGGGAACACAAGCAGGGGGAGTGGGAGAGGGAGAAGCAGGCTTCCCGCTGAGCAGGGAGCCCGATGCGGGGCTCGATCCCAGGACCCTGGGATCAGTACCTGAGCCGAAGGCAGACGCTTAACGACTGAGCCACCCAGGCACCCCAGAATTCTCTGAATTTTTTTAAAAATAATTTTTTTTTAAAGATTTTATTTATTTATTTCAGAGAGAGAGAATGAGAGAGAGCAAGCACATGAGAGGGGGGAGGGTCAGAGGGAGAAGCAGACTCCCTGCCGAGCAGGGAGCCCGATGCGGGACTCGATCCCGGGACTCCAGGATCATGACCTGAGCCGAAGGCAGTCGCTTAACCAACTGAGCCACCCGGGCGCCCCTTTAAAAATAATTTTTAATGATTCCTTTAGTAATGAGAATAACACTTTTCAAATTTATCTGCCATGTAATTGTGTATGTTTTTGTGGTGGGACATACCCATTTTACCAGTAATACAAAATTTAATCATTAATATTAAAATATTTTTGATTTGATATTAATGTTAAATATAAGAGATGCTTGTTCTAATGTGGAGACAGGGAATTCGACTTTTGGATCAGTTGGAGAGTATTTCTGCTATACTGCATTGCTTATTTTGTGTCAGAGAAACTAAATGTCATCTAAGTATGGGTGTTTGATTTTTGAAGAAAAGTACCCTGGGATTTTCTTCCTGTATTCTTTTATTTCTGCTCCCCTTTATTTCCTTCTACAGATATTTAGTGCGCATTGATCATTTACTGGTTGGACTTTGAGGATGTAGAGGTAAACAGCACAGGCATGTTTCCTATTCTCTTGGAACTTCTGGTCCAGTGGAACTAGCATTCTGACGTTAGCTTTCTGAGGGGCGGGGAGAGGAGGGAGTAGGTAAATATATTTAGTTGTTTAGTGTGAGACCATACACTAACAACTTTATTCACGTATTACAAATTATATAGGATCATATGACTATAAATAAGAGTTTTATTGTTTGTCATTACATACATCGCTTGCTTTTCTCCTTTGAACTCATCCTCATCTTTTTTTTTTTTTTTTAAAGATTTTATTTATTTATTTGAGACAGAGAGAATGAGAGACAGAGAGCATGAGAGGGAGGAGGGTCAGAGGGAGAAGCAGACTCCCCGCCGAGCAAGGAGCCCGATGCGGGACTCGATCCCGGGACTCCAGGATCATGACCTGAGCCGAAGGCAGTCGCTTAACCAACTGAGCCACACAGGCGCCCCTCATCCTCATCTTTTTTTCCTCACTGTTGCCTTTACTTCCATTGACTTTTCTCTGTCCCTGACAGTACATGCACTCAAATGCTCACACAGTCCCTTCCCCACCTCTGCTTTGCTTTTCCCTGTGCTTTTCTTTCTTTTCACATTTCCTTTCTTCCTCCCTGTCTGTTCCCTACATTTTTCTGCCTGATTATGTGATACTTTATTCTGCGAATCATGCTTTCAGATCAGAAGTAGCCAAGGATCTGGAGGAATGGGGCAAAGTGGATCATTGGAGAATTTCAGTCCTACTTCCAGGACATATGGTTTTTCACTCTATTTAAAAATTCGAGTTCTTCTGCCCTGTGGTCCTATCCATGTGGGAGTACCAGGCATTCCAGCCCCTAAGTTGGGGATTAAGGTTTATTACAGTGACACTTTCAACATATTTCTGTCCAGTCTTCAAGAATAATTCAAGAGATGAACAAGCAAGGAGAACAGAATAAGCAGATCTCAGCTTCTCTTGGTTGGGCTTGCTGGGATCATCCTCCTTCACAGGGAGGACAAATTCCCACTGTTCATTTAAATTCAAATCTTGCTGTTGGTGTTGTGTTGCCAAGTGCTCTGTAAATACAAAGGGTTCGGTAACTGTTGAGGAAGCAATCATCATTTTCCTACTGACATATGAATTACATGAATATGAGTTGTAGTTTTGGGGATATGTTTACATTAAGTGTTGCTTAGAGAGGGAATCATTGAGATAGAACTATACTGGAAAGAATTATTGAGAAAGAATTATGTGAGAATCCATCTTTTTAAGATTTTAATATAGGATCCTGACAAAGGCAGTATTTCTCTGTATTTGTATAGGAGCATTTACAGTACACAATTTAAATTGATTTATTAATCATTAAAAGATGGCATTTACATTTGACACTTTCTTTGACTGTGATCCATAGTATAAAATGTGTTTTGCATTGTGACCCATTTTGCACATGCATAGGTAAATACTGGTTTACGTACAGTTTGTTTCAGTTGTGTGGGTTTTCTCTTCTACTTCCTCCTTTCATTAAAAAAAAGAATAGGTAGTCCAAATCCATTACATTGATTTTATGACCCAGAATTGGATTGTAACTTGTATTTATAGAGCAAGAATCACTGTACCAGGTTTTGGAAATACGAATTCTTCCAATGTCATAATGCTTCCATTGTTGCCACATAGCAGTGGCTGTGACCTGGTGTTCAGGACTTGTTAAGTCCTGATGAATTTTGTTAATCTGTGATTAGTTGTAATGGACTCTCATCTGTCCACTTCACAGAGTTATTGTGAAGATCAGATAAGATAATGTAAATGAGCAATACATGTAAAATATTAAATACTATAGAAATATTTGGTAGCATTATTAAATTAACTTTCAAGTCTCATATTGAGACTGTAAGTTCAAATTCTTGCAGAAGGTGCTATATAAGAATATTTACCATTGTCATTTAAGGAGCTTTTGGCTGTGGAAAGGCTCAGACAGTTACTTTATCATCACCTGGCTTTATTTTAGGGTATCTAGTAGGGTTGGAGGTATTGGGGGTCTTACACAGCACCCAAAGGAGTTTATTGTCGGCCAGGGTAGGTTCCAGAAAGCTTTTAAGCCCTTGCTGAGATGATCTTTGCAGCCTCTACTGGAAACCATATAGATGTAAGGACCCCATGAGGGCAGAGGTACGTGTGGATCCTCTTTTCTAACCTCAGGGTAGACTGATGTTTTCTGCTTCATTTTCACTATATACTAGCTCATTCATGGAAACCGTGATTTGTAAGAGCATAGAATGAACTTTTTTTCTGGGGCAGGGAATTCATAGCATTAGTGGACCCCCTGAAATTGCACTTAAATATTGGATGTTTGTTCAGATGTGCGTTTTTCTGCTGCAAGTTCATAACTTTCCAGTGACCCAAAAAGATTCAGAACTGTGGTTCTCAATAGTAATATCAATGCCTATCAAGTGAGTTTCTTGTTATATTGTATATTTAGGATATGATTTTGTTTACTATTTATCACAGCATATCACTGTTTAATGTGGAACCAGTAAACAGATCTGTAAACAGATCTGGATATGATTCCTCCCCCCACCATACTCATTTATTTCTAGAAAGGTTAGTTTTAGGTATGTCTAGTTACTGTCCAAATTTCCTCATCACTGACTAAAAAAATCTTTTATTTCTCTGAATCTCTTATCACCTTTTTTATGACTTTCTTATGGTACTTTTTAACTTACTATGTATTATCATAACTGTCATGTAATTGTCCTATTGCCCCTTCTAGATCTCAGTTTTAAATGCAAGTATGTTTCATCTTTGTGTGTCTAATTGAACCTAGCAGAATGACTTATACATGAGAGCATCCAATAAGTGTTTTTGTTGAATATGTGCTCGATTCCATTTCCTATCTCGAAGATACTTCTATGGTGTAAATACTGAAATCTGGCAGGCTCAGATTCTGCTTTCTTACAATAATAAATGTTGTACTTATAACTTAGAATAAGAATCAGTGAAATAAATTAAAAAATGAAACTAAGTAAATGCTAATCAAATACAACTTGAAAGGCTTATCATTACTTATAGCTTGCCTTTTAAACTTTTACTAAGCACAGTTTATTTATTTAAAATTTAAATTTTAAATTGTTTTACTTTTTTTGGTACTTTAGATCCTGTTTCTTTGTTGAAGGAGATCAGAAAGACTTAGCACCCTTAGCATTGGCCTCTGGACTGTAGTTTTGTTTTGCTAATGGGAACATAATTGCCAAGCCTTATTGAAGACTTATGTCTTAAAAGCAGTCATATAGAGATATTATATTGGTCATAGAAAGTTTTGTTTTGTTTTGAAACCATTTAGGCTAGAGACCTAAGCTAGCATTGATTTTAGAAGACATAAATATGTAGGGGTGTGTGTGTGTGTGTGTGTGTGTGTGTGTTGGGAGGTTAGGAGATACCTGAAGGCAGGTGTTGACTCTGTAATTCAAGTGTATAATATTTTAAAAGTTCATATTTTTGGAGAAAATGCTAGCAATAGCAAATTTGACTTTCAAAATTATGGCTGGACAGACATATTTTAAAAAATGAAGATAGGTAAGTTATAACTGACTTAAAATATATGTATTTTAGTTAAATTCCTGCAAAATAGAATTCTCCAGCTGTCCTAGAGGACTATATTGATTACAGATTAGATTTTTATACTAACTTTGTTTTCAGTATAACTTTTACATAAATGGAATCCTCTTCATTGCATCTGGGATCATTTAAATAGCATAATTACATGTAGTTGTGCTATATATTGAAAGGTAAGGGATAAATGATCAGAGATGACTTTATAAGCATTATGGTAAGTGACTTATAAACTGAAGGTCACCAATTTAATTGGGAGGTTTGTGAATCTCTTAAATTCTGTGATCAAATGAGTGATATCAAAGGAAGAAGCAATTTAACATAACAATTGTGGCTTACACTGAACATATGTTCCTGTTAATAGGTTGCATTATGGTCTTTAAGGACTTGTATGTAGTTAGTACATTTTGGTTCATTTGATACCCACAGTTTTTCTTAATTTTTATTAGTGAGTTGTTACAGTGGTTAACAAGAAATACACAGATTTAAGTTGCAATAGTTTTCTCAGGGTTATATGATCTAACTTCACAAGCTTCCTGGACATATGTAGATGCTTTTCTATTTTGCTTTAGTTATGACATACAATTGATATAGGCAAGCATGAAAGCTTGGGCAAATTTTCATTGCTTTTTCTGGATCTTGCTCAGGTTCTGTGGTATTTATGTAAAGCACAGTTTTGTTACTTGGGAATGCATGTTGAAATTATCATGTGCACTATTTTGCTGTAGGCCCGCTGGCACTGCCACAAAGGTAATACACTGCCAGTAGGCCATTTCCTTGTCGGCTGCATTTACAATTTAATAGAAATATTACATGACTTTTTAAACAAGTGTTTTGGCAGGGAGGAAATGGCAGATTCCATACAAACAAGCATAGCTTCCTTTCCTTAACCACACTCCAGCTACTCAAGAAATTGTACTTGGTTTCAAGTTTGGGGGTTTGGGGGTAGAATGGGAAGTCAGGTTGATACAGGAGTGACATTGATATTTAGTATAAAATAGTTACGTATTTTTAACTGCTGGATTTTATTACTATGTAGTTTCGGTGAGTGGCAACCAATATATTTCTGATTTAGCGCTGAGGTTATTTTTATGTAGTTCACCTGGCTGGGAATGTCTGGTTTTGATTGGTTGAAAAGATCAGGACCACCAAATAGGCTCTAAGATAGTTAGTATTGCTTTTTATAGGTTTTTATAGGTTTGTGTTTGCTGTGTAAATTGGTCCTTTATGACATCTGCATAAGCACTACTTCTTTCATATCAACTATAGTTGTGTCCTAAAGATGAATCAGTTTGGGGGGTTAGAGAATATGGAAAGAAAATTTGGGAGACTTCTTAGCACTGATAAAAAACATGATGGATTCCCCGCACATCTTTTGGTCCGTTTGTTTTAGTTCTCTATTATGCATTTCAAACTTGAAAGGTCACGTTTACAATTTTTTAAACTTGTTATTCCATCCTGTTATTTTTTTTAACACATCACTCCACTCTTATTTTATTTAGTTTTTTTGATTTTGAATCACTTATAGTTTTGGATAAAATTCTGACCTCTTTAATTCTAAAGTATTTTATACTTTCAGCAACTGTCTGTAGCAAAAAAAATTTCATTATACTTTTCAGCCTTTATTGTGGCCACTTTCTATATTCTGGGTAGGGAAAGAAAAGTTTATAGTTAGGCCTTTCCCCTTGTCTTATTGCTTCTGACTTTTTAGCCAGCTTACCTGGCAGCTGTAGTAAGTTATGCTGCTGTGGTGTGGTAGAGACTGGCATTGGGTGTGTTCTTATAGCCATCACAGCATTGGCTTTTGTTATTTTCCATGTTTCAGTTTGTTGGTAATGGACATATGGACATCATATGTTCCACAGAGTACTGTACGAAGCCAATTTGAACTGTTTCCATTTGCCTCAAGTCCAATCATGATATTTATTTTTCCATGGCACTTACCCAGATTATCCATACCTCCTGCTTAGCTTGTGTCACTGCCACCACTGTATTTCTTCTGATTGCCTCCATTTTTTCACAGTATCTAATTGCCTCGTCCCTCTTAGCTTTCTTTGCACAGCATTGATTGATGTTTATAAAATACCCAAGATCTTTTAGATAATAGATACTCAGGTGTATAGTAGTATGATATTCAGCTTGTTTTTTGTTTAAACATAAGGAAAATTTTATATGCAGCCTCATAGACTGGAATTGAATATTCTAGTGGAAAACTTAGAGGAGGAACAGTATGGTTTCAGACAATATTGCTTACTTTTTTTTTTATGTATCAACAATAACAGCAATGTGATCTCCCTGAGTCCCTTTAATATATTAAATCAGGCCATAATTTTATTCCTAAATTTTGAAGGGAAGATCGTAGATGCTTCCTTCTAGGCTTGAGAAAATATTGATTACGTTATTGTTTACCATAGCTGTTCTGCAGCTCTCTAGCCCTCTGTAAAGTCATTTTAGGTGTTGATTTTCAGAGTATGAATGAATGAGTCGCTGTCATTCATGACATTTGGCACGCCAACTATTACTGTGACTGGGAAGCCTTGCTTTTTACAGGAGTGCATTTGTTCATTCAGCAGGTAGTTACTGGACACCTTCTATGTACTGGTGACTGTTCTAGGTGCTGAGGATGTAGCAGTAAGAAAAAGATGAAAATTTCTCTTTATTGAGCATATATTCTAATGAGGGAGAGAGATAACAAAGAAGAGAACTAAATACAGCATCTATTATGTTAGATAGCAAGAAGTCCTACAATAGAAAAAATAAAGCAGGGACGTGATATAGGAAATCTCAAGGGTGGGGTGAAGTGGTTGATGTTAGGTTTCCTCACTGAAAAGATGACACTTGAATACAACCTTGAAGGAAATGAGGGTATCTGGGTACAGAATATATCAGGTAGAGGCAACTAGCTGCAAAGTCAGTGGTCCTGAAGTGGGAGTGTGCCAGGCAACTCATGGTACAGATCGTAGAGACCTTGAAAGTTCCAGTAAATACTTAGGCTTTTTCTGAAAGAGATGAGAAGTCACTGAGGATTTCTGTGTAGGGGAGGGATATAAGGGTAGCCTGATGAGTTATAAGGGTGGAATCACATAAACTAGTTTAGTAAGCTTGTATAAACCAACCAAGAAATGATGATGACTAGGAAGAGGATGGTAGAAAGAGTGAAGATAGTAAGAAGTTGTTGGTTTCTGGTATATTTTGAAAGTGGATAAAGAAGATTTGTTGATAGATCAAATACATGGGAACATTGACAATGGTAAAGCCACTCTATACAGCTTTTAAAAATGACCCTTTTCCACCCGGTCAAAAAAGGCAGAAATTGGGTGGAATAGAGAGTTTATTCTTCCAGGAAGACCAACTACAGCTGTAATGCGCATGTTTGTTGGAAAGAAGAAAGAAGAAAGTAAAACTCACTTGCCTTTGTTATATGTAGAGGTTTGCAGTTAACATTTTGATATATGGTATTCCTGTTTGCATATATATATGCCCATGAGAACATATTGTTTTATTTTATTTTATTTATTTATTTATTTATTTATTTATTCTTATGTTAATCCCTAGAACATATTGTTTTTTAACTAAAATTGAAATCATGATGTCATACTGTTTTTTTAACTAAAATTGAAATCATGAGATCATGTTGTTTTGTTATTTTCATTTTCCGTTTAGTGCTGTGTCTTGATAAGTTCCCTGTATCCTTAAGTTTTTTGAACCTTAAAATATTAAAAAATTTACTTAAATGAAATACTTTCTATACATTCTGCTTTTATGATAAGGCTTTAAAATGAGTGTTTTTTTTGTTTTTTTTTTAAAGCAAAAGGGGACAACTTAAAGAAGCCATTGCCAGTCAATAATCCTAAAGTGGTAAAAATGTCCTTGTTTAAATTTTTCATAGTAATAAATTGTTATCATTAATTATCATATATTATACTTTTAAAGAATGTTTTATGGCAACTTTTAAATTGAAGTATAACATATCAATTCTCCATGGATTTTGTTTTTCTGTTTTTTTTTCTTTTTTTCCTACAAGTATGATTTCTATATAGAATTTTAAAAACTCTTTTAGAGGAAATTATTTTTGAGCTTAAGAAGTTGATATTTTACTATCTTTAACTTTGTATCAGTAAGCAGTCTTAACCAGCTGGATGATTGCATCAAGCCTAAATAATTAACCATATCAGAAAACATGCAATTAATAATGAACAGATTGTTAGATGCTTCCTTCTAGCAGTACAATCATTTAAAAAAGAAAACATTCTAAATGTTTTTTTCATTTAAAATGTGTTTTACCTGCCAAAAAATACAAATGTGGTTTTCTTAACCTTGAACACTGATCCATGCATGTGCAGTAGGGAAGCATTACTCTTACTGCCAGCTAATTAGTTCTTGAGGTAAGTGGAATTGTTCTCCAACTACCCGACTCCTTCTGGTATCTCTTGTGTTCTTGGTGTTATTTTGCAAAGTTTTGCAAAAGTTTTGAAAAGTTCCGAGGAGAGAGGGTAAATAAATTGAAGGACAGAATAACAAAGTTACCCCTACTTGGGGATTTGAGCGAGGAAGGTAAAAGAGAAGCCAGAGAATAAGAGAAGAATTAGGAGTTTATAATATTAAAGGTAAGGGAGAAAGTTTTAAGAAGGAGGTGATTGATGCCCTTTTACACATTTTTGTCTTCTTTTTGCCAGTAGGTTTGGTAGCATGAAAAGGTTATTAGGTTGGAGGTCATGGTTAACTTTCAGGAATGTAGCTCAGCAGAGTGGTGGGGCAGCAGCCAGTTTCTGAGAGGTCGAAGAATGAATGGGAAATACAGAAATGGAAGCAGCACCAATAGTCTCTCTTTGAGGTTTTTGGGAGTGAAGGGGAAGAGAGAATTTAGAGAAGATGTTTGAAGTTATCAGGGTTGAAGAAGGTTTTAATAGGATGAGGGGATTTAATCTGATTTCAGAATGAGATGGAGGATCCAGGGAGAGCATTAAAGATGTAAGGAGTGGGGCCAAGGATGATAAACAAGGAAACAAGACCCTAATGAAGACAGAAGGGAATGTGATTGAGGGTGTAAAAGCGGCCATTAGCCATGGGGAAAATGGATTTAAAGTATATTCTGTTTAAACATGCTCAAGCCTTGACCATCAAGTGCTGTATTTTTAGTAGTAAATCACTTATTGCTGCAGAAGCATTATAAGCATTTTGTAAGGTTGCCAGACTTGGGCAAGGCCAGTAGGCTGAGTATTTCTACTAAGCATGCTTGGTTTAGGAGTGCTCGTTATCTGTAGTAGTGGTTTAGTTACTTACAGAACATTCAGAAACCTCTTAGCAGCTATATTCTGACCTGCTGTAAAAGTTGTTCAGAGTGAAACCAATTTCTGAAGGACATCTCCCAACTTTTAAAAAAACAATTATTGGAGAATATACAGAACGTAAAATTTTAACCATTCTTAAGTGTACACAGTTCAATGACATATATATTCACCTTGTACAACCATTATCACCATCCATTTCCAGAACTTTATTTTAAAGTTCGTTTCCTTTTTTCTATTGTAAAATACATGTAACATAAAATTCAGCATTTTAACCGTTAAAAAAAATTTTTTTTTAATTTAAGTAGGCTCCATGCCCAGTGTGGAGCTCAGTGTGGGGCTTGAACTCACAACCCTGAGATCAAGATCTGCGCTGAGATCAAGAATTAGACGTTTAACCGACTGAGCCACCCAGGCACCCCCTCATTTTAACCATTTTTAAATGGCATTAAATACATTCACATTATTCTGCAGCCATCATCACTGTTCACCTCTAGAGCTTTTCATCATCCCAAAATGAAGCACTGTACCCATTAAACTGTAACTCCGTATAACTTTCTCTCACCAGCCCCAAGTAACCACCATTCTGCTTTCTGTTTCTATGAATTTGACTGTTCTAAACACCTCAAAAAAGTGGAATGATACAATATTGCCTTTTTGCATCTGGCTTCTTTCACTTAGTAGAATGTCTTCAAGGTTCATCCATGTCGTAGCATGTGTCCAAATTTCATTCTTTTTTAAGGCTGAATAATATTTCATTGTATGTGTATACCACATTTTGTTTATCTGTTCATCTGTTTATGAACACTCAGTGTTTCCACCATTTGGCTATTGTAAATAATGGTGCTATGGACTATGAACGTGGGTGTACAAATATCTGTTTGACTTCCTGCTTTTAATTCTTCCAGATATATACCTAGAAGTGCAATATCTAGATCATATGGAAATTAATTCTATATTTAACTTTTTAATATTGCTTTCCACAACTAACCCAGCTCTTTTGATATTAGACATACAGGTTGGAAGGCATACAGAATGTATAATTTTTTATTCAAATTTTATGGAACTGATGAAATGTAAGAAAATTACATTTCTGTGTTTTAGGGTAAATCACATTCAGATAATTCCAGGAAGTTAGCTGACTTATTTTCTTAAAGGTAACATTTAAAAAATAATAATCTTCATAGTTGTAAAGTTCTTTCTCATAGCACATGCAGTGTAATGCTGTTAACAGTGTTGATGTGTGATGCAGAATGTTTCCCACAAACCTGTTCATTTGAACTATTTTTATTCATAAAGCACTTAGTACGTATTTTTATTCATTTGTTAAACGTTGGCTATTTAAAAAAAGCTTGACCTAAACTCTTGCTTTTGAACCTGTAAAGGTCACATGTGTGATGTCCCAATTCTTTGACCGATCTGAACATACAACATTTGAAAGTTTATTCCAATAATTTAATTTCATATTAAAATTATTAATGGCAGTTTTCTTTTTTGTTTATAAATGTATATTTGAAATGTAGTTATCATTCTCAACAGGAACCTTTTGTAACACATTCAATGAAAATTTATAAGATAAACATTAGGCATGACAAAGAAAACAAAAAGCCTTCTAATAGTAAAAAAATATGTGAGGCAAAGAAATGGAAAATATGAACTATTCTCTTGCTTTTGAAATATTTCATGGTTTTTCTTTAGAGATATAGTAGAAAGTGCCTCATAGTTTCTTCTAGTAGCTTTTTATTTGAGGTGAAGGGTTTTCAGACTTGATGTCTTGCTGCTACTGTAATGGATAGTTTGGGAGCTCACTGTAATCTCATTTATTGACATAGTCTCCCTAAACTATAGCATGGATGCTTCAAGTTTGGAACATAAAATGCTTTTTTCCTACTCATATCGTTTGGGGTTTTTTTGCCTTAAAACAAGAACGTGAATTAGTGATCTCTGATAGCTGCAAAATACAGCCTTATGATTTAATGTCCTTTTTAAATTTGCTTTTCCTGGGCTGATCTAGTTTTTAATTCCCATTTTGTCTTCCATTATGAAGAATTTTTCTAATTTATTATAAATTGAGCCTTCCATTGAGTTTGTAAATATATGTGTGAGTCCTTTAGTGGTATTTTACATATAATATTATTTTAACATCTTGGGCATAGCAATATATTTATAATTTGTAGGGTTAAATTTACATAATAGTTTTTCAGTTGTCATTTTGTGTGTATTTTCTTATTAATTTAGCTCTTTTTCCCCAGATAGTTAAACATCTAAGAACTGTATGTTAAAATTACACTTACAACTTGGATAACATGGAACAATAAATATCCATAGTAATATTTTAATTTCTGTTTTTTTTTCTGTATGAGTATATTTTTTGGGAGAAATGAGTTCCTGGTAGATGAACTATATAATTTCATGCTGAATTTAAAAGAAATAAATTGTTACAGTAGATATTTAAAAATAAACATAAAACTCTAAACCATTGTATATAATTATATGTAACTAATGAATCACTGAACACTACATCAAAAACTAATGATGTAGTATACAGTGGCTAACTGAACACACAAAAATATATATATAATTTGAATTTTTGGAATATAGCATAGTATCCTATGTATTTACTAGTTTTTGTGGCATGAATAATAATTATTATAGCTGACATTTGTTGAACTTCTCTTTGCCTACCAGTTTTAAATATTTTTAAAGGTATTAATAAATAGTTTATTAATTCTTTTTAAATATAAATTTATTGAGATGAAATTCATGTAACATAAAATTAACCATTCTAAAGTGAACGGTTCATTGGTATGTAGTACATTCACAATGTTGTGCAACTACCACCTATTTGTACTTTGCAAATATTTTCATCACTTCAAAATTGAACTCATTACTTTTTAAACATTTTATCCTTATATACCCCTTCCTCCAGACCTTGGCAACCACCAGTCTGCATTCTCTCTCTATGGACTTACCTACTCTGGACATTTTACGTGAATAGAATCGTGCAATATATGTAGTCTTTTGTGACTGGCTCCTTTCACTTAGCATAATGCATATGTCGGTAGTTTCTTTTTATGGTTGTGTTATGCGTATTTTGTATGCACTAACGTTTAATCCCCACAACAACCCAGTGAAGTAAGTGTTATTATTATCTACAGTTTATAGATGGTAACAGTAAGGCATAGAAAGATTAAATAACTAGTAATTGGAAGAACTAGGATTAGAATCCAGGGAGTGGACTGACTCCAGGTCCTTAACCTAGATGTTCGGTAATCATGTATTCATTGCATGAAGTAGATCCTAAGTATTTACAGAACCAAATTGAAAAGGGAATTCTGAGACAATTGGAAAAATTTAAGTGGTATAACTGAATGTGTGGGCAATGAGAAAGTTTAGGAGCCATACATAAAATTCAGACTTTAATTATGGATATTATCGTTTTGATACTTTGGTATTTTGGGAGCTAAAGAATACCCAAAGTCAATAATGTGTTGTGGTTTTTTTTGTTTGTGTTTTGTTTTGTTTTTAAGAAACACAGCAAAGTGTGGTAGCTGTCTCTTGGAGCTCTGAAGCATTTCACAACAATTATATGGCTTCTCTTTATGTAAAATTTAAGCCTGCATCAAAAGTTCTCCAAAAATGTCATCCCTTGCTCCCCGCCCCACAACAGTAATAGTTTGATGATCAGAATGTGCCAGAATTTGGCAGTTTCCTGGAATTCTGATCACTAACCTTGTTACCACCTAGCTTTCTATTGAAAAAAGTTTAATCATCTTAAATAACCTTTTACTCTTGAATTATATGGTTTGGCTGATAGAGAAAGCATTCTTTTGATTTACTGAAGCAATTGCTTTGAAACCTTTGGGGAAATAAGGATTTCTTTTATAGGCCTTTACTCTTAGCTGAACTTTGAGTACAAGAAAACAAAACACAACTCAAACCTTTTTCTTTTCTAAATCTGCTAGAGCCTGTGAAAGAGATGGTGACATTGTCTAAGTAATTAGTTTTTTTTTTTCCCCAGGTGGATTCAGACAATAGTTCTAGGTAACTGCGTGTAAAGAGTTAGCCCTTCTATTCATACAGACCGTCCTCTTATTTCTTAGGTAATGTTTCTGAAAGCCAGGCAGTTGACAGAAATGTTTTAAGAGATGGTTCCCATTCCAGAGAATTTTATTATACATTTTCTAATTTAATTTGCCTTCTTAATAATATATTTTATCATTTTGAACATGTTCTTTAATGTTGACTGATTTTTTCACATTTAAACACAATGTTGACTGGCTTAGATTTAGTACGCTTCTAATTGAGGCTAAGGATTTGACATTAAATCTAATGATTTCTATTTGCATCTAGATTGTTACTTCTTATCACAAGTCAGTACTTTTTGTTTTCACTTTTCCATTCACTTTTTATACATTGCCTTAAGGACTGACTTTCAAATATTTGTCAACATGAGACCCTTGAAAAGGGTTGAAAAGTTATCTGTAAGTACAGTTATCTACTAGAGATCTAGCTGGAAGGACTTATGGTTAAAGGATGCTGAGATCTAGAGCCTTCTCTGAGCATCTGTTTCATCAGTGAGTTATTTCTTCTCTCATGGGAAAGGCATCCTGAATCTTTTCTGTCTTCAGATGTCTTTGAAGGGCTAAGCTATAAGAAGAACAGTGTATGAGGAAGGAGGAAAGTAAAGGAAAGGAAGGAGTGGGAGATTTATTTGACTCATGTGTTATGGGGAGTGGTACTGAGTTAACTTTCAGTTGTGCAAACCTGTTGCTTGATTCTGTTGTAGGCTCTATTTCCCTTACTTATTCATTGATTTTTGGGGTAGTTCCACTTGATTTTCTGTGTGAAGCACACTAAGAAGACATGGTAGAAAGTTCTAGATGTGTTCTAAAATTTCTACCATCAATTTTTGGAAGATTGCTGCTTTTTAGAAAAACAGATATTTTAGTTGAATTTATTTCCTTTACCTTCTTACTCTTTGAAAGGATGTACAAAGAATGTTAGGTTATACAAAGGACAAGTCTCTCTGCATTTGAACCAACCAAATACACACATCTGAAACTTAGCTAAGAGTATTTTGTGGATTTGACATTATGGTCATTTAGTATTAGAGGAGTCTTTCCTGGATCACAGAACTTTAGGGTACTTTATGATTGGGTTGCTATAACATACTCTGGTTCTAGAAGGAAGAGTTACTTTTAACTCTTTTGGGAAAGTAATTCAAAATTAGAAATCTGGGCCAATAGATTTGTTGTGCTTTTATAAGATAGTAGAGAATGTAAGAAAAAAAGTAAAAAAATTAGATTTCTAAAATTTGAAGAATAAAGTTTTTTTCTTAGGTAATGTATTGCTTAAGAGGTAAATAAACCATTAATGAATTGAGGCTAATTTGTTTATGGTTAATTTTTTTGTTAATGAACTCTTTGATTTAGAATAAGATACAAAATACTGTATACCATCTATACAATCAGATATCCAAGTCTTGATTTTAAATCTTTTTATATGAATCATAAGAAAAGATTAATTTAGCACGTGTAATCAAGTAGCAGAGGCAGTTCGAAAGCTGGACACAATTGAAGTATAATTGGAATTAAATAGAAAACATTTATTTTGTATTTCTAAATGAGGTTTTAATTAAAGTAAAATTGGCTCATCTTTTTTTGACATTTCTCTGAGAAGGAAATTTGAAACATACTTCAGTTGATGGTTGGCTTTCTCTGACTTTGATTAATCACTTTCAAAGTAAGCAGTAGACCAGTACAGTAATTTTATAATTATACACAAGTGAGATTATTTGAAACTTCAGCTAACATAACTGTAAAGGAAGTTTTACATTGGTCAACTTTATATAATGTGTATTTTTCTTTTATGATTCAAATACTTACAAGTGCTAATCTGAAAAAAGATTCTCTTTCTATTATTTTTGCATATAATTTCATAGGGGAGAATTTTAAACTAGAAATGTTAGTTTCAAACACATTTAACTATTAATATTGAAAACTTTTAAGTTTTTCAGAAAACAAGCTCATAGAACACCCAGTGTGGTTAAATACTGGAAAGCATCCAACTAATGAAGCTCACTGTAAGATGTGTTCACACACTAATGAACCAACTTATGTTACTGCAGAGCACTGCTAAAAATAAAAATTTCTACTGCCTGAAAGATTTGAAATGACAATGGAATCTGATTTATTTATAATCATAATAAAAGAACTCTCATCCATGCATGATGAAATGCCCCTAACAAGTTTGAAAACTTTTCAAGTGTCAAGACTGATACAAGATAAATTATTTTCTACTTAACACTGCAGAATGTGTATCTCATCTTACCTGTATGTTGAGAATCGTCTTTGAGAACAAAACACTTAACTCTTTCTGAAAGACTTAGTGATTTTTTTTCTTTTATTATGTTATGTTAATCACCATACATTACATCATTAGTTTTTGATGTAGTCTTCCATGATTCATTGTTTGCATATAACACCCAGTGCTCCATTCAGTACGTGCCCTCTTTAATTTCCCATCACCAAGACTTAGTGATTCTTATCAAGAACATCAACCTATATGCAGTATCACCTATCTAAATATTTCTTACAAGCTCATTTCTAAATGACTAAAACTTTTAGCAAAATAGGGGCACCTGGGTGGCTCACTCGGTTAGGCATCAGACTCTTGATTTTGGCTCAGGTCATGATCTCAGGGTTGTGAGACGGAGCCCTGTGTCAGGCTCCACACTTTGGGTGGAGCCTGCTTAAGATTCTCTCTCCCTCTGCCTTTCCCCCCTTGAAAAGGTTTTAACAAAATTAAGTATGTGTTGTCACTGATACTGTATGAAACAAGGAAGAAAACTTCTAATACTGTAATGTATTTAAAAACAACTTTTATTTTCTTTTAAGAGTGAAAAAAGTATGATTTAATGGCTTTCTTTTAAGAGTGAAAAAAGTATGATTTAATGGCAGAAAACACCTACTTACATTCTTTTCAATACTAAAATAACTTCTCCCATTCCATCAGTTGCCTTTTAGTTTTGTTGATTGTTTTCTTTATTGTGCAGAAGGTTTTTATCTTGATGAGGTTCCAGTATTTGCAAATGACATGTCAGATAAAGAGTGAGTATCCAAAATCTGTAAAGAACTTATCAGGTTCCTCAAAAAGTTGAAAATAGAGCTACCATATGACCCATCAATTACACTACTGGGTATTTACCCCAAAGATACAAATGTAGGGATCTGAAAGGGTACATGCACCCCGATGTTTATGGCAGCAATGTCCACAATAGCCAAACTGTGGAAAGAGCCAAGATGTCCATTGACAGATGAATGGATAAAGAAGATGTGGTATATATATACAATGGAATATTATGCAGCCATCAAAAGAAATGAAATTTTGCCATTTGCAACAACATGGATGGAACTGGAGGGTATTATGCTGAGCAAAATAAGTCAATCAGAGAAAGACATGTATCATATGATCTCACTGATAGGAGGAATTCTTAGTCTCAGGAAACAAACCGAGGGTTGCTGGAGTGGTAGGGGGTGGGAGGGATGGGGGGATGGGGTGGCTGTGTGCTAGACATTGGGGAGGGTATGTGCTATGGTGAGCGCTGTGAATTGTGTAAGACTGTTGAATCACAGACCTGTATCTCAAACAAATAATACATTATATGTTAAAAAAAAGAAGATAGTAGGAAGGGAAAAATGAAGGGGGGGAAATTGGAGGGGGAGACGAACCATGACACTATGGACCCTGAGAAACAAACCGAGGGTTCTAGAGGGGAGGGGGTTGGGGGGATGGGTTAGCATGGTGATGGGTAGTAAAGAGGGCATGTACTGCATGGAGCACTGGGTGTTATACACAAACAATGAATCATGGAACACTACATCAAAAACTAATGATGTAATGTATGGTGATTAACATACCATAATAAAATTTAAAAAAATTAAAAAAAAGAAGAACTTATCAAATGCAATGGGCACCTGGGTGGCTCGGTCGATTAAGCATCTGCCTTTAGCTTAGGTCATGATCCCAGGGTCCTGGGATCGAGTCCTGCATCAGGCTCCCTGCTCAGCAGAGAGTCTGGTTCTCCCTCTCCCTCGGCCCCTCCCCCCGCTTGTGCACGCTCTTTCTCTCTCTCTCAAATAAATAAAGTCTTTAAAAAAATAAAAAGAACTTATCAAACACAACACCCAAAAACCAAATAATCCAGTTAAGAAATGGGCAGAAGACATGAATAGACACTTTCCCAAAGAAGATATCCAGATGGCTAACAGACACATGAAAAGATGCTCAATGTCACTCATCATCAGGGAAATCCAAATCAAAACCCCAATGAGATACCACCTCATACCTGTCAGAATGGCTAAAATTAACAACTCAGGAAACAACATGTTGGCGAGGATGCAGAGAAGGGGGAACCCTTTTGCACTGTTGGTGGGAATGCAAACTGGTGCAGCCACTCTGGGAAATAGTATGGAGATTCCTCAAAAAGTTAAAAATAGAACTACTTTGTGACCTAGCAATGGCACTACTAGGTATTTACCCAAAGGATACAAAAATACTGATTTGAAGGGGCACATGCACCCCGGTGTTTATAGCAGCACTATCAACAATAGCCAAATTATGGAAAGAGCCCAAATGTCCATTGACTGATGAATGGATAAAGAAGATGTAGTATATATACACAGTGGAATATGAATCACTAAATTCTACTCATGAAATCAATCTACACTATATGTTAACTAACATGAGTTTAAATTAAAAATAAATAAATTAAATAAAAGTTATTGGATTTTTTTCAGGGAAAAACTTCATTCAGTTCTTAACAATAAAGCTTATATCACAGTTAGGTTTATGAGTTAAAGTTAAGCTTTTCATAATTTTATTAATTATAAAACTTTCTTCTATGTTATGAATTTAAATTTTTTTGTGCTTGATTTTTAGTTTTTAAAGCCAAGTAGATTCAAAACAAGGTAAAATCTTTCAGAAAAGACTATCCAAGTTTGTACTTGCTCTGTTTCCTTATTTTGACTTGCCTGCTATTATATATTTATTCCATTTTTTAAATGATGCTGCATATTTAATGAAAAAATTTTTTAAAAGGAAGTGTTGCCAATCAGTCTAAATTTGTTACAGTTAAAATTTGATGGTCTATAGACAATTTATAATCCTTTTCTTGTTATAATATATTGTCAAATTTATAGTAGTATCAGTTAGAAAGTTTATGGAAACATTGTTTAAGGTGGTTTAAAATAGAACTAAATCTTTAATTTGAATTTGATGGCACCTGTTTTCATTTTGTTCCCTCGGCAACACCACTGGTACCAAAATTGCCCATAGACCACCCTGGTTTTTGAGAAGAATGAAATCATTCTGAGTTTTTTTTTTTATTTCATCTTTTTACTGACTAAATATTTAAACAGAGTTATGAAACATCTGTCAGAGTTTGTGAACTCACTTTGGAGTAAAAGAGTTTAGGACACACAATTGGAAGTTTTGCGTAAAAATCCCTGAGTATTTTTAGTTTGTCTTTCTTAGTTATGCTAAAATTTTTATTAGAATTAGAAATTAGAAAAGTAATTGACAGCAACAAGAAGTTTCTGGACTTAGAAAATCATCTTGGAAAGCTATTTCTCCTTTCGTTTATTTACTGACAGTTGAGGTTTTTTTGTTTTTTTTTTTTTGTTTTTCTTTAAAGGCAGCATGATATTTTTTTCTGGTAAGTTCTGAGGAGTAAAGGTATGTGAATTAAGATTTATACTATTGAGACTCCTTTGGGAGAGAGGTAAAGCTGACACCAATGTTACTTTTTCTAATAGGGTCTGCATTATTTTTTCCCCCACTGTATCGTTAATTCATGTGTCTGGGACATCATGAAATGTCATTATTCTACGTTTTGGTTGTGGGTAATTGAAACTTACATGCAGTGAAACAAGTGGCTGAAAGTAATTTATTTTCTATGTCCAGAGAGCAGAATTGAGTGTCTTATAATAGGAAAACTAAACCAGCTATGTTAGATTAACATGTATTCATTTGGCAGTTTCCTTGATCAAGTGGGATTTATTTCTGTATTTTCCAGAGGAAAATTCATATGGGAAAGTTTTGGTTTACTTTGAAAGAATTGGGTGTACAGACCAGATAATCTTTGTGTTATTTAAATTTGCCTTTTTAAAAAATAGGTTCTATCTGGCCATGGAAATAATAGAATTTTATAATAATTGTAGCAATACTAACTAGACGGAGTTTTTACTAATGTGAAACATGAAATGTAGTCCTTTCAACAGTCTTATGAGAGGGAGGTATTATTGTGAGCTCTATTTTGTATGTCAGGAAAAATTGGATCTGAAGGAGAAAGTACTACAGACTATGGAACCTTTCTCCAACCTTAGATGTACAACTGGGGATATTACACATTATACATTTTTATGTCTGCTGAAAATTTTGTGGTTTCAAGGCCTTTTTAACATATTTGCAGGCTATTAGTAATTGAATGTTATCTCAAATTTACTTTTTCAGTTTAAAAAATTCAAGTTTTCACTTTTTAATCTATAGCTTAAAAAAATTCCCTCAAATATTATTAATTTGTACCATTTAGCATATCTCTCTTTTCTACATATGGAGTAGAGGTCTACATATGAATCATAGGTCTTGCTGTTTAATTTACTGCAAAGTTACTTGCGATTCTGGGTCAGAATTTTGAAGATACTCATTTTTTTCATTGTAAAACTTTTGGGACCAGTCTCCATATTTTCACTGGGTCCTGCTTTATTGTAATAGAAGAAAATATTTTGAAGAATAAGCTACAAAAATTAAGAACTATATTATATTGTTATTTACTTATTTTTACTAAAGACTAATGTTGGTATTTCAGTTTTGTTAGATTATTAATCCAGATATTTGATTTGGTTATAAAAAATACAAATTGAGCGGCTTCTCAATAGGCTATTAATGTACAGTGTGCTTCATCCTTTGATGCATTTTTCACACATTTATTAGCCACTCTCTGCCTACTCCATGCTAGGCACAATGTGTAAATGGAAGGATAAAAAGAATAAAAAAAAACAATCCTTGTGCTTGTGTAGAAGTGGTTGTAGGTATAGACGTTGAGTCCTGAAGAAAAGGAAGTCTTTGCTGGAGTAGAGATGAGGTGGTAGTATAATGTAAAGTTTTTCTAATCAGAGAAAAGTAGCATGTGTAAAAGGAAACATAGAACATTCCAGGGTCCTAAGTAGCTCCCAAGGGCTATAGCATAGAATATGGGTATAGATCATTTATATATGTGGTGGTGCTAATGCGGGAGAGAAAAATAGTGATCATGTCATGAATTTTATCATGGGAACTGCATTTTATCCTGGAATATTAATTTCTTTTTCCTGAATATTATGAGGAGCCATTGGAAAAATTAAAGCAGAGTGATGGTATCTGATTTTTGTTGTTGTTGTTGTTGTTACATCACTAGGAAGCATAGGAAATGAATGAGGGTGGAGTGGGACTAGATTTAGGAAGACCAACTAGGAAGCTCCTGATAAGGTGAGAAATGATAACAACTGAGATTAAGGTATTAGCTGTGGTAATGGAGAGAAAGAGGCAGATTCAAGAGATATAAAACGAACAAGATAAGGTTTAGTGTTTTAAAACCACATTGAGTCAAGGGGCACCTTGGTGGCTCAGTTGGTTAAGGTCTGCCTTCGGCCCAGGTCATGATCTCGGGGTCCTGGGATCGAGCCCTGCGTTAGGCTCCCTGCTCAGCGGGGAATCTGCTTCTCCCTCTCCCTCTGCAGTTTCTCCCTGTTCCTGCTCTCTCTCTCTCAAATAAATAAATAAGATCTTAAGGAAAAAAAAGCCACATTGACCTAAAATATCAAATTGTAAGTGTAACTGTACAATGTCTGTGATATGTGACACATATCCACCACGTTTTGAAGCATTTTATTTTCAAAGATGCCTTTATTATATTTTTAATCTCTTCATTGTCTCCATTTTAGAAGTGAAATAGAAAAACCACTTTTTAAAATATAAGTATAATTAACATGCAATGTTATATTAGTTTCAGGTGTACAACATAGTGATTTGACAGTTCTACATATTACTCAGTGCTCACCATGATAAATATAGTCACCATCTGTCACCATACAACATTACAATATTATTGACTATAGTCCCTATGCTGTATTTCATTTTCATGACTTATTTCTTTTATAACTGGAAGTTTGTACCTCTTAACCCCCTTCATCTATCTCACCCATCCCCCCATCCACCTCTTCTCTGGCAGCCACCAGTTCTCTGTATTTAAGACTGTTTATTTTGTTCATTGCTTTTTAGATTCCACATGTAAGTGAATCATATATCATTTGTCTTTATCTGACTTACTTTACTTAGCATAATACTCTCTAGGTCCATCCATATTGTCTCAAATGGCAAAATCTCATTTTTTTTTATGGCTGAGTAATATTTCATTGAATATATATCACACCATCTTTATCTGTTTGTGTATTAGCAGACACTTGGGCTGCTTCCATATCTTGGTTATTGTAATTAAAGCTGCAGTAAACACAGGGGTGCATACATCTTTTCTGAATTAGTGTTTTTGTTTTCTTTGGGTAAATACCCAGTAAGGGAATCATTTTTAGAAATACTGTTTTCCACAGTGGTTGCAGCAATTTACACTCCCACCAACAGTGCTTGAGGGTTCTTCTCCACATCCTCACCAATACTTGTTATTTCTTGTCTTTTTGACACTGGCTATTTTGACTAGTGTAAGCATAATATCTCATTGTGGTTTTGACTTGCGTGTACCTGATGATTAGTGAAGTTGAGCATCTTTTCATGTGTCTGTTGACCCTCTGTATGTCTTCTTTGGATAAATGTCTTTCCTTGTCACCCACTAAGTTTCTTTATCTCTAGGTTTTAGCTTATTTAAGGCTATAAAGCATTTGTCTGATTTGTTCTTTGGAAGTCAGATTAATGGTTGTATTTTATACCTGTTTTGCTGCTATATTGCTAATTTATATATTGCTATATAGAGATCTTTGTGAGTTATTAGTTTCTTTAGATATTTAACTGATTGGACATTTTAAAAGAACCTGGCACTTTATGAGTTTAGTAATTACCAATAATGAGGCCATTAAATTATTTTCCAATAGCATATAAACTGCACTGTACCGGTTTAGATTATAGCACCTAATGTTGCCTCAGGGCTTGTGACATAACTTTTCAACTGAGCAATGCTTAATTTGTTATGAAAGTGAAAGAAAAGTTAACTAATTCCATCAAAATGTTCTGCTGACATCTGTTTCTGATAAAATTTTAGTAATACGATAAGAATTAAAAGCATTGTATGATGACTGGTTTCTGATTCGCATGATAGTAAACCATCAATGACTTGTCCTTCCTTGTAAATCATTTATATATATATATGTGAGGTGTTATTAAGTCCAAATGGAAAAGAAATATAGTGTTGAGGGACACTACAACAATAACTGAGTTTCTTTCTGACACTAATTTTCTTAGATTACTTGTTAAATTTGTTAAGTAAGCTATATTTCATTCCTTGAATTTTGTAGAATAATTAAAAATTGTATGAAAGAACTTTTAATATTTTATTTAGGGCATAACTTTTTCTAAAACCACATAATATTTTAACATATATAGGTCAGTATTTTCATCCATTTTTCACTTTATAACATGCTGAGTTATTTAAATATTCATTATGTTACTGGTATTGGAAGAAGAGATATATGGCCTTTGAGATCAAAATTTATTTGGAGGTAATAGAGATGAATATTCTTGAAACCAAGCTCTGAAGAAGAAGAAAGCAATTTCAAAAGGAGATACTTGATTGAGGTGATGGAAAAAAGAAGAGCGGTATTAGGGAATAATCAGAAAGAAAAAGTCAAATAGAGTGGGAAGAAAGATGAGTGAGGTGGTTAACAGAAGGTGAAGGTAGTTTCTATTGAGAAAGGAGAAGAGATTGGGAGCCTAGAGGGAGTTAGGGTTCTCAACTTCTTACATAGTTGAGATGGTTGCCTTTGATCTCTCAGAACCAGGAATAGCTGTTTGATCAGGTATTTTAGGATTGCTTTAGATTGCTGTTGTTGCTGAGCAACTTTGTCATTGCTGTGTCCACTAGGGTTATCGTAAATGTAACCCTGTAGACACTGTTCTCAGCAACACATGCTTTTCAGTTAACTCCTTAGGTTAGCCTGCTTGACTTGAATCAAACATATCTGGCTCCAAAGCCCATTTCTTTCCATTGCACGGTCCAGCTTCAGTAGGAAAGCACTTCTCTGGATTTATCTTATATCCTACATCTCTGCAAAATTCATGTATTATCTGTAGTAAGTTGATGTTTGTGGCTATGTCAGTTTATGATCATGCCGTTTGTGCAAATTCACGTTTTTATTTCTTCCCCCTTTTTTCCTATTGTGACTTTAGGTAAGATATTCTCTTTTTTTTCCCCCATCCCCCCACTCCCCTCCCCTCTAGAACCCTCAGTTTGTCTCTCAGAGTCCATAGTCTCTCATGGTTTGTCTCCCCCTCCGAACTGTGTATGTGCTGCCGAAGCGAGCACACCCCCTCCGAACTGTGTAAGACTGTTGAATCACAGACCTGTACCTCTGAAACAAATAATACATTATATGTTAAAAAAAAAAAAAGTAAGATATTCTCTCAAACTTCACATTCCTCAGATATAAAATGGACATTATAAACTTACTGGAATCACAGGCTTACTGGAAGAATTCAATGAGATTGTGTGTAAAGGATCTAGAAAGATGTTGGTATATTGGGACGATATACAGACATTTTAGCCTTATTTCTGTTTCAGTTTTTTAAGGACTATTTATTTGAGAGAGAGCATGCGTGGGAGGGGTAGAGGGAAAGGGGGAGAGAATCCAAATCAGACTCTGCGCTGAGCATGAAGCCCAACATGGGGCTTGATCTCATGACCCTGAGATCACAACCGGAGCTGAAACCAAGAGTCAGACGCTTAACCAACTGCACCACCCAGGCATCCCTTTTTCTGTTTTTCTTGAGAATGTGTCTGTTTCTTCATTTTGTATAATTCTGGTATTTAGTTTTAGAAGTCTTTTAAAATCACATTAACATATTCTCAATACCTTTTTTTTTAGCATTTTAATTCTGAGCACTTTAATTGATCAATTCTTAACATTTTTTTTTAAAGATTTTATTTATTTATTTGAGACAGAGAGAATGAGAGACAGAGAGCATGAGAGGGAGGAGGGTCAGAGGGAGAAGCAGACTCCCCGCCGAGCAGGGAGCCCCATGCGGGACTCGATCCCGGGACTCCAGGATCATGACCTGAGCCGAAGGCAGTCGCTTAACCAACTGAGCCACCCAGGTGCCCAATTCTTAATATTTTAATTAAAACATTTTTCTATAGATGTGTGGAATTGTTTCAGCCACATATTCTAAGGTTGAATCTAAGGATATAATACAATTTTTATTTTAATACTAGCACTCTCATAGAGTTGTTTAGGATCAGATGAGTTGATATATGTTCAGTTGTTAGCAGTACCTGGCACTTAGAAAGCATTGTATGCAGATTAATTGCTGTCACCATCATCATTAGAGGTCCTTCCTGACTACGGTCTTATCTGTGCATGCATGCGTGTATATATATATATATATATATATATATA